>NW_021703766.1:23628616-24250133 GCF_005190385.1 Monodon monoceros | reverse complement strand
ATTGAAGTCTTTTCTAGTATATGAAAAATTCAGTAATTCTACAAAAGGTGATGTTTGATTGTACATAGATAAATTTATGCATTTCCTTTTGTAGTTACTTTATGACAAGTAATATTGCGTCTTTCATTTACTTGAGTAATATAAAATTTCCTTTTCCTATCAATCTATTTTCATATAAAAGCAAATCAGTAAATAAACTATGAATTGGTAAGACTACAGGTAGTTTGAGAATATAGAAAAAATGAGGATTATACAAGAGGTATGTGTTTGAATCACAGTGTGTCAAATCAAATGAAAAATACAAAAAGATAACTTTTGAAGATACTTAAATTGTTCTGTGATTCTAAATCGAATCTTTTTTATTTTTTAATAGAAGGTTTAATACCCTATTTTGGAGGTAGGAATCCAATGTCAATATGAATATTAAGATCATTAGGTTGCCTAGTTCAACCCTTAGTTTCTAAAACCTTTCATTTGAATGGCTAATACCTACATTAGGATAATTTGTCTTGGGTCCTTATTGATTCAATTCATATTTAGTATGAAGGAAAACAATTGTTTTTCCATGATTTTCCTGTTGTCTAGTTATTTCTGTGAGTAATTTGTGCCTAGGAATACAAATACTCTTGGAATATGTTGCATGTATATGAAAATGCATGTGAAAGGTTACGTGTGTGTACGTGTGTGCACATATATATTCAAGAAGAAATAGTCATGAGCAGTTGTCATAGCAACACAGCATTGTTTCCCAAAAAGCAAAGTAAATAAGTACTTTTCACATAACACCCACAGTTGTCTTGACACTGTGACATTTCCCCCAAAGCAAGACCTTAAATCAATAAAAAGTTTCAGTATCAAGGAAAAGAATTCCATGATTTATGCACCTTGAAGTATAACCCACCCCCTCCACAAAAGCACTTGGATATACTTCCAAAAAGAGAATTCTGTAGTTATATATGTCTCTACTACTTAAATTTTGAAGCAAAGCTTTTGATAAATGAGGTCAAGAAGGTCACACTAACTCATTCATTCAATCTTTGATATTTTCATGTATCTTTATATGGATATTTTGGCCAGTACTACAGAATAGCGCATATACGTACACTATGAAATGTGTTTTAGAGAGTATTATCCCATTTAAAACCAAAGAAAATTTTAGGGTTAAGATTAATGAATGTTGGATCTGGAAAAGATTGCAAACATTATCTGGGCAGGTGTTTCCCGTGTTTGTTATCTTATCACCTTGAAGTTTTAATGCATGTTATTCTATCATAAAAACTATAGTTACATAATTTTTAAGAAATTTTAAAAAATTTTATGCAAATCAATGTACTTAACCAATGTCTAGTTCATGAGAGATGCCAGCCAACTACTCTTTATAATGCCTCTCCTTTTCTCCTTTGAATCACAAGCCACTTAAACTATCAAAACATTGATATGGGATAAATTAAAATATGGACACAAATGCTATCATCATATCTATATTTTAAAAACCGAAAAGCATATTTTTTCCCTAAAACCAACATAAAGCTGCCCAGAGGATCATTTTCCTTTTAGTTTACTTGTCAATATAATATGCATTTAATCTAATTCTTACATTTTTCCTAGAGTCGTTATACAGTTTAGAAAACACCATCATTTCTTTACCCCAAGCACCTTACTAATGAGTTAATAAAATAATATGTGATATGTGTGCTAATCTGATAGTTATTTGAACTTTGCTGCCTCTTTTTTTTTCCCCCAATGACTAATTGCTATTTAGACACTCCGAAGTATTTTCTAGGAGTTTAACTAGCTGTTGTAAATTAAACTATGAGGCCATGTCCTCTTAATTAAAGTGAAAGAGCAAATAATTGACCTTAAACTTAAATACCTCACATGCAAGTAAGGACATCCTTTTCTAGCAATACAGAAAAAATAGCCCTCCATCAGTATACAGGTTAGAAAAAGCTTAGCAGGGAATATTAGAAGGGAATATATAAACACATGCCATATGGATAGTACTCATTTTACTCCCCCCTGTAAAACAGCACAACCTCCTCTGTATCCATAATAATATTGCCACTGGATAGTAGGACATTTATCTGCTTATTGATTTCTCTTTCTTGAAAAGATAACTACTTTCTAAAATGTATTTCATAGTTGTTTGCCCTAATAAAACCCCGAAGTTTTGTTGAAAGCATATTGTAAGTCTATGGGCAGAAAACTTCCAATTTCAATTAAAAGTGACATTTAAAAGTGTAATTGCTATGGCGCAGCGGTTAAGAATCCACCTGCCAATGCAGGGGACACGGGTTCGAGCCCTGTTCCAGGAAGATCCCACATGCCGCGGAGCAACAAATTCCATGTGCCACAACTACTGAGCCTGCGCTCTAGAGCCCGCGAGCCACAACTACTGAAGCCCGCGTGCCTAGGGCCCGTGCTCCGCAACAAGAGAAGCCGCTGCAATGAGAGAAGCCCATGCACAGCAACACAGAGTAGCCCCTGCTCACCACAACTAGAGAGAAGCCTGTGCGCAGCAACGAAGACACAACGCAGACAAAAATAAATAAGTAAAAAATTTTTTTAAATATGCACTTTTTTGAAACCCACCATATTCTAGACCATTTTCTTCTTATATGTTCCCTTCCTTCCTCCCTCCCTCCTTCACTGTCTAGCTCCATTACCTCCCTTTCTACCTTTCTTTCTTTTTAATTAACTTAACCAGTACAACTCAAAATGTGTTTTAGGGACCTGTTACTTCTTCATAAATTCTCTGTTATCAGAATGCAATGAGATAAGTACAAAAATTGAAAGTAAGAGTTGAGAAACTTTTAGAGCAATTTGACATTGCTGTGACACCTAGGGAAGTGGTCAATGGTCTTGTTGCATTCAGCAAGTTAAAAAGCAGTTTTGTGGAATACATGTGGCGCAAGCTGGGTATTCCTTAGACTCACTTGGACCATGTAAGATTTGTGATAGGTTGGAGGAGGGAAAAAACTTGCTTTTTTTTTTTTTTTTCAAGATATATTGACCTAATTAACCTACTATCTTAAGTATTCATAGAGGCTGAATTATAAAAAGATCAACATTCTAGTTTTATGTATGCCCTTTCTCTCTTGAGATACGGCATTTAATTTCTTTGCCTTATTTCTTGCATCTCTAAACTTGGGATGTTTAAACCTGTGCTGTGAAAAGTCAGGAAGACTGGAATTTTCATTAGCTTTCCCTGCCTTTTTCATATGCATACACAATATAGATAATTTTAGTCAAAGTGAACATACAGTTTTATATTTAGTCTTTTTCTCTTGAGGTCACACCTAAACATGTATCAAGCATTTGTTATTGGCTTCATAAGTGTAGTTTTCAATGACTAAGTAATATTCTATTGTGTTACATTTTTCCTTTTTTGTTTTGTTTGAAAATTTTTAATTTAGATATAAATCACATATGATATAATATTCATACCATAAGATTCACATTTTTAAAGTAACAGTTCGATGGGTTTTAGTATAAAGTGTCACAATCACTGGTATCTAATTCTAGAAAAGTTTCATCACCTTATAAAAAATGTTTTTAATTCTATTAAGTATATATCTGAGAGTGGAAAAACCTGTGTCCTATGGTAACTGTCTGTTTAATTTCATTTTGAAGAACTACCACAGTGCGTTCCAAAGTGCCTTCATCAGTTTACATTCCCACCAGCAATGTACAAGGGTTCCATGTTCTCCACATATTTGCCAGTATTTGTAATTGACCATCTTTTCATTTTAGCCACACTAGTGAGTGTGAAGTGACAGACTATTTTGGTTTTAATTTGTATTTTCCTAATCAATGTTAAGCATCTTTGTGTGCTTCCTAGGTATTTTTATATCTTCTTTGGAAAAATGTCTATTCATATCCTTCACCCATTTAAAAATTTTTTTGTCTTTTTATTGTTGAGTTGTAATAGCTCTTTATACATTCTGGATACCAAGCCCTTTTAGAATATTACTTGCAATTTTTTTTCCCATTCTGTGAGTTGTTCTTTCAGTTTCTTGATAGCGTCTTTTGATGCACAAAATTTTTCATTTTAATGAAATTCAATTTATCTACGTTTTCTTTTGTCACTTGTAGTTTAGTTGTTGTATTATAAGAGAGCTTTGTCTTAGCCAGGGTCATGAAGAGTCACTCCTAAGTTTTCTTTAAAGGGTCTTATAGTTTTAGTTTAGTTTTAGATCTTGCATTTAGGTCAGTGGTACAGTTTTGTTTTGTTTTGTTTTTTGCGATACGCGGGCCTCTCACTGTTGTTGCCTCTCCCGTTGCGGAGCACAGGCTCCGGACGCGCAGGCCCAGCGGCCATGGCTCACAGGCCTAGTCGCTCCACGGCATGCGGGATCCTCCTGGACCGGGGCATGAACCCGTGTCCCCTGCATCAGCAGGTGGAATCCCAACCACTGCCCCACCAGGGAAGTTCAGTGATACAATTTGAATTAATTGTTATGTATAGTCTGAGCAAGAGGTCCAACTTTACTCTTACACATGTGGATAAACAGCTGTGCCAGCACCATTTGTTGAAAAGATTATTCTTTCCTCATTTAAATGATCTTGGCACCCTTGTCAAAAGTCAACTGGCTATGAGTATATGGGTTTATTTTGGGGCTCTCAATTCTACTCCATTAATATGTGTTTCTGTCCTAACTCAAGTACCACACTGTATTGATTACTATTGTTTTGCAGTCAGTTTTGAAATTTGAAATTTTTTCTTTTTCAAGATGATTGTGTCTGTTCTGGATCACTTGAATTTCTAGATGAAATTAAGGATCATCTTGTCAAATTATGCAAAAAAAATAGCTGAAATTTTGATACGGATTGTGTTGAATTAGATACATTTGGGTAATATTGCCACCCCAACTATATTAAATCTTCCAATTGATGAACATAAGATGTCTTTTCCTTTTAGTGTCTTCAATAATGTTTTGTAGTTTCAGTGTACAAATCTTGCACTTGTTAAGTTTTTTTGTGTGTATTTTATTCTTTTTGATGCTATTGTAAATGAAATTATTCTATTTTTGGATGGTTCATTGCTAATGTATAAAAATATACTTGATATTTTTATATTGATTTGTATCCTGCAACCTTGCTAAACTCTTTTGTTAGTTTTAATAGTTTCCCCCCACACCACACACATACCTTTTTTGGTGGATTCCTTAGGATTTTATACACACAGGACCATGTCATCTGCACATGGAGATAGTTTTACTTTTTCCTTTCCAGTTTGGATGCCTTTTGTTTTTGTTTTTGTTTTGCCTATGGCCCGAACCTCCAGTAATACAATGTTGAATGAACTAGTGAAATTAGACATGTTTATTTTGTTCCTGATATAGGGAAAACTTTATGTCTTTCATGTCTTTTCACCAGTATATTGGTGTTTTAGAGATAAGCTTTATCAGGTTGAAAAAGTTCTCCTCTATTACTAGTTTGTTGATTCTGGTTTGTTTGTTTGTTTGTTTGTTTTAATTATGAAAGGGTATTTAATATTTCCAGATGATCTTTCTACGTTTATTGAAGGAGTTATGTAGTTTTTGTCCTTTATTCCGTTAATATGGTGTACCATATTGATTGGTATGCATATGTTGAATACATTTTTCTACACATTCCTGAAATAAATCCCACTTAGTCATATGTATGTGTTTTTTTATGTGCTGCTGGCTGTGGTTTGCTAGTATGTTGCTAGTGATTTTTGCATCTATATCTGTAAGGAAAATTGCACTGGACTTTTCTTGAGATGCCTTTGTCTGGTTTTGGCATCAGCTAATACTAAATTTATAGGCCGAATTAGGATATTTTTCTTCCTCTTTGTGTAAAGTTTGTGAAAGGTTGTCATCAATTCTCTTTTAAATGTTTGATAGAATTCACAAGTGAAATTATATGATTCGGGGCTTTTCTCTGTGGGAAGTTTTAAAATTACTAATTCATTCTTGTTATAAGTTTATGCAATTTTTTTTTCTTGAGTCAGTATTGGTAGCTTATATCCCTAGGATTTTACATTTCACCTAGGTTATCTAATTGTTGGTATATAGCTGTTCATAATATTCCCTTATAATCCCTTCTTATCATCTTTCAGTGGTAATGCTCTCTATTTTATTCCTAATTTTAGTAATTTGAGTCCTCCCTTGTTCTCATCAGTTTAGATAAAAGCTCATTGATTTTTGTTATTATCTTCTAAGAACCAACTTTGAGTTTTATTTTCCTATTCTTTTGTTATTCATATCCACTCTAATATTTGTTTTCTTTCTTTTTGCTTGCTTTGAATTTATTTTTCTCTTTTTTCTCTGTCTTCTTAAATGGGAAGATTAGTTATTAGTTATTGGTTTGAGATTTTTCCTCTTTTTTAATACAGGTATTTAGAGCTATACATTTCCCTCAAAGCACTTCTTTAGCTGCATCCCATAAATTTTAATATATTGTGGCTTTATTTTAATTCATCTCACAATATTTTCAAAATTTCCTTTTGATTTCTCCTTCAACCCACTTACACTTAGGAGTGTGTTGCTTAGTTTCCATATATTTTTAATTTTCCAAATTTTTCTCCATTTTGATTTCTAGTTTTATTTTCTTGTGTTAAGAGAACATACTTTGTATAATTTTAATCATGTTAAATGTATTGAGACTTGTTTTATGGCCTAATATGTGATCTATCTGAAAGGGTTCCATATGAACTTGAGAACAATGTGTAGTCTGCTCTTGTTGAATGGAGTGTTCTATAGAGGTCTTTAGATCTAGTTGTTTTTTGTTGTTGTTTGTTTTTGTGTCGTTCACAGCTACTTTTCTGTTGATTTTCTAATTGTTCTATTTATTATTGAAAGTGGGGTATTAGAATTATTACTATTATCATTGAATTGTTTCCCTTTTCAGTTACATCAGTTTTGCCTTACGTATTTTGGGATTCTGTTTTTAGGTGCAATATTTAATAGAATTTAATGAGAGGGAAATGTAATTTATTATGGAAGTAGACACCACAAGTCATAATGATAGTGAATTATTACTCAGGAGCTAAGCTAAATTTGTCTCATGCAGAATATAAAGAAGAGTAGCTGGGATCTCATCATGGAGGCCTGAATATATCAGTATTCTTTCTGAAGTGGCGCACATAATTCCGAAGAATCCCCCTCTGCTCTCTTCTTTTTGGTCTTTCTCACCAGTACTATCTTTGCTACTTTTCTTCTTCATTCTAATCCCAAAATTCTATTGCTGCAGGCTTACTATACTGACAAATTAAAGATAAATCCTCTATCATACACACACACACACACACACACACACACACACACACACACACACACATTCACCTCCTCTAAATTTTAAGTCCTTGCTGCAGTATATGTTTCTCTTGTCTTAGCTTCGTAATTCAACACTATCTATCCACAATTTCCTGACTGAGGCTGAATGACATCCCATGCCATTATAAGACCAATAATGAACTCGGCTTTACCAATAATTCTACTTCCTTAATTTCATTCTAATCACCAATCGTTTTGAATGATTTCTACCATGGTATTTGCTACCTCTGCCCAGCTTTATGTTGGAAGGTTCTGCACTTTCTTGTTGATTTTCATTCACGCTTTTTGAGGTAGGATGGTCAAGTAAATAAGAATCTCATCTTCTGGAAACCCAACTCCACCACTTATTAGCTGTTTGGTCTTGACTAGCTTACTGGATCTCTCTAAGCCCTAATATCCTCATCAATGTGTTGGTAACTTTTACTTAATAGACTGTTATGATGATAACAACTATAAATTCATTTAAAGTTTTTAGCAAAGTTCATGAAACAAGACCACTCAAAAGTGCTAGTTGTAAAAAAACACTATTTATCATTTTATGATTCGTTAGGAACTATTCCATGATCAACCATCCACCCTGAGAACCAAATTTGTCCTTCTTTATTAGCTGATAGTCTCTCAGAAAATACTGTTAAGTTTTCAAAATTTTACACTTAGACATAAAAAAATATATATGTAACATAAAATAACTCCCCCACCCCCCACCGTGGACTGTGGGTTACATTAAATTCATCCTTAAACTTTAAGAGCCAAGTAGGGATACCTATACAAGTGGGTGATTTTCATTTCTTTTTTTCAATAAGCAGATTCTATACTAAAAAGAGTGAAAGTAGACATCAAGCTATTCTCATCCTATACACTTTGCCTATAAATATATTTGAGTTCTGTTGTGGGAGACGTTTTTTACAAGAATTTTACCATCGTGATCTTGGAAATGAAAGGCTTTCAAGCCCTATACCTTGACTAAGAATGTTTCAAATATGTTCGTGAATTCAAATACACATGAGATAGGTGGCCCTAGTATGTTGAGTATAGATGTTTATGTCATTTTAAGTTTTTTGAGACAGAATGGAAAATCAAGGTCAGAACATCTATGAGGTAGTTAGATAGACTAAACATAAGGTTATGTACTAGTTAGACTGGAACTTTTTTCCATAAGTCAGCTAAAAAATAAGTACTGAAATAGAAGGTCAAATTGGCTGGTAACTAGGGAACCAAAAAATTGATTTATTTTACAAAAGAGATGTTTTTATTTGCTGAGAAGATTTATTGTATGATATTTTGGAATATGCGGTTAAGAAAAAATGAGGATCTATGTTTGGCACTGCTTTTTTAAAACATGTTTGATATGTTGGCTGAGATAATGGGAAAATATAATAATGAATTCTAATGAGTAGTATTATCCTACTGTATCTGTAAAATACTTATTTGTAAAAGTATTTACTGTGGTTAGCAAATATTGTTTTTGATAATGCTTTCCTGATAGGGGAATATTTATTGATTGCACTTATTCTGGGAAGAATTTTAATCACAGATTTAGTGAAGAAGTGTGACTCAGAAAAGCTCTGATTTATCACTAGTAATTCTCCTTCTATTATAGTAATTTAAGATATTTATTTCCATCACAGTTTATGTCTTGTTTAACAGAAAATTACCACTATAAAAGGCATGTGTTTGTTATTGGTGTTATTTACACATATATTCATTCCAGTTCTTCCTCTTTTTAGGTATATGGCAGTAATACATTTTCTCATCCTTTTGATAATTTACATGATGACTTAGTCTGATAATAAAATTCCAGCTAAAGCAATGTGTGTTGCTTCTGAATGAAAGTATGAAGACTCAGTGACATAAAATATTATATACCCTTCCTTTTGCAGGATAGAGAAAGCACATATTGAGATAAAATTTTCTATGCTGATTACAAATTATCACACGCTTATTGGTTTAAATCAACACACATTTATTTTCTCAGTTTCTGTGGGTCAAGAGTCTGAACTTGGCTTAACTGAGTTCTCTGCTTAGGATCTCAGTGGTCTGCAATCAAGGTTTCAGCTGCACTGCCTTCTCATGTGGTGAGTGGGGAAGAATCCATTTCCAAATTCATTACAGTTGTTGGCTGAATTTATTTTCTTTGCAGCTGTAGGACTGAAAGTCTAGGCTTCTTGCTGGATGTTGACTAGAAGTCATCTTCAGCTCCTAGAGGCTGCCTACAGCCCCTAGTGTCTGCCCACAGTCCCTTGTCATGAGGGCTTTCCCAACATGGAGACTTATTTCATTAAGCCAACAAGGAGAGTCTCTAGAAAGCAATCAGTTAGCAAAGTGGAGTCTTTTTATAATCAAATGTAACAGTAGAAGTGGCATACTGTCACCTTTTCCACATTCTACTGATTTGGTGAAAATCACAGTTCTCACTACTCAAGAGAATAGGATCACAAAGCTGTGAACACCAGGAGGCAAGAAACAGGGGGCTGCTTTAGAGTCTAGAGACCATCCACCACACAGAAGAACTAGTGCCCACTATCAGACTCTGTTAGACATGGAACCTGTGTGAGAAATAAAGTTTTATTCATTAAACTGGAGATTGGGGTGGGAGGTGTTGGTTACAGAAGCAAAACCTAGTTCATACTCACAAAAAATATGGTATTAATGTAAGCTCTATATATTTTTACTGCAGTTCTGACATGTAATTTTCATTTGTTTCCACTGTATCTTATGTCCACCTCATGACGGCACATTTTACTCTTTTATATACTTCTTTCATTACGTCTTTTTCTTTCCTTTGGTTACAAACTACACAAGGCAGCATCCAAACCTACTTCCTCAGTGCTTTGCACACTGCCTGATACATGATAGAAACGTTCTTCTATGTGTCCTAAAATTTATTTGCAAATTAATCCCGTCAAGTGTCATACTGATAGCACTAATTTCAATTACCATATAACTGCATTGGGTAAGTCAAATTCTGGCATGATGCCATTAGCTATGTTGAGGGCCTTGGTATGAAAGAGCCCCAAGAAGTCCTCGTGAGTGCTCGAGGGTGCTGTTTATGATTTCAGCAATTCATTTACTGAATCTGCCTTGGGTGGCTACTAATGGACAAATATGATGCTAATCAGGAAGGAGAATTCTCAGTTCTCACCATTAGGAATAATTACACTTACCCGAAATGTAGCTTTGTGTTGTTTTTTGTTTTCTCCCCATGCTACCAACTGTAAATGTTGTAGCTGATCCATATTATCTCAATGGTACAACTATCAGAAATGATTTATAGGTTAATATTTGGCTAGCTTTGAGTAAGTTTACCTACTTTATTTTATGTAGCATAATAACCTTATTCGAGCTTTATCTTTGTTAGTCACACTTAATCCTCTACTAGTTTATTGTTCTCACTTATTTTAAAATTAAATTTATCTTACTACATTGAATAAGCTTGCTGTGAGAAGGAAGTAAGACAGCTTAAAAGGGTGGCAAAGAGCGTAAATATGTAGATAGATGATAGATAGTCAAGCAGGCAGGCATACGTAATAGCACTTGCTAAATATTTATTAAATTATTCAGAAAATTTAGACGTATTCACATCTACAATGACAAATCAGAAAAAGAACAAGTATTTTTGTGTTGAAAAAAATGTAGGCACTGGGAATAAATGGAACTAAATTTCAATTTCAGTTTTGCTGTTAATGAGCCACTTTAATTTGGCATTTTTTTCTCTAAACTTTTATTTCTTTATCTGTGAAATGAGAATATTATCTAATTTAAAGATTTATTTTGAGACAGGAATATATTAGTACTAGTTATCTAGTACTTGCCAGACAGTATGCTTAGTTGCATATGGCAACTAAGCATACTGTCTGACAAGTACTAGATAATCAATAAATGGTATCTTTTGGCTCTACATATCACCATAGTCAACTTGTTTACTATAGTAGAAACAGAGAACAAAATTTTGTACCTAAAATTACTTTGTGTTTTTGAAGAATATCACAGTTCTAGTTCAGTTAAACAGATGATTATTTGTTTAATATTCTGGATTTTCTCATTGAAAATATAGTAGAAAAGTTATTCCTGATTAAGAGAAGCTTGCAGCTTCAATAAGGAGAGATAGATATAAATAACAGAGATTTCACAGATTGTACAGACTATTAATGGCATATGATTATACTCAGTTTTTCCATACCAAAGACAAATTAACAGTACAAACAACATTCCTAGTTCATGATTAAATTAAATACGTTATATGAAACTCCTTGTACTAAAAAAAATTTTTTTCCTGCTGTGTTTCTATCTTCCTTCCTCCTTCATTTCCTTCCTTCCTTCCTCCTCGCATTGTACGAAGATGTATTAATAGAAGGAAAAAAGATACATTCTCTGGTCTCATTAAGCTTGCGTTGCCTGGGAATTAGGGGACTGATGATGAGAGGGGCATAAAATAAGTGGGCAAATAAACATATATCAAGTGGTAAGAAATGCTATTAAGGAAAATAAAACAGGATAAGGGAGAGAAAGTGGTGGCAGGACCAAAAGTAAATGGTGAACTAAATTACTAGAGCCCAGCATAATCTTGATGCTGTCATGTTTTGTAATACTGAGCAGAGCCTCATGGAGTTTCCTGTGTTTCTAGCAGGATCCTCCATGCCTGGCTGACTCACTGGTGCACTGTGGTTAAGAGCTAGGTGTGTGTTGCTTGACATTGTCAAGACCAGCAGAAGAGTGGTGTCACTAAGGTCATGCTAAGATTGATGGATACTTCATGTCAATTCTACTGAGTATGACATTGGATGACATCACTACACGTGGTCTTGTCCACACCTAAATTAGAACATCAGCTTCAACTTTACACATAGAAAAAGAGGTTACTAAAGTTTATCCATTAGTTCCACACCCCCTCTCAAGTCATCTGAATTGTCTCCATTCTTACCACCATTACCCTCTCAGAAGCCACTGTAATCACTCACTTGAAACACTGCCATAACTACTGAAATGATCTTATGCTCAGGCTTGATCCTCTCCAACAGTAGACAAAGGAATCTTATTTGTTTTTGCAAAATGTTAAATTACTTAAAATGCCCTAATGGCTTCCCACGTCCTTTCTGTAAACAGGAATAGAAATTAGGGATATGTTCCTGTAGGGGCTTTGATGTGGATATGCCCTGTCCCCCCTCCCCCTGTCTACCTCAGCCCCCATCATCTTTAACTCACATTTTGATTGTACTGGAATTCCTCCCATTCTCAGTCCTGATTTTTCTTCTAGATGGAGAGATCAACACATGGATGCTTTATGTCTTTAATCATCCTAGAGATAATCCTTCTTCAGATTCCCCAGCATATCTTCTTTAAGTACCTCTTCCACAACTAAAAGTCATGTCCTCCTCTAATATCCTTTTTCATCATGCATTTCATGACACATGTCATTGCCTTTTTTTGGCTCTATTTTCTTTCCCACTAGACTGGGATCTCATTGTGCTGGGATAGGTCCTGACATGTGAGTCATGCAATAAATATTACTGAAGTAATGGTCAGTGTTAATGGTGGAATAAAAATTCAGTAAGTTCACTGAGTTGACCAACTATTTAGCTTTATTGACTCTGTTTTGTTCTGATGTCCGTTCAACAGCAAATGGTATGAGTTTCCAACTAACAGAATATGCAGTTGAATTTTGATTTCCTCCGTGGATTTGTGCCAAGGAGTCAGGAGAGAGCCATGCTTTCATATACCACCAATGAATAGCTGAAAATGAACTCCATCCCATGATAATAAGCTAACACCTTGTTATACTACCAAAAATGTACTTCAGTCTTGTGTGTTTGTTTCTGTGTATCACCACAATATTTTCCATCGAAGAAAAACTTCAGGGTATTTAGCTAATAGTGCCATAGCCCTATGGTAACCTTTGTCAGTTGAAGCTAAATTTCTAAATTTAGTGTGAAGGAAGAATATCATACAGAAGAATTTTTCCATTTAGAAAAAATAAAAAAGAACTTGTTACTTAAGTATAATAAAAAATAAACATAAGATTTTGGCAAATAATTTTAACAAGTAAGATCTTGGAGGTTTTCTAGAATGACTTTAATGATGCTTAAACTATACTTCCAAAGAAAATATCTCCTTTAAATAACTTCTGAGACATAGGCACATCATATTAAATAAGTGCAGTATGGCATCATCCTGTGAGGATGATAATATATTGCATATAACTTTTCAGATTTAATCTATTTGATAGATTATTTATCAGTGTGACTTCTCAGAGGAGTACTTTAACTCAGAATATTAATACTGAAAGAATCTGTAAACAACTACCCAAACGATGCATATAGAACTCTATGTTCTATACTTTACAATTGTCTTACACATATAATTGTTTCACAAAGTTCAAATTACAAGTTTGTTCGATAATGTCTTCTAATTCCCTCATTACTAAAAAACTGGTGAAAAACTTCAACTAATTTTGGATTAAGGAACGAACTGTTCTGCCTTATTCCTCTTCTTGAAGTTTCCAAGTTTTGCTCATTTACTTATGCTGTTCTCTATCCTTTGCTCCTTTATGTTAGGATTCTGTATTCTTGTCAGGACTCCTATGAAGGAAAGGTCAGCCTCACTAATATTGCTCCAAATTCATGTTATCTTTCATCTTTTAACCATCCTATTCTTATGGCTTTGCCTTCCTTAGCTATGTAGTTGTAAAATGGCTGCTGGTGCTTACATTTTGTAAGGAAATGTTTATGTCCTTGTTTGCACAGTTCTCAAATTTTTACCCTAGTATATTCTGAGTGTTCTTTGTTCTTCCCTTTTCTACTGTGATAGAAGAAGACACTTTAACTCTGCTCTTTTGGTTATGCACATTATCTTCCTGGCTGACTTTTAAGCTTAAGACTTTGGGCAGAAATATGGCACTGGCGCCACTTCCTGTGTAACACCATGTCATTTCCTGTGTAATCATATCATTCTCAGAGTAATATCATTAAACATTTCCCACCCACTGAACTGTGACAGCTCACAAGAATTTCATTTAATCATTTCATGCCCAGCACTGTGTGAACTGCCCTTTCCCTAGCTTTTGTTAAAAAAGATTGGTAGGCATATGATATGCATACCCAATTAAATTTTAAAAAGGTCAAACTATGTGCATAAACTGAACTACCCACTTTAAAATTATTGGATATAATTTACTTACAATGCTTCACATTTCCAAAGTAAACGCCAAGTTGACTTTATTTTTTTTTTCAGAATGGTAGTTTCCTCAGTCTTAGACACAGTTTAAAATATAGTGAAGAAGTTTATTGTTATTGATATTCTTGCTTCCATTTTGATTTGTTTTCTAAATGTTAGCTTAAACATTTAAAGAGTATCACTAGGGAAAGTAGTAAATATGTTTAATGCCATTTATCGGGATCTTCTCTGTATTAAACATTGCGCTGGGCATTTTAAGTATTGATACATTAACTTATTTACTCTTCACAAAAGTCTGTGAGCTAGACATTATCTAAAAAAGCTGATACTCAAAGAAGTTAAGTGACTTTCCTCGAAGTATCCAAATACCAAGTGACAAAACTGATATAACTATGATAACTGGATTTAAACCCCAATTGTTCCCAGAGTACCTTTTTTTTAACGCTTATTTTATTTTATTTAAAAATTTTTATTTTATTTAAAATTTGATTTTATATTGGAGCATAGTTGATTAACACTGCCATGTTAGTTTCAGGTGTACAGCAAAATGATTCAATTATATGCATGTATCCTTTTTCAAATTCTTTCCCCATTTAGGTTATTACAGAATATTGAACAGAGTTCCCTGTGCTATACAGTAGGTCCTTGTTGGTTATCTATTTTATTTATTTTATTTTTTTATTGGAGTATAGTTGCTTTACAATTTTGTGTTAGTTTCTGCTGTACAGCAAAGTGAATCAGCTATACGTATACATATATCCCCCCTTTTTTGGATTTCCTTCTCATTTAGGTCACCACAGAGCATTGAGTAGAGTTCCATGTGCTATGCAATAGGTTCTCATTTGTTATCTATTTTATACATAGTGTCAATAGTATATATATGTCAATCCCAATCTCCCAATTCATCCCACAATCTCCTTTCCCCTTTGGTATCCATACATTTGTTCTCTATTTCTGCTTTGTAAATAAGATCGTCTATACCAGTTTTTCAGATTCCACATATATGCGTTAATATACGATATTTGTTTTTCTCTTTCTTACTTACTTCACACTTTATGACAGTCTCTAGGTCCATCCATGTCTCTACAAATGACCCAATTTCGTTCCTTTCTATGGCTGAGTATTATTCCACTGTATATATGTACCACATCTTCTTTATCTGTTCCCCTTTTTATTTTTTAAATATTTATTTATTTATTTTTTTGGATGCCTCATGTCTTAGTGGCGGCACACGGGATCTCTGTATCGGATCTGTCATTGCAGCTTGTGGGCTTCTCTTTCTAGTTGTGGTGTGTGTGGGTTTCATTGCCCTGTGGACATGTTGGATCTTAGTACACTGACCAGGGATTGAACCTGTGTCCCCTGCATTGGAAGGCAGATTCTTAACCACTGGACCACCAGGGAAATACCCTCCATTTCTCTGTTGATGGGCATTTAGGTTGCTTCCATGTCCTGGCTGTTGTAAATAGTGCTGCAATGAACATTGTGGTGCATAACTCTTTTTGAATTATGGTTTTCTCTGGGTATATGCCCAGTAGTGGGATTGCAGGGTCACATGGTAGTTCTATTTTTAGTTTTTTTAAGGAATCTCCATACTGTTCTCCATAGTGGCTGTATCAGTTTACATTCCCACCAGCAATAAATGAGGGTTCCCTTTTCTTCACACCCTCTCCAGCATTTATTGTTTTGTAGATTTTTTGATGATGGCCATTCTGACCGGTGTGAGGTGATACCTCATTGTAGTTTTGATTTGTATTTCTCTAATGATTAGTGATGTTGAGCATCTTTTCATGTGTTTGTTGCCCATCTCTATGTCTTCTTTGGAGAAATGTCTGTTTAGGTCTTCTGCCCATTTTTGGATTGGGTTGTTTGTTTTTTTGACATTGAGCTGCATGAGCTGTTTGTATATTTTGGAGATTAATCCATTGTCCAATGATTCATTTGCAAATATTTTCTCCCGTTTTGAGGGTTGTCTTTTCCTCTTGTTTATGGTTTCCTTTGCTGTGCAAAAGCTTTTAAGTTTCATTAGGTCCCATTTGTTTATTTTTGTTTTCTCATTACTCAAGGAAGTGGGTCAAAAAATATCTTGCTGTGATTTATGTCAAAGAGTGTTCTTCCTATGTTTTTCTCTAAGAGTTTTATAGTGTCTGGCCTTATAATTAGGTCTTTAATATATTTTGAATTTAATTTTGTGTGTGGTGTTAGGGAGTATTCTAATTTCACTCTTTTACGTGCAGCTGTCCAGTTTTCCCAGCACCACTTATTGAAGAGGCTGTCTTTGCTCCATTGTATATTCTGGCCTCCTTTGTCATAGATTAGGCGACCATAGGTGCGTGGGTTTATCTCTGGGCTTTCTATCCTGTTCCACTGATCTATAGTTCTGTTTTTGTGCCAGTACCATACTGTCTTGATTACTGTAGCTTTGTAGTATAGTCTGAAGTCAGGGAACCTGATTCCTCCAACTCCATTTTTGTTTCTCAAGATCCCTTGTGCTATTTGAGGTCTCTTGTGTTTCCATACAAATTGTAAAGTTTATTGTTGTAGTTCTGTGAAAAATGCCATTGGTAATTTGATAGGGATTGCATTGCATCTGTAGATTGCTTTGGGTAGTATAGTCATTTTCACAATATTGATTCTTCCAGTCCAAGAACAGGGTATATCTCTCCATCTGTTTATGTTTTCTTTGATTTCTTTCCTCAGTATCTTATAGTTTTCTTCGTACAGGTCTTTTGCCTCCTTAGGTAGTTTTATTCCTAGATATTGTATTCTTTTTGTCACAATGGTAAATGGGATTGTTTTCTTAATTTCTGTTTCTGATCTTTTGCTGTTAGTGTACAGGAATGCAAGAGATTTATGTGTATTAATTTTGTATCCTGTGACTTTACTAAATTCATTGATTAGCTCTAGTAGCTTTCTGGTGACATCTTTAGGATTTTCTTTCAAATAATACTACGTAAAATGTGTATTACTTGTTTTTATTATGATGGAGCAGAGAAAGCTGTTGTGGAACCCAAACCAAAATACTGTGACACCTAGACATACCATGGACCTATTCTGTGTCCAAGGTTCTATAATGTAATATAATTTTTCTAAGAATCACTTATTACATTTTAGGAAAGGAGAAAATAATGCATTAAATCTTGTTGCGAAAATAAAAATAAGGTATCATGCACTAGGTAATTTGCTAACATAACACATTATATACGTCAAGTTTTCTGTCTAAGAGGACAATTAAAAATATCGTTTTAGTCATTCAGCTATCATTACTGAGCACCTTCAAAGCTCTTGACATCTTGTTGAGTATTAGAGATAGAAGGATGAATAATTACACAGACCCTATCTTCCCAGCAGTTAAAGTACAGTAAGGAAAGAATGCATCTTCCATTTCTGGCAGTAATATAGATTGTCAGAGTGATATTTTTGGATTACCCTTAGAGCTATAATCGTCAAGTTTTGTAACGGAGAATCCTGAAAAGGGAAGTTTGGGAGCGTTTCTAGAATCAGAGGAGGAACCTCCCACAGAAAAGAAACTAGAGGATTTAATGTCTGGTTCTACTCTTCTCCACTAGGACTTAGGGTGGCCTAGTCAATACAGTTAAGCCTGTCTGTATCCCGGGAACCCTCTCAGTGTATGTCTGTCAGCCTTCAGAGAGGTCCTCAGTAATATTGTTGACTCCCTGAAACTGGGCAATGGATCCTGAGTCCACACTTCTAAGAAATTCTATAGACTCTCCCCATTTCAGCCGCCAATATCCAGCCATGACCATATTCAGTAGGAAAGAATACACAAGAAGTTATATATCTTCTAGTCTATTTTCCTGTTGAAAAGCACTTTCAGTGTGTTATTGTATCAGGTGCTCAAAGTCTTTTCCTACTTACTGGGGCAGGGGTGGTATTTGTTAGTTTATTGCTTTTGGAATAAAGAAAGAAGAAATTGGCAAGAAAGTCACAGAACACAAAATGAAATGTTCTTATTTATCTACTTAAATGTGATACTATAATAGACTATAATTTTTTAGTGTTTTTTTTTCTTATTAGTCATCCATTTTATACACATCAGCGTATACATGTCAATCCCAATCTCCCAATTCATCACACCACAACCCGCACCCCCCGCCACTTTCCCCCCTTGGTGTCCATACGTTTTTTTCTCTACTTCTGTGTCTCAATTTCTGCTCTGCAAACCAGTTCATCTGTACCATTTTCTGCGTTCCACATATATGCGTTAAGATATGATATTTGTTTTTCACTTTCTGGCTTACTTCACTCTGTATGACAGTCTCTAGCTGCATCCACGTCTCAAAATGACCCAGTTGCGTTCCTTTTTATGGCTGAGTAATATTCCATTGTATATATGTACCACAAATTCTTTATCCATTCGTCTGTCAATGGGCATTTAGCTTGCTTCCATAACCTGGCTATTGTAAATAGTGCTGCAGTGAACATTGGGTGCATGTGTCTTTTTGAATTATGGTTTTCTCAGGGTATATGCCCAGTAGTGGGATTGCTGGGTCATATGGTAATTCTCTTTTTGGTTTTTAAGGAACCTCCATACTGTTCTCCATAGTGGCTGTATCAGTTTACATTCCCACCAGCAGTCCAAGAGGGTTCCCTTTTCTTCACACCCTCTCCAGCATTTGTTGCTTGCAGATTTTCTGATGATGCCCATTCTAACTGGTGTGAGGTGATACCTCATTGTAGTTTTGATTTGCATTTCTCTAATAATTACTGATGTTGAGCAACTTTTCATGTGCTTCTTGGCCATCTTTATGTCTTCTTTGGAGAAATGTCTATTTAGGTCTTCTGGCCATTTTTGGATTGGGTTGTTTCTTTTTTAAATATTGAGCTGCATGAGCTGCTTATATATTTTGGAGATTAATCTATTGTCCAATGATTCATTTGCAAATATTTTCTCCCATTCTGAGGGTTGTGTTTTCATCTTGTTTATGGTTTCCTTTGCTGTGCAAAAGCTTTTAAGTTTCATTAGGTCCCATTTGTTTATTTTTGTTTTTATTTCCATTACTCCGGGAGGTGGATCAAAAACAATCTTGCTGTGATTTATGTCAAAGAGTGTTCTGCCTATGTTTTCCTCTAAGAGTTTGATAGTGCCCAGTCGTACATTTAGGTCTCTAATCCATTTTGAGTTTATTTTTGTGTATGGTGTTAGGTAGTGTTCTAATTTCATTCTTTTACATGTAGCTGTCCAATTTTCCTAGCACCACATATTGAAGAGACTGTCTTTTCTCGATTGTATATCCTTGCCTCCTTTATCATAGATTAGTTGACCATAGGTGCGTGGGTTTATCTCTGGGCTTTCTATCCTGTTCCATTAATCTATACTTCTGTTTTTGTGCCAGTACCATATTGTCTTGATTGCGGTAGCTTTGTAGTATAGTCTGAAGTCAGGGATTCTGATTACTCCAGCTCTGTTTTTTTCCCTCAAGACTGCTATGGCTATTCGGGGTCTTTTGTGTCTCCATACAAATTTTAAGATTTTTTTGTCTAGTTCTGTAAAAAATGCCCTTGGTAATTTGATAGGGATTGCATGGAATCTGTAGACTTCTTTGGGTAGTATAGTCATTTTCACAATATTGATTATTCCAATCCACGAACATGGTATATCTCTCCATCTGTTGGTATCATCTTTAATTTCTTTCATCAGTGTCTTATAGTTTTCTGCATACAGGTCTTTTATCTCCCTAGGTAGGTTTATTCCTAGGTATTTTATTCTTTTTGTTGCAGTGGTAAATGGGACTGTATCCTTAATTTCTCTTGCAGATTTTTCATTCTTAGTGTATAGGAATGCAAGAGATTTCTGTGCATTAATTTTGTATCCTGCAACTTTGCCAAATTCATTGATTAGCTCTAGCTAGTTTTCTGGTGGCATCTTTAGGATTCTCTATGTAGAGTAACATGTCATCTGCAAACAGTGACAGTTTTACTTCTTCTTTTCCAATTTGTATTCCTTTTATTTCTTTTTCTTCTCTGATTTCCATGGCTAGGACTTCCAAAACTATGTTGAATGAGAGTGGTGAGAGTGGACATCCTCATCTTGTTCCTGACCTTAGAGGAAATGCTTTCAGTTTGTGACCATTGAGAATGATGTTTGCTGTGGGTTTGTCGTTTATGGCCTTTATTATGTTGAAGTAGGTTCCCTCTATGCCCACTTTCTGGAGAATTTTTATCATAAGTGGGTGTTGAATTTTGTCAAAAGCTTCTTCTGCGTCTATTGAAATGATCATATGGTTTTTATTCATATTGTTAATATGGTGTATCACATTGATTGATTTCCGCATATTGAAGAATCCTTACATCTCTGGTATAAATCCCACTTCATCGTGGTGTATGATCCTTTTTAATGTGTTGCTGGATTCTGTTTGCTAGTATTCTGTTGAGGATTTTTGCATCTATATTCATCAGTGATATTGGTCTGTAATTTTCTTTTTTTGTCGTATCTTTGTCTGGTTTTGGTATCAGGGTGATGGTGGCCTCATAGAATGAGTTTGCGAGTATTCCTTCCTGTGCAGTTTCTTGGAAGAGTTTGAGAAGGATGGGTGTTAGCTCTTCTCTAAATGTTTGATAGAATTCACCTGTGAAGCCATGTGGTCCTGGACTTTTGTTTGTTGGAAGATTTTTAATCACCGTTTCAATTACATTACTTGTGATTGGTCTGTTCATATTTTCTATTTCTTCCTGGTTCAGTCTTGGAAGGTTATACTTTTCTAAGAATTTGTCCATTTCTTCCAGGTTGTACATTTTATTGTCATAGAGTTGCTTGTAGTAGTCTCTTAGGGTGCTTTGTATTTCTGCAGTGTCTGTTGTAACTTCTTTTTTTTTTGCGGTATGCAGGCCTCTCACTGCTGTGGCCTCTCCAGTTGCGGAGCACAGGCTCTGGACGCGCAGGCCCAGCGGCCATGGCTCATGGGCCCAGCTGCTCTGCAGCATGTGGGATCTTCCCAGACCCGGGCACACATCTATGTCCCCTGCATCGGCAGGCAGACTCTAAACCACTGCGCCACCAGGGAAGCCCTAACTTCTCCTTTTTCATTTCTAATTTTATTGATTTGTGTCCTCTTCCTCTTTTTCTTGATGATTCAGGCTAATGGTTTATCAATTTTGTTTGTCTTCTCAACGAACCAACTTTTAGTTTTATTGATCTTTGCTATTGTTTTCTTTGTTTCTATTTCATTTATTTCTGCTCTGATCTTTATGATTTCTTTCCTTCTGGTAGCTTTGGGTTTTGTTGGTTCTTCTTTCTCTAGTTCCTTTAGGTGTAACGTTAGATGCTTTATTTCAGATTTTTCTTTTTTATTGAGGTAGGCTTGTATAGCTATAAACTTCCCTCTTAGAACTGCTTTTGCTGCATCCCATAGGTTTTGGGTCATTGTGTTTTCATTGTCATTTATCTCTAGCTATTTTTTTATTTCCTCTTTGATTTCTTCAGTGATCTCTTCGTTGTTTAGTAACGTACTGTTTAGCCTCCATGTGTTCGTGGTTTTTACTTTTTTTTTCCCTGTAATTGATTTCTAATCCCATAGTGTTGTGCTCAGAAAAGATGCTTGATATGATTTCAATTTTCATAAATTTACTGAGGCTTGATTTGTGATCCAAGATATGATGTATCCTGGAGAATGTTCCATATGCACTTCAGAAGAAAGTGTATCGTGCTGTTTTTGGATGGAATGTCCTATAAATATGGATTAATTCTATCTGGTACATTGTGTCATTTAAAGTTTCTGTTTCCTTATTAATTTTCTGTTTGGATGTTCTGTCCATTGGTGTAAATGAGGTGTTAAAGTCCCCCAGTATTATTGTGTTACTGTCGATTTCCTCTTTTAGAGCTGTTAACAGTTGCCTTATGTATTGAGGTGCTCCTATGTTGGGTGCATATATATTTATAATTGTTATATCTTCTTCTTGGATTGATCCCTTGATCATTACATAGTGTCCTTCCTTGTCTCTTGTAACATTCTTTATTTTAAAGTCTATTTCATCTGATATGAGTATTGCTACTCCAGCTTTCTTTTGATTTCCATTTGCATGGAATATCTTTTTCCATCCCCTGACTTTCAGTCTGCATGTGTCCCTAGGTCTGAAGTGGGTCTCTTGTACACAGCATATATATGGGTCTTGTTTTTGTGTCCAATCAGCAAGTGTGTGCCTTTTGGTGGAGCATTTAATCCATTCACGTTTAAGGTAATTATTGATATGTATGTGCCTATTACCATTTTCTTAATTGCTTTTGTTTTTGTAGGTGCTTTTCTTCTCTTGTGTTTCCCACTTAGACAAGTTCCTTTAGCATTTCTTGTAGAGATGGTTTGTTGGTGCTGAATTCTCTTAGCTTTTGCCTGTCTGCAAAGCTTTTGATTTCTCCATCGAATCTGAATGAGATCCTTGCTGGCTAGAGTAATCTTGGTTGTAGGTTCTTCTCTTTCATCCCTTTAAGTATATCATGCCACTCCCTTCTGGCTTGTGGAATTTCTGCTGAGAATTCAGCTGTTAACCTTATGGCAGTTCCCTTGTATGTTATTTGTTGTTTTTCCCTTGCTGTTTTCAATAATTTTTCTTTTTCTTTAATTTTTGCCAATTTGATTACTATGTGTCTCGTCGTGTTTCTCCCTGGGTTTATCCTGTATGGGACTCTCTGAGCTTCCTGGACTTGGGTGGCTATTTCCTTTACCATGTTAGGGAGGTTTTCTACTATAATCTCTTCGAATATTTTCTTGGTTCCTTTCTCTCTCCTCCTGGGACACCTATAAAGCAAATGTTTTTGTGTTTAATGTTGTCCCAGAGGTCTCTTAGGCTGTCTTTTCTTTTCTTTCTGTTTTATCTGTTCCGCAGTAGTGAATTCCACTATTCTGTCTTCCAGGTCACTTATCCATTCTTGTGCCTCAGTTATTCTCCTATTGATTCCTTCTAGTGTAGTTTTCTTTTCAGTTATTGTATTGTTCATCTCTGTTTGCTCTTTAATTCTTCTAGATCTTTTTTAAACATTTCTTGGATCTTCTCCATCTTTGCCTCCATTCTTTTTCCGATCTCCTGGATCATATTCACTATATTATTCTGCATTATTTTTCTAGAAGATTGCCTATCTGCATTTCATTTAGTTGTTTTTCTTAGGTTTTATCTTGTTCTTTCATCTGGTACATAGCCCTCTGCCATTTCATCTTGTCTGTCTTTCTGTGAATGTGGTTTTTGTTCCACAGGCTGCAGGATTATAGTTCTTCTTGCTTTTGCTGTCTGCCCTCTGGTGGATGAGGCTATCTAAGAGGCTTGTGCAAGCTTCCTGATGGGAGGGACTAGTGGTGGGTAGAGCTGACTGTTGCTCTGGTGGGCAGAGCTCAGTAAAACTTTAATCTGCTTGTCTGCTGTTGGGTGGGGCTGGGTTCCCTCCCTGTTGGTTGTTTGGCCTGAGAAGACGCAACACTGGAGCCTACCAGGGCTCTTTGGTGGGGCTGATGGCTGATTCTGGGAGGGCTCACGCCAGAACTTCTGCTGCCAGTGTCCTTGTCCCTTGGTGAGCCACAGCTGCCTCCCACCTCTGCAGGAGACCCTCCAACACTAGCAGGTATGTCCTGTTCTGTCTCCTATGTGGTCACTGCTCCTTCCCTTGTGTCCCGATGTGCACACTACTTTGTGTGTGCCCTCCAAGAGTGGAGTCTCTTTTTCCCCCAGTCCTGCCAAAGTCCTGCAGTCAAATCCTGCAAGCTTCCAAAGTTGATTCTCTAGGAATTCCTCCTCCCGGTGCCAGAACCGCAGGTTGGGGAGCCTGATGTGTGGCTCAGATCCTTCACTCCAGTGGGTAGACTTCTGTGGTATAAGCGTTCTCTGGTTTGTGAGTCATCCACCCAGCAGTAATGGGATTTGATTTTATTGTGATAGCGCCCCTCCTACCGTCTCATTGTGGCTTCTCCTTTGTCTTTGCATGTGGGGTATCTTTTTTTGGTGAGTTCCAGTGTCCTCCTGTCAATGGTTGTTCAGCAGTTAGTTGTGATTCCGGTGTTCTCGAAAGAGGGAGTGAGAGCGTGTCCTTCTACTTCACCATCTTGAACCAATCTCCAGACTATATAATTTTAAAGTTAAAAAATTTTTGTGCTCAAAAAATGCCTAGGTAATTTTAAGACTTCAATAATTTATTAATTTCAATTAAATTGAATGCATTAGAAAATGTCCTTTTACCAAGCATAAAATGGTTATGTAAATTCATCAATAAGAAAGTTGAATAAGGCAGTTATGCTACTGATCTTATAAAAATTCTTGCAGTTGAAAATAATTCTTACTCCTTGGACCCTCACTGAACATCAGTTCATTAAATATTTGTTGGCTATGTCAGGCATTGAACAAGGCCATGTTCAAGCCATGAAGAGCATGTGTGTTTTAGTGAAATAGTGAAAATAAAACTTATAATGCTGATATATATTTTACACTTAAAATACTCAGTGACAAATCATCCATCTCAAGTATGACTAAATATTAATAATTCCCAATCTGGATAGAAAATCAAAGCAGCAACAATTATATTATGCAAATAACAGCAATTTATTGTGCAGTTAGAAAATAACAATCTCTAAAAATAAATGTTTGTAACAGACTATCTCATGCATATAAGTAGATCAACAATTTATTCTGTATTCCTGTGAAGCTTGCCAGCAGATCTAATGCAGGAGTACGATTTCTTGTCTAAGACTTTATCTTCATTTGCTTTATTTTGTGTTTGTGCTAAGCTCATATTATTATTGATATATATGGGTTGGACAAAAAGTGCCTTCGGTTTAAGTAAAGATAAACGACACATTTTTCACTTTCACCAAGAACTTTATTGAACAACGTATTCACCTTTTTGTTCTACTACCTTCTTCCATTTCTCAGTCAACTTCATGATTCCATCTTCCCAAAACTTTTTATCTTTTTGAGCAAAAAAACTGTTCCAGGTGCCTTTTACACTCTTCCAGGGAATTGAAATTTTTTCCATTGAAAGAATTTTGTAAAGACCTAAATAAATGGAAATCCAAAGGTGAAATGTCTGGTGAATATGGCAGATGAATCAGAACTTCCCAGCCAAGCTGTAACAGTTTTCACCTGGTCATCAAAGAAACATGCAGTCTTGCATTATCCTGATGGAAGATTATGCATTTTCTGTTGACTAATTCTGGACACTTTTCATCGAGTGCTGCTTTCAGTTGGTCTAATTGGGAGCAGTACTTGTTGGAATTAATCATTTGGTTTTCCGGAAGGAGCTCATAATAGAGGACTCCATTCCAATCCCACCATATACACAACACCACCTTCTTTGGATGAAGACGGGCCTTTGGTGTGGTTGGCGGTGGTTCATTTCGCTTGCCCCACGATCTCTTCTGTTCCACACTGTTGTACAGTATTCACTTTTCATCTCCCGTCACAATTTGTTTTAAAAACGGAACGTTTTCATCATGTTTAAGTAGAGATGCGCATGTGGAAATACATTCAAGAAGGTTTTTTTTGCTTAACTTATGTGGAACCCAAACATCAAAGCGATTAACATAACCAAGCTGGTGCAAGTGATTTCAGCCCTTGATCTGGATATTTTGAGGATGTTGGCTGTCTCCCGCATGGTATAATGTTGATTGTTCTCAGTTAATGTCTTGACTTGATCCCTGTCAACTTCAACTGGTCTACCAGACAGTGGAGCATTGTCCAGCGAATAATCTCCAGCACAGAAGTTCACAAACCACTTCTGACATGTTCAGTCAGTCACAGCACTTTCTCCATACATTGCACAAATCTTTCTTTTGCATTTCAGTTGTGTTTTTACCTTTCTTGAAATAATAAAGCATAATATGCCAAAAATGTTGCTTTTCTTCTTCCATCTTCAGTGTTAAAATGGCTACACAAAAATTCACCAATTTTGATAAGTCTTTTTTTAAATGCATGCTGATATGATAGCTGTCACATAAAATCTAACAAAATTGTTCTAAATAAAGTTAAAGACAGCTAAATACTACTAGAGCCATCTTAGAAGAAAAAGCTGAACAAAACTTTTGGCCAACCCAATATATATATATATAATTCCCGTTATATATATTTTCTTCATTTATAAAACGGATTTTGAAAACTGAATATCCCAAAACTTTCTTACAGGTAACAAATCAGTTTCTTAGAGTTAAATGGAACAGTGGAATCATGTATTTTAGACTCAAAAATCTCTTCCATATTGATATTAATTTTCCAGCCTTTTCCACTCATTCATTGCATATTTATTAGATATTTCTTTTTGCAAGGGCTTGCTTACACTGAGCATTATAAATATAGTTTTGAGTAATAGCAGATATAATCCCATGAAGTATAGTCTGGTGGGGAAAGCAGACTTTAATCAAATAATTATATACATGGAAGTACATTCTCAATTGTGGCAGATGCTATGAAGGAGAGGAATATACGGATACAATAGGTGGCTTTGCCTAAGAATGGAAAGCCAGTGGGGGCTTCCCTAGGAAGAGTTGGCTTGAGAAGAATGCTATTCATTAGAGGGTGTTGCACTGCCCGCCCCTCCAAATGAATAAAGTGAGGAATTTCTAGAAGAATGGCATGAGTGTGTACCCCTGAAGAGTACCCAGGTTTATGAATTATCTGTAACAATGGCAATCTGTGAGCATCACCTCCACGCTTTCAATCTTAGAATGCCATACCTTGAGAAAAATTTTCTCACTTTAATGGAATGCAGCCTATATTTTTGTCTACATTGCCCAGATAGAGGTGGTTTAAATATATATATATATACACACACACACACATATATATATACACATATACATATATCAAGCTAAATAAGGCTGAAGTATAGAGAGTATTAGAGATATGATGATTGAACCAGATAATAGAAGCCTGATGGATTGTTAAACTAGAATTTAGCATGGCAAAGGAAATATTAAAGGCTAATCTGACAACAATTTCTGAGAGGATAAAATGGAGACTAAGCAATTATTCTCAGCCTTCACTGAAGGTAAAGGGAAATGAGTCAAAATTACGTCACTTTTACTTAAAGAGATAACAGCATGCATTACTAAGACACATATGCAGTGCCTAGAAGTCATTAGGAATCTATGTCCAGAAGGGAAAGAATCTTATCTCCCCAGAACTATTCTTTCCTTCTTCCCTCATTGTTTGTTCTTTAATGGCCTACCAGCCTCAGTATTACCTGACTTCACCAACACAGCCCCTGTCTATTGCATTACTACATCTTATCAGTGGCCAAGTCCTACCAATTCTAACTCAAGAATTTATCACACATATTCCACCACTACCATCTTAAGTCAACTCTGTAATACAGCTGATTTAAAGTATTTTAATAGACTCTTAAGTGGTCTGCTGGAGCTCAGACTCTCACTTACGTTGTCCATTTTGCACATTGTAACCAGTGTTCTTTCCTTAAAACACATCTCCATGCACGAGATGTCCTTTTACAGACTTCACTTGGCAGGCAATAGGGAGTTGTCAAAAGTTATTAAACCCATTAGCATGTAATTCACAGTTTCCTTTAAGAACTATTTTCAACAAACAAAAGCCCAGGACCAGATGGCTTCACAGGCGAATTCTATCAAACATTTAGAGAAGAGATAAACACCTATCCTTCTCAGACTCTTCCAAAATGTAGCAGAGAGAGGAACGCTCCCAAACTCATTCTATGAGGCCACCATCACCCTGATACCAAAACCAGACAAAGATGTCACAGAAAAAGAAAACAACAGACCAATATCACTGATGAACATAGATGCAAAAATCCTCAACAAAATATTAGCGAAGAGGATTCAACAGCACATTAAAAGGATCATACACCGTGATCAAGTGGCGTTTATCCCAGGAGTGCAGGGACTCTTCAATATGCACAAATCAATCAATGTGATACACATATTAACAAACTGAAGGATAAAAACCATATGATAATCTCAACAGATGCAGAAAAAGCTTTTGACAAAATTCAACACGCATTTATGATAAAAACTCTCCAGAAAGCAGGCATGTAGGGAACTTACCTCAACATAATAAAAGCCATATATGACAAACCCACAGCCAACATCGTTCTTAATGGTGAAAAACTAAAACCATTTCCTCTAAAATCAGGAACACGAGAAGGATGCTCGCTCTCACCACTATTATTCAACATAGTTTTGGAAGTTTTAGCCACAGCAATCAGAGAAGAGCAAGAAATAAAAGGAATCCAAATCGGAAAAGAAAAATTAAAGCTGTCATTGTTTGCAGATGACATGATACTATACATAGAGAATCCTAAAGATGCTACCAGAAAACTACTAGAGCTAATCAATGAATTTGGTAAAGTAGCAGGATACAAAATTAATGCACAGAAATCTTTTGCATTCCTATACATTAATGATGAAAATCAAAAAAAAAAATTAAGGAAACACTCCTATTTACCACTGCAACAAAAAATAAAATACCTGGAAATAAACCTACCTAAGGAGACAAAAGACCTCTATGAAGAAAACTATAAGACACTGATGAAAGAAATTAAAGATGATACCAACAGATGGAGAGATATACCATGTTCTTGGATTGGAAGAATCAACATTGTGAAAATGACTATACTACCCAAAGCAATCTACATATTCCATGCAATCCCTATCAAACTACCAATGGCATTTTTCACAGAATTAGAACAAAAAATTTCACAATTTGTATGGAAACACAAAAGACCTCGAATAGCCAAAGCAATGTTGAGAAAGAAAAATGGAGCTTAGGAATCAGGCTCCCTGACTTCAGGCTATACTACAAAGCTACAGTAATCAAGACAGTATGGTGCTGGCACAGAAACAGAAATATAGATCAATGGAACAGGATAGAAAGCCCAGAGATAAACCCATGCACATATGGTCACCTTATCTTTGACAGAGGAGGCAAGAATACACAATGGAGAAAAGACAGCCTCTTCAATAAGTGATGCTGGGAAAACTGGACAACTACATGAAAAAGAATGAAATAAGACCACTTCCTAACACCATACACAAAAATAAACTCAAAATGGATTAAAGACCTAAATAGAAGGCCTGACACTATAAAACTCTTAGAGGAAAACATAGGAAGAACACTCTTTGACATAAATTACATTAAGATCCTTTTTGACCCACCTCCTAGAGTAATGGAAATAAAAACAAAAATAAACGAATGGGACCTAATGACACTTAAAAGCTTTTTCACAGCAAAGGAAACCTTAAACAAGACGAAAAGACAACCCTCAGAATGGGAGGAAATGTTTGCAAACGAAGCAACTGGCAGAGGATTAATCTCCCAAATATACAATCAACTCATACAGCTCAATATCAAAAAAACAAACAACCCAGTCAAAAAATGGGCAGAAGACCTAAATGGATATTTCTTCAAAGAAGATATACAGATTGCCAACAAACACATGAAAGGATGCTCAACATCACTAATCATTACAGAAATGTAGATCAAAACTGCAGTGAGGTATTACCTCACACCATTGAGAATGGCCATCATCAAAATAGCTACAAGCAGTAAATGCTAGAGAGGGTATGGAGAAAAGGAAACCCTCTTGCACTGTTGGTTGTAAATTCATACAACCACTATGGAGAACACTATGGAGGTTCCTTAAAAAACTAAAAATAGAACTACCATACGACCCAGCAATCCCACTACTGGGCATATACCCTGAGGAAACCGTAATTCAAAAAGTGTCATGTATCACAATGTTCACTGCAGCACTATTTACAATAGCTAGGACATGGAAGCAACCAAAGTGTCCATCAACAGATAAATGGATAAAGAAAATGTGGCACACATATACAACAGAATATTGCTCAGCCATAAAAGGAAATGAAATTGAGTTATTTGTAGTGAGGTGGATGGACCTAGAGACTGTCATACAGAGTGAAGTAAGTCAGAACAAGAAAAAGTAATACCGTATACTAACATATTTATATGGAATCTTAAAAAAAAAAAAGGTTCTGATGAACCTAGGGGCAGGACAGGAATAAAGACACAGACATAAATAAATAAAATAAATAAATGGACTTGAGGACACGGGGAAGGGGAAGGGGAAGGTGGGACGAAGTGAGAGAGTAGCATGGACATATATACACTACCATATGTAAAATAGATAGCTAGTGGGAAGCAGCTGCATTGCACAGGAAGATCAGCTTGGTGCTTTGTGACCACCTAGAGGGGTGGGATAGGGAGGGTGGGAAGGAGATGCAAGAGGGAGGGGATATGGGGATGTATATATACATACATCTGATTCACTTTGTTACACAGGAGAAACCAACACAACATTGTAAAGCAATTATACTCCAATAAAGATGTTAAAAAAATAAAATTAAATAAAAGTGAAAAGAAATAACTATTCTCAACAACTTATGTTGTTTATCTCAGTTGAGATCTATTCCTGTAATGCATTTTAGTAAATATTTAACACATATGTATTGAGCATCTACTGTACAGTAGAAATGAGAGATACAAAATAGAAAAGAGAAGAAAGGTCTTTCACAGTAGCCTGTGAACTAATATAGGCAAATTCTATATTTTAGTACTTAGAAAGATATGAAAACATAGAAATTTAGCCAAGTATCATGAGAATACAAGGGAGAGAAAAGGGATAGTCCAATCTATTCTGTGATAGTCCTTCTTTTAAGTTTCTTGTTATGAGTATATTAGAAAGTGTCTAACTTCATTATGGTGTGTTTGGATATGAGGGTAATGACTATAGTAGTTTAGAATTGTAATTACTTCTCTGTGTCGTCTTTGTTTTGCACATGATTTAATTATGTTAGTGACACATCACTGTACATCATTGTTATTCTCTTAACAACAATGCATTCCAATCATGCTTCCTCTTCAGGACCTCAAGGCACCCAGACCTCAAGACATTTTTAGATATCATTATTTAATAGAATTTATATTTAGCCTATTTTATAGATAGATGTACCCACGTTTTGCAAATGAAGAGGTGACATTGGTTCTTCTCTGGCTTTTGGTTTTATCTGAGAAAGTTTATATTGAATTTGCTATGTTATTTAATATAAAAAATATTCAGCTTGTAGTTAGAAAATTTAGTACAGTTTTTAGTTTACTACTGGGCAGGTTTAAGTACAAAGACACATGCACGTAGATACAAACAAACAATAGTTTTGAAAAGGTGCTTAATTTCAAAGTAAGTGATTGAATTTGACTTTAATGTGACTTGATAAACAGGTATGAAAGAATGATTTATAGAATTTCACATACAGGTTGGAATTCCAATTCAAATCCCCTGCTTTCAAGATTTTATATGTTACTGAGGAATACCTCAAAGTAAAGGAATAACATGACCTGTTCCCCCACCTAACCCCTAGCCCCTGGAAATGAACATTTTTTGTTTGTTTTTAAGAGATTACATTTAGCAATGATAACAACGTGATTTCGTGCAGAGAGTATGGGTTTCAGTCCAGGCAGATCTGAATTTGAATCCATTGTCTCTGTTCCTTAGCACTGCCACCTTACTTTAGCGGTTCACTCTCTCTAAGTCTCAGTGTGTTTCTGAAAAATAGTCATAACATCCACTTCGAGATGAAGGTATGTAAAGCCCTTAGCATATAAGAGGCACTTAAAATATGTGTGTCTTTCTCTCTATCTGGTATGTTTGTGTAAACCAGAGATCATTGGAAACACTTATCCATCTAACATTTTGTCTAAATAAAATTTTCTCCTATTCCTCCCAGCCTCCAACAATTTTAAACTCAAACTGAGATAAACAAATGGAAATGCTGAAGGACAAAGGACAAGGTCAGATCTGTGTACATAAGAATGGAATAAAAATCTAAACACCCAGTCCCTTTCTCCATTCATCAGAGTTTGTATCAACTATTTCTGGCAGTTAAACTCACTTCTTTGGCTACTGGTGTGCCAGCAGGGTCTCAAAAACAGACGTGTCCAAGTGAACCAAACTGGCCTGTGATGTTAATATATATTTTAAAAGCACTAAAATATTCCTTTGGAACAGCTCACGTGCTGGGAGAATATTGCACATATTTAACAAAATAAGAAAACTAGGACATAGCTCATTTAATTCTGTAATTGCTTTGAGGTTCACCAGAAAACCACAGTCATATCACAAAATATACTTCGTTTTGCCTTCTTTCTAAACCTTTCCTCTCTCTCTAGTTTCTCTTTTTCTCTTTTATCCCTTCACTTTTCAAATAGATTTGAAAAACAGAAATACTAATGACTCTGACAAAGTTAAATACATTGCTTTCTCTTAACTTGCTATAATTCAGGTATGGCCAAGTGTTTTCATTTTTAATTTATTTTTCATTCACTTGTTTATCTTTAGATAGCTTAATTGATTTGAATTGCAGGAAGATGTGATTGGTGAATACATGATCATATTGAGGATTTCTTTAGTATCAGGCACTGAAGAGATAAAGGACAGAGTCCATGCATCTATGGAAATCACAGGCTAAGGGGGGAGATGAATAAGAAATCTTGAAGAAGCAAGGGGATTTGTTAAGATGAGTATCTCCATGCAGTTCCCTACAAAAGGTTGAAGACAAAAGTTACTGTGTTTCAGGGTGGATTAGATCAATTAAGCTCCTGTCTCTCTTGAATCTTTGAGGATAGAGATTTGCTAGTAAATCACTCTTGAGTAGGATTGGGGGGTGCATAGTGAGTAAAGGGAGGGGAATGAACCTCATGAAGAATATGCAGAGCATGTGCAAAACCATGCAGAGCATGTGCAAAACCATAGAAACCAAGTGGCACAGTACTTGGTCAGCTGCAGGAAGTTTTAAACAGTTAGTGGATGGAGAGTGGTGGAGAGAGATTTCTATGTGCCTTTACAGCAAAATTTCATGAAAAACTTCCTGTATCATTTTGTATGGCTTATGTTTATGTCTATTATTTCTTTCTCTTACTATTGGGATGTAGTTTCCATGAGGGCAAGATTCTCAGCTGTCTTGTTCTCTATTCTCACACCTAAAGCAGTGTCTCTGTGAGATACTAGAAAATATAAATATACTAGAAAATAGAAATATACTAGATATACTAGAAAATAGAAAATATAGAAAATAGAAAATAGAAAATATACTAGATATACTAGATATACTAGAAAATAGAAAATATAGAAAATATACTAGAAAATAGAAAATATATTTATCCCTGCCTTTCTGGGTTTTGACCCATCCCTGACGTAGAGCTCCTAAAACCCTTGTAAATTTTCCTAAGTGATAAGAAGATAAAGGTGCCTTTTGTTTGTTAATGAGATGACTCTTAAAATGCACCTAAGGTTGAGGGCTGGTTGCCAGTGGAGCCAGCCATGTGTTTAGAGGGTAGGAACCTTCAGTCCCACCTCTCGCTGACCTCTGGGGTGGGGAGAGAGGTACTGGAGGTTGAATCAGTCACGAATTGCTGGTGATTTAATTAATCATGCTTTCCTGTGAAAGAGTGCTTCTTTCGAGTTTGTACATCTTGGTAAGATAATAATTATAATTCAGTGTAATAAAACATTAAATTCAGTAGTTACAATTTATTAAATGATGTTCATTTGCTCCTCTTGTCAATATTTTAAAAATAGTTTTAGCCTTTGTTTAACTTTGTAGTACTGCAATATAGTAGTGATTGTTAGTAAGTTTTAAAAAGAAATCATATTGCCGTGTTCTTAAAACACATACATATGCACAGATTATACAGTTTATGCCTCTTCATAATGGCAGGAAAATTATAAATAAACATATCATAAAGTTGAATGAAAAAAAAAAATCAATCATGCCTATGTAATGAAGCCTCCACGAAAACCCAGAAAGGACTAGGTTCAAAGAACGTTTGGATTGGTGAATTCTTAGAGGTGCTGGGAGAGGGCATGGAAGATCCGTGCTCCTTCCCAAGTACCTTGCCTTACACATCCATCCCATTTGAATATTCATCTGTATCCTTTATCATATCCTTTTATAATAAACTGATGTTAAAATTGATTAAAGAAGAAGACAATTTAGATGATACAAACTTTATTTAACACCTTGTAAAGCAGACCGTCTCCTTTCAGAGAACTGCAAAATGAAGCACAAGCCATGACCAGGATGCTTTTATATCATAAAGAATAAAGAAAAAAAAGAGACAAATAGAAAACATCTTGTTGGCTGGGGCCACATAGTCAACCTTGTTTGGGGTAAGAACACCCAGAATAGGTTTGGTATTTGGTGATTGGCTGAGTGGACATCCTGCATTTCTGGTCAAGTGAACATTTGCAAGGACATGAAAATTATTTAAGTTTCAGTTTGCTGATGTGGCACGGGGGGCTGGAGTAGCTCCATTTGGGGCCTAGAAATTCATGTCAGCACTGGTAAATGTAAGTAAACTGTGTTTCTGAGTTCTATGAGCTGCTTTAGAAAGTTAATCAAACCCAAGGAGGGGTTCATTGGAACCTCTGATCTGTAGCCAGTTGGTCGGAAGCACAGGTGATGACCTGGGAAAGCAATTGGCATCTGAGGTGGGGCAGATAGAGGTGGGGAGAGGTAGTCTTGGGGGACTGAGCCCCTAACCTGTGGGGTCCCACACTATCTCCAGGTAGAGAGTGTCAGAACTGAGTTAAATTGTTGGACCCCCAGCTGGTATCTTGGAGAATTGCTAGGTGTGAGGAAAACTCCCACACACTTGGACCAGAAGTATCAGAAGTGAAGTGTTGTTGTGAGGGTAGTGTTCTGTGTGAGTAAAAACAGAGACTCACAGGAGAGAAAGACTCACCAGTGGAAAACTTATTTTCCCCAATTCAGCCTGGTTTGTAATGCATGTTCAATAAACATTGAGTGGATGGAATGAAGGGAGGCTGGATGGTTAACTTGGGTCCAGTAACAGAGAACCATTATTTCCTAGCTGCTACATTTGGATTTTAGCTTTTCACGAATTTTCCTAAAATCTTCTCATGATTTTTTTTTTTTTTGCTAAAAGACAGTGTGTCTTGCATTTTAGTTCTGATTTTGAAGGTCGATATTAGTGATAAAATGTGAATATTTTAGTGCTTTATTTTAATTTTACTTCGAACAGAAAGGAAATAATAGCCTTTTAAAATTGAAGAATAAAATTATTTTTAATGTTACCCCCCCATGCACACATGTAGGACACTGTTTATAATATTCCTCAAAGTTCTGACTTTTATTTTGTCAAAAGTAAGACAGACATTCTTCATTAACAAATATTGGATTGAGATTTTATCTTATCCAAATTGAGATTTAGTAGCATGAAATAATTATAAGCATATTTTAAAGGTACCCTGCTAGCAATCATTCTTTAGTACATGTACCTAGACATTTCCAACAGGCATGTGTTGAGAACATAATTAAAAGAATACCTATGGGGAAAAGTGACTTCTCCAATGATATGAGTCTTCTTCCATTGGCCATATGCTTCCACAGCTTGGTGACTTCAGGAAATGGAAGATGACACAAGTTTATTGTAAATTAATACCATAAATAAGAGCAGCTAGGTAAGATATTTTCCTTTTCAAGCATATCGTTGCCTACAGTTCTGCCCTCTTGCTTTGCAGAAGACAGGGTCCCTCCTGCCATGGTTTGTGGATGCTAAGAGAGAACAGTAGTTTGGAGGAGAGAGGTGCTGAGTCTGGCACAACTCAGCACCATCTGCTCACTCTTGGAATCCACAGATGTTCTATACCAAAGAACTGTGTAAGTTAAGGACTAACATGCTTGGTGGGCACTCAGAGCCCCACCTGGTGGAACATTTCTGTGGGCAGGCTATGGCAGGGTGACAAGGAAGACAACCCCCCTGTTGGGCCTGATGCAGGGGAGATTTTGAGAGGAAAAGAGTCTCTTAATTCCTTGAACAGTCCACTTTGCCAAAGAGCACATCTGAGTGACTTGAGCTAAGAAGCAAATTGCACACCATGGAGAGAGTAAAGTATGGTGGAATGAGCGTTGGACAATGAGTCCAAAAGATTTGGCCACTGTTCCTGGCTCTGTCACTAACTCTGTTTGTGACCTTGAGGAGGTCATATCAATTCTCTGTGCCTTCACTTTTCTCTTTCTAAAAATCACCAATCTTTTTATTCTTTTGTACTTTCCAGAAGGATTTTTTTTCAGTATCTTTTTGACTTTCAGATGTGTAGACTCTTTCAGAATGTCTTGGGGGTCTGATAAGACCCATGTCTCATGATAAGAAATAAATACAAATAGCTAGCTTCATAACTTTGTTGAAACTAGTTTTATCCTGATCTCTGTTCAAAAGGCTTTCTTTAAAAGAAATATAGCGTACCATCTGTGATGTTTTGAAAATAATAAATGCAATAAGTGCTGAAATATTTGGTGCTCTAAAATATAAATACAATAAAAATAATTTACTATATATCTTCTATTCTCATTATAAATAGATGATTTTTACTAGTTTTTCATCATTTCTTAAATCTAGTGTTTACAACAATGGCATGAAATATATAGAAAGCAAGCAGTTCAGCCTGTCCCCTTTTCTGGTAATATTTGGGTCCTGTATCAAAACATTCGCTGAGTAAAAGACAAGCTCAAACATTCTTCGTTATTCAAATTAAATTTTCTTACATGTACACGCCAGCACTCTAGCTACTGATCTAGCCATGTTGTAATATGTAAAGGGAGGCCAAGGCTTGTGAAATATGATCCTGACTTACCTAGAGTTGTGAGGAATCAAAGTGAGGTTCTATTAGAAGCCCTTACTGCATCGTCTTGGTGAATCACATATGGAATGGATTCACATTGCCAGTAGACAGGCAGTACAGGAAGGGATAACCTTGATTCTAATTCCTACTGAGATCATGTATCTGACTGATAGGTTAGTTACTCTATACGGAACTAATTATAGAGGATGGTAATAGGAGCTGTCCTGGGAAAAAGTGTAGGATAAGTGTAAGAGCATGGATTGTAAAATAAACTGAGTTTAAATCCTGACTCTGACATACAGTAGCTGTGTAACATTCGCAATTTTACTAACATCTCTTTGTAGATGCCTTCTTATTTGTAAAATGGGAATAAACAGTATGCCAGCCCCATAAAGCTTGTTGTGATGATTAAATGAGATAATTCATGGAAGTGCTTAGCACAGTGCTACTTAAAAATTAGCTTTGTGGTGCTGGTTGTTGGCTAGATTGTTGAAACATTCTTTTACTGACTTCCTATAGGTATTGTCTGAGTGACTCACTGTTGTATTAAGCACTTATTACATTGTCTGAAGATGGGTTCCCACAGAAGTAGATGCTGAGATGCAGGTTGAGTACAAGCCATTAATTTGATAAATCATCCCTGAAGCACCAGGAAGAGAGTGGGGAAGCTAGACAAGGAAGAGAAGGAAAGCAACACGGAGTACGTTAATGAGCAGGTTACGCTTATGGTCATCTGGGGCTCGTTCCCTATGCTGACCTCTATTAGATCTTATGGAATGCTCCTTAGAGGTATCCCTCCCAAGAAGTGAGGTGTTTACTCTTGGATTCCTTTTCCCAGTGACTGAGGGCTGATGCCTGGGGGATATTAACTTCTAGGCACTTGCATCCTGCTCAGTCTCGTCAGGAGGAAATTGCAGGAGGATACCTCGGTCAGCTGAGGAGGTATATACTGAGCTCCATGGTCCCCATGCTGAGGCTGGCACATGCTACCATGATGAATGTGTCAGTTAAATCAATTCCTGTGAAAGGAAGGAATCCTTTCACAGCACGTACATCAAATCATCACGTTGTATGCTCTAAATATCTTGCAGTTTTATTTGTCCATTATACCTCAGTAAAGGTGAAGAAATAATTTTAAAAATTAAAAAACTTAAACTCTTAATTTTTGTAATAGACTTTTTTTTTTTTTTTTTTTTGCGGTACGCGGCCCTCTCACTGTTGTGGCCTCTCCCGTTGCGGAACACAGGCTCCGGACGCGCAGGCTCAGCGGCCATGGCTCACGGGCCCAGCCGCTCGGCGGCATGTGGGATCTTCCCGGACCGGGGCACGAACCCGTGTCCTCTGCATTGGCAGGCAGACTCTCAACCACTGCGCCACCAGGGAAGCCCTAGACTTTTATTTTTAGAGCAGTTTTAGATTCACAGTAACACTGAGTGGCAAGTACAGAGATTTCCCACATGCTTCCTGACCCCACACATGCACAGCCTCCATGTTAACATCCCCCAGAGTGGTACATTTGCTACAACTGATGAATGTACGTTGACACGTCATTATCCTCCAAAGTCCATAGTTTACATTATTGTTCACCCTTGATGTTACACATTCTATGGCTTATGAAAAATGCACAAAGATAGGTATCTATCATTATGGTATCATAGAGAATAGTTTCACTGGCCTAAGATTCCTCTGTGCTCTGCCTTTTTATCCCTCCCTCCCTACTAACCCCTGACAGCTGCTGATTTTTTTTATATTGTCTCCACTGTTTTGCCTTTTCCAAAATGTCACAGAGTTGGAATCATATAGTACATAGGCTTTTCAGATTGGCTTCTTTCATTTAATAACATGCATTTAAGTTTCCTCCATGTCTTTTCATACCTTGATCGCTCTTTAGTGCTGAATGATATTCCATCATTCTCTCTATATATACTTTTGTTGTTTGCTTGAACATCATAAATTTTCAGCTACTTTGGCTAAATATAAATGATCACAACTGCCGGAACATACGATAAAAGTATGTTTAGCTTTGTAAGAAACCACCAAACTGTCTTCCAAAGTAGCTGTACTACTTACTTTGCATTCCCACCAGCAATGAGTGAGAGATACTGTTGCTTCCCATCCTTGCCAACATTTGGTGATGTCAGTGTTCTCAATTTTTGTCAATCTAGTGAATGTGTAGTGGTAGAGAATTGTTTTTTAATTTTCATTTCCCTGATAACACTATGTGAAGCATCTTTTCCTAGGCATAATTGCCATCTGTATATTTTCTTTGCTGAGGTATCTGTTAAAGCCTTTGGTCCATTTTTTTACATTGGGTTGTTTGTTCTATTATTGAATTCTAAGAGTCGTTTATATATCTTTATTAACAATTCTTTAGCGGATATGTCTTTGCAAATATTTTCTTCCAGTCATTTAATTTTTATAGCAATCCTGTCATATATATTTCTCATGTTCCTTTCTCAAGGTCCTACAACTAAGAAGTAGTAGAGTTGGAATTTGAAACCATATCTGTACCCTGGTCATAAAATGGAATAAAATCCAAGTCTATTCTAGAGCTATTTTAAGATCTCTCACAAAATGATGTAAATAAATGCAACTAAACATAATTGCTTTCTAAAATGATGGTTACTCTTACACTTTAAATATGTGAAAATCTGCCTTTTGATAAACGTATATTTTATTTTATTTATTTTTTATTTATCTTATTTTTGACTGTGTTGGGTCTTTCTTGCTGCTCACAGGCTTTCTCTAGTCGCGGTGAGCAGGGGCTACACTTCACTACGGTGTGCGGGCTTCTTATTGCAGTGGCTTCTCCTGTTGCGGAGCACAGGCTCTAGGCACACGGCCTTCAGTAGTTGTGTCACGTGGACTCAGTAGTTGTTACTCATGGGCTCTAGAGCTCTGGCTCAGTAGTTGTGGCACACGGGCTTAGTTGTTCCATGGCACAGTGGGATCTTCCCGGACTGCGGCTCGGACCCCTGTCTTCTGCATTGGCAGGTAGATTCTTAACCACTGTACTCCAGGGAAGCCCTGATAAAGTTATATCTAAATATATATATATATATATATATATATATGTATATATACATATATATATATGTATATATATATATATACATATAAATTTTTTAAGACGAACTTTTAAAACATCTTTGAAGGAGGAAGAAAAGTAGAATCTATGAACTGAAAGTCCTGAGAATGCAAGAACACAATTTTATGTGATTATAGCAATTAAAAGAGGATAACAGAATGGCATTTAAATGCAAATTCACATTTTAATATGACTGGAGGGGAATCTGCGTGCACTTGGCGCATGGGAGCCAGTGGTGATTAATAGGTGGTGCCATGATCCTTGAACGTCTGGTCCCACTTCAATACAGCTAACATCAAGGTTCAATATCAGCTTTATTTGCTTGTTTTAACAAAAGTAATTAGATTCACAGCGTAAAGCAGATTAGTGTTAGAGCCCAAGATGTTGAAGAAAATACAGTGGTGGAGGTGAGACACAGCCACTGTGTGCTTTTCAGCTCTGCTCATTCAGTCTGGGAAACAAAGGGATAGTTTGTCTATGGATGTGACAGGATCAGTTAAATTTACAAAAAGAGGGGGAAAATACTCTCCTTCTACAGAATCTTATTGATAGTGTGGTTAGGTAGCAGAACCATAAGCTGCAAGTCTAGGGCCAGATAGACTGGTCTAGCAGCACCACTGACCCTGTGGGACCTTATGCAAGGTATGGAGCATCTCTAGTTGAGGGTATGTCCTATATTAGGGTTGTGTGAAGACTCTTAGCAGGTATTGCGTGTCATTAGGCAATCATATATGCCACTTTGCATGAGACAGTCTTGGAGAAATTATAAATTGTATGCCATTTCACTTTTAAGGATACCCCAGTTAGGATTATAATTAACAGGTCAATCTATATAGAAAGAACACAGAACACTGCCTAGAGCAAGTGAGTTCTCAATGAATGTTAGCTTATTTTTATTGAAGTAATTGCTATTATTTCTATGATTATACTTTATTAGTATTATAAATGTCTATACATTATATGTTTTTAATATACATCCTAGAAGTAAGTAAAACTGCTACTTTTATCTTTTCTAATCAATTCATAATTTTTCAGACCTTTAAAGTGGGGATGAAATATGTTTCTATTAAGGTGTGCTGCACAGAATCCATGTGCTTTCCAGCCTGATAGATGAACTGTGCATTTATACTGTTAGATTTGTTTTTTTGTAATTTGGATTCCAGTCCAGATATGGTAAGGAGTCAGTAAAACTTGCAACTGAAGTCTTTATCATCAGCTTTTCTTCTTTCTTATTTACATTATTATTGTGGTTTGTGGGCTGCATATAATCTAACTCCATTCAAGACATATTATTTCTGGCATTGTGATATCAAAACCAGATTTGTAACAGGACTAGAGTTATCCATTCTCTATGAATACTTCAATTAAACCCCTTAATGCATTCTTCTAAAATTTTATGTTTGTATTATAGATTATCCTCAAGAAACCATAAGCTGCTCAATATTTAGATTTGGTCCCATTCATGCCTATCACTTCGGAACCTAGCACATTACAAGGCAGCTTGGCAAATTGCTCATGAAAACACACACACACACACACACACATGCAAACACCCCTAACATCATGCCACAAACATATGGCCATTAAATGAAACTGAATATGTCTTTGAAAAGCCAATAAAATTTGAGCTGGAGGCAAGTTACTGAAAGCAAAATAGGAATGAACCTCTCACCTGTAATTGAGAAAAAATAATTTTAAATAAAGGTCCTGAAACTGCAGCCCAAAGAACCTTTTTCTGGGAGCATTCTGATATAAATAATAAAATAAGAACGACAACAATAATAACTATAGAGAATTTAAGAAAATATCCCCTGAAAGAAAGAAGAGGGAGATGTTAGGTAACCAAAGTATATTTTCTCATTTTTATATAGACGCAATATAATATTGTAGTCGATTAATGGAGGCTGCAAGTTTTTTGCCACTCTGCCCACTGAGAGCCACAGCTTCATTCTCCTCTTGAATCTGGAGTAAAGGAAATCCAGGTAATTCTATGCAAACTTTAGACATGTGTCAGTGGCTTTGGGGGTCTGCAGCAACACGTAGAAGCCAAAAGGACCTTGGAGAGGCCACTGATAAGGACTAGAAGGACAGTGGGGAATTGTTCTGCCAGGACTTCTATGTTCCTTCCATTTCACCTTTTGGGAACATGATTACCTCCCGCAATCTTGCAAATGTCATATGCCTCCGTCACCACTCTATGTTGGGTATGTAAATGGCAAATAACGTGTCTCTTCCTGTCACCAGTCTATGGGTCAACTGATGCCATAGCCAAGGAATTGCATTTAAGGAGCTTCATCCACAACTGGACCTTAGTTAGATAATCATATCCCAGACCTTGAGCCTGAGCTGATATTATAATGGGATGAGAATGTGGGGGGCCTTACAGGGAGTAAATATATTTTGCATATGGTGGGAATGTAAATACTTTGTGGCCGTAAGGAGGACTGTAATGAATAAAAGATGGATGCATTTTTTTGTTGTTGTTGTTAATCTTCCCATTGAAATGTGGTGTCTACTACCCCTACCCTTAAATCTGAACTGGACTTATAACTTGCTTTACCATTATAACATTGCAGAAATGACACTCTGGGACATTCTAGGCTAGGTCATGAGAAGACTGGCTTCTATCCAGGTTTCTTAAAACATTCTTTCAGGAGTAGTGAGACTTTATGCTAAAGAGACTTTGTGTAGAGGCCCTCAGATTATGTAGAGAAGAATCCAGATGAGTCAGGCTTTCCAGTGATCCCCGCCAAAGTGCTAGGTGCGTGAGTGAAGTAATCTTCAACTCTCTTGCCCATTCACCTACCAGCCCTTGAGTGATGCTGGTTGATGCCATGGGAAGTAAAGAATCATCTTCCTGTGTCTTGTATTAATTCTTGAAAAATTTAGATGAAATAAACTGGTTGTAGTTTTCATCCATTAAGCTTTGGAGCAGTTTATTGGATAACATTCTGCAACAGCTAACAGAATAATCATCCATTTTCCGTTCTTCATTGCCACCTTTTCTAGGTGGATGGGGAACAGCAAGTCACCCCTGAAATCTCTGATGGGATAAGGAGTACAGTACTACAGAAGGGCAGTGTATGTGAATGTGGTGTGAGGCAGTGTGTTTTGGATACAACCAGAATGAAGGAAAAAAAAAAATATATATATATAAAGGGATAAAAGAGCAAACAAATTAAAAATCAGATTGATCTGGATTCCAGTCTCAATTCTGCCATTAATTACTTGTGATCCCTGGCTTAGCTAGTAAAATTGGACCTCCTAGCAAGGTTTAGCATGATTCTTTGAGTATCCTCCTATCAGAAAGCCTCCATTGTTCTGTGAACAAAGAACCTGGGTTTCATTAAGGATCAGTATACTGGTTTTGCAGCAGGAGGAGGGAAAAAAGAAGGTGTATGTTATTTCATTTTCTTTTAGTCTGGTTCTTTTTGCTCATTTATGCTTAGAACCTTTTTGCCAGATGTTAGAAGGTGAATGTCCTGAAGCCAAAGGTAGTGGGAATCACTTAGCACTGAGAGCTTATACAAGGGCATACACAGTCCCGCAGTTCAGCTGCAGAATTAATCACAAGCCTGTTGGTGGTCAGCATGCTCATCTTGTTAACGAGATACCAGTCCTCTCAGCAGAGACAGAGGTCTCTGAGATACCACCTTCCCAATGAGTTCATAACCCGCAGACTCCCGTTTTCCTTCTTCTCTTTCCAAGCAACTTCTCAGTCCCTGCAAACAGAAGAATGGGGCTGGCTCACTATGGAGCTTTTGACATGAGTTGGAGAGGATCCACCTCTGACTTGTAGATTCTTATTCAGGTTCACCAGTTCAGGCAGTGCCCTCATTTTCCACTGGTCCTGAGAGGCACATGGGCAGCATCAGCTTAGCTGGGTCACTGCATGAGAACACAACATTACTTAACTTATAGGGTTTCAGCTTTAATTTTTTCACTAAAAATTTTAATTAATTAATTAATTATCAGAATTTGTTTATTGAAGTATAGTTGATTTATAGTGTTCTGTTAGTTTCTGGTATACAGCAAAGTGATTCAGTTTATATATATATACATATATATGTGTGTGTGTGTGTATATATATATATATATACTTTTCCATTATGGTTTACTACAGGATATTGAATACAGCTCACTGTCCTATACAGTAGGACCTTGTTGTGTATTTTTTTTTTTTTTTTTTGCGATACGTGGGCCTCTCACTGCTGTGGCCTCTCCCATTGCGGAGCACAGGCTCTGTACGCGCAGGCTCAGCGGCCATGGCTCACAGGCCCAGCCGCTCCGCGGCATGTGGGATCTTCCCGGACCGGGGCACGAACCCGTGTCCCCTGCATCGGCAGGCGGACTCTCAACCACTGCGCCACCAGGGAAGCCCTGTGTATCTCTTTTATGTATAATAGTTTATATCTGCTAATCTCAAACTCCTAATTTATCCCTCCCCCCCCTTTCCCCTTTGATGACCATAAGTTTGTTTGCTATGTCATCACAGAATTCTTATGATGATTAAATAAGATAATGTAGAAATCAGTTACTTGTGCACACATGGCACACATGTCGCATATTCTCAATAAATAGGAGAAGTATAGGATAGGAGTAGTAGATGTTGTGATAATGAAAGTAATTATAATGGCAGTACTGATTGCATACTTGTTATGTTGCACCATTCTAAGCACAGGGTGTATATTGACTCATTTAGACCTCAGAGTAGTACTATGAAGTTGGTCTTATTATTATCTTGAGCTTAATGTGAGAAAACTAGTGCATATATGAAATAAACAACACAGCAACAGCTGCTACTGCTGCTGGCAATTATGATGGAGGTGAAGGGGATAGGCAAAAAGGAGAGAAGAGGGAAGGAAAGAGGGAGATGAAGGAGACATGACAGAATGGAAGGGGAAGATAGGATACAACGTGTCTTTTATCAATTATATTTCTAGACTCACAGAATAAGAATTTCTATTTTTGGTATTCAATGAAACTGAAAAAGACATAGAAGTTTATTTCATCTTCTAGTTTTGAAAACAATGAGGGGTAGGATATGCACTCACATGGCCAAAGGTCTTTCTTTCAGATATCTGAGCATGCTTACATGGTACTGCTTTAATCAGAATTCATTTGGACAAACAGGAGGTGTAACCAAGCAACCATAGGAAACCAAAGAGATCACATTTAGAGTTTGGTAAGGAGTGGGATGAATTTGAATGTTCTTTACTGCTGGAGCTGTAATTATAGGTTTTAACTACCTGCTGTAGGTTACAAAGGTGAAGGGAATGGAATGGTTCAGACAAAAAAAATTATCATTGAGCAGGGTGCCAGGAAATGCTTATATAAGAAATAATCATTCTTATTAACTTTCATCTGAGGCAATAGTATAATTAATCTCAAAATATAAGTGAAAAAATAACGTTTGCACTTCTCCTGGAAGGAAAACTCTCTTTTAAGAACAATGATATCTATAATTTGTCTTAAAAAAAACTCTCCCCCACCTTCATCCCCTCTCTGCACTGCTTCAAAGAAAATCAAGCAGTTATAATCATTACAAGCGATATCTGTGTTTGTTATAACAGCATTTCCTAAAATTAAGTCAGTAGGTTATATCTGTCAGAATCAGTTAGGTGTAGGGATATCACATTATAAATAAAGTCAGAAAGAGAAAAAGAAATACCATATGCTAACACATATATATGGAATCTAAAAAATAAATAAATAAAATGGTCATGAAGAACCTAGGGGCAAGATGGGAATAAAGACGCAGACCTACTAGAGAATGGACTTGAGGATACGGGGAGGGGGAAGGGTAAGTTGGGACAAAAAGGGTAGCATGGACATATATACACTACCAAACGTAAAATAGATAGCTAGTGGGAAGCAGCCTCATAGCGCAGGGAGATCAGCCTGGTGCTTTGTGACCACCTAGAGGCATGGGATAGGGAGGGTGGGAGGGAGGGAGATGCAGAAGGGAAGAGATATGGGAACATATGTATATGTATAAGTGATTCACTTTGTTATAAAGCAGAAACTAACACACCATTGTAAAGCAATTATACTCCAATAAAGATGTTAAAAAAATTATTTGATGGTAGAAGCTTTTCCTTAAATTTATAAATGAGGAAACGAGTCTCAGAGAAGCTAAAATATGCTGCTTAATATGAAAATAGATCTATTTGACTCAGAACCTTTGCACTAATAATACCTAAAAATTAATAAATCTAACAAGATGATATTTATTCAATTTCCTTAAAATTTCAAACTCAGAAATTAATATTGATTTTTCTTTAATAACCTTTTAATGTATGTCTCAATTAGAGTATGCATATTTCCCTTAGCCAATTTAACTTCAACATTCATTTCTTTTTAATTCAGTAATAAACATGATTGAATTTCTATACTATATGGATTGTCATAAAACATGCAATTCAGTCAAATTAATGTGACAAGGATGCAAAAGAGACTACCAAGTAAAATCAAAATATGCCATAATATTTCATGTTATAAATACTACATGTTGCAAATATATTAGGGCTAGGATTAAAAGTCTCAATATCACTGTCATTTATCATTTTCCTTTGTATTTCTTCATTGAATCTAGGACAGAGATAAAAATTATATAATCAAAAAGCGTTTTAATTATAAAAAAATGGAGGTTACTAATAAATTCAAGAGATACATGTAGTTTTTGGCAACTTTTAAATGATTAATAGAAAATTTTTTCAAGGAATTATAATTACCTAATTTATGACCATTCACTGTTATTTAGGAAATATATCTTGTCTAAACACACACAAAGTCACACACACACGTATCCATTCCTTAATGTTTAAACATGTGTTGTGAAGTCCAGATCTTTGTTTTAGAGGATTTATATCTCTAGTGCACTTAGATTTTATCAAAGTTATTTTGATTCTGATTTCATATATCTTTAAAAATTCATGCTTTGAAGCGATAAACCCTAAAATACATGGAATTACTTTTGTTATAAGTAATAAGAGTAATAGATGGCATATTACTTGTGGGTTTTTTTTGTTTGTTTTTTATTTTTATTTATTTTTTACATCTTTATTGGAGTATAATTGCTTTACAATGGTGTGTTAGTTTCTGCTTTATAACAAAGTGAATCAGTTATACATATGTTCCCATATCTCTTCCCTCTTGCATCTCCCTCCCTCCCACCCTCCCTATCCCACCCCTCTAGGTGATCACAAAGCACTGAGCTGATCTCCCTGTGCTGATCACAAAGATTTATTTAACTTACCCATATTCTGCAATTACCCAAAACATTGTTATTCTTATATCTTTAAGCAATCATATTTTAGATCTGTTAAGGAGAGAAGAAAATGAATATTTTATTTTACATTCATTTATTTCTTCTCTAACACTCTCCCTTTATTTATGTAGGTCCAAGTTTCTGACCTGTATAATTTTCTGTTGCCTGAAAAACTTTTAACATTTATTGCAGGTAAATTCTGCTGGCAATGAATTAGTGAATATAGTTTTACTGGGTATAGAATTCCATGTTGGTGTTTTTCCAAACTTTAAATATGTTATTCTACTCTCTTTTTGTTTGCACAATGTCTGTAATTCTTGCCCTTGTTCGTCTATAAATAAGGAGTTACACTCACTCACACACCCCTGATTTCTTTCAAGATTTTCTCTTTTGTTGTCTGCAGTTTGAATATGATCTATCTCGGTGTATATATATGTATGTGTATATATATATGGCATTTATCCTGCTATTGTTTCTAAACTTTCTAAACTTTTTTTTTCACTTGAGTTTGAAAAGCTCTTATTGATCTATCTCCAAGTGCACTGATTCTTTCCTAGGTAATGTTAAGTCTACCGGTAAACCAATTGAAAGCTTTCTTTATTTCAGTCCATTGTATCAATACTCCTAGTCCCCTTAAACAGTAGATCCCTTAGATCTCTTAGAACAGTCTTTGAAATATCCCTTTCATCTTCCTTAAAGCAAAAGACTAGTTTTACCAAAATAAAAACAAAAACTTTTGTGGCGGGGAAATCATGCTTCTGATGATGAGTGCTTTTACCTTTGTTCTGAAGGCAACATTGGTCCCATATTCCAAAGAGGGTTCCCCCCACCCATCAAAGAAATTAAAGTAAGCTGAAACTGAAGTAAAAGGAGAGATTCAGCAGCAGCACTTGCTTTTAACTCTATTTCTCTCATATTATTGACTACAGTACTGAGTTTGTATATGTACTGAAAAGTGGTCTCTCTTGCTCTGCAACGGGTTTTGTGGCAAAGACTTAAAAATGCTTTCCCCATCATTCCATTCTTCCCAAACCAACTTTCTTTTCTTGTTTACTTCCTCATGAAAAAACAAAATCCTTTCTCCTATGAAAATACACAAACATATAAAGCCATTATAGTTTTTATTTATCAAATAATGCATAGCATTGGGCTTCCACCAAGTATAACAAAAATTGGATGAAATAAAGATGAGTTGCTCCCATCAAAAATCTTGGGGTCATTCTGTACCGCTGTCTCTGTCTCAGTTTCAATATTCAGCATACTACAAATGCTGTCACATCTGCCTTCAAAATATATCCAGATATTGACCACTTGTCATTACCCCAACTGCCACCATTCCAGCTGAAGCCATCACCATCTCCTGCTTGAATTATTATAAGAACCTCCCATCTGATTTGTTTGTTTTCCTGTAGTACACTCTGAACGTAGCAGCCAAAGTAATCCCATTAAACCATGAGAAATATTGTGCCAGTTCTCTGTGCAAAACCCTTCAGTGGCTTTCCATCTCACTCAGAATAAAAGACAAAATGCTTTCTCTGGCCTACAAAGCCTTGTTGCTTCATATACCCTGTTATCTGTGACCTTTTCTCCTCCTAGAGTTATTCTTCCAGCTCTAGCCATATTGGCCACCATGTTCCAACCCAGCATACTCAAAGCTCAGGGTTTTGGCACTTGCTCTTTCCTTTTTTCAGAATGTTCTTCCCCTGATATGCTTACCTGGCTCCCTCATTTCTTTCAGGGATTCAATCAAAAGTCACCTTCTCTTGCAGTTTCATTTAAAATTTCTATTACTTCTAGGGTTTCCAGATTTAGAAAAGAATTGAATGCACAGTTTATTTTTAATTTCAGGTGAACAATGAATAATGTTTTGGTATAAGTATGCCCTAACATTGCATAGGAAATATTGCATAAAACATACTTACACTTAAAGAAAAAGTGTTGTCTATTGGAAACTCAGATTTAATTGTCATCTTGTATCTTATCTGGCCCTACCCTCGAATTTCATGTTGCCCTTCCTTGCTTTGTGTTTTCTTCTACATTCTTATCACTATCTAACACAATGTACCTTTTATGTATTTATATTATTTATCACTCGTCTCTCCTCTAGAATGGAACCTCTTTGAGAGCAGGATTTTTAACTGATTTCTTTACTACTGTATCCCCAGTAGTAAAGAATGAATTAGTGTTCAAATGGTTAAATCAGTATATGAGATGGCCACTCTGTACAAGGCAATAGAAAAAGAGTTTGGCATACATTATTACATTTCATGACTGCAACTACCTTTTGTGACAGAAACTATTATATTTCTGTTTTTTAGACTTAGAGTCCTGAGGTTAAAGAGTATAGGTCTTTTCCCCCCTTGAATTTAAATGGAAAAGCTAAGACTCAATATATGTTATGTCTAATATCAGATTCTATATTTTCTTTTTCTACTTACTCATTTGGAAAATCTGGAATGAAATTGACCTGAAATGTTTTTGACATAGATAATAAAAGAGTTCAGGGTATTTTCTTAAATAGCTTATTGATATTTTGAGAAAGTCATCTGGGATTGGTAAGAATGTGGTCATTGTCTAATAAATCCTTTTGTATAGTTAATCTTCCTAATTGAGTTGTAAGAGCCTCACTAAAAAAAACAAAAAATTGACAACACATTTTTACAGTGTATCCTAAACTTAATTTTATGAACTTACTACCTTCCAGAAATATTAACAGGATTTGTATTTCTAAATGAAATCACCATTTGATTTATAATTTAATGGGCAAATTATAATGTTTCTTCTGCAGATTTCCAAATAGACTTAATTTCATCTGAAAGCTCCAAATTTCTAACGTAAGGATTATTTTTAAAATTTATTTTATTTATTTATTTATTTATTTTTGGCTGTGTTGGGTCTTTGTTGCTGCGCGCAGGCTTTCTCTAGTTGCCGTGAGTGGGGGCTGCTCTTCATCGCCGTGCCTGGTCTTCTCATTTCAGTGGCTTCTCTTGTTGCAGAGCATGGGCTCTAGGTGCACGAGTCAGTAGTTGTGGTGCACAGGCTTAGTTGCTCCACAGCATGTGGGATCCTCCCGGTCCAGGGCCCGAACCCATGACCCCTGCTTTGGCAGGCAGATTCCTAACCACTGCACCACCAGCAAAGCCCCAATGATTAGTTTAAAATTTTTTTAATATATGGATTTAATTGAAAAATAGAAGTAGAAATTTAAGTGAGGGGTATACTTTTAAATATTATGAAATATCAGTAGCAACAAACACTGAATAATCTAAAAATGTGCTCAAAAGCAGGGAGATCATATTATCAGGTGGAAAGAGGATGCATTTGGGGGTTCCCTAAGCCAACTAGAAGTTCCATGATTTACCTCAATTAATATATAAACCAACAAAGGCATCCATCATTTACCTTCCCCTGAATGTCTAGGCATTCTATCATTTTCCTGTTTTGTAGCCTTGGATGAGGTCCTCCATTTCTTAATTAAAGAAGCTCTAAGGGGCATCATTACTAACAGTCCATTAATGAGAGACAGGAAACAGGAAGTGAAGCAGGGAGTCAGATATTATGTAAATTTGGTACAGTGGCAGGAAGAGACTTATAAGCCAGACTGCCAAATTCAAGTGAAAGGCTTCACAATCTTATGTGTGATCAGGACTGCAGTTCGCTGAATTAATTCTTATCGAGTATTTTTCCTGTGTATTGATATACACAGATGAAGCAGACAGGGCCAAAATTTTAAAAGTTTAGTACAGTTTTGTCACATGTGAAATTGGGGAGTGGGGTGGTAAGTTAACTCATGTCTTAATTTCTTGGTCGTGCGCTTTATTAATTTTGTCATTTTTCTTAAAAAACCAATATAGCTATAACTATTCTTATTACTATGCAATGCAACACATTTAGAAACCTTTCAGAGCTGTCTTAACATGCGTTACCATCTGAAACACATTCACATACATTCACTCCCACTTCGATGTACATTCTTTTAATTTTTTTTCTTGAGATGTAATTGGGAGTGTTAACATGTAACTTTGCTTGATTTATGACTATCTGATGTACCACTGACCAGAAAAAAAAGTCATTAAAAATATGAAATAAACCATGGATTTTGTACTGTCTCCTAGTACAAAAGAAGTAAAAGTTGTTCTAGTACTTCTGAATGTACACAAAGCAACCACCACAATCACAGCATTCCCTACTTTTTGCCAAAAGACATATTGACAGTTATAAGCTCTTTCCATATGGCTCAGAGTATATTCCCTAACCCCTGTAACATATTATTAATAAAGTAATTAAGTGGTTAAAGAGTCTATTAAAAATAACACCAAACAAAACAAGAGCAAAAGAAAACATTCAGTGACTCAAAAACCTCCCTGGTGTCTAAGGAATATACAAAGCAATCCCATGTAAGGCACTGTGATATTAGGGGATTTGGATGTAAATTCTCCACTAGTCTACTATTCCACACCAATTACCTGGGAACTCTTAGACATCCAGAGCCACCTCCTGTCAGTTGGCAGAGAAACCATTTCTCTTTGGTTTCTCTCTTTTTTGCCACATCTCCTACAATCTCTTGACACTTTTGAAAATTTTGCTCCAGCACAATGGTTTTTTTTTCTTGTTTTTCTTATGCCTCTGAAAATGTTATGTCAGACATCCAGTTCATTAAATGTCTCTATATGGAGTACAGAAATTGGTGACTCAAAAGGCATATAAATTAGTCGTAAATGGTGAAGAAACATTTCCTTGTCCCCTCTTCTTCATTCCACAGGGTGGTTATAGATTTGGGAAATAAGCAATCAAAATTTTTAGATCAATGTTTTTATCAGAGTATGTTTATAAAGGTGTGGGAATGAAAGAAAGAAAAATCTGTCAATGTAGAACTTTATACCAAGAATAAGAATCTTAAGAAAAAAGGGAGACTTCATTTTCAGCTCCAACATATAAAGAATAGATATCTTCACTCCCATCCTTATAACAAGAAAACCTGGACAAACTGAAATCCAGTGACTTTTACTGGACCCATCACAGGGCAAACTGCTACCCTGAAACATGGAGGGATAGAATATTCAGAGAGATATAGCAACTGGTATCTGCTTACCTAGATCAGAAGTTGCTGGAACTATAAAATGCTAAGATGATTTAAATGGTAATTTTAAACAATTGCTGGAGGCTGAATGTGGACTAGCGTGATAGTGAGAACCTCCTGGGGACCACAGTTTTAGAACAACTTACGCACTTCTGTGGATTTTATCTCCAGGAACTGCCCCAGGTTCTCACAGTAAAGAACCAGGAAAGAATCCCTTATGGTTCTGGCACCATGATGGGAAGAGTAATCCTTGTAAAATATACTCAGATCTTTCTCCGCAACAATGGCTGACTCTCCAGCTGAAAGACTTTGCCAGAGTAGTATCTCAGCTGGGGAAGTGTATTTCCTCCAGTCCAGACCCCTCTGGCTTTCCTGTCTCATCAAACAGGGGAAACCAGTCAACAAGTGTCAGGGCTTCAAGAAGCTATGTAGGAGACACTGTGGCCAGGGAAGGGAGTAGGGAGCAAGGGAAACAAACAAACCAAAACCTGTAACACTGTAGAAGCATTGTGAAGGTCATACCCTGAGACACAGGTACATTAAAGAACTGAGACTTAATTGGAGGCTTACAGAATGCTACTGATCCCCACTCTTTACCAGCACACCAGCCTGGCTTCAGTACAATAACGGGGTGATAGAGCTGCAAGACGCAGAATCTCCCTAGGAGGAGAACTTAAGGAAGTCCACAATCAAGAATAGGGATAAAAATAAGCACATAAGAGATTTGAAGCATCTGTCACTTACAGCTATAGCAGACAGCCCAACTTATAGCCATATTAACATAAATACATAAATCCTCACATTAAAGGCCTATTCAGTTCCCACTTCCTAATACAATATGTGTGGTTTTCTCTGTCTCTGTCTCTCTGTCTCTGTCTGTCTGTCTGTCTGTCTGTCTGTCTCTCTCTCTCTCTCACACACACACACACACACACATACACACACACACACACACACACACACACAGAAAGGAGGCCAAAAGACAAGAAAGAAGTCTTGTAAGCCTCTGCCAGTTATAGTTGCAGCAAGCAAGCCTCAGAACTAGACTCTGATATGATGTAACGTTAGAATAATCAGGTAGAGAATTTAAAAATAACTATAATTAATACATTAAGTGTTATAATGGCAAAAGTAGGCAATATTCAAGAACAGGTGGAAAATATAAGAGAGATAAAAATAAAAAGAAAGAATCAAAAGGAAATGTTAAAAGCCAAAAGCACTAAAAGAAATAAACAACGCTTTCAATTGGTTTATCAGTAGACTTAACATTACCTAGGAAAGAATCAGTGCGCTTGGAGATAGATCAATAAGAGCTTTTCAAACTCAAGTGAAAAAAAAAGTTTAGAAAGTTTAGAAACAATAGCAGGATAAATGCCATATATATATACACATACATATATATACACCGAGATAGATCATATTCAAACTGCAGACAACAAAAGAGAAAATCTTGAAAGAAATCAGGGATGTGTGAGTGAGTGTAACTCCTTATTTATAGACGAACAAGGGCAAGAATTACAGACATTGTGCAAAGAGAGTAGAATAACATATTTAAAGTTTGGAAAAACACCAACATGGAATTCTATATCCAGAAAAACTATATTCACTAATTCATTGCCAGCAGAATTTACCTGCAATAAATGTTAAAAGTTTTTCAGGCAATAGAAAATTATACAAGTCAGAAACTTGGACCTACATAAATAAAGGGAGAGTGTTAGAGAAGAAATAAATGAATATAAAATAAAATATTCATTTTCTTCTCTCCTTAACAGATCTAAAATATGATTGCTTAAAGATATAAGAATAACAATGTTTTGGGTAATTGCAGAATATGGGTAAGTTAAATAAATCTTAGCAAATCACAGGGAACTATCAGGCAGAATGGTGGAAATGCTCTGTTATAAGGTACCTGCATTTCATTTGAAACAGTATGGTGTTATTTGCAGTTGGACTTAGATTAGTTAAAAATGTATATGGTAACTCTAATGAAACAACAAAAAGTTTGGGGACAAAAGAAATGTAATTGATGGGCTAAGAGAGGAGATAAAATAGAATCATGCAATTCTCAAAGCAGAAAAGGAAGAAAAAGAGGAGGAAATAAACAAAGAAGAAATGCAATTAGTAAATGCTAGTTATAAACATGGTAGATATTAATTTGACTGTACTGATAATCACTTTAAATGTGAAGGGTCTAAATCCTTGAACTAAAAGTCAAAGATTGTTAGAATAGATTTTTTTTAGATGTTCAAAATATATGTTGTCTATAAAAAATGTACTTCAAGTATATAGACTCAGGTTAAAAGTATAGAAGCATTGTATTCCAGGTGATAAAAATTTACCTATGAGGATACAGTTAACAATTCTGAAATGCTACATATATAACAGAATTTAACAAGGAAATTAGATGTTTTATGGTGCCAGCCAGGTTTCCCACTGTTGGAGTGGGAGGTTGCAGACAATCAAGGGGAGGAGACTAGAATGACTTATGTGGTAATGAATTAACGTTGGAAACTCCATATACTCATTGTTAGCTTACTACAGATTACAGTGGTTAAATACAGAAATATTTATGGTTATGTATATACATCTGGGTTAGTGTGTACATATTCATTTTCTTGTTCTGCTTGCTAAGAGAGACTAGAAGAATCCCCACTACTGAGGCATGACCTTTCTACCAATACCCAGTGAATTACAAAGTTTTCCTAATTTTGTAGCAGGCACTATTTCTGACTCTGTGTGTGTACCATATAAGTTTCTTCTAATCCTTTCAAATACTTTTCCTTGTATTTGAGTAAAATCCTTGCACACATGTTCTATGAGATCCTGCTAAATTCTTGAACCCTTTGCAGATCTTCAGGATTCTCTGTCTTTGCAGATCTCTTCCCTCCAATACTCTGCTTTGCGTATATTCCATCTGTCTTGGTCTCCCCAGTCTCTCAGCTGCATCTCCACAGCTCAGAGAATATTCTGGGTTTTGAGTTTCCTCTTACTGCACTGTAGCTGGAAACTCTTCCCAGGCATTGAACCCAGGTAATCTTAAAGCATATCTCATTTTTTTCTCTCTTTCACAGATCGCAATCCTTCACTGTTTGCTGCCTTATGACTCAAAAATCATTATTTTGTGAATTTTGTCTGTTAACCTTGATTGTTATTAAATATAATATTCAAAAAAAAGCAAAAATTAAAATTAGTTTTATTGTCAAGAATTTACTGACAACCAAAATGTTTTTTTAATTAACACACATTTAAAAAAATAATAAGCATAATGCCTGATATTAATGAGTTCATTTATTTATAGGGCACCAGGCACAAGATAAATGAAAACATAATAAAGAAAAAGCACCCCTTCTTATGTCCTTTTGTATTTCACCTTCCTGGTGGTGTTAACAAAGCTCTATGATATATAACATATTTTAGCAGGATGAGTAACTTATTCACTGGTGTCCAACTTATGAAAGAATTTTTTCATATGAAAGAATCAGCAAAAGTAAAGCCTCCATTGTTCTTCCTGTGCCTTGAAACTTTCTAAACTGAAGTGGCTCAGGACTGAATTTTGGGCAGCCTTTCCGAGCACATACAATTTAATAGGTCAGCGGCAGGAGACACACTGATATCTTTATCCAGTAATTTTAACAGTAATACTCAATAATACCATCCTGGTTCCCTGTGAATAAGTAGAAGAAAAAAAAACAGTAAACAACTGTGCTCTGGGGCCATTACCTATCTGATTTCAGTCCATCTTCAAAATCTTCCGGAGCCTTTGGTTTTGGGGCCTCATTAAGGATCATGCTCCCCAAAGGGAGGTTTGAAGCAAATCTACCCAGTCTATCTTTTATCTCTAAGAGCTCGTTGCTTCACAGTGTGAGACCGATGACCTTTTCCAGGAGTTCTTTAACTCCTCTGTGGGAATGTGGGTGATAACACTCTCCTTGTCCTGCTCTTTCCTCTTGAGATTTTATGAAGCAATTTGCTTAAGACCCCTGCAGCTGAGGTAAGAGCTGAACTCAGCCCCAATTCCATTTGCCAGGCTTTGTCTTTGACAGTTTCTGACAGCTCATAAATGGATTTGGTGTTAAGGCTCTCCTTGGAGGCTTTTTTGTAAAAAAGGAGCAATTGTGGATGTTTGATGAATTCTTACTACTGGGGCTTCCTTTTCCCCAACTTGTTGTACAGTCACGCAGTCAACAGTAAAATGTGTAAGTGCACATAAATGATCCCTGTATTGTGCAGGTTGCAGCAGAAGACAAGCAGTTATGTGGGGGAGCACATTAGGTGATACTGTTTTGTTTAGTTTCAGAGCCTCAGCTTTATTTCTTGTGTTGAACTCAATTTCCATATTACTCAGAAGACATTGATCATTACTAGCCTAAGTAAATATTCGTTTTGATTTGTCTCCACAGGTAATCTCAGTGGTCATATTTTAACTCCTCATGCAGGGAAAAAGGAAACCCTTTGATAGATATTTTGGCTGGTCTCTGCCATTACAAAATATACCCAAGCAGGTGCAGAATAATAATAGCATATGACAAAAGACCCTGTAAACACTAAATTGCATCGCAGAAGTAATGTACTGGGTTGATCTCATGTGATCATCCAAAGAGCACATAGTACAATTGTTATATCCTCACTAGGGGTTGGTAAACAAAAGCACAGAGACTGTGAGACTTGTCTGCATTCCCACGGCTAATAAGAAGTTCAGCAGCAACTTGAACTCAGACACCTGATGGGCTTAGTACAGTGAGGATCCAAATATGAATTAGGTATTATTCAATCACTCTGTTTCTCCCTCCTCATCACCCCGTCTCTTTGTTATCGCTGTCTCCGTCGTCCACTCTCTACTTTTCTCTCGCTCTCACTCAACAGATGAAGAGAAAGCCACAGAGAACATAACAGCATAAAAGCTCCTTAACAAAATCTTTTATTTTTAATTTTTTTGAGAAACCTTCATACTGCCTTCGATAGTGCTTTTGCCATTTTACATTCTATTCACAATAGCCAAGAGTTGGAAATGACCTAATGCCCTTCAGCTGATGAATGGATAAAGAAAATATGGTATTCACATACAACCAAATATTATTCAGCCCTAAAAAAAGGGAAATCTTGCCATATGCATATGGGTGAATCTTGAGGACTTTATGCTAAATGAACTAAGCTAGTCACAGAAGGACATATACTATATGATTCCACTTACATGAGATTATCTGAAATAGTCAAATTCATAGAAGCAGAGAGGAGAATGGTGGTTGCCAGGGGCTGGGAGGTGGGGGAGGAATGAGGAGATGTTGTGCCAGGGGTATAAGCTTTCAGTTATGCAAGATGAATAAGTTCTAGATACCTTCTCAACAACATGGTGCCTACAATATTATACTCAACACACAAATTTAGGAGGCTAGATCTCATGTTAAGTGTTTTTAACGCGTGCACTCATCGGCACACAGATACCCCTTAAAGCCTGCTCCAACCTAATTCTCAGCCCCAGTACCACTCCCATACACCTATCTAGTCAAACCCACTTTTCCAAGCTCACCAGAACACCAGGGTATTTCCCAAACTGCTCACATCACGATGCTGTCTCATTGTAATACATGTTCTCCTCTGAATGCTTCTGAACTCTATTCCCTGCCTTGAAAATACCTAGTCTTTAATTACATCCCCCTCAAAAGTCCTCTGTCAACCATAGCAATTTGGTCATGAATATTTTTTTAAATTATTGTACTATTACATACCAGATCTCCCAGTAAACTCTGAGCTTCTACAAGGCAACCACAAAATCTTTTCATCTTTTTCCCCTGGCATCTGATCTATTTATTAAGCATCTCCTGAATTTAAGAGGTTTATTTCCTCACCCATGAACTCTCTCACAGGTGCTTTTAAAACGCTTCTTGAACTCAACAGTTACTATAGAGTTTCAAAAAATTGGAGTTATTTAGGATGAAGATGGCATATACATCAGTCACTTCACACACACATACAAAATTAGATAGCTAGCATTAGTATGCTCACTTTACAGATGGAGAAAAGTAGGCTTTAGAGAAATTAAGTTGTTCTATTTACACAATTCATACATAGTGAAAACTGGAGGCTAGTCAGGCTGATTCAGGACACTAAGCATACTCACATGTATATACTTTTGATCTTTAAGCATAATTATTTTCCATCTACTGTCTTAATTTATATAGAACTGATTAAAGCAGATATTGTTCCATTCACTTTCTTCTTTTTTGTTCCCAACAACTATGACATTTTTACAAATTAAGACCGGGAAGTGAAATAACTTGTCCAAAGCTGTATTTCTAGTAACTAGTGGTGGAATGACAGTTTGAATTTTACCCTGTCTGCATGCTAAGACTTTTTCACATGTGATATCTTCATCAGGAAGCATATTACTGTCCAAAGCATCATGATTAATATAAGCATGAATATAATACAGTACTTATTCTTACAGAGCTCACATGCAGTAGGTCTGTATACAGTCACATTTATTATGAATACAATGAACAGGTGTGTCTGTGTGTGATTATTTAGAGTGGTAATTATTTTCTTTCATATGGGAAGTTGATGCCTGTAATTTCCTACAATGAAGGAACAACAAATTGTTACCCCTGTACAGTATTTGCAAATGATTTGTCCTTTTTTCCTTGTCCCATTTTCAGATTGTTTCCTGATTCCTATCAGAATCAGTGTCCTTTAATGAACAATACTCTCTCGGTGATTCTGCTCTATGAGTTATTATTCCTAGCGGCCATCCAAACAATTCTACGAAGTGTTGCGTTTAGCTTAAATTGATTCTAAAGCCGTTTAGCATAAGCTAATTAAAACTTGGATGTCCTTCATGAACATGCCACATGACTGATGGCGATGAGATCTGTCATCATTACAGAGTACATTACTTTTGTAGATGTGCTTTTACAAGTTACTCTGGAGCCATTTATTATGTTTTCATGAGCATTATGGTAATGCATTATTCTATTCAAGAAGAATAGTGATTTTAATAATATTAGGGTAACAGGATTTTGAATTCCAGTCTACACCCATCTCTAACTTTCTGTCCCACTTATCCTTTCCTCCCATGTACCCTTTAGTTTTTCTATCTTCTTGTTCTCACGGATAGAGTATAGAAAATATGAACCATTTCCTGGGAATAACATAACATATGTCAAACCAAATTCACTGTGTCTGCAAGACTAAATGCATTGAGGTCAATTTCAAATTAAGTTATTTTTAAAGAAAATTATATTCATTATATGAATCTCTGTTAAAGATTTCACAAATTACTCAAATGAGATGTTGTTTGCTCATGATTTTGCTTGGGAATGTTGACTGGAGGAAAGGCTATAGAGTTTAAATTGGAAGATTCTTTTTTATACAATAATAGTTTTCCATCCTCCCAACTCTAGGCAAGTATATGATTGATTAAAATATCATGAAAGTGAGTTGAAGACAAACTTGATTTTTGGTTTTGTGTAATAAGTACTCTCAGAATTAATGACTCTTCCTGGGACAATTTACTAATTTGTTGCCTTAGACAATGTAATAAAATTAGGGGGAAAAAAAGATAGGCTATGGAGTCAAACTTGGCTTTAGTTTAGTCATGCATAAAATAGAAATAATAATAGTATCAACTCCTAGGAATAGTTTGAGCATTCAATAAGATAATGTATATAAATGTCTTAGAACAATTCCTGGAACGTAATAGTGTTAGCTAAATGAAAAGGATGATGTTGAAGGTAGATAGGAGGTCAGCAAAATTTCATAACATATTCTCTATAATTCTTGGTTTGGGCTAATGTGCTTCGTAGTAGGGCTAAGAACAGACTAGCCAGTCCTCACTAGTGGTCTGTCTGCTTTGTGCAGTTTCAAAGGTCTGAGCAAGTCTTTTCTAGGTTTCTGCAAAGTCCTTGGGAATAAAGCCATCTCCTTAGCTCTTACTCTAAAAGGCCCCTTTGTCTCCTCCTCAGTTCACCATTATCTGGAGTATAGATAAGGTGGTTAAGAATCTGCTCATCAAATCTGTGAGGACTAATTGTTACACAAATGAACGACACAATAAATTTTTGAATTCTAGTCCCTCCCCCACCAAAAAAAAAGAGTAGTAAATGGATGGATAAATATTATGGGCAGAAAAATAATTTAGGAAACTGCTAAGTAGCCCAGGTGATAGATAATGAGTAGCAGCAATAAAGAATGAAAAAGAAAAAATAGTTTACAGAGAGATTGGGTTGAGAAATTGAAAGGACTTGAGGTTTAAATCCAGTATCCAGCATGTTTACTTTAAAAATTCATTTAAGTTAACTTTTAAAAGTTTGGCTCGTGTGGGACCTTTTAACTGAAATTCCCCACCTCTATCCCACATTGGGTATTCAGGCAAGTTATGTCAGGTAAAGACATAACGTGGTAAAAATGCCAGCATCTGTTTCTGACAATTTACAACTAACCCTCAGTCACATGAGGAATAGATTCAGAGACCTTTGGATGATCCCCTTCACTGGGCACTGGCGTGGGAATATCAATTTTTAAATCTTATTTCAAAATAATTCTAAGTTGGGGGGCTTTGAGCATGAAGATTCATCCTGGAGATAATTGCAGTGAAGGAAAGTTATGCCTTGGAAGATAAGATCCTATCATCAGTGTGGTGATTGACAGTAAATTATAGTGATGTTGATGACAGATCTATAATTACATTACAAAGATTTATCTCCAGGAAATCCTCTCTGAGTTGCTTCTTACATGGTATGACTTCTCTTCCCCTCCTTCCTTGGCTGAGATCTATTGTGATTGACATCAAATTTCCAGTCTTAAAAACAACAACAACAACAACAAAAAACTAATTTGATTAAAGCTTGGATAATAAATGATCACCTGATCTGAAGGCAGATCTTTTTCTTGGTTTTATAAAGTTCCCTTCCAAGAAAAGTAGCAAATGCAGGTAGAAATGGCATCTTGCTGAAATCCTCTTATACTGGAAAGGAATTGTTCAGAAAATTTTCCGACTGAAACACTTACCCAACCAAACATCTGTTGCGCACTTGCACAATTTAGCATGTATTTGAGTTCCTGGTGCCATGGACTGGGCACCAAGGGAGTTGCTGTGGGCATAATGATATACTGAAGTTAATTTTGAAGTTCCTTTGATTCTATGAAGTAATCTATCAAATTCTATCAAACGATCTCTTAAATGTGTCCTTCCTTTGATATCTAATTGTATCACTGTAACCAAGTCTTTCAACTCTGTTCACCTGGATTATTGCTACAACCCCCTTGTTGACAGCCCCTATGCCTCCAGTTGACAGGTTTAGCTACTATAGTTGAATATAATCATGGTCATTTTGGCATAAATATCTATGCTTAGGAGGTAAGATGGCTTTTCATTGCCTACTGGATGAAACCCAAACTCCCCGCTCTGGCTTTTATCAAAGATGTAATGAGAGTCCACTGTGTGCCAATTCTGCAGTTAGTAACAGAAAATATGAATACCATACCAGGTAACCATTTTCAAACCCAGTATTCAGGAAAAATGCTTCTAGTTTTCCCTTAGCACCTCATATTCCATCCCCACAACAATGTTATGACCTGGGCACAGTTATCATGATACTGTTACGGATGAGAAAACTGAGGCACAAAAATGTTATCCCAGATCGTGCTGCTCACAATCACTATTCAAATGCACATCAGTAGATTCCTAAATCCAGTTGCCTTTTTCCTGAGACACCAGTACTTAGTGAAGAGAAAATCAGGAAGCAAGCAAAAGTTTGTTGTTGTTCTTTAGTCTTTAATGAATATTTAAGATACAAACTCTTTTTGTTTCTTTGAAAAATATCTGAGAAAATAGGAAATCCAAATAAATATCACTCTGTGGCACTTATAGTCTTAAGTACATCCACGGAAAGTGGCAGGAAGGAAATTACTAATAACAAGAAATAGAGATTGTGTTTGCAGCTGGGTACATTACATTATGGCAAAATATCTTCTCAACCATTTTGCTTGGTTATTGTCATTTCTTCCAAGAAATCAATGCTATTGGAGATGGATGACAGCAGTGACCTGGCAAGTATGATTGCGCTGTGAGTAGCAAGCTCTTTCCGGAGATGTGCTTTTAAAAACTGCAATTTCCTCTCCAAGAACAAAGGTCATGCAATTCTCTGAATTTGCCAGGCAAGAGCCAGGGCACAATGGCTGATGCTGCCCCTCCTACTCACTTGGAAAAGCTAGGAAGTTGTTGGAGATAGGTGCTACTGGAGGTTTAGTGATTACTTTGCTAGAATAAGTCCCTTTAAATCAGAAACAAACGTGATTCCTTCGGCAATGTTATTTAGAGCTATCTGCAGGTGGAGGAAGTTGGGCCACAAAAGGAATTTCATTTCTCTTGTTAATTAAACAAGAGAAAAAAATTAATTTTTAATTTGCTTTAAAGCCATATTTAACCTCTTTTTTAGTTTCCATAATTTTCCTATGCATAAAAGGTAACATTCCTCCTTGATTATCAGCCCAACAATAAAATTGATTTTTTATTTCAGATGTATCAATCTCAACATGCTTTGTGCAGACTTACTGTGAGTCTATAAGAGGAGAGGAATCTGTGTTCTGTGTCGAAATGCAAAGCTTCTAAAGCATGGGAATAAAAATTCAACTTAAGGGAAATGATGTTTCCCTGGATTGTTCTTTTAAGATATTACAATGCACTGGGAATATATATTCCTGACCTACCAAAGTTCCTTAATATTTTCAGTTGCCTCTTCTACATTTTTCATGGTACTTCACTACTTCTAGCCTTCATTGTCTTTCACAGTAACTATCGAAATATATTCCAGATTGCACCATTGCATTTGGTTTTGCCATGCACTGATATTTTCTCCACACTTCCACTGGAGTGGTGCTTCTAAAGCTACAAATTCATCATGTCAGTCCTCAGCTGAGAGTCTCTAGGAATTTCCATGTTGGTCACAGGCTACATTTCTCATTTTTAAGAATGGTAAGCAAAGTTCTTTAACATCTGGTCCTGACCCATCTCTCTAGTTTTGTCTCTTATCGTATCTTGCTCTGCAGCCAATATGTATATTCTGCCCTTACCAGGACACGATGTTACCTTTTGCAAGTGTTCTGCTTCTTCATGGAACCTATCTCTGTCGTTATGTTGTAAAGAAACTTAAATCAAGTTAGTTTAAGGAAACAGAGGTTCTCATCAAAAAGATTCTAGAGTTTCTGACTGAGTTGAGATTCAATAACCAAACCATATAAAGGGCAAAAGTACTGCTTTATCCAGAGATGAGAATCCTGCCAGACCTCTCTCTAGCTGTGAGTCTCTGTGTCCCACTGTCTGCTGGCATCATCCTCTCTCACTGAACACTGGCTTCTCCCCTGCAGTGTGTTGAGAAGCAGTTGCCAAACATGCAGAACGTCACAGTCTTAAGCTTCTGTCACTAGAAATGGTGACTCTCTTTTACAGTTCTATTTTTAAAACTCCAGAAAGTACTCGACCCATTTAGATCAGTGGTTTATTAACTGCTAGATTAACTGTCAGTGAGGGAGGTCAAGATCTTATGAAAATACGGGAGTTCCAGCTGAAAACTTCTGGTTGAAATGAGAGAAGAACAGTTTACCGAAGTCAAGAGAGGGTGAGCAGTGAGGGGAGAGAGAAGGGTTTAAACTTCAAAGAGTTGCATTCTTATGCATCAACACCCTCAATAGGTGTCACCCCATACAGATGCCTTTTTCATGTTCCAGCCCTTCTGGCTAGCTTAGATCTCTCTTCTTCTGTACAGGCCTAGTTCTCTATTTTGTCACTGCTTGGTACCTTCTGTTTTTTAACAACAGAATACATTTTTGGAATGGAGAGAGGAAAAGAAACTGGGTTACAATATTTCTTTTTTCAGTTCATATATATGTATGTATATTCTTTGAGCATGTATGCAGAGTGATGGTCTGGGATGGCGGATGATACCAAATTTACAGCAGTGTAGTTGGGAAAGTTTACTTTTTGTATCTTTTTGTAATGGCTTTAAGTATGCATAGTTTAGTTATTATATTTTTATATTTACCTTTCCTTCTTACACTTGTTGTCATAACTTAAGCATTCTATTTTGTGAATTTTTTTAATGGCCACATAGTATCCCATCATATAGTATACTTAAAAATCCCTCGGTTGATGAACATTTATTTATACTTAATCACTTAAACATTTTAGGGTCAAGGAATTACAATATTTAAGCTTTTTCCCTGGACATAAATTTCTAGAACTAGAATTACAGGGTCAAAATATGTGCACTTTTTAGTGTTCTTCATTCATAATGACAAATTATTTTCTAATGTACAATCTTGATCATGGTGTGTAAAATTATTTGCTTTGCTCTATACTTGCTAGACTTTTATATTATTGTTTTAAGCAATGATCTGATAGAAAAAATGAGTATCATGTTATTTAATTCGCATTTATTTATTTTTTATAAGGTTTTCCATACATGTTTGAAGCACTCATTTCTTCTGAATTGTACACATCAATTACCATTTCAAATGCGATTGCAGTACATTTTTATACAAGTCATTAACACAAACATTAAGAATATTACTTGTTGTGCTGTTCCATACACACGCATGCTTATCCCACAGTTCCCGCACAATATTTTGTTTTTCCTAAGACATGGAGAATGTTGTAGTATAATAGAGGAAATAAACAGAACATGCTCAAGTGACCAGTTTATTCATTTTAGGAGAGAGTATGTATAATGAAATGCATTTTTGCTCAGAGATGAAAAGGGTCCTCTCTGCTATTGTCAAACTTGTTTTTATAAACTCCTGTTTTATATTTTATTTTGGCATATCAATCTTGAGGACTTTATTGTCAGGTCTTCATTGGTAAACCCCTTCCCTGTGACAGTACGGTGTGTACTCAGTTTTGCAGCATGGAAAATACATGTACTTGTTTTTGTACCTGTAGTTTGGATATATAATTGACATCCTTGTGCTTTGGTGTTTCAAAAATTTGTAGGCTGTAATGAGGAGTCATGTTTACAATCATCAATATATTCTCTACAATGATTATGCTCCCTTAATTAAATCATAATGCTGGAAACACACACACACACACACACACACACACACACACACACACACAAAAGAATATTAATTGTATCCAGAATTATAGCTTTATGAATTTATTAATAGCTTTAGTGACTATATAAAGTTTCTTTTTGTTGCTGTTTTTGTATAAATGTTTCACCACTTCTAAACATTAGAAAAATCTCTTCTGTACAAAAGTGTTCTAATTTAAAGGAAAAAATGCCAAATTTATCTTTCCTTGAATTATAACTATTACACCCAAGAATCATTTTATGCATTTGGAGAATGAGACAGTATACTGCTATGTTTGGATTTTGCCCACAGATTTCTATTTTAAAAACTTGAGGGATTAAAAGAGCCAGAGTAACAGTCTAATGAAGGAAGGAGCACAGGCATGAGAAAAGGAAGAAATGGAATCTTTTCCTATCCTGATCCTTGACCCTTGAGCAGTCACTGCTTTCCTCAGGACAAAAATTCCTTCGTAGCTAAAACAAAATAGTCATGACAAAGGCCAGTGTGTTTGTTTCAGCTCAAACATTTTATGATTATATACTAAGAGCACTTCTTGGCAAATTTTGTACAGCAGAAAAAGGTTCAAGGAAACACAACAAATATGGCGATTGTCGGAAGGGGTCACCATACTGGGACCTATGTCCAAGTGAGTGTTTTCTTCAGAAATTTTTGAGACCTTCAGTATTAGTTCCCTAGGTGTCTGTGATAACAAAGTATCACAAACTGGCTGGCTGAAAAAAGATGGAAATTCATTCTGTCACAGTTCCAGAGGTGACATGTCTGAACTGGAGGTGTCAATAGTGTCATGTTCCCTCTGAGCCTCTGGGTCAAATCCTATTGAGCCTCTTCCCAGCTTCTGGTGGTGGCCATTGACCTTTGACATTCCTCAGCCTGCAGCTGCATCATGCCATTCTCTGCCTCTGTCATCACGTGACCTTCTCCCTGTGTGTCTCTGGGTCCATATGGCCTTTTGTTCTTCTTGTGAGAACACCAGTCATATTGGATTTCTGCCCAAATTTGGACCCAAATAACCTCATCTTAAATTGAATGAATGTCCAAAGACCCTTTTTCCAAAATAAAGTCACATTCACAGGTACCAGTGGTTAGGATTTCAATATATCTTTGAGGGGGACACAATTCCACCCATCACACCCCCCTCCATTTATATTTTTAGTGAGTTAAAGATGCCCTGTCATCTCAGTTCCAGAGAGAAGAGCAGGGACCACGTCTAAAAGGCTATGCACGATGACTCCTGCTTGGCATTGCAAACCACCCAATGCACAAATGGCCATTCTTGGCCCATGGACCATACACAGAGATACTCATAGATGAGAGAGGGATGAGAGTGAAGATGGAACTGAAAAGAGAAAACATGTCAAGAGGGAAATTGAGATCTTAGAAATTGATCACAAATTCTGTGCCTTTCATCATAACTGAGAAAAATTAACTCCTCTCTGAAAATAAATGAGCATTAATTGGTCAACATCTTATGGCTTATGAAAGGAACAGAAGGATTTAAATTTACTCAGAGTTATATGAGTTTCAGTCCACAGCCTTAATTGTAGCACTCTACCTGTATTTAACATCACTGAGCCTTGGGTGCCATATCTATAAAATGGTATACTAACCTCCTGCTTCAGAGGACCATGGGGGAAAGAAAAGTAGATGCCTGATGACAGAGGATGAAAACCTCTATAAATATGATTTTTACTATGGAACTTTTATGCTATTTTCCAAAGTGATTTCTTTAATCTTTTCCCACTGGATTGGTGGCTCCTTAGGGTAAGAACTTTGATCTCTCTGTCTCTGACACAAAGCTCAGTGCCTGGAATATAGTCAGCACTAAGTCAGAACTTAATGACTAAAAGAATGAATAATTCAACAAAATATTGGAAACAGTTGGAAACCCCAGGGTTTCCAAGTGATCAGAAACAGAATTACAATGGCAGTTAGGCAAAGACAAGAAGGGAAATGACCTAATAAAGATATGGATACCAGAAACTAGAAAACTAGTATGTGAACTACAAAGAGGTAAAGCAGGGCCTTGGGGAGACCCATAAATTGAATGTATATTTGTGGAAGAGGGCATGGGTGTAATGACTGCAGCTTCCTTCCATTGTGAAGGCTAATTAGACATGATGCCAGGTATTCTCACCCGATTTGACCCTCTGGATTATTTATTATGCCACTTGTTCCTCTTTCATTAATTCCTGTGCACAGGAGCTCAATCTGCAGAGGCAACACAAGGTTATTAAAAAGGAAAAGTTGGAGAGCTTTTCGGTGTTCATTCTCCATTCCCAAAACTCATACTTTGAGCAAAATGTGAGAAATTGACAGTTACTAAATTGCAGAAGAGACTGCTCTAGCAGGGCACTGGAGGTCAGCTGCCCATCGGGCCAGCTATAGGGGCTCCAGTGTGTGGGGAATCAATACACTTAAGAACAACTGGAAGTTAAATGCTTTTTTGTGACCCAGTCTAATGACTGCAGCTGCCTTTGCTCAAAAGATCATTCTTTCCTTTCACCTGCTTATCTACTTATTTTTTTTAAATCAGTATCTGATATCAGCTTTCTAGGATGTTCTTATAGGAAAGAATTCTGTTGCTGAAACAGGGTCAGAAGGAATTATTGGTTTCCCAGGATCCTTTGTTTTTTTTTTTTGGCTGCTCAAGGAGCAGGCGGAAGTCGGCAGGAAAACGCCATTCAAAGACTGAGGCTTGACTGCTCCTGGGAGCCTGGAAGGGCAACTAATATTTGTTGAATTGCATTACAATTGTTAATCAGTAAATCCTCGCATCAACCCCACAAAGTGGATTTTGTGATTTCCACTTTCTTTCTTTTTCATTTCCATTATGGTTTATTATAGAATATTGAATATCCTGTGCTATACTGTAGGTCCTTGTTGTCTATCCATTCCATATACAATAGTTTGCATTTGCCAATCCCAAATGATCTCCACTTTAGAAATCAGGAATATGAGAATCAGAAATGTTAAGAATCATGCTGTCGGGCTTCCCTGGTTGCGCAGTGGTTGAGAGTCCGCCTGCCGATGCAGGGGACACAGGTTCGTGCCCCGGTCCAGGAAGATCCCACACGCCATGGAGCGCCTGGGCCCGTGAGCCATGGTCGCTGAGCCTGCGCATCTGGAGCCTGTGCTCCGCAACGGGAGAGGCCACAACAGTGAGAGGCCCGCATACTGCAAAAAAAAAAAAAAAAAAAGAATCATGCTGTCAGTCACAAAGTGTGATCTGGCAGAGCCTGGTTTTCACTGGATCCGTTGACTCTTTGTGTTATGCCTCTCTGCCCATGCAGAAGTAGAAAGAATTGAGTGCTAGAGCAAAAATAATCATGTAGTACCTCCTATGTGCATATAACTGTGGTTTGTGAGTAGTGTGAATAATGTAAGCATAAAAGCTGTAAAACCATTTAGTGATTATTTTATTTATAGTGGTAATCTTCTATAACTAACACAGTATCTGACATACAATAGATACCTCATACAATTTTGTTGAATGAATTCATGAAGTCCCCAAATCAGCCTTTACGATCTAATTTCAAAATAGACCGTGAGATCATGACTAAATTACGTTGATAAGAATTTATCTTTTAAAAGAAGAAATTTTGAATCAAGAGTTCATAGGGGGAGATCCATTCTGGATGAATCTATAGGGAATGCTTCATGGAATAGGCAGAAGAGAAACTGGCTTCTAAAACTAAATACTCAACAGAGACAAAGGGTCGATGGCAAAGGTCTTCCAGGTGATAGATAGGAGTCATGGGCTCACGTTTCTTGAGTACCCTCATATGACGGAAGATGCAGGTTATAATAAAGGCTAGCTCTATTCCAAAAGATCTACTTACTCTGGTATTAGTTTTTTCCATCTGCTGTTACAAAGTACTACAAACAATAGAAAATTTTTGGCTCATAGTTCTGGCAGCTAGAAGTCTGAAATAAAGGTGTTGGCAGGATCACTCTCTCTTTGAGAGCTCTAGGGGAGACTCTGTCCTTGCTTCTTCCCAGCTTCTGTTGGCTTCTAGCAATCCCTTGGAGTCCCTTGGCTTGTAGATACATCACTCCAGTCTGCCTCCATCTTTACATGGCCCTCTTCTCTGTGTATTCATGTCCAAATTTCCCTCTTCTTACAAGGACAGCAGTCATTGGATTAGGCCCACCCTAATCCAGTATGAATTCATTTTAACTTGATCACATCTACAAAGACCCTATTTCCAAATAAGGTCCAGGTTATAGGTAAACAGAAATTTGGGGGAGGAGGGGAGTTGTTCAACCCAATACAGTCTCTGTGGTTACTGGGACAGCAATAAAGCAAGGATGTGAATGAAGTCAGTGTGATCTACTTTTCACATGACCTGTATGTATTGGGTTGTTGTGTCCTAACTAATTGGAATTTAAAGTCTGTCAAAACCTTGTGATGTTTTAGCTTCACCCCCACTGCTGTCTGACAGTGGCCTCAGCAGGCGTCTTGCTGGTTCTCCCTCCCAGCCTCCCCTCCTCCCACTCTTCTGGTACTCACTGGCTGCTTTAGTGGACACTAAATTCTCCTGCCCTATAGTCACTAAATCAGCTCTTAATAGCATCCTATTAATTGTATAAAATAAGGATTTGAAGCAAACCAGATAAGGGTTTTTTTTGTTTGTTTTTTTGTGTGTTTTTTGCATTTTAATTAAATTCACATTGATTTGAAAAAGCAGATTTATTGAGACCTTAACAGCCACACAATACACATAACTGAGTTGTTAAATCTTGATAAATGTTTTCTGAGAAATCAGTTGACTTTTGATTAATGACAAGTATCTGTTTTAATAAATCTCAATGAAATAAAGTGTTGAATGTAGGTGGACATTTTAATTAAGTTGGGCTTCCTTATTCTTATACCTAAGTACCTTGACCCAGAATTGCTTATCCTAGCCTTTTTCTTTGGGAAAAGGAAAAAAAAAGTCTGGGCACGTCCATTCATCTGTTTTAACAGAATGGTTAAGTAAAAGCAATGTCATTCTGTACCTGCAAGAAGACTGAATAAAACCTCTTATGGCCTTAGCCTCTTATGATCTCCATTTTCTCAAAGAAGCCTTCCGTGACCACCCTATATAAAGTATTTAATCCTTCCAACCCATATGTGTTTTATTCACGTATTTCACGTGATTAGAAATCATGTAATTCAATTGTGTATTTGCTTGTTTGTTACCAGGCCTCACTCCTAATTATAAAGTCCATGATAGCAGCAGGCACAACTAATGTAACCAATGTATCTATCATTGTACTTCTAGCACCAATAACAGGGCCTAGCGAGCATCTGTCCCTCTTCTTTTTCATCTGCTTTATTACCTCATGCATTCTTCTGTTTAGAACTCAGTGCTCAAATCTGTTACCAGCTTACAACACTATCTGCTTTACTAAGTTTCTTGATGTCTGGGATCGTGTCATATTTCCATCTGTAGTCCTAGGCTCCAGTACTAGGCCTTATGCTCAGACCCAAGTAAACATCAACGAATGCTTGTTTAAAGAAATAACATATATATGAAGTATTGGAGCCCAGTGTGTAGTCACAGAGCTTCTCTAGGCTTCCTCTGAACCCCTTATACTCTTCATACTTCTACCTGAGTCCACCTTAAGAATACAGAGCTATATGTCCTAAAAGCTTGATCTATATCCTTTTGTATGGACACCTTGTTCCATTGGACATGTAAAAGTAAATTGTGCCCAGTGCGCCATAAATTACCACTTTGGAATCATTTGTACAATGTCATAACTGCAACAGGTTGCCGCAGTATCCACTAGAGAAGGAAAAAAAAGGTTGTAAAGGGCTGAAGCCACTCTACCTCTTTAAGGAGAGACCAGGCAGGCAAGAAGAAGAGGTTTGTTTTCACCCAAGTTAATAAAAAACTGTCTTTGCTTCTAAGGAGTAACTATGGATTGTTATTTTAAAAGAGTAGAACTGCCAGATACATACTTGGGTGACAATTTGAGCATATATTTCAGGCACTGTGTTTAGCAACAATTTTGTGGTATCCCATTATTTATTGGACAAAAATCTTGGAAATTAAATATTATTAGTTCTCTTTTAAGTTGAGCCAGTGAAGGCTTAGAGACCCAGCCTAAACTCACACAGAGCAGAATGGATAAAAGCAAGTTCTTAACTTAGATCATCTGGTCTTTTGCTTTAAACTCTTCTGATGAGTGTGTCAGTGTAGACTGGACTTGTAAGCAGAGACTGGGCTGGGTGTCAACCTAGGCTAAAAAGACCTGATAGATACTTACAGAGGTAGGTAGAGGTCAGCTCAGGAAGACCAAAGGTTCATGCCAAATATTTGACATCTACTAGGCAATAGATTGACAAATTGTACACACATTTCCCGCCCCCCCCCACAGGTGAATTCTTTTTTTTTTTTTTTTTACATCTTTATTGGAGTATAATTGCTCCACAATGGTGTGTTAGTTTCTGCCCTACAACAAAGTGAATCAGCTATACATATACATATGTTCCTGTATCTCCTCCCTCTTGCGTCTCCCTCCCTCCCACCCTCCCTATCCCACCCTCCCTATCCCACCCTCCCTATCCCACCCCTCCAGGCAGTCACAAAGCACTAAGCTGATCTCGCTGTGCTATGCGGCTGCTTCCCACTAGCTATCTACCTTACATTTAGTAGTGTATATATGTCCATACCTCTCTCTCTCTTTGTCACAGCTTACCCTTCCCCCTCCCCATATCCTCAAGTCCATTCTCTAGTAGGTCTGTATCTTTATTCATGTCTTACCCCTAGATTCTTCATGACATTTTTTTTTCTTAAATTCCATATATATGTGTTAGCATACGGTATTTGTCTTTCTCTTTCTGACTTACTTCACTCTGTATGGCAGACTCTAGGTCCATCCACCTCATTACAAATAGCTCAATTTCGTTTCTTTATATGGCTGAGTAATATTCCATTGTATATATGTGCCACATCTTCTTTATCCATTCATCCGATGATGGACACTTAGGTTGTTTCCATCTCCGGGCTATTGTAAATAGAGCTGCAATGAACATTTTGGTACATGACTCTTTTTGAATTATGGTTTTCTCAGGGTATATGCCCAGTAGTGGGATTGCTGGGTCATATGGTAGCTATATTTGTAGTTTTTTAAGGAACCTCCATACTGTTCTCCATAGTGGCCGTATCAGTTTACATTCCCACCAGCAGTGCAAGAGGGTTTTCTTTTCTCCACACCCTCTCCAGCATTTATTGTTTGTAGATTTTTTGATGATGGCCTTTCTGACTGGTGAGAGATGATATCTCATTGTAGTTTTGATTTGCATTTCTCTAATGATTAATGATGTTGAGCATTCTTTCATGTGTTTGTTGGCAGTCTGTATATCTTCTTTGGAGATATGTCTGCTTAGGTCTTCTGCCCATTTTTGGATTGGGTTTTTTTTTTGCTATTGAGCTGCATGAGCTGCTTATAAATTTTGGAGATTAATCCTTTGTCAGTTGCTTCATTTGCAAATATTTTCTCCCATTCTGAGGGTCGTCTTTCGGTCTTGTTTATGGTTTCCTTTGCTGTGCAAAAGCTTTGAAGTTTCATTAGGTCCCATTTGTTTATTTTTGTTTTTATTTCCATTTCTCTAGGAGGTGGGTCAAAAAGGATCTTGCTGTGATTTATGTCAAAGAGTGTTCTGCCTATGTTTTCCTCTAAGAGTTTGATAGTTTCTGGCCTTACATTTAGGTCTTTAATCCATTTTGACCTAATTTTTGGTACACACATTTTTAAGCCAGTGAGCAGAATAGACACACAGCACAGAGATAAGCTAAGCTATGCCTTGTCCCCATTAAATAACTGGAATCCTAAGAGGTTGAAAGAATTGCTCAAGGTTATACAACTAATACATAGTAGGGCTGAGATTCCAGTTTGGGCTAGACAGTTGAGAATCATTTCCTAAATGAGGAGGAACACTTTATACCAAGAGGAACAGCCCATTTATCTGAAATTCCAGTCCGCAGTTTCAGTCCCTTGGGTTGATAACTGGGCTTGTCATTGGTTGCGCTTTTTCCTCTGATATTTCTTTCCCTCATTCCCTTATCACCATCATCTCTTGATTGACAACCCTGAAAAGATTGTGGAAATGTCTCCCTCTGAATTTGCTAGCACGATCTACTGCCTGTCTGATACCTGTGTCTGTTCAAAGCATGGCGCAAATGTTTGGTTAAAGATAATGACCCAGTCTGAAAATGGTTAAAGATAATGACCCAGTCTGAAAATGATAAAAATGTCATGTAATTTTCCAGGGTGGCTTTGAAGTAAGGCTTACCATATAAATGTGGGGGATCGAGAGAGCCAGCTATTATTGCCTTCCTTGATGAGCACTAAATTAGTGCCTTCTTCAGCACCAATGTAGTGGGCAGTCTCCATGTTGCTAGTTTCTTTCCTCCTCTCCTCATGGCTGGGCTGAAGCAATACCCAAGATCTTTCTAGAGCAGTAATTCCCAGGAGCACCAATTTTTTTTTTTTTTTTCACAACTCACTGTTTCACATAGTTGAAAGGACACAGGGTTTGAAATCAAGCAGAACTGTCTTGGAATATCAACTCTGTATATTTATAAAAACTATTTGATCCTCTGTTTTCTCTTCTGTAAAATTAGATATTTTTTTTGCAAAGTTTAAGTGAAGCAAAATTTGTAAAATGCCTAGCATATTAAGTAGTGCTTCTCCATTGTTACTCTGAATCAGGATGATATTTGTTAAAAATACAGATTCTTGGGCTTTGCCCTGTGAGATTCTGATTGAATAAGTCTTGATTGAAGCCCAGGAATCTACATTTCTAACAAGCATTCCAAGTAATTCTAATGCAGGCTAAGCAGGGCTGTGCTTTGAGAAACACTGGCACCAAAGGATACAATAATTATAATAGCAACGATAACAGCATAATTACCATTCATTGTGTGTTATGTGCAAGACACTGAGCACTAATCTACTCTGCACTTGCCGTAAAACATGACATGATACTTAATGATATGTTTGCCACTCCTCTAAGCCTCTTTTTTTTTTCTCACTCAGTGTTTTCTAAACATGGTAAAACCCTTGGAGAAAAAGTAGACATAAAGAAGGCTTAGTTGTAGGAAGCAGAGCTGGCTGATCTGAAGCCAAGTTAACATTGGGGATGGATCTCTCATCTTGGACAGAGACAGGAGGAATTTTCTTCCCAAGCTGTACCTGGGCTTCAGAAGTTACCCTGTCTACACAAGCTGTTGAGACTTTCCTTCCCTAAGGACCTGTTGTGGACTTGCCCAACTTCTGTTCAAATAGCCCCAATCACAAGGTACCCACTGTCCTGGAAAAGTGGTACATTTTCTCCATGCCACATTTGGGGATAACACAAAAAAACTTCAATATGCCTGTATCTATAATATTTTGAATGTGTCTTGTGCATGTTTCTGCTCTCCCTTGACCTCTCTGTGGCACTGCAGCATTTGAGATGGTACATTTTCTTCTTTCCGTAACTCAGGTCTTCCTATCCTTTTTAAAAATGAGAAAATTGAGGCTTAGGGCCTTCCTAATTGACTAGACCTCCTAATGTTTGTGAAATCACTATGCAAACTGTAAAAAAAAAAACCAGAAAATGTCCATTGATATTAATATACTATTATAAAGATTATTATTTTTTCTCCCCACCCTCTTGGAAAAATAGGCAATGACTGAGTCAAGAGTATTCACAGGCTACATGCTGTGTATGAACAATTTACCTTTCTTTTTTAAGATCTAACATTCAGTAGGAAATATATGTATGGTTCACTGAAGACAGTAGCGATGTTCTCTCTGAAGGTCAAAACTTATGACTAGTGACTCAGTCTAATTAGGTTAAGCTTAAGGTGACAATGTGTGGATTGTCAGCAACTAGAACATTTATTTATTTTCTAAACCAGTGTCCTTTAAAACAGCCAATTAACATGCTGCAGAGAAGAGTTTCCAGACAACTCGAGATAAAATTGAAAGACTTTCCTTCCCCTGACAGAGCAGAAAGAGGTTGAGTACTTCTTGAGTACCTTCCCTTTCAAAGTCAGTGACCCTTGCAGCACTTCTGACTGGAAAGATGTGAGCCTTCCCAATCCTTCATGTACATATGAATGAAGATGCCAAGGAAATTAGTCAGAGTCTGACCAAGAAGGACTGAAGGATAGAAGAAGCCTGTCTGCCTTCCAATGTACCCAGCTGTCTCTGGAGTAGTATGATTTCCAGTTTTCTTATTTAAAAGCCTATACAAAGGAATCAGTAAGGGATAATAATATCTAAAGTGAATTCTGAGTCACAAAAACCTGCAAATTGAAGTCATTCCTATATTAGTTAGTATTTTAAATATGCCCTGACAGGCTTTTACTTGAGGAGCTTTAATAGAAACCTGGCAGATATGATCAAGAAACTCTCTTGTTCTTATATTAAGAGCTATTGGACACCCACATTCTTGTTTCTGTATTCTTTAACTAAATGTTCACGGAAAGAGGCAGAAAGTAGTGAGAATTTATTAGGAATACATGCTCACCTAAAATACATTAAGAAGTACAAGGACTTGAAGTAGAGAAGCATCATTGGATGAGGAGTCCTAGATAGAGTCCCCAAATCTGGCTTTCTGGCAGTCTCTTTATGTCTCTGGACTTTGATTCTTTTATCCCTATAATTAAGGTGCAAACTAAAAGAATCTTAGGTCCCTTGTACGTAAATGATTTTATTCTAAAAGTTGCTACATGAATGAATGTTGAGTATCTTAACATGGGTGAGGCATTGTGGTTAGCCTAATTAAATGCATTGCCCACGCCCTCATGAATTTAAGGAAACAGGCAGTAAATTACAATATAATTATAAATGGGGAAAACCGCTAAAAAGGAAAGGAATTGGTTCTATTGGGGTATATGATAAATGGTCTGGCGTAGGCTCTAGGACACTGAGGGACTGTCACATGAGGAAGTCTGGGAAGAAGTTCAGGAGGTAACTGGAGAGAATGTGGAAGGCAGCACACGTTTCAGGAAAGAGAAGACAAGTACAGAGGCTTAGTGGTGGAAAGGAGCCCCAGAGAGCTGATCACTAACGAAATGACCAGAGTGGATGAATCACAAAGGAAAAGGCAAGATGAGTGCAAGGAACTAGTGAACGGGCACATCAGCAAGATTTTGGAGTACACCATAAAGCACCGGGAAAACATTAAAGGATTTCAAACATGGCAGCCATGTCATGATTGCATTTGCATTTTGTTGAACTGTTTGGAGCTACTTTGGAGAACAAATTAGAGTAGGGGAGGAGTGGGTGGAAAGAGCCCAGTTAGGAGTTTACTGTGGTCACCTTGTGAAAGGTTAGTTAGTGGTTCTAAAACAAAAAAGAGCAAAAATAGGTATAGAGAAAATGATATGGAATGGATCCCTCTATACTAGGTAAAATCATGAGACAAAGAGGGAATGCAAGATATCAGGTGGTCTGCCATAAACTTCCCTTGAAACATCTTAAAATCATCTATTTCATGGGACGGTTTTCCACACTTTCCCCCTAAAAATGTCCGCTGTTATACGTGATCTGATATTATGTTGAAGCGAGCCCCTTTTGCATGCATAACCTTTCTACTCACATGTAAATATGTGGACCAGTACTCATCACCCAGCAAGGATAGAGCCCATCTAATGATTGAGGGAAGGATAAGATATAAATATTCTGATAGTTAAAAAATGATGCAGAATTTAAAATAACTATTGAAGAAAATAGTAGAATAGATATTATCAGGCAACTCCTGATAGATTACTACGTGAGTGGAAGTGACAATAATTATAATAGGATTTGAAGAGGGTTAGAGAAGTCTTTTAAAAGGAGGTGGAATTGGAGAGGGGTCTGAAAATACAGGCAGGATTTGGATGAACAGAAAAGGGGGCATTCTTGGTAGGTGGGTCTGTGTGCTGAAATTACCTTTGTAAGCAGGTGATAAATTATATCTAATGTACAATAAGATTCTCTCTCAGACAAATTATGCAGCCAGCCTTACAACTGTGACTTCCCTAGCTGTCAGGGGGTTCCACAGACTGAACAAGTGATGGGCAGATTAGAAGAGACAACAGCAAAAGGCATTGTTTTCTTGTTAAACTCAAGAAAGGCATCAGGCAGGAAATCTTCAAGGGAAAGATGTCATTAGAATGGGGATAAGCTGTTTATGAGGCTGCCTGACACAGTCTTCTCACATCCCACATTCTGTCAGTGTTTAGCAAATAGTTATTGAGTGACTACTGTGGGCCAAATTTGGGCAACATTCTTTAGCTGCATCTGAATGCCCCACTGCTGTTCTGAATACCAGCCTTAGATGTGTTTCCATGCATTACTTTCAGAGCAGGTTTTATCCCACTTTAAGCTTAGTGAGCAGGTTTTATCCCACTTTAAGCTTAGTGAGATCTAATAAAAAGCAACATCTTTGTAAATATATGTTGACCTGAGTCCTAGCCTCTCCTCTAAGTTACTTCTGTCAATTTCTTTATCCCCTCTCTGAATTTTAGTTTCCTCATCTGTAAAACAGAAATAAGGAAACCTTATCTCATCCATCCTACCAGCAACCTTGATAGGTAAGGCAGGGTTCTCAACCATGAGTGTACATTAAAAACACCTGCAAATTTTTTTAAAAAGACTTAGGTGTATGCCCCATTTCCAGAGATTCTAACTTAATTGAACTGAGTGGCTACTGAACATCAGTATTTTTTTACATTTTCTTCAGGTGGTAGTAGTTTGTCACCAGAGATAAGAATGATAGCGATAAAGCATGTAAAGGGGCTAGTGCAATGCTTGAGCGCTGGATCTTAGTAAATGCTAACTGGCACTTCTTACTATTTCTCCAGTTTTGATATGGTGACTGGAAAAAAGAACATTTGAAAGATATTTATCCATAAAGAGCTGTATCCTGAACATATAAACATCACTTACAACTAATAAGACAAACAACCCAATTAAAAATGGTTTAAAACATTAACTATATGCATAGGAAAAACAAAATACATGGATAGAAATGCATGTGAAATTATATGTAAAATAGTTAGTCCTTAGAGAAATGCAAGTAAAAAATGCTCTGTAGTATCTAAAATGGCCAAAGTTCAAAGGACCATACCAACTGTTGATAAGAACTGAAACTCAGGCACCGCTTGTTGGAACGTAGACTGATACAACTAATTTGAAGAACGTTTTGGCAGTTCTCAAACTGTTAAACATTTGTCTTACATATGATCTATCTGTTTTAATATAGGTATTTACCCCAAAGAAGCAAAAGTATATGTGTCCACATAAAGACTTAGCATACAAATGTTGGGAGCTGATCTAGTGTAATTTTTGGTTCAGTTATAACTTCACTTTGATCTTTTTAATATTTTCTGTCTCTATGTTGAGGTTCTCACTGTGTTCATCCATTCTTCTCCTGAGTTTGGCGAGCATTTTAATGACCATTACTTTGAACCCTTTATCACATAGATTGTTTATCTCTTTTTAATTTAGTTCTTTTTCTGAGGTTTTATCTTGTTCTTTTGATTGAAACATATTTTTCTGTCCCCTCATTTCGCCTAATTCTCTGTGTTTGTTTCTAAGTATTAGGTAAATCAGCTATCTCTCCTAGTCTTGAAGGAGTGGCCTTACTTAGGAGATGTCCTATGGGGCTCAGAAGTGCAAGAGGTGTCCACTATGTGGGCTGCGTGTGTGCCCTCCTATTGTGGAGGGGCAGTGGCTGCTGCTGTGAGTACTGGTGGGCAGGGCTGGTACCCGAAATGGCTGTGGAGCCTGGTCACAGTGACTGCTGTTTGTTGGTGCGTGGGACTGGCCCCTGGAATGGCTGTGGGGTCTGAGGTTATCGCCCAGCTGGCTGTGAGGGCTGGCTGAGGTGAAGGGGTGGGCAGGGCTCTAGGTGGGGTGCAAGCATTGGTGCCAAGAGGTCAGAGCGAGTACTCCAAAATGGCGCCCACCGGTGCTGGCATTAGCAAGGTAGCCTGAGATGGCAAAAGTGACTCCCGTCAGTTTCTTAGTACCTGGGGAGCATCCCAACTAGCTTCTCCCTCTCCGGCAGATGCTTTATGATTTGGAAGTGGGTCTTCTTCACCTATGATCCACCTGCTTTTCAATCTGGTGTTGTGGCAGTGGTTTGGGGGCTGAATGAATCTGCATGTGAGCCGTTTGAGAGCAGGCTTTTTGTTTCCTGTTGTTCTCTAGTTTTCCTAGACATATTCCACATTGGTTTTCAAAGCCAGGTATTTGGGGGCTCATCTCTCCTGTGCAGGATCTAAGGGTTGGGGTGCCTGATGTGGAGCTTGAATTCCTTGCTGCTGCGGGAAAGTAAAAGTGCCTTTGTGATCCTTCCTAACCGTGGATCACCACAGTTGTTTTTTTGTTTGTTTTTTTGCCTCCCTTGGTGAGACCATATCTCTGTATATCCTTCATGTCTAAATGCTGTCCTTTTACCCGTTGTTGTGGAGACTCTGTTTATCCAGTTTTCAAGTCCCTTTGGAGGGAATTATTCCACATGCAGCTGTAGATTTTTAGTGTCTGTGTGAGGAGCTGAGTTCAGGATCTTTCTGTGCTGCCATCTTGAACCCTCCCTGGTCTCTGTTGTTTCTATTTTAAGCCATCACATCTTGTCGTGACTTGTTACACAGCATTGGACAACAGGAGGATATTTTGGTACTTGAAAGCAGGATGCCACCATGTCAAAACTAGAACATGTGGTTTGGGACCTGGATGGTAAATAGAAGCTGAAAGGACTTAAGGAACAGTTAGTAAATACATAAAGGGACTAGAAAAGACTACTAGTGAAATCCTGAAGACCCCCAATAAGGCTTAGGATGGAGCAAAAAATCATTCACTAGATCAAGAGCTGTATACCAGGTGCAAGGACATGTGCCCATTGACTCCAGTCAAATAAATTATTAGACCTTAATTAGGAAGACAGGTTTTATTCTAAGTTCAGTGCAAAAGCCACTAACTAGTTTAAACAATGGAGTGCTGTGGTATAATTTATACTCTAGAAGCATTACTCTAGCTTTCATGTAGAAAATAGGTTTCATTAATTCAAATTGAAATAGACCGGTTAGGAGACTAATACCATAGTCCAGGTGAGCTGTGATGGAGCCTTTGACTGAGGTGGTATTAATGGAGATACAGAGTGGATGGGCTCAGGATGTATTCTGGAGACAGTGACAGGTGGATGATAGTGACAGGACAGACAGTGACAGGACTTGATGATAAAAGCATGGATATATAACAAAGAAAAGTGCCACTTTCATCTGAGTGAATCTTAAGAAGGTCAAATGAAATAAGGGGTGTGTAAGTGCTTTACAAATATAATTTTTAAAAAAATTATGATTCCATTTTATGTCGACTGACATATGGAGAACTCAGAGCAGGTCTGCTCAGCTCCGCTTCCAGCTCTGTCCTCTACAGCACAATGCATCTTGTTCAATAGTCTTAATGCATACATGAATACCGTATAATGGTTCGCCTGCTTTATGGATGAACACAGACTATATCTAAATGGTATCTGTATTTCCTTTGAATACTGCAAACTGGTATTTGATCATTTCATTTTCCTACAGAAGATGAAACATTATGATTTTCAATAATCCGTGAAGACAGACATTTGTTTCCTTTGTGAAACTGTGCCCTTCAATGATTATTCCTCACATTAATCATAGTAAAAGCAATGCTTAAGGTAATCTCTTTTTTCCTGCAGATAATAAATGTCTGCTGTTGACAGAAAAAGTGTGGAAAGGTGAAAGGCAGGGTGAGCTCTGTGTGTTTGTGAGATAAACAACTGTCAGCCTCTCCTAAGAGTGCTGTGATCGTGTGAGGCCAAAGTTGCCTTTTTATATAACAATGACAATAAAACTAATTTTTCTCTGACTGATGATTCAAAAAATTTCACTTTGGTTATCTACCCTATAATTTCCATCCAGAAGTCTAACTTTATTAACTGCCTATAAATTCATAGCTCATATTGTTAAACACTGAAGAAAATAGCATCTCAAATTGCATTTACAGCTACTCTCCTCCTTAAAATCATTGGTTGCATATTGGTTCACTGAAGTCTAAGATAACCTAGGTGTCTCCTCACCAGAAATGACCAAGACCTTAACCAAATGTGAGATCTTGAATGTGAGTTTAATCTAGGATATTAAATGTATAAAATACATTTGAATAAGAAAAAATAGATGTTTTCAAGTAACATTCCTGGAGACACACTTTAATGGTTGTATAGCAATGAATCCCTCTTGGTATTGCTTGTAAGCAATGAGAAGAAGGAGACCGACATTTACTAAATGCTCATTTTGACATTGCACTTTATGAATGGTTTCTATAGATTGCCTCATTTAATTCTGATAGAAGCTAAGCAAGTTAGGTGTCACTCTAAAGCTTTTTATCAGCTTTTTAAAAAATAAGTCTTAGATGATGGAAATGTAACTTATGTAGGTCGTGAAAGTTTCTCAATTTTTTATAAATGTTATCATTATTAAAGGCAGGTATATTTTTTCTACTGTGCCAAGCTAGATGATACATAAATATTTCAATGGGTTTTAAGTGATGTTTTTAAAAGGAGTTTTAACAGTTTTTAAAATGTTTTGTTCAAAGTACCACACATGTACCACAAAATCTCTAAATTCTAAAATTCAGAATTTTAAAATTTCTAAAATTCTCAATTCCACAAACATATGCAACATCCTTTTCTAGTACTTTGCCTGTCTAAACAGCTCTCACATATTGAAGACCTAGATCCATGGCCCAGACCAAAGATGTTCCCTTTTGGACTGACTTCTCTAACCCCTATGAGAAGAGATTATTGCTGCTCCACCCACACATGCACCACACACATACACCCTTCACGTAAAATACTGCATTACATTAAATAATTGTAGAACAAGCTATTTATCTCCCTAAGCTCCTGGGAAGATACTTCATGAAAGTAACCATTCAGCGTTTAATCTTCAGTGCCTAGTAAGATGTCTGGCACACCATTGTCATTAAATTAATATTTAATTAATTAACTAATTGGTATCTCAATTAATAATTAGCTCATACCAAATTTAAATATTATAGTGCTTGTTACATCTCTGATATAAATATATTTATATAACGATTTTAGCTGGATGAGGAAGAATACACAACTACAATCAAAGAGGAAATTGTTAATTTCTAAATAAATAATGTAGACAATAAGAAATTAAATGCATTTTCACTTTAATCATAGTGCCCATTTTGTAGCCAAGAAATATGGCCATTTTAGATGTTTTCTAACATATCTGAACGTCAAAAAACTGTGTCCTACACGAATACATGAATGCATTTTGATGAATATATGTGTGAGTAGATGGATGGATAAATGAAGTAATGAATTAATAAAATTCTTAAAAAGAGTGAGATATATAGCTTACTTTTTTAACTTTTAATTTTATATTGGAGTGTAGTTGATTGACAATGTTGTGATAGTTTCAGGTGTACAGCAAAGGGATTGAATTATACATACGCATATATCTATTGTTTTTCAAATTGTTTTCCCATTTAGGTTGTTACATAATATTGAGTAGAGTTCCCTGTGCTATACAGTAGGTCCTTTTTGATTATCCATTTAAAATATAGCAGTGTGCACATGTCAATACCAAACCCCCTAACTATCCCTTCCCCCCATCCTTCCCCCACAGTAACCATAAGTTCACTCTCTAAGTCTGTGAGTCAATTTCTGTTTTGTAAATAAGTTCATTTGTATCATTTCTTTTTAGATTCTGCATATAAGTGATATCATACGATATTTCTCTTTCTCTGTGTGACTTACTTCACTCAGTATGACAATCTCTAGGTCCATACATGTTGCTGCAAATGGCATCATTTCATTTTTTTAATGGCTGATTAATATCCCATTGTGTGTATGTACCACATCTTCTTTATCCATTCCTCTGTCGATGGACATTTAGGTTGCTTCCATGTCTTCGCTTATATGGCTTACTTCTACTCACTACAGATATCAGACTTATTAAACAAGAGACATCACTTTTTCCTTTAAGAAATGGAATAATATAGAACGATCTAGATAGATTAAATACTATTAAACATATAAGCATTACTATTTGTAGCAAGGAGATGGCCATGTTTCTTTTCTGGTATGCAGAATATTAAAATCATGTCTTTCCTAAATTATATATTATTTTAGGAAATGTGAACAGTTAAATACTTGTATTGCTTTGAAGGAAAAATAAGTTTCAAGGGGGACTGAGAGGAATTTAATAATAATGGCTAATCTTTCATTCACCAAATTTAACACTATTTAACAATAATCACTCCATATCACTGACGCCTTAGTGCTTTAGTGTTTGATCTCTGACCTTTATTTTTTTAATACTTATTTATTTATTTATTCTTGGCTGTGTCAGGTCTTAGTTGCGGCACGTGGGATCTTTCCTTGTGGCCAGCAGGCTCTTCATTTTGGTACATGGGCTTCTCTCTAGTTGTGTCACGTGGGCTCCTGAGCATGTGGGCTCAGTAGTGTGGCATGCGGGCTTAGTTGCCCCACAGCATGTGGGATCTTAGTTCCCTGACCGGGGACCAAACCTGTGTCCCCTTAACTGGAAGGTGTATTCTTAACCACTGGACCACCAGGGAAGTCCCTGATCTCTGATCTTTAAATAAGGTAATCTACCTAAGTCACATATTGTAGCACATTTGGATAAAAAAGATTTTCAGAGGAATTAAGTGACTTTCTTGTGGCTTTACAGTTTATAAGAGATAGAGGTCTGTGTGGCTGTAATAATGAAGACAACAAAGATACGTACAAAAGGGGACCAAAAACAGACAGAGAAAGAGGGAGAGAGAGGAATTGTGGTGTATTCAGGATCAGAAAATAGTTTATAGCAGACAGATGTTATGCATGAGATGAATCCTAAAGGATAAGAATACATTCACCAGGTAAACAAGAATGAGAAGAAGTAATTCAAGACAGAGAAATTACCCTGTGAAAAGGCATGAATACATAGGAATAAGGGAGAACTAGGAAAATTCTCAAGTTTTGTTACCTTAAACACAGAGTGAGCAGGTAAATTATGGGGAATGAAGGTAGAGAGGTAGGGCCAATTGCAGAGGGTCTTTTATGCCATGCTAAACTTTTCACATTTTACTTTGTTATCCTTCAAGAGTCGGTGAATGGTTTTGAGCAGATGATTCTGGCATTTTAGAAAGGCTACTCTGGTACCATGGGTAGCCTAGACTAGGAGGGATGTTGGTGAGTTAGGTGGTAAAAGGATCAGTTAGGAGGGTATTGTAAAAGGCCATGTAAAAAATTGACAGGAAAAAATAATAAAGATTTGAACTATGGCAGTACTTGTGGGATAAAGAGCGGACAAATGGGCAATAACTTTAGAAGGTAAATTAGATATGAATTAATAGTTACATTTATGCTGTTAAGAAAAGGAAGGAGAAAGTTAGAATGTACCCCAAGTTTATATATTAGTGGTAGTGGGAACCCTCACTATTAGAAAGAACTACACAGATCAGAAGTTAAAATATCCTGGCATTCAGATCATGTTTACAAGTGTACATTCATCTTTTAATTTAAGAATGTGGAAGATATTTCAAACCATTTTATTTTGTCAGTGGTGATCGATATCTTTGACTCTGCCGCAGAGAGAAAAGAAACTGGAAATCTTTCTAGCTCTTGTCAAGTCTTTTATTATGAAACTTGATCAGTGTTGGCTTTTGAAATTTGATTTTCTAAGTAAATTTTATGTTCACCTTTATGAATTGAAAGTCTGAATTATGCATATTAGGCTTTTTTTTCTTCCAAATTGTTGTGGTGATTGGCTATCTTTATGTTTTTTCCATGATTTAGTCCATTTCAGCCTTTTAAAAGACCCCTTCCATCAATTCCTAAACATATATTCAAGTCCAGATGCTAAATATTTCTAATATAAATTAGAGTGTTGAACAGACAACACTTTGATTACCTTAGAAGAATTTACAATGAGAGAAAAGAGAAGGGATGAGAAAAACAAAACAAAACAAAGCAAAATGAAACTATGATCTCTATAATCTCATGAAGCAGCTACCAGTAGGAGTTTATACCAGAATATTTATGAGAAACTCTTTAACTTTACCCTGTGTTGTCCATTCTATATCTACCAATAATCAATGGCTGGGAAATGATACATTTGCACACAATTATTTCCTTTGTTTCTTTCATTTTTAAAATACTTTATGATGAGTATACCTGGTTGCTTGTTGAGAGTTTTAAGCGGCGTTAATGCTTCAGGTTTAGTTTGTTTGACTGTGTCCCTACAATCAATATTTTGCTTGCAGGAGGACACTCTCAGTTGTTGAGCTCTAGGAACTTGATGGATAGAGATGTCCCAGATAGTTTTATACTGTCACACTTTATGAAACAACCAGGAACAGTAATTGAAAATCTAATACATTATACTTCATTTTGTGTAAAATGTACAAACGTTCTTTATGACTTTGACATTTTAGTAATCACTTAGGAAAAAAAATCTTGAGCAAATCATACGGGAAGATAGTTATCTTCTGTCCTTAACAAATCTGACTGCTTTGGAAATAATCAACTCATAAATATTTAGCTAATATACACTCAGAGCAATGGATTGTGCAAAATTAAATGCCTCATTGAAACAATTAATTTCAAATGCTATGATTTATTGAACATACTTTACTAGAAATTTAATAGAAATATGGACTCAAAGTAATTTAAGCAAAGGATGTTTGCACTGTCTTTGATTTCTGGCCAACATATATATATTCTTTCGTACCCTGCAGATGAACCTCAAGAAAGAGCAAACTTCCAGGAAAGCTCTCTAATTGAATCTGTAGGTCAGAGTTTGATGAGAGGAGGCAATGGCCACAGACTGTAAAAAAAAAGACTAAATAAATAAACAAACTGAATTAATACTTTCATATTTCACATACCTCCTGCAGTTGTGCTCTCAGGGGAGAAAATGCCACTTGAGTAAAAGCTTGTCATCATTCGTCGATTTCAAAAGAATACAGCTTAGGCTTCTCAGTAACCAAACATATCCCTGAGGCATCTCTGAAACATTCAGTCCTGCATTTTCCTGTAAGCTGGTTTGTGATTAAGATTTAAGCAAGTGTTCTACACAGCAGTGGAAGGTAGCATGAACAATGAGGAAGATTTGGATGGAAAGCTGGAAGGGTGAAGATAGAGTGAGGGTAAAGGAGCAGCAGAGGGTGATGGAAAGGTGCCTGCTTAGTGTCTTGGGTTAACCCAATGTATTTGGTGTAACACAAAAGACACTGAAGTGGAACTCTGAGGACCTGAGTCATAGTCCCAGTCGAAATGTTGTTGATTCAAGAAAGTCACTTTCTTGTTTGTCAGACAAGAAAGTGTCTTCTCACCTGTAAAATGAAATGAGACAAACAAGCCAGATAATTCTTCCAGATTTTTTTAAATTCAGGCACTCATTAACTCTCTGATTTTATTCTATAAGTTTCTTTCCTCAGTTTTGCAAAAGTCAGCATTCTTCTAAAAAATTTTAGGCCCAAATGTAGCTGATTTTCAATTTCCAAATATTTATTAATGATCAGTGAAGAACCAGATGAGTCTTGCCTTTGGTGTTTTTCTCTTTTTTATTCATAAATCAAACATTTCTAAATTAAACCAAACTGTCTGATTTTTATTATGTCTTAAACATGTTCTTATAATAAATCATTTCTCAAAAATATTTTAAATCACATTTCCAAAACTTAACATTAATTGCAAGGTCTGGATTTTGTTGTTATTGAATGTTTTTATTCTCCCACCAACATTCTGCAACTGGGGTACAAAACCAATCCTGTCTCTGTAGTCAAATATCCTAAGCATAAGATGAGATGCATCTGTTTTATTGGACGTTGGTTGAGTGTGTTCTTGTCAGACATGGGGTGATGGCCTGGCCATACCATTTTCCTAATGTATGACTGAATGTGAACAGATGTTTGTTCTCAGTGACCTTGGAACTTCCTGAAAGTTAGTGAACATAAACCAAATCTGGTTTCCTTCATGACTTAATGATGCTGCTTTTCAGTTTACCTAAGGAGAAACTTGTATTATTGGTCTCAAATTCCCAGCAAATGGACAAATAATGCTCTCCAGTCACCACTGTAAGGAGGAAAATACACAAGTATATGCATACAGTCACACAGTATACAGTCACACAGAAATGACTGAAGCATGGGGAATTTGGGTTTTACCACTTGTTTACTAGTTGTACATATGTGATGTTTTTGTTTTACAGTTCCTTCTTCTATTCCTAAAAATGGATATTTTCTACTCTTCTTTTTGCTAAATAGGTGGGGAAACAATGTGTGTGTTTGTGTGTGTGTGTGTGTGTGTGTGCGTTTTCACATTTTTGTATGACACTTAATACGGGGGCTTTCACCAATATCCACATCTAAAAGTCCTCCAAGTTTTCTTCTATTAAGAAAGCAAAACAGACTTTTAATATAAACATGAGGGCTAGTACGATTGCCATCAGCCATGTTACAGCATTTTTCTGATAGTTGGCTGTTTACAACATTCAATAAGCTTAAATCATCGGATCTGAATTCTGATTTGGTGAAAAGAAAAAGGTGGAGCCTTGCTTTCTTATCCCCGCCCCTTTTTCCATAAAGTATTCTTGAGATAAGGGCTTTCGTACATTAGATTGTTATTTGAGAAGTGATTCCAAAGAACAATAGTAGAAGAAAAGGATGAGCAGTCAGTGGAGGAAGGAAATCGAATCCAAAGATGTGTTATTAAGTTGGTCAGCCCTGTTTGCAACTAGGACTTTGAGGAGCTGAGCAGAATATGCCTCAGAATTGTCATCTCCAAAGATAGACTATGGGGATTTTACCTACTGGCTGCTTCTCTCTGTTAGTCAAAGGCTGACCAAGGTTTATTTAAATCCTTTGCACTTTCAGATTGTTGCATCCTACTGGCCAAAACCAAGGCCGGAATTTAAACGTTCACAGAGAAGATGGGAGCCAGGCATAAGAAGTACAGTATTTGATACATTGGTCATATTAAACAGCCTAAAGTTCATGCTCAATAAGCGTTTATTACTTTTATGTGCTAGAAACAATGGTTTTGTTGTGTTCTGAAAACTGAACATTGTTATTACCATTTAACAGATCATGATCCTGAGGCAAAAAGAAGAAAGAGGAAGAGGAGGAGGCAAAGAAGAATTGAGTCATTAAATAAGTAAGTAACAGAGTCAAGATTAAAACTCAAATAATCTGACTCCACAACTCACCTGCTTAATCACAGCAGTACATTATAGTGCGGTTTCAGAGAGATGAGATATCGTAATGGAAAAAAACATGCATATCTGTCAGAACTGTGTGTTTGTGTGTCCTATCATGGATAAGGCATAAGCCAATAAGCTAGAAGTTAGAGTCAAGTTATGGCTGTAGCACTTATCAGTGTGTCTTTGATCAAGTCATTTAAACTCTCTATTAATTTATTCATGTTATAGCCCTTCAGAAGCTCTTTTCTGCTGTCAACTTGTCTGATTCAATAAATATTGTCTTTATTCTGCGTAATGCATTAAGTTAGATTATAGTTTCCGACTTTAGAACTCATGATATTTTGAGACATTTTGAGTGTAGGTGGAGCTGTCTTGTGAATCGTAGAATGTTTAACAACATCCCTGGCCTCTTTCTTCTAGATGCCAGTAGAACACTCTTCTGCAGTTGTGACAACACCACATATCTCTAGACATTGCCATATGTCTTTAGGGGGCAAACACCACCCTTCCATCCTCATTAAGAACTACTAACCATTGAGCTGTGTGATACTCAGGACACAACTATGGCTTACATATGCCTCATGAAGCTTATTCTTAAGAAAATTAGTACAGTTTTTTTGAAAGTAATCTACAACCAGAGTTTTGGATAAAAGTTTATCTCACAAAATAGTAAAAATTAAACGGCCCTCCAGAGGTTCCTTAACACTAAATATTGATCAGCCAAGAAAATGAAATTTCTTTTGATGCATTCATATCTTGGCCATTTTATTATTTAGGTTTCCCACCTAAAGTTGCATAATCTTGAGTCTGTCGTTTTACTTTCATTATTAAACAAGTTGGGAAAGTAATAGCATTTTCTAAATTAACCGTAATAACAAAACTCTAGTAAAACACCTAACACTGTTGTTAACACACTGCTCAATAAATGATGACTATTGCCAATAATAATTGCTATGTTTCTTAATAGAACAAAATACAATTTTGAAAGCAATGTCTTTTGTATAAGGAATTTAGATATCTTCTACCTCTTCTACAATTTTAATGGGATCTTTGCAATTTGCCTTTATTCTAGAATAAATTCAAGTGAAGTCAGTTTGATTTGATACAACAAGTAATCATTAGTTACCTTCTGTTGTAAAGGTTAAATGAGCTGTGTCAGGCACTGTGCTAAAGCTTTATATACACTAAGTAAATCTTGACAAGATGGCAGTGATCTTTGCCTGCGTCTTCTCTCCTTTTCCTTCCATCACAGGTTGAGACACTTTTCTAGGTTATTTTAGGAGATTCACAGCTGAATACAACCTGGGTTTTTATCTAAGGGAGTTCATAATATAGTAAAGAATTACTACTCAAGTTCATATTTGCATATGAATCAAGTAGGATCTTAATAAAATGCAGATTCTGATTTTGTAGGTCTGAGGCAGGCTCTGAGATTGCATTTCTGTGATGCCAATGATGTGGTCTAAGGACAACCCTGTCCTTTGAATAAAAACAGAGTAGAGGACAGTAGTCATGATATGAGGAAGAAGATACCAATCCTTTCTAGCAGGAGAGATTAGGATGGCTTTGTAATCTAATCTCCCTGTCGCCACAGACCAAATTCAGTGCCTAACACATACTAGAACCTTAATATATATTCAATAAATAGGTAGATGAGTGAAGACAGTATTTAGTGAGTTTTAGTGGATGGGTTGGTTTGACATTATGGTGATGGAGTTCAAAGTTATCCATAAGTCACAGTCATATGACAAGTCACAGAGGTGAACGAGATCAAGGTATCTTTAGTAAAGCAGTTCTCAAAGTGGGATCTACTAGACCAGCAGTATCCACATCACCTGGGAACTTGTTAGAAATACACATTCTTAGGTTCCACCCAAACCTACTGAATGAGAGCCCCTGGGGGTAGGGCTCAGTAATCTGTTTTTTAACAAATCCTCCAGATGATTCTGACGTGCATTACAGTTTGAGAACCACTGACTTAAAAAAAGATATTCAGATTATCTGGATCTTAGAATATATATATATATATATATATATATATATATGGCATTGATTCTAATCGTAGAGTTGACAGGACAAAGGATTTGATTTCTCTCCTCCCCTTATTCTCAATACATGAAGCAATTAAAGTCTCCCACATAGATACACTCTTGCCTCATCACAGATTTACAGGGATGCTGATGCCTAATTTAGACCAGGGAGAGCAGAAACGGAAGCTGAATAGAGGCAAGGATGTGCTCAGGTGAAATACTGTGAACTAAACATGATTTAGAGATGGGGGAGGGCTGAATGAACCAAACTGAGAAATGGATCTTGAAAGATTGAATACAAACGTTAGCCCAAATCCAGGAAGATGGAAAAGAAATCAGAGGACTGAAAATAATTGGTCATCTAGAATAACTGATGTAGACAGAATGACCAGGAGAGGAGGAGTCTTCCTGACCTTTAAGCAAGAACAGTGAGCCCTGTGATTCCACATCAAATGCCAGGATCTCCTCTCTACAACAAAACTGTCAGCAAAGAACATGAAAAATCACTTATTAAAGGACATAAAGCACTGTTATCTTTTTCTTATTAAGTATAAACAGGGGCTTTTACTTGTTTTAAATTCTGGATAACTTCTTTAATGAAAGCTAAGAGAGTCTTACTATTTAAATTATTTAAATTCATAAACACAAAACGTTTTCCAAACTCAGCAGATGGCTGAAATGGTTACCTTCCAGAGAGCTTGTGCACATGGAAAGGTATAGCAGTGGTGGAGTGAAAAGAGCCCTGTATTAAGTAATAGAAACGCAGAGTTGTAGCCCCAGTTCTGTCACTGTTTCTGTGACTTTTGATGAGTTCCTTTCTTTCTCTTTAAGCTTGTTTCCTTATTCATTACAATGCAGGTCCTTACCTTTCTACCAAGCCTCAGTGTTATATACCATAACCCTTGAGAAAGTTATTTTAAGATTGCAAAGGGCTAGGTATAGTTTTGTTGTTGTTGTTGGTTTTTTGCTGTACGCGGGCCTCTCACTGTTGTGGCCTCTCCCGTTGCGGAGCACAGGCTCCGGACGCGCAGGCTCAGCGGCCATGGCTCACGGGCCCAGCCGCTCCGCGGCATGTGGGATCTTCCCGGACCGGGGCCCGAGCCTGTGTCCCCTGCATCAGCAGGCGGACTCTCAACCACTGCGCCACCAGGGAAGCCCTAGGTACAGTTTTACTGGGAAAACTAGTCTGAAACCACTCTTGCCCGTTTTCCTCTCCTAGCTCTTCGGCTGTCTGAATTTTTCTAAAAATTCATAATTTAGTCATATAGATATACACACTTATAAATTATCATTTCATTTGCAGTAATTCCCTTTGGAATATCTAACTGTAATTTTCTTCAAAATGTTCAGGCTATCACAATCATCAATATCACCAAATAAAATGTAAATTCTTTATCAACCTGGGAGAAATGTATGATTTATTGATGAAACTGCAGGCTCTATTTTATTTATTTTTTCTTTTTTATTTATATGTCCTATGCCTTTATTATTTATTGATAAGTAAATGAAAGGACAAGCATTGTTATATTTGTTATACACTATTTGCCCTGCAAGAAGACACTGAAACTTTGTTTTCTCATTTATAGTCTAAGCAAATGTTTTATCATAACAAGAGCTAGCATTTAAGGGTACCTACTGTGTGCACTCATTTACCTTCATTAAAATATTTCCCAAACTCATCAGATGGTTGAGCGAGTCAATTTCCAAGTAGCTTGGGTGAGTAGATCGTCCAGGTGCTTTACCTGGATTATTTTATTTCCCCATAGAACCACTAAGCACTGCTCTGCTCCCATTTGCGATGAAGAGTTTAGGCTCAGAACTATTAAAGAACTCATCCACCAGTTTGTCTCTAGAGCCTTTACTCTTAAGCACTACCTGATGGTCTGTATGAAGTTAATCTTACATTACTCTTGTTTGTTAGTTTATTCATTGCCTCCTTTCTGTAATGTGATACATGTTTTCTCCAGCATTCAGCATGTGTAGTTCCTAGTATTCAGTAGGGACTCAGTAAATGAATATTGAATAAATGTATTAAGTTCTTATAAGATGGTCTCTCGTTTCAAGGGGAGTGACAAATTAGAAAACAGGACATGTGTGATCATTCCTGTATCTCTAGGAACACATCAGAGGAAAACTAATCATGAGGCAAAGGACAAGCTTCCCATTCTTTTCATAATCCGTATCCTTGGAGCCGTGACCCCAGAAAAATAAAATAGACTTGGCATTAGATAGTTCAAAGTCAACACAAATATCTAACCCTTCAGTTAGTCAGCATACCACTGGATTTTGAGTGATGCATTAGAGCAAGCCAGGAAAAGGAGGGGAAAGTTCAGGCAGACACTTGGAAGAATTCGTGCATTGGGAATTTAATGTAACACTATGGTTTGGGGGAGTAATGAAAACATAGGGGAAGAATGAGGTTGCAGGATGAGGTTCCCTGTCATTGGTAAAGAATTTGTATTATACTCTGGAAATAAAGAATTTCGGGAGAGGAGTGACAAGCTCATAGTTTGGATATGTGGGAGATCACTCTAGTAAGCTATATACAGAATGTGTGGAAGAAGGCTCGACTGGGCATGTAGAGTATGAGGAGAAGGTTTTTAAATTGGCTCAGGTGAGAGATGATGCATGTGACAGCAGCATCAGTGACAATAGAGAGAAAGAGAGGGAGTGAAAGATATAAATGTATATTTTGCTTTTTACAAAAGTATCATCTCATGCCCAGAGGTAGAAAAACAAACTGCAAGAGGTGTCCCTCAAGATGCTGAGGAAGCACAGTATCAGATTCCTTGGATTGTCTCCAAATTACATTTTGTAGTCTCTCTTATTACTGAATTAATTAGCCCTATTCTCTTTCAGCAGCATAAGACAAAATGAATTTCAAAATCCAGAAGTGCGGAAGAAGTATCACTAACTAGAGCTTTAGCAAGTATTAAACTCCTACTAAACATATTTAATTTAGATTAAGGTGGTGGTATGGAAATTAAATCCCCCATTAATGTCGGGGAAGAGCACCTATTGAGGTATAAATATATGAAAGATAAATCTACTTGCAATGTAATTAATTCAAATCTGCAGAACCAATAAGTGTGTGACGATGTTCCTATTATTACATTACACTTGTGAGGAATGCTCAGGAACTTAATTAGCATTTACCCATACAACTAAAGAAAATAAGATATTAAGCATGCTATCTAATTAACTAGCTATAGATTGTCTGTTAAATATTAAATGTATAAACACTTGAGACCAGGCTGAAAATGTGGCCCTAAATAGATATCCATTTTCTCATGACTCTTTTTTTTTTTAAAACAATTGTAGTTAATTCCAAGAACAAAATATACATGGAGGCTTCCAGTGGGATCTATATACTTTGCCCACATGGTTATTATTATTATTTTTTAGCTCACTTAGACCCTGCCCTCACCTTTCCCTCCAAAGTTAGGCTAGAGTTTGAACTGGTAGATCACATGCATTATCCAAGCAAACACTGTGGTCAGTTATGTTAGGATGTCAACTTCTCCATTTTCTAGGTATGTATAACCATTGGAATGTGGACATGTTAATTTGTCTAACATCACACAGCAAACAAATTGTGTATGGTTTGTCATTGCTTCATTGCTAAATCTCCTCTGCTCCTACAAAGGAACCATAATGACCTTGATGTAAATCAGATGTCACTCTTGTGTTCACAACTCCCCAGTTACCATATTATGAAGAGTATTAAGCTTTACTCTTTAAGGCTCCACATAATATATCCACTGCTACCCTTCCCTTTGACCTCATATCCATTACACATCTGACCTCATCCCCTACAACTCTCCCCTTTTTTTTTAACAACTTTATTGGAGAATAATTGCTTTATAATGATGTGTTAGTTTCTGCTTCATAACAAAGTAAATCAGCTATACATATATCCCCATATCTCCTCCCTCTTGCATCTCCCTCCCACTCTCCCTATCCCACCCCTCTAGGTGGTCACAAAGCACCACGCTGATCTCCCTGTGCTATAAGGCTGCTTCCCACTAGCTGTCTATTTTACGTTAGGTAGTGTATATATGTCCATGCCACTCTCTCACTTTGTCACAGCTTACCCTTCCCCCTCCCTGTATCCTCAAGGCCGTTCTCTAGTAGGTATGTGTCTTTATTCCCGTCTTGCCCCTAGGTTCTCATTGACCACTTTTTTTTTTTTTTTTTTTTTTTTTTAGATTCCATATGTATGTGTTAGCACACGGTATTTGTTTTTCTCTTTCTAACTGACTTCACTCCGTATGACAGACTCTGGGTCCAGCCACCTCACTACAAATAACTCAATTTTGTTTCTTTTTATGGCTGAGTAATATTCCATTGTATATATGTGCCACATCTTCTTTATCCATTCATCTGCTGATGGACACTTAGGTTGCTTCCATGTCCTGGCTGTTGTAAATAGAGCTGCAATGAACATTTTGGTACATGACTCTTTTTGAATTATGGTTTTCTCAGGGTGTATGCCCATTAGAGGGATTGCTGGGTTGCATGGTAGTTCTATTTTTGGTTTGTTAAGGAACCTCCATACTGTTCTCCTTAGTGGCTGTATCAATTTACATTCCCACCAACAGTGCAAGAGGGTTCCCTTTTCTCCACACCCTCTCCAGCATTTATTGTTTCTAGATTTTTTGATGATGGCCATTCTGACTGGTGTGAGGTGATACCTCATTGGAGTTTTGATTTGCATTTCTCTAATGATTAATGATGTTGAGCATTCTTTCATGTGTTTGTTGGCCATCTGTATATCATCTTCGGAGAAATGCCTATTTAGGTCTTCTGCCCATTTTTGGATTGGGTTGTTTGTTTTTTTGATATTGAGCTGCATGAGCTGCTTGTATATTTTGGAGATTAATCCTTTGTCAGTTGCTTCATTTGCAAATATTTTCTCCCAATCTGAGGGTTGTCTTTTCGTCTTGTTTGGTTTCCTTTGCTGTGCAAAAGCATTTAAGTTCATTAGGTCCCATTTGTTTATTTTTGTTTTTATTTCCATTTCTCTAGGAGGTGGGTAAAAGGATCTTGCTATGATTTATGTCATAGAGAGTTCTGCCTATGTTTTCCTCTAAGAGTTTGATAGTGTCTGGCCTTACATTTAGGTCTTTAATCCACTTTGAGTTTATTTTTGTGTATGGTGTTAGGGAGTGTTCTAATTTCATTCTTTTACATGTACCTGTCCAGTTTTCCCAGCACCACTTATTGAAGAGGCTGTCTTTTCTCCACTGTACATTCTTGCCTCCTTTATCAAAGATAAAGTGACCATATGTGCGTGGGTTTATCTCTGGGCTTTCTATCCTATTCCATTGATCTATATTTCTGTTTTTGTGCCAGTTCCATACTGTCTTCATTACTGTAGCTTTGTAGTATAGTCTGAAGTCAGGGAGCCTGATTCCTCCAGCTCTGTTTTTCTTTCTCAAAATTGCTTTGGCTATTCGGGGTCTTTTGTGTTTCCATACAAATTGTGAAATTTTTTGTTCTAGTTCTGTGAAAAATGCCAGTGGTAGTTTGAAAGGGATTGCATTGAATATGTAGATTGCTTTGGGTAGTAGAGTCATTTTCACAGTTGGTATATCGCTCCATCTATTTGTATCATCTCTAATTTCTTTCATCAGTGTCTTATAATTTTCTGCATACAGGTCTTTTGTCTCCTTTGGTAGGTTTATCCCTAGATATTTTATTCTTTTTGTTGCAGTGGTAAATGGGAGTCTTTTCTTAATTTCACTTTCAGATTTTTCATCATTAGTGTATAGGAATGCAAGAGATTTCTGTGCATTAACTTTGTATCCTGATACTTTACCAAATTCTTTGATTAGTTCTAGTAGTTTTCTGGTAGCATCTTTAGGATTCTCTATGTAGAGTATCATGTCATCTGCAGACAGTGACAGGTTTACTTCTTCTTTTCTGATTTGGATTTGTTTTATTTCTTTTTCTTCTCTGATTGCTGTGGCTAAAACTTCCAAAACTATGTTGAATAAGAGTGGTGAGAGTGGGCAACCTTGTCTTGTTCCTGATCTTAGTGGAAATGCTTTCAGGTTTTCACCATTGAGGATGATGTTGGCTGTGGGTTTCTCATATATGGCCTTTATTATGTTGAGGAAAGTTCCCTCTATGCCTACTTTCTGCAGGGTTTTTATCATAAATGGGTGTTGAATTTTGTCGAAAGCTTTCTCTGCATCTATTGAGATGATCATATGGTTTTTCTCCTTCAATTTGTTAATATGGTGTATCACATTGATTGATATGTGTATATTGAAGAATCCTTGCATTCCTGGGATAAACCCCACTTGATCATGATGTATGATCCTTCTAATGTGCTGTTGGATTCTGTTTGCTAGTATTTTGTTGAGGATCTTTGCATCTGTGTTCATCAATGATATTGGCCTGTAGTTTTCTTTCTTTGTGACATCTTTGTCTGGTTTTGGTATCAGGGTTACGGTGGCTTTGTCGAATGAGTTTGGGAGTGTTCCTCCCTCTGCTATATCTGGAAGAGTTTGAGAAGTAGTCCAGGGCGAGCCTGTGGTGGCAGAGCCCAACACGACGTTGCACCAGCCTGAGGAGCGCTGTGTGTTCTCCCGGGGAAGTTGTCCCTGGATCACGGGACCCTGGCAGTGGCGGGCTGCACAGGCTCCCCGGAGGGGAGGTGTGGACAGTGACCTGTGCTAGCACACAGGCTTCTTACTGGTGGCAGCAGCAGCAGCCTTAGCGTCCCATGCCCATCTCTGGGGTCTGTGCCGTTAGCCGCAGCTCACGTACGTCTGTGGAGCTCCTTTAAGCAGCGCTCTGAATCCCCTCTCCTCGCGCACCAGGAAACAAAGAGGCAAGAAAAAGTCTCCTGTCTCTTCGGCAGTTCCAGACATTTTCCCGGACTCCCTCCCGGCTAGCCGTGGCGCACTAACCCCTTCAGGCTGTGTTCACGCCGCCAACCCCAGTCCTCTCCCTGGGATCCGAACCGAAGCCCAAGCCTCAGCTCCCAGCCCCCGCCTGCCCCAGCGGGTGAGCAGACAAGCCTCTCGGGCTGGTGAGTGCTGGTCGGCACCGATCCTCTGTGCGGGAATCTCCCCGCTTTGCCCTCCGCACCCCTGTTGCTGTGCTCTCCTCCGCGGCTCCGAAGCTCCCCGCTCCACCACCCGCAGTCTACACCCGCGAAGGGGCTTCCTAGTGTGTGGAAACCTTTCCTCCTTCACAGCTCCCTCCCACTGGTGCAGGTCCCATCCCTATTCTTTTGTCTCTGTTTTTTCTTTTTCTTTTGCCCTACCCAGGTACGTGGGGAGTTTCTTGCCTTTTGGGAGCTCTGAGGTCTTCTGCCAGCGTTCAGTAGGTGTTCTATAGGAGCAGTTCCACATGTATTTCTGATGTATCTGTGGGGAGGAAGGTGATCTCCACGTCTTACTCTTCCGCCATCTTGAAGCCATCTGTCTCTCCCCTTTTTTCAGTCTAACCCTGGGACTGGTATTTTTGCTGTTTCTGGACCATTGTAGCCAAGCTGCAGCATCAGGGCATTTGCACACACTGCTTTATCTCATTCCTTCTCTTCCTTCATATTTCTGTGCAGATGTTGCCTTATCAGTGAGCATTTCCTTAATCACTCTTCATCGAAGAATGTTCTCATTCCCTCCACTCCCTATCATCCTAACTTGTTTGCTTTTCTCCTATCATAAGACATGCTACAAATTTTACACATTTATTTGTTACTTATCTGCCACCCCCCACTCCAGTTGTAAGTCCGCAAGACCAAGGATTAATGTTCATTACTATATTTCCACACATGGACTGATGGTGCCTGGCACATGGCAGGTGCTCAGTAAAGATTCAGTGAACAAATCAGCAAATGCTCTGTCAACAGCAGCATATACGCCACACTGGAAGATTACATTTGGCCACAATTTGTATGTTTGTAACATTTGTATTGATTAATACAAGATTTTATATGGTTAGAAATGAATATTGTTCTTTGCTTAGTATTTTTCTTGGATTTTTAACATAGCCCCCTCATACATATTCATGGTGAAATATGTCATCTTCGAATCAAGTTTACTTTGTATTCTCCTCGAACTTTATTAGGTATATACCTATCACCTAACTGTTTTTTTGAAATGTTTCATCATATATTTTCTCCAATTCAGGAGAGTTCAAATTTAACCAATTGCTTTAAATATCATCTGGGATTATTTCATAAGGAATTCTATGGATCAAGGAATCACTTCTCTATGTAGTACAAAGTTTTCAGCCCTAGAAATTTATACTATCCTTTCAGGATGGACCCCAGGGTATTTTTTATTAAAATGGGAAATTGGAATGTGTAATCACTAAGGTCACTTACAGGGAATAAAGCAGTACCCAGTAAGCCATAATTTAGCTCCATGGATGTTCCTAGAGTACTGATATGTTTTTTTATATCCATTATCTCATTAATACTTTTTTCTTTTATAAAAATCAAGGTGATTAATCAACATGAGAGTACCCTTAGGAAGCTGATTTTCAAGGCACCGAACTAATAAATGTTGAAGCCAGTGTCAAAACCCTGTCCATCTGACTCGAAAGCCAGTGACATTTTCCACTTGAACCTAGCATTATATGTTAGGAAAAAGAGAGAAAGTTGTTTTGTTTTGTTTTTTTAAATAGAAGTGTTTTTGTTTGTACTTCACGTTGCTTTGGAAGGCATCTTTGGTTTACAGTTTACTTGGTTGATTGATTGACACTTAATCCTTAGATGGCTTATACTGAATTCAGCTGACATTCTTAGACTTTCTTGATATATTATCAAAAATTATCTAAAAACTTAGCAAGATTAGAATTCTAGTGAGTATTTACCTGCTTGGCCACTTCTGAGCCATGTCCCTTGGGAGATTCCAGGGACTACTCCCTGCATTAAGACTTTGAGAAGTATATTAGTAAGAGGAACAATGACCTTTTTTTTAGAAACTCTGTAATAGGTCTTCTCTGTAATAGACCAAGAGAAACACTGGAACCTGCTGCCGTTTAACTGCTTCCTGAATTCAGTGAAAATTATGGGATACCAGCATGGCAGGGGCCAAGCAATGACCCCTACCTGTCAGAGATAAGGTGGCTATAGATACCATAATGAGTAGCAGAAAGCCCTAGATTGGTGAACAGAATTCTGAATTGAATAGTTGCCATAGAGAATCACAACTTCTCAAATAATTTCAAGACTTTAGCCAGTTCACAGACCCAGAACTCCTTGAATGGAGGAAGGGGAAGGCATATCATTTTATCACCACAATTTTATACTAAAATTATTCCTCCTGTCTTTTACCAAAGTCCTGTGACCAATTCCAAAAGTAAGTGTGCATTAAGCAAAAGAGAACACCAGACTTATTAGAGAATACTAACTTTGCACTTTCACTCGGTCATAAAGACACAAAATACTGATATCGTTTACCAGCCGAACTACAAGGCATTAGAGGTTGTGATACTGTTTTGGTTCCGTTTCATGACATGGTGGGTTTGGCGTGTCACAGAACCCACTTCATTGCTACTTCTTCAGTTTTGGAATGCATAGTTGAAATGCAGCTGTCAAAATCTTCTCAATAATGTCTATGGAATGAAGGATATTATGGTAGGAAAGGACAAGACTCTAGGACTGCCTTTTCTGTGTTAAAAGTGAAGCAAAGCACTCCTGCATTTCTTGACAGATTGTAGACAATAGAGCCACAATCAAGAACTCGGAAGACCCGGGGGCAATTATTCCCATCACATGTGTTCACCATGTTTATTTGGCCTATGTGGAAAACAGTCAGATCTTGGAAAGAAAGTAACAGTGGATTATCCTAAATGTTATTAGTTGGGTACTTTTTTTTTTTTTTTGCGGTATGTGGGCCTCTGCCGTTGTGGAGCACAGGCTCCAGACGCACAGGCTCAGCGGCCATGGCTTACGGGCCCAGCCGCTCCGCGGCATGTGGGATCTTCCCGGACCAGGGCACGAACCCGTGTCCCCTGCATCGGCAGGCAGACTCTCAACCACTGCGCCACCAGGAAAGCCCTGTTTAGTTGGGTACTTTAATGGTAGCTACTTTTAAAGATGTAGCTTCTGGGACTTCCCTAGTGGTCCAGTGGTAAAGGATCCGCCTTGCAAAGCAGGGGACGCGGATTCGATCCCTGGTTAGGGATCCCACATGCCACGGGGCAACTAAGCCCGCCTCCAACAACTACTGAGCTTGCCCACCTCAACTAGACCCTGCGTGCCGCAAACTACAGAGCCAGCGCACCCTGGAGCATGTGCGCCACAACTAGAGAGAAGCCTGCGTGCACTACAACGAAGAGCCCACGTGCCACAGTGAAATATCCCACATGCCTCAACAAAGATCCCATGTGTTGCAACTAAGACCCGACGCAGCCAAAAATAAATAAATAAATAAATCCAAAAAAAAAAAAATACGTAGCTTCTTTGCTGGAGTCAGTGTCACTCTGTCTCTCAAAGTTTTAACAATGCTGATATTCTTTGTCTTCATTATACTAAGTTCTCATTTAAGTCCAGTTTACCAACTGTTTACCATCCCTATAATGCTATGCCTCCAGATATTATTTCATTGTCCTCTTAAAAATCACTTCTCAGTAAGACCTCTCCGTGCCACCCAATATTAGATTACAACCTGTTGCCGACGTTGGAGTGCTAGGTCTTCTGATTCGTTGCTCCACATTCTTTCTTCGCTCTTCCTATTCTATCATACTGTATTTTTGTGCCTCGGGTTACCTATAGAATAGGTGTTTGGCACTGATCTGGAAGGAAATGAGCAAAAAAAAAAAAGAATTAAGATTCCAAAATATATCAAGTCCTGTCTGTGAATTAGACATCATAACATAGCATCTAAACCTCAGACCAATGAGGCAGGTGTTACTAGTCCCTTTTTACAGGTAAAGATATGTGATGTGAAGAGTTTAAACAGTCTGGCCAGAAATGACAACTAGAACCAAGAGATGCAAAGCAACTATAATTCAATTTTTAAAAAGTCTGATGCCGGAGCTTTGTTCCAAGTCCCTTCTGCTTTCTCTCTAACTTTGTAAGTTATCTAATCTTTAGACTTATAAAATGCTTCTCTCAAACATTCTTTCCCCTTAATAGGTTTTAGTACACAAACAAATAGGTTTTAGCACACAAGTTAGGCTGAATACAGGGAAGATTAAATCCTCATTTTGAAACACACATAATGGAATTAAAAATAAATAAATAAGGAGAGAATTTTACTTTTCCTCACTACCCAACCCATCATTCTGGAAGAGAGAATGAGTCCATATGTCAGAATTAGTTGAAAAAGTGGACCAGATATTTGCTCATCTTTGCTTGGCCACCATAATCTGGCCACAAACTTGGATCATGATGAAGTTAAGATTCCTTTGACTTCTCCCAACCCCACAGTTGTGAATCCAGTTGGGCATGGGAAAGTGGGTGGCCAAGAGGACTGCTTCTTTCTTGCCAGCAAGATAATTTCACCAGCTCCTAAAGATAGGATTAAAACAAAAATATAGCTCTTTAGCAGACAAATGATTCTAGAATATGAAAAAAAAAACCCTCTAATAAAATGGGAGAAAACCTCCTCATGCTAGGTGTCATAATAGCATCATCTAGAGCATATCCCACTGCTGTCCACCACCACACACATACATACTCCCCAAGGGAGCATCCTTGGATTTTGGTCACTCTCTCTAGTGTAATAGACCCTCACCACCACCACCCCTCCACACACACACTGATTCCTTGTGGTGTGGAGGTGAGGTCTTTCATTCAGAGTAATGATGTATAAGATGGGGCTACTGCAGTCAAACAAGGATGATGGTTCTTCCATCACTATTAAATACCATGGCCACTTAATTTCATCCACTTTGGGCCTGCTGATGCCAGTACCATTGACTTAGCATATTTATGGGCTGTCCATGCTACACCAAAATTTTTCATAGTGTCTTCATTTTGACTTGTATTTTGCTGTGTCTTCTTTTCCCCAGTATGAATGAAGTATATACTATCTAAGTTTTAGCTGTGGTACTAAATGCTTGACACACATTATCTCATTTAATTATGGCATTTAGTCCTTAGAATGTGCAGCCTGGTTAGTTATCATTATCACTATTTTGATGGTGAGTATACCTCAGGTCAAATATATTGGAACATCTTGCTCAAAACTGAGCATCTAGTAACTGTTGGAATGGGAATTCAAACTCAGGTCTGTTTGTACCAGTAATTACTGCCCTCTTTCCATGTGACTTTTCTTGATCCCCTATGGAATAATGAATAATTCTCTCCTTACATCTGTTTTATTTCCCTTATAGTCATCTTTTTTAAACTATGTATTATCGTGTGGGTTTCCTACAGACTTGAGAGTTCAATCAAACTACTTCTTCACCACCATGTAACTAGTACCTAATGAGATGTCTGAAGTAGAGAATATGCTAAGTACGTAAATCCTTATTTTTATTTGGAAGGATTACATAAAGGAGATACATAGAGTATTTATAGATGACATAGGAGTGATTGATCTTCATTTGCTCTGGAGCAATTGGGGAAAGCTTTTCAAAGCAGGTGGCATTGGAAATGAGCCTTGAAGAATGGATAATGATAATAACAACAGTGATCTGTAGTGTGCAGGAAGGTGGTAAAGGTGGTTAGATGACATAGAGGTAACCCATGTTTAAAAGGGCATTCTGGTGCCCTTCTAAACCAATAAACAAACACAGATATTCTCACAATCCTGAATTTACCAATATATCTGTCACTTGACTTCAGGTTTTTGCGAGTTAGTGTTTATGAAGTTAAATGCTGAAAATCAGAGAGCTGTCAGGAGTGAGGTAGAGAAACAGTGACATCTCTCCTGACCCAGCCTAAACTAGAACACACAGATGGGAAAAAGAACATGCTGATCGTTGGCTTGAATGGTGTGCAATGAACCATATAGAATGCTCCAGTGCGACATCCTGGAATGTGTCAGAGTGGGTTGGGGACAGAGGTCAAATGCAACCCCAGAGTGTCTTACTAGCTGACAGTTCCAGAGCAGAGGTTCCAGCGGACAGCCCCACAAGATGCACACCAGGCAGCGGCCTCCACAGGCTAGCCTGTGACAGCTGCAGCAGATGGGGACGACCCAGCAGCCAGTTCCCAAATATGCTTAGTGCCTTTGCCTGAGGGCATAAGCACATTCATAATAGAGGCCCTTTTTTGTTTGTTTTTGAAGAAGGGGAGAAATCAGGTGCTCTAATTAGCTAGACCTATTTACACTCCTAAACTGTGAAGCCAGTCTCCTTAAGAAAAACTTAGTGTCTTTTTCTTGCATTTTAAAAAAGTTGTTGGGCTTCCCTGGTGGCGCAGTGGTTAAGAATCTGCCTGCCAATGCAAGGGACATGGTTTCCAGCCCTAGTCCGGGAAGATCCTACATGCCGCCGTCCAACTAAGCCCGTGCGCCACAACTACTGAGCCTGCACTCTAGAGCCCGTGAGCCACAACTACTGAGCCCGCGAGCCACAACTACTGAGCCCACGTGCCACAACTACTGAAGCCTGCATGCCTAGAGCCCATGCTTTGTAACAAGAGAAGCCACGACAATGAGAAGCCTGCGCACCACAATGAAGAGTAGCCCCCGCTTGCCACAACTAGAGAAAGCCTGCATGCAGCAAGGAAGACCCAATGCAGCCAAAAATAAAAACAAATAAATAAATAAATTTATTTAAAAAAAAAATAAAATAATAAAAAAGTTGTTGATTATTTCAGTAGCACTGATCATCTCACCTTCTACAACCTAAGCTATTTATAAGGGGAAAAAATAGTGTAGGTGAAGGGGAATATGGAATTTTTGGCAAATCCTGGGAGCAGCAAATGGTAACTTTGGTTTGAATGTGACCAGGGCAAACTCTCTGCATTTGGCTACTCTTCAAGGCTTTATCTTCATCTATTATGTGCTTGCAGTGATGTGGAAATGCTTTCTTCCTTCTCTCCAGCATCCATAAGCACTGTGATTTCCTTCACTTCTCTCAAATCTTCCAGAATTTAGGAAAATATTGCTTTCCATGTTAATGCTTGGTGGGTTTCGTTTTGGGGCAGGTGAGGGCAGGGATTTCCAACGTGAGAAAAATAAAGTAAGACCACCACCCATATAAAGCAGAAGTAGAGAGGAATATGCCTCCCCACACAGGATGCCTTAACCCTGAAACAGACTGCACGATGCTTTAGCCCACACAGATACTGAATTACTGGCGCGTGCCCAGACAATGCCAGAGTCTGCCCTTCCTTTCCAACTCAGTTTATTTTCAGCAACAGCCATTTCTGAAGATTTTTGTCCTGATGGTTTCTCTTTGCACAGAATGTATATTTTCTAGGTTTTTGTTTATTTTCATATTGACTGATTGATTGAAGTTTTTTAACAAGAAAGGAAGAAAAGCCATGACTCAGCCTCGCAATTAACTACTGAACACCTACTAATTGTGAAGCCCTATGCTAGGTGTTTGTATACATTATCTAATTTGTTGGACTTCAGTTTTTGGTACTGCACTGCAGATGAGTTATATAGAATGTTCCTTGTTATTAACTGATTACAAAGTAAAATATAGAATACTTATGAATTTGCATAGCACCTCAATAAATATTTTAAATGTTTAAATTTGTCATATATATGTATACATATCTATACACACATATATATGTGTATGTGTATAGATAGATATAGACATAGATATAAACCTTTACAGAGTGATGTGGGGCAGTTTTGCCACTCATGATGTCAAGCATTTGGCTTAATGTTTAGCTGATTTGGGAGCTAGAATAAAATATAGATTTTCCCTTGAACAAATACCTATATAGAAAAAATAAGTGGTGCTTTGAGGACAGAGTTCTAGACTCTGCTTAGTCTTTTATTCACTGTGTGCCTTGGACAGAGTTCTTAATTTACCTGGGCTGCACAGTCATGTATGAAATAATTAGGAATTATCTAACTTAATCCAAGATTCATTCATGAACTAATAGCCGAAAATCAAGAGCCCCAAACTCTCAAGGCATTTTGAATTTATTGTAATATGCAGTTAAGTGTCTATGTAAACAATTACATCGATAACATTTGTGGAAGTAAGAAAAGAGAGGCAGGAGATAGAGGGTTAAACCTTATGATGCTAACGCTTGATGACTATACCATGTGCTCTCACTGTATTATTTTCCTCTAATCCTCACTATGTCTCCCTTTTCATATGTTTCTTACACACAAATGTACCGAAACTCAGGGTATGTAAGTTAACTTGACCACACACAAATTTTGTAGTTAACTGGAATTCAAACCTCCGTATTTGTGGCCCCGTAAGTCATTGTCATGTGATTATTGACCCATGCCATTTTTCTAGTCATTGGAAGAGTACTTGGGGGTACTATGGTAATAAGAATTAGTCCCTGTTCTTGAGAATTTTAATATCTAACAGAGCTGAGAAAGCATCCTGTTGACAGTAGCTGTTTGTACATGCCTTTGTTATTGGACGTCAACAGGGAAAGTTCAGTGAAAATTCAAATAAGATAGTAATTACTTTGGGGGGAAGATGTATACAAGTAGGTAAATGGGCTTGGTAAGAGAGACATATGGAAAAGAAGGGACCACAGAATACAGAGAATATAGAATATACAGTCTGCCTCGGCTGTGGAATAATATTTCTATGGATCCTCCAGCTCTGTGGAGATGACTACAGAGTTCTTTTTCTCACTTTGCCTGGCATCTCTTCTTTCTCATTCTGCCAAACACTAACATAGTAATTAAGCCCACAGAGCCCTTCAGTGTGTTACATACGGAGCCCTTCAGTGTGTTACATACGTACCCCTTCAGAAGAAGATAGAGATCATTGCATTCAGTGGAGCCAGTGATTCATAACTCAAGGAAACATGTCTCTGTTGTGTTGCCTTGTGCTGGGCACAGACAAGAGTTTGCATCCCCTCTTACGTTTGCTGGCACAGTATAAGCCCTGGTGTATAATGTTACATATATCAAATTATCAAATGTGCAATTCTTTTTAAATTTCTCTAAAGGGTGCCCTCTTATTATCTTTTATGCATTCTAGGGCTATGGTAGATATAAATTTATCATTTGAAATTCAAATGGTTATAGTTATAAAGCTGCTGACTCATAGAAACAGGAAATCTAGCATATATCAGAATCTGAACGCAGTGTATGATTTGCTGAACTTTTATGATAATTTCAGTAAATTATTGAATTAGCTCTGTAGTTTTACAAATATGCTTGAAAAATGTTCAAATCGTTCTAGCAATGAATAACACTTTCTGGTCTTTTGCCCTACTTGGAAAATAAATTTCAGCTGACAAGCATGTTAGAGACATAGAAGCCACTGATCAAAGAACAATAAAATTCAATTATTTAAATTTTTGCAAGGTCCACTGGAAAATTAACTTATTACCACTCTTATTACCAATCTGGCTCTTACTGCTCTTCCATATTTAAAATGTCTATTGACTTCAGCATTTTTGCACAAAAAATCTTTAAAATTAAATCTTAAGTTCATGCAAAATAGTTCAGGATGATAGAATTTTAAAGGATTTAATTGTGACTATTAGAGATTAGAATTGGAAATAGACCCAGAATTCCAACGACAACTAAGATAGAAATGTATGTCAGAGACCATTTAATATTTTGCTGACGTCTACCCCATCCGTTGGTTCTATTTATGTAAATATGGACCAATTTAATTACCACACAAAGTTGAGTTGAATCTGTCTGTTCTCTCTCATCTAAATGTGTAAGCAATATGCTAGGTTTTGCCAAAACGTTGAAGTTTGGATGACTAAGGACCTCAGATTGATTTTTTTTCCTACTTATTTTTTGCCCATACTTTAACAGAAATATTGAGCTAATTCAGCATATCTGCTTTAGGAGCCACTATTTTTCACTTTGTCTGTAGGCTTGAATTCAATAGGCTACTGCTAATATCCACATCATTAAACAGATATCTCCTGCAATCTCTCTTAGTTGATTTTTCACTGGTATAATTGCACATCACAAAACACACCCCTACAAAGCACCTCTTCTATGCAAGGAACTTTGTTAAAAGGTAGAGATATTTTGACCTACCATTACCCCTAAGACCCACTGGCATATCCCATCCATAAATGGTCAGTGTCCTACCAATCCAATTTTTTTTTTTGAAAGCAGAGAATTTATTATTTTTTTAAACATCTTTATTGGAGTATAATTGCTTTACAATGTTGTGTTAGTTTCTGCAGTATAACAAAATGAATCAGCTATATGTATACATATATCCCCATATCCCCTCCCTCTTGCATCTGCCTCCCACCCTCCCTATCCCACCCCTCTAGGTGGTCACAAAGCACCACGCTGATCTCCCTGTGCTATGGAGATGCTTTCCACTAGCTGTATATTTTACATTTGATAATGTATATATGTCAGTGCTATTCTATCACTTCATCCCAGCTTACCCTGCCCTGTCCCCGTGTCCTCAAGTTCATTCTCCACGTCTGCATCTTTATTTCTGTCTTGCCCCTAGGTTCATCAGAACCTTTTTTTTTTTTTTAAGATTCCATATATATGTGTTAGCATACGGTATTTGTTTTTCTCTTTCTGACTTACTTCACTCTGTATGATAGACTTTAGGTCCGCCACCTCACTACAAAAAACTCAATTTTGTTTCTTTTTATGGCTGAGTAATATTCCATTGTATATATGGGCCACATCTTCTTTATCCATTCATCTGTCGATGGACAGTTAGGTTGCTTCCATGTCCTGGCTATTGTAAACAGAGCTGCAGTGAACATTGTGGTACATGACTCTTCTTGAATTATGGTTTTCTCAGGGTATATGCCCAATAGTGGGATTGCTGGGTCATATGGTAGTTCTATTTTTAGTTTTTTAAGGAATCTCCTTACTGTTCTGCATAGTGGCTGTATCGATTTACATTCCCACCAACAGTGCAAGAGGGTTCCTTTTTCTCCATACCCTCCCAGTATTTATTGTTTGTAGTTTTTTTGTAATGGCCATTCTGACTGGTGTGAGGTGATACCTCATTGTAGTTTTGATTTACATTTCTGTAATGATTAGTGATGTTGAGCATCCTTTCATATGTTTGTTAGCAATCTGTATATCTTCTTTGGAGGCATGTCTATTTAGATATTCTGCCCATTTTTGGATTGGGTTGTTTGTTTTATTGACGTTGAGCTGCATGAGCTGCTTGTATATTTTGGAGATCATTTGTCAGTTGATTCACTTGGGAATATTTTCTCCCATTCTGAGGGTTGTCTTTTTGTCTTGTTTATGGTTTCCTGTGCTGTGCAAAAGCTTTTAAGTTTCATTAGGTCCCATTTGTTTATTTTTGTTTTTATTTCCATTTCTCTAGGAGGTGGGTCAAAAAGGATCTTGCTGTGATTTATGTCAAAGGGTGTTCTTCGTATGTTTTCATCTAAGAATTTTATAGTAGCTGGCCTTAATTTAAGTCCTAAATCCATTTTGAGTTTATTTTTGTATATGGTGTTAGGAAGTGTTCTAGTTTCTTTCTTTTACATATAGCTGTCCAGTTTTCCCAGCACCACTTATTGAAGAGGCTATCTTTTCTCCATTGTATATTCTTGCCTCCTTTATCAAAGATAAGGTGACCATATGTACAAGTGTTTATCTCTGGGCTTACTGTCCTGTTCCATTGATCTATATTTCTGTTTTTGTGCCAGTACCATACTGTCTTGATTACTGTAGCTTCGTAGTTTAGTCTAAAGTCAGGGAGCCTGATTCCTCCAGCTCCATTTTTCTTTCTCAAGATTGCTTTGGCTATTCGGGGTCTTTTGTGTTTCCATACAGATTGTTAAATTTTTTGTTCTAGTTCTGTGAAAAATGCCATTGATAGTTTGATACGGATTGCATTGAATCTGTAGATTGCTTTGGGTAGTACAGTCATTTTCACAATGTTGATTCTTCCAGTCCAAGAACATGGTATATCTCTCCATCTGTTTATATCATCTTTAATTTCTTTGATCAGTGTCTTATAGTTTTCTGCATACAAGTTTTTTCTCTCCTTAGGTAGGTTTATCCCTAGGTATTTTATTCTTTTTATTGCAATGGTAAGTGGGACTTTTTCCTTAATTTCTCTTTCAGATTTTTCATCATTATTGTAAAGGAATGCAAGATAGTTCTGTGCATTAATTTTGTATCCTGCTACTTTAGCAAATTCATTGATTAGCTCTAGTAGTTTTCTGGTAGCATCTTTAGGATGCTCTATGTATATAGTATCATGACATCTGCAAACACAGCTTTACTTCTTCTTTTCCAATTTGGATTCCTTTTATTTCTTTTTCTTCTCTGGTTGCTGTGGTTAAAACTTCCAAAACTGTGTTGAATAATAGTGGTGAGAATAGGCATGCTTGTCTTGTTCCTGATTTTAGAAGAAATGGTTTCAGTTTTTCACCATTGAGGATGATGTTGGCTGTGGGTTTGTCATATATGGCCTTTATTATGTTGAGATAAGTTCCTTCTTTGCCTACTTTCTTGAGAGTTTTTATCATAAATGGGTGCTGAATTTTGTCAAAAGCTTTTTCTTCATCTATTAAGATTATCATATGGTTTTTATCTTTCAGTTTGTTCATATGGTATATATCACATTGATTGATTTGCGTATATTGAAGAATCCTTGCATTCCTGGGATAAGCCCCACTTGATCATAGTGTATGATCCTTTTAATGTGCTCTTGGGTTCTGTTTGCTAGTATTTTGTTGAGGATTTTCGCATCTATGTTCATCACTGATACTGGCCTGTAGTTTTCTTTTTTGTGACATCTTTGTCTGGTTTTGGTATCAGGGAGATGGTGGCCTCGTAGAATGAGTTTGGGAGTGTTCCTGCCTCTGCTGTATATTGGAAGATTTTGAGAAGGATAGGTGTTAACTCTTCTGTTTGATAGAATTCGCCTGTGAAGCCATCTGGTCCTGGGCTTTCGTTTCTTGGAAGGTTTTTAATCACAGTTTCAATTTCAGTGCTTCTGACTGGTATGTGTATATTTTCTGTTTCTTCCTGGTTCAGACTCAGAAGTTTGTACTTTTCTAAGAATTTGTCCATTTCTTCCAGATTGTCCATTTCATTGGCATATAGTTGCCTATAGTAATCTCTCATGATCCTTTGTATTTCTGCAGTGTCAGTTGTTACTTCTCATTTTTCATTTCTAATTCTATTGATTTGAGTCTTCTCCCTTTTTATCTTGATGAGTCTGGCTAATGGTTTATCAATTTTGTTTATCTTCTCAAAGAACCAGCTTTTAGTTTTATTGATCTTTGCTGTTGTTTCCTTCCTTTCTTTTTCATTTATTTCTGATCTTCATGATTTCTTCATGATTTCTTCATGATTTCTTGCCTTCTGCTAACTTTGGGGTTTTTTTGTTTTTCTTTCTCTAATTGCTTTAGGTGTAAGGTTAGGTTGCTTATTTGAAATTTTTCTTGTTTCTTGAGGTAGGATTGTATTGGTATACACTTTCCTCTTTGAACTGTTTTTGGTGCATCCCATAGGTTTTGGGCCGTTATGTTTTCATTGTCATTTGTTTCTAGGTATATTTTGATTTCCTCTTTGATTTCATCAATGATCTCTTGGTTATTTGGTAGTGTATTCTTTAGCCTCCATGTGTTGGTATTTTACAGTTGTTGTTTTTTTTTCCTGTAATTGATATCTAGTCTCATAGCATTACGGTTGGAAAAGTTACTTGATATGATTTCAATTTTCTTAAATTTACCAAGGCTTGATTTGTGACCTAAGGTATGATGTATCCTGGAGAATGTTCCATGAGCACTTGAGAAGAAAATTTATTCTGTTGTTTTTGGATGCAATGTCTCATAAATATCAATTAAGTCCATCTTGTTTAATGTGTCATTTAAGCCTTGTGTTTCCTTATTTGTTTTCATTTATCTGTCCATTGGTGAAAGTGGGGTGTTAAAGTCCCCTACTATGATTGTGTTACTGTCGATTTCCCCTTTTATAGCTGTTAGCATTTGCCTTCTGTATTGAGGTCGTCCTATGTTGGGTGCATAAATATTTACAATTGTTATATCTTCTTCTTGGATTGACCCCTTGATCATTATGTAGTGTCCTTTGTCTCTTGTAGTAGTCTTTATTTTGAAGTCTATTTTGGCTGATAAGAGAATTGCTACTCCAGCTTTCTTTTGATTTCTATTTACATGGAATTTCTTTTCCCATCCCCTCACTTTCAGCCTGTATATATCCCTAGGTCTGAAATGGGTCTGTTCTAGACAGCATATATACGGGTCTTGTTTTTGTATCCATTCAGCCAGTCTGTGTCTCTTGGTGGGAGCATTTAATCCATTTACATTTAAGGTAATTATCAATATGTATGTTCCTATTCCCATTTTCTTAATTGTTTGGGGTTTGTTATTGTAGGTCTTTTCCTTCTCTTGTGTTTCCTGCCTAGAGTAGTTCCTTTAACATTTGTTGTAAAGCTCATTTGGTGGGTCTGAATTCTCTTAACTTTTGCTTGTCTGTAAAGGTTTTAATTTCTCCGTCGAATTTGAATGAGATCTTTGCTGGGTAGAGTAATCTTGGTTGTAGGTTTTACCCTTTCATCACTTTAAATATGTCCTGCTACTCCCTTCTGGCTTGCAGAGTTTCTGCCGAAAGATCAGCTATTAACCTGATGGTGGTTCCCTTGTATGTTATTTGTTGGTTTCCGCTTGCTACTTTTAATATTTTTTCTTTGTATTTAATTTTTGATAGTTTGATTAATATGTGTCTTTGCGTGTTTCTCCTTGGATTTATCCTGTATGGGACTCTCTGCACTTCCCAGACTTGATTGACTATTTCCTTTCCCATATTAGGGAAGTTTTCAGCTATAATCTCTTCAAATATTTTCTCAGACCCTTTCTTTTTCTCTTCTCCTTCTGGGACCCCTGTTATTCGAATGTTGGTACATTTAAGGTTGTCCCAGTGGTCTCTGAGACTGTTCTCAATTCTTTTCATTCTTTTTCTTTATTCTGCTCTGCAGTAGTTATTTCCACTATTTTATCTTCCAGGTCACTTATCTGTTCTTCTGCCTCAGTTATTCTACTATTGATTCCTTCTAGAGAATTTTTCATTTCATTTATTGTGTTGTTCATCATTTTTTGTTTGCTCTTTAGTTCTTCTAGGTCCTTGTTCAGCATTTCTTCTGTTTTCTCCACTCTATTTCCAAGATTTTGGATCATCGTTACTATCATTACTCTGTATTCTTTTTCAGGTAGATGCCTATTTCTTCTTTATTTGTTTGGTCTGGTGGGTTTTTACTTTGCTCCTTCATCTGCTGCATATTTCTCTGTCTTCTCATTTTGCTTAACTTACTGTGTTTGTGCAGGTTTGTAGTTCCCGCTGTTTTTGGTGTCTGCCCGCAGTGGGTAAGGTTGTTTCAGTGGGTTGTGTAGGCTTCCTGGTGGAGGGCACTGGTGCCTGTGTTCTGGTGGGTGAGGCTGGATTTTGTCTTTCTGGTGGTCAGGGCTGTGTCCGGTGGTGTGTTTTGGGGTGTGTGTGAACTTAGTATGATTTTAGGCAGCCTCTTGCTAATGGGTGGGGTTGTGTTCCTCTCTTGCTAGTTGTTTGCCATGCGGTGTCCAGCACTGGAGCTTGCTGGCCGTTGGGTGGAGCTGGGTCTTAGTGTTGATACCAAGATCTCTCGGCGAGATCTCGCTGATTGATATTACATGGGGCCGGGAGGTGTCTGGTGGACCAATGTCCTGAACTCGGCTCTCCCACCTCAGAGGCTCAGGCTTGACACCAGGCCAGAGCACCAAGACCCTGTCAGCCACACAGCATCAGAGGGTCACAGTGAATGTGGAGTTGCAAGAGAGGGTGTGCACCTGCTGAGGCTGGAGCTGCATCACCAGTTTAGGTCTTAAGAGGGCTTTGCTGCTCTCTTTAGGACAATCCGAATCCAATTTTTATTCTTTTATACACTTAGATGCATCCAAGTGTAACACTCAAATGAACAACATAAAAACATTCATCTAAATTAAACGTAAGGTTATATTATATCAGTGGGACAAGGAATATCATAGTCAGCGGGAAGGATTATTTAATGTGTTAATGTAACAGGATATTAGCTTTATTAAATAAGTTGTTGACACAGCTACTGACATGAATGGTAGAATTTGATCTGTTACCTCAACAAATCTGTGAGGTAGGCAAGAAATAATTATTTATTTACATTATGCAGTTGGAAAAATTTTAGTCCAGGAACTTTCTCAAACTCACATTTAGCAAGTAAAAACAGAAAATGCCCATTTAAATTTGAATTTCAGATAAATAATGAATAATTTCTAATGTAAACATCTCCCATACCATATTTGGAATATTCTTACACTTAAACAAACAAAAAGTAATATCTAATGTTATCTAAGGTTTAAATTTAACTTGGATTCTGTATATTATCTGGCAATTATACACACAGTCAAAGTAGAGCTAAAAAGGATTCAAGATCATGTCTTTTGATTTCATCTCCAACATACTTTCTAGAGTGTCGTACTGGCTTAAAATGGTAACCTTAAACCATAGCAGTTCCCAGCCACAAGGTTACAGAAACTCAATATCTATAATTTAGATAATTAGTAGAAACCATTGGTAGTTACCTATGTAACCAATACTACCTGTGTCCAATCAAAAATAATCATAAAGATTCAGAGCAGGCCCTTTTTCAATGTGATCTCTCTAGGCCACAGTCAGGCTACATTTGTCATCTCTTGTCATCCTGAGTGTATGGTCTGTGTACTCCATTGCCATTAACCAATACAGTTGGTTAAATTAGTACAGAATGACTAAAAAGTATTACAATCTAGGGAAAAAAAATTACCTTTTGTGGGGGAGGTGAAATTTCCTCCCAACCCCTCTTGAGTTCCTTTGGCTGTCTAATCTGACACACGACAGATTAACAAGAGAAAAAAAATCATATTCACTGAGGTCTCATAGAAATGGGAATTGTAAAGTAATCAAAGCAGACTATTTACATATCATTTTTAGACAAAGAAACAATTATATGTGAAGATGTAACAAAACAAAGGGGCTTACATTTGGGGGAGCAGACTAATGAAGAAGTAACAAAGTTTGTTCAGACAGCTTTCTTAGCCTTGAATATCCTAACTTTGGTGATAAGGATGGTTTCTATCCTCCTGGTATAGGGAGGATACCTCCACATGGGAGATTTATTTTCCATATTTGGGGTAAAAAGGGGGTCATAGTGTTTTTTAACATTTTTTTCCCCACTGTCTGTTTTTTTAGTAACTTGAATTCAGAATAATCAATATGTCATTGAGGCATATTTTGGGGTAGACTACCCTGGGTCCCAACTTGAACCAACATAGTCCTGTGTTGACCATTAATTTATTATTATTATTTACAAAGTATATTAATTTATGAATTACAATATAATGAATTGATTTTTAGGAGACGTTGTTTCCACCTGAAATAAAATGTTATGTCAACCCATTGTACCCTTAAAACATTCCTTGATAAGAAACATCAGCATTTGACAAAAAACAGTATTGTTAAGAGATTAAGATGATGACCTAGAAGTCAGACTACTTGGTAAATCTATGTCCCTTTGATTTCTCTTTGGATGCTATTGGCAAGTTATTTACCTTCCCTAAACCTTATATGCTTCATATATAAAGTAGACGTAAAGACAATACTTAGTACAGGTTATCTCTTACAATTCCTACAACAATCCTAATGGAAAAGTACCCACTACATGGTAACCGCTTACGATTGTGATTTTTACTACCTATACTTTATGGAGCAGAGTTTATTGTTTTGTTCTGGGACCCCTCTGTCAGATGTACTCATGAACACAATTAATTAACTAACTGATTACTTATTTATTTATTATTTATTTATTCATCCTTTCCCTTTATTGGAATAATTCTCTCCTGGTTTCATTCTTTTTTTATAAATTACTTTCTCCATCATGACTTTATCCTTTGTGATGATTATTGTAAATAATAATGGCCAGAAGAATATAGTGAACAGGGTTCTGTGTTGGGGATCAAGGAAATATAAACCAACCATTTTTTATGTCCTACGTACTACTGATGGTCTATGACCTTGGAATGTTTATCTAAATCCTCATCTCCATTTTGTAGACTGAGAAGCTATATGTTATCTGGAAGAGCTGAAGTATTCTGGGTGTGTTAAGATCTCAGTAAATAATGGCTATTATACCACTCAAAGAGAAGAGAGGTCTATTTTAAAGGACAGCTTTGGGATGACAGCCCTTCCACTAATTTTCCTCAACTGCCTTTACCAATAGCAGTCACTCAACATTCTGCTACCCAAGTGTACATTTTGGTGAGGCTCATTTAGCAGTAAGACAGACTTACTTATGGAAAGGTGAATTGGGCGTCTACATAACCCAAGTAGAATTTATTGCCATTCTTTGAAATGATTTTTTAGTCTTCTAAGGCCTCAAAAAAAGTAAATTATAAAAGATGTGTGCATCTCTGGGACAAATATGTTGACCACTCCTTATCACCTCTTAAAAAAAAGAAGGAGAATAAAATATGCAGTAGGTACTCACAAGATGCTGGCATAGAGCTTTACATTGCTGTACACAGGTCACAGGAAAATAATAATTAATTATAATAATTCTATGTTAGAGATGAGTCAGATAAACTTAGATCAATCATCTATAAACATAGACAAGTTACTATTTCCACCTCATAGATTAAAAAAAAAAAATGGGACAGGAAGTAAAATAATCCTCAAAAACTTTGTCAGGTAGGTATTAAATAAGCTAATATATCATAAAAAGGGACTAAAAGATGCCAACCCAGATACTTTTCACATCCATAGTGAGCACAATCTATGTGGAATCATTTCTCCTCAAAGGTCATACATGCCTGAAAATCAGGGGAAATGGCTCACACGTGGAGTGCGTCAGTAGCAGAGCCTGTGTTTTCAGTAAGCAGAGGCAAACCACAGAGTAAGCTACAGTAGAAGCCCTAAGGTGTGGCAGTGACAACAGTCATTCCTGCTTTGGCATTCAGAAGGAGAAGTGCTTGTCAAGATCAAAATGCTAATCAGAGCTTGCTGGGAGAGTTGGTTGTTCCAGGCTGCAGCCAAAGCAGTAGGTTGCTTGAAGTAGCTGTACAATATATTAGCACCTAGTCCTAACTGGATTGTCCCTGCAAGAGTGATCAGAAAATGGTCAGAAATGAAACCAAGGAAGTAGATGTTGCATAAACATCCGAATTACTACAGTTAGTTCTAGAGAGCCCTAAATTCCCAGAGGCATTCGGGTGTGATGGAAAGAATTAGGAGTCAGACTGAATGGAGTTAAAATTTCAGTAACAGTTTGGCCTCTGTGGGACTCAGTGATTTCTGTAAAATGGGGATGTTAATATCTATACTCAACATTTATAAGGATAAAATGAACTAAATCAAGTGTATGTGAGAGTTATTGCTGCATAACAAACTATTCCAAAATTTAGCAGCTTAAACAACTATAAACATTTATTTTCTCACATAGTTGCTGAGGGTCAGAAATCCAGAGTGGCTTTAGATGAGCAATTCTGGTTTAGGGCCTCTCATGAGATTGATGAATACAGTCATCTGAAGACTCGACTGGAACTAGAGAATCTGCTTCCAACCTTACTCATGGGGCTGTTTGGCAAAACTTCGTCTCCTTGCTGAGTGTTGGAAGGAAACCCCAGATCCTCATCATGTGGGTTTCTTCATTTGACTGTGCATAGCAGGGCTACATACTTCTCCCAGAGTGTGTATTCCAAGAGAGAAAGAAGGTCCCAAAGAGTGAGAATGGGCATGCATAGAGCAACCAAGACAGGAGCAAGAGTCTTTATAGAAGCCAATCTCAAAAGTGACATACCGGGCTTCCCTGGTGGCGCAGTGGTTGAGAGTCCGCCTGCCGATGCAGGGGACGCGGGTTCGTGCCCCGGTCCAGGAAGATCCCACATGCCGCGGAGCGGCTGCGCCCGTGAGCCATGGCCGCTGAGCCTGCGCGTCCGGAGCCTGTTGCTCCGCAATGGGAGAGGCCACAACAGTAAGAGGCCCGCATATCGCCAAAAAAAAAAAAAAAAAGTGACATACCAACACTTCTGCCATATTATATTCATTAGAAGTCCAGGTCCTGCTTAAGGGGAGGGGATGATAAAAGAGCATGGGTTCCCTCAAGATCGGGATTATTGGTCCATTTTAGGGGCTGCCTACCACGGTATATAATGCACCTAACACATAAGACACACCCAGGAAATGTCAGCTGAAATCTAAAAGCGCTTTTAAAATGGTTTTCTACAGTTTTGTTTTAATATGTAAAATGGGTATGATTTTGTAGCATATTTTTGCTTTTATTTCAGTTTTTCTATGTGAAGTTGAAGATTTATGACGACTAATGAATATTAGTTCTTTTCCATCTTCGCTCCCTGAAATCTCAATATTCCTTAATCTTAAAATATTTTTATATTGTATCCTTTAGAATCTGGCGTGATCCTTCCAACAATCTGAACTAACCCTCTCATTCTCTGCATCCAAAGTAAAAATAAATATTACTTTTATCTCAAATGATTATAAGAAAAAAATCAGGGTTATCCCAATGCATAGGTGTAAGGTTCCAAACAATGAGGATTATCCCAACATTGATTATTTTGGCATTCATTTCTTGCTTTAATCTATAAATCTTCGCCTCACTACATAGTTTCCTTTTATCCATGTAAAATAGTGATATTTATTAGACTCTGTAATTGTAAGATTTGAATCTAGATGAATGGCTCTGTCCCACATTATTTCCTTTGTGGAAGAGTTGTGGGTATAAAGAAGAGGATGCCAGGATATTGATACCAAAGACTGTGATGTCATCACTTTTTCAACACAGTGGCTCTTGCTGTTCTCCAAGCCTGGAGTTCCTTATTTCAAGAAAAGAGCCCTATTTTGCTGAGTCGCTCAAACCAGAATAGGGTGTTAATTAGGACTGCTCTTCCATTTTTGTTCCTGATAGCCAATCACATCAAGTTCTGCTGACTTTGCTTTCTACATATTACTTAAACCCATCACTTATTCTTTCTGTCACTTACTCTTTCCATCCCATGTTTCTCCTCCAGGAAAGAAACAATGGTTGTGCAAATTATATAGAAAAATCCTCTAATGATTCCTTCCTCCTTCCTCTTCCTCCTTCACTCTTTAACCCAATTAGACTATTCTAAGACACTTGGGGCTGCCAATTAGACTATTCTAAGACACTTGTTGGGTAAAATCTCTACCTTAGTTAAAAAGACTTTTAAAGCCCCCATAAAATCAAGCCCTATAATATGACATGTAAAACATTACAAAATGTGGTCCTAGACTATCTCTTCACCTTCATATTTGACCACTCTAAACTGAATACACACACACATTTATGCTCCAGCAAAACCAAACTGCTTTTAGTTTGCTGAACTCACTCTGCCTTATACTTTAATTCCTTTGTACATGTAGTTTACTTTGGTTAGAATGTCATACCTTTGCTGCCTCCCTAGTTAACTTCTATTCTTTCCTCAAAACCCCATTTGAATATTCCTGTTATGCATTCTGGACTGCCTTCTCAAGCCTGAGAGAGTAAACTACTCCTTCCTCACTCTAATTCTACACTTTGTAAGCATATTACTCTTCTGAGCCTACCCAGTGGTAGTGTATTGGCTCTAAGACAATCTGTAATACAAAAAATGAGCATGTTGGGATCATAGGGTATTTAGCCTGCCTTTAATATTTGAAAGTAATAGGTTACACATGTTATAAATATTAGATTGAAACATATAAAATTGTAGCCTTTGTGGGTTTAAAATGGTTGTCAAATACAACACTTTCATATTTGATATGAAAACGCCTTTTTTCATTGTGCACTGGGGATGTGTAATTTGGAAGAGACTAGAAACATCATATGGTATAGCCGTGGGAGGTGTCTGTTAACATGTGCCATCTTGTGAAAGAAAAAATTTGACTTTTTAAAATAAAATTAAAAAGTGAATTATTAAGGTCAGTAGACATAAGTTATCTAGAGATAAATATATATATGAAATCTCAAAGGAAAAGAATGGAACAATAAAGATATGCTGATGGTGTATATATGCATACTATGTATATTATACTGCATACTATATATACTATATATTAGTGTGTATATCTATATATACTATATATATTTATATATAGTATATATAGGATGTGTATACTATAGGAAAATGTTGGGTGGCCACATGCAAGGCATATTTAAGAGGATATACTACAGTTTGATAATAAAGGGTCAAACTCAATGTGAATTTTAATGTTTATGCTCTAAAAATGTATGAAGTACTTAAAGATGAGGTTATTGTTTCTTTTTAGAGGGCTTATTTGATTGCAAACATCATTTTAGGGGAGAAATGGAAAAAAGAGAACTACAGTCACCTCAGTGGATGCATGTTACAGGGGATAGGAGATGCTTCTTTGGAATGCTCATTTTATGAACTTCAGATATCAGTTATTCAGATGATATCGTTATTGAAAACTCCACAAATGATTCTGATATCCTCCATTGTATACTGGTCACTGTTCTACAGATAATCAGACAACAGCTATAGTATCTATATCTATGTAAATAGATATAGCTATATCAATTTATGTTTATAATTACATCAACCTCTTAAATGAAATTCCAGTATTGGTATTTCTTTTCCATTTAGGAATCAAGAAACACATAGTCTGGTAGACCAAGCTACTGGAAAATAGCCCAGTCCTGTCATATGGATGGGAGAATTTATTTGAGGGGAGGGGAGGGTGGCCTTAGAACTGTTTCTTCTTATCTCATCAAGCTGTTTGGCTGCCCATCCATCCATAAACTGCCTAACAGATACCATCTCCTCACTGTTTGCCTTCCTGAGGAGAATCTCACGCTGGTCAAAATCTTCTCGAAGTCCTCAGCTCCTCCTACCCCACAGGAATGCTCCTATTTGGGAAGGTACTCAAATCAACTGGCCTTTGCTTAAACCTCCAGGGGAGATGTTCAGACAGTGAGTCACTTTCCTGATGCATGAGATTTATCCAAATATCTGACCCAGATTCAATATTTCTGAAAGTGAGGCATGGGTTTGGTCACAGTTTACAGTGGATTTGAGCTATCCATTTTCTGTCAAGTGGTTTCTTTGAGTTTCTTCTGGCTCAGGAATCACTTTGAAGCTGATGGATCATGCTTTTGTTTATTTAATATACATTGAGCTTCTAACATGTTTATGGAATGGCATTAGTAGGTGTGGGCTATTTTAAAAAATGAGTAAGATGTGCTCCTTGACCTTAAGAAGCTTATAAAACAGATTGTTTATTGGTAACTGTAAAGTTTAATAACATATTAATTTAGCACATAGTAGGCATTCTATAACTGATGAATGAGTTAAGGAAGTACTAGAACAGGACGGTCATCATACTACTGAAAATGCTATAGGAAGATTTGCTAATTTTAATGTTGTGGGACAGAAAGTACCTCTGTCTTCCACTTCTCTAAATGTTGAAATCTGATATACCTCCCAGGCTCATCTTAACCATAAATGTGGAAATGAAAAATCCAAGTAGGAAGTTCTGTCAGAGTAAAGTAAAAAATGGGGAAGTGCGTGATATATTTAGGAAATGAAGAGTCTATTGTGGGATTAGGGGTGTAGGGGGCATCAGGCAGAGTTGAGGCAAGTGTGTGACAAGAGGAACCACAAAGATATAATTTAAGCATTAGACAGATGAGGCAGAAGCTAGGAGCTTTGATTTCCAACCACTGCATTTGCAAGGGAATCCAGAGAAGTTGCCATGCACTACCATTTATTAAACATGTAAAGAGTGCCAAATATTGCCAATCACTTGCCTTACCTGGGGAAAAAAAAGTATTATTATTACCTCTTTCAGAAGGAAATTGTGAGAATTAAATAATCTAACACATCTAAAATTTTCAGTGGCGAAGAGAGGTATTCTTCATTTTGCATTTTGTCATTCAAAAGTATTTATTGAGCGGGACTACCCTGGCGGTCCAGTGGTTAAGACTCTGCACTCCCACTGGGCGTGGTTTCTATCCCTGGTGGGGGAACTAAGATCCCACATGCTGCGTGGCATGGCCAAAAAATTAAAAAATAAAGTTTAATTAAAAAAAATTATTTATTGAGTACCTATCTATGTCAGACAATTTGCTAGGCAATGAGGGTTGAGGATAGAATAAAATATACGAGAGCCCGGCTTTATGGAGATTATATTACAGCAGATAAAGACAAATGATAAATAAGAAAATATGTGAATAACCAAAATAAACAGGTAATTAAAGAAATGGAGATGATACAATATAAGCAAATGGTCATGCAAGGTCTCCCAGAAGGAATTAACCTTAATTTAAAATTTGATTGAAGAGAAGAGGTAAACCATATGGCAATAAAGGGGAAGAACATTTCGAGTGAGGGGAATATCTAGGCAAAATCCCTGAAGCGGATACCATGCTTGGAGCATTCAAAGACCAGAAGAAAGTCACTGTGGCTTTAAAGAAGTAAGGGGTGAGCAGGGGCTGGGGGGGCGGTGGTCAGGGGGGACGTGGTGAGATGTCGAGTGGTACCGTGTGGAGTGGCAGGGTGTAAGGTAAGAAAGATGTATGTAACCATGCTGTGTAGTTTTGTAGGCTACAGTAATGATCTTGGCTTTTATTCTCACATAAAGAGAAACTATGCAAGAGGATAAAACAATCTGACTTAAGTTTTTAAATGATGTCAGTGGCTTCTGAGTGAAGAAGAAATTACAGGGGAGCAAAAGAAAAAGGAGAGAGACTACTGCTCAGAGATTGGCAATGAGGATGGGTTGGATTAGACTTTCAGCGGTGGGTTCCGCATATAAATGAACTTATTTACAAAACAGAAACAGACTCAGAGACTTGGAGAACAAACTTATGGTTACCTGGGGGGAAGGGTAGGGGGAAGGGATAGATTGGGAGTTTGGAATTGACAGGTACACACTGCTGTATTTAAAACAGTTAACCAAAAAGGACCTATTGTATAGCACAGGGAACACTGCTCAATATTCTGTAATAAACTAAATGGGAAAAGAATTTGAAAAAGAATAGATACATGTATATGCATAACTGAAAAAATAATCAACAACAACAAAAATGCATTCACCTTTGAAGGAAACTGTATTATAGCATACAAGAAAAATGGTATAAATATTTTTATAGAGCAAATAAAATCAAAACAACCTGTGCATATTTACATAGAAATGTAAATGTAAAATATTTTGAGGTTTTCTTTGTATGGACATCTTTGTAAAACATTCAGATCCAAGTGAAAAATATAATAACACTTAGATCTTAATAGCAGTCAGATTTCACCAATCAAGAAAAATAAATGTGATTGGCAAATTTTAGGGTGAAAAAAAAAGAATGTCAATGGTGGAAATAAAAAATGATTACTGTAGAATAGCACTGTTTAGTAGAACTTTCTGGGACAATGGACATATTCTATATTTAAACCCTTGAAATGTGATTAGTATGACTGTGGAACTCACTTTACAATTTTTTATGTAATTTTAATTAATTTAAATTTTAAATAACCACACATGGCTACTGGTTTCTCCTTTGAGCAGTGCCACTCTACAAAGTGAACAATTGGAATCAAACCAACATGCCTTCAAAACTCCATGTTCTTAACTACTGCCCTGCAGTACATCATTGAAAAGACACAAGGGAGTGATTTCTGAGCTGCTCCATTTGTAGCTCTTTCTAGGCTCTCAGACATGGAGGGGACTTTCACCAGCAGAAGAAAATGCAGAGAATGCCACCCATCACTTCCCCACTGTTAGTGCTTCTGAGGAGGCCTTGCCACCTTGCAATTCCCCTTTTGATTATGGCATGTAGTATAAGCAAGGAGGAGAGACACATTTACTTTCTAAGAACACTTAGCTGTCCTAGTAATGTGTTTAATACCAAAGACCTGCTTTAAATTGTGAAGAGGATGGATTTAAAACTGTCTCTTTCCAGTTGATTGTCAATTTATGGCATCATTATTAGTGACAACAGATAGCTTCTCTGGGATGGCAGAAATGCAGTTAGATTGTCACAGACTGTCAGCTGTTGTATTTGGGTGCGATTTTTTAATGCATCCTTTACAAAGGCTCTAATGCTTATAATAATAGAAACAGAACTTGCTGTTTTCTTTTTAAGGAAGGGGGGTTAATTATGAGCACATTCTGTTATATTCAGAGTAAGAGTTGCAGCAAGAAAGTTGCAGTAAATATCAGGGTCCACAAGATTCTCCTTGCTTAGTGCCAGCATTTAGCAAGAGCTCAATAACAATTTTAAATGAAAAAAAAAAAGAATAATATAATAAAATAAAGATCTTTAAAAATAAAACTCCAGAATGAGTTTGCCCTTTTTCTCAAGTAATCCCATTGGTTGGTATATACTTATTCCAATATTACTCTAAAAGCATGTTTAAACTTCTTTTGGAAATTTCCAGTTTCCTCTAGATGATTAGTTAAGGGCAGACAATTGCTAGCCCAGAGGAGGTTCTTAGGAGCTTTGGAAACTTAGAATGTCAGTCCTGAAAGACCTATGACTGTCCATACGGTGTAAACCTCTCCACCATACATGAGAGCAAGCTGGTTGTGATAGGGATCGGTGCAATCATTTTTGAGCCCTTTTGAGTCCCATGCCCTATTCTATGAACACCCTCTCTGACGATCAGAAGTAACCTTGGGAAACAGCAAACACCATGCTCCATCATGTGGGTGAATAGTACAGCTGATCAGATTCGAAGAGGTTTGTCTTTACTTGAAAATGCAATAAGATTATAAACACATAAAACCGTCTCCTAAGCTGGAATAATAATAAAAGATTTCCCAAGTTCCAAGATTTCTGAGTCTAAGTGGTACCATTGGACTAAATGAATATCCATCCTTTTGAGGGAACTACTTTAAAGGAGGAAAAAGACCCTTAACTTTGGTTTCTGAAGACAAATCACTTTGAGAAAAGTAAAACATCCTAGAGAATCTCAAGAGCAACCAGCAAAATCGGAGAGTTGTTCTTCTGAAGAGAGAGACACTGAAGGAGGCACAAGTTCATTCCGTTGTTCTTTTCCTAGCAATGGTTAGGAAGCCTCTAAGTTACCAGCACAGGAGAAGGATTGGGGGTAATATTAATTTGCAGTCAGCTATATCCATCTTATTTGTTTCTTTTACAGACTTCTTTTGATGTTACTTCAAATAATCTTTGACACTGAAGGAAAAGGAGGACGACAAATACAAATATGTAAATTAGTTTCAGTAGGCTTCAATCCTAAACTGTTCTCCAAGAAAAGGGAGAAAGTTGATAATTCAAATGTTACTCTCTGGATTGCCCTGCCTTCACATCACTTATTCCATGATACCTGCTGAGCAACTAACTATGATGCTCCAAGTCCTAAGCCAGACCTTGGCATGGCAGCAGTGCATGGGAGACATATAGTTCCTGCCCACATGTAAATTTTAGTAGGTATACTGCTTATAAGGGAAGAGTCCACCCCATTCCCAATACTGTCCTCTGGAAAGTATGGGACTTATAATGCACTGAAAGCTTCTATGTCCCATAAATTGTTCAGTATTTATCAAGCACTCAGGACTCATTATACACTGAATTCTACCTACCTAGGTAATAGTAGTCAGGTAACACTGACTGCCAAGCTATGAAGAAACTTCTCTATTGAACAACATGAATCATCTCCAAGTCCTATATCTTAGATGACTGCCTTCTTTCCATAACTCTAAAGTTACATATCCAGTAGGAAGTTGAACATAATATACTTATCTCAAAATTACTGTGTCCAAAATGGTATTTGATTTCTATTCTCCAAAATGTCTTCTTCCTACAGTCTTCACCCAATACATGCTAATTTCTGCCATCACAACTTACTCACATGCTCATCACAATATCCAGGAGGTATTTCAATCCCTGTCTTCCTTCACTTTCTACATCCAATTCTTTATCTGTTTGTTCCAACCACATTTTGAAAACATCCATTCTGATCCACCATCATGGCTACTACCCTAGTCCAGGCTGCCACTGTCACCAATCTGGACCTTGTCAATCTTTCTCTTCCATTCTTGTCTGGCTCCAAACCATTCAACACACAGTAGATGAAAGGGTGCTAGTAAAAGCAAACCTCTCTGAAAAAAATCATTTAAACACCATCTATTAAATTTCCAACTTCAAAACATAGACTAAAATGATCCTCTGTCATCTGATTATCAAATACACAAGTTCTTTCTGACTTCAGTGAAGCTGTGGGCTCTCGAGTGATGATAAAACTCTTTCCGGGCTTCTCATCTAATGGTCTGGTTTCTTAATAACACTCAGATCTCTCCGATAAACCTTGCTTGACTCACCTTACCAAAGATATAAAACCTCGAGAAACAAGCCAGTCACGGAGGGACAAATTCTCTATGATTCCACTTCTATGAGGTATCTGAAAAAAGTCAGACTTACAGAACCAGAGAGTAGAATGGTGGTTTCCAGGGGTTGAGGGAGGGGAAATGGGGAGTTGCTGTTTAATGGGTATTAATTTTCAGTTATGCACGATGAATAAGTTCTAGAGACCTGCTGTACAACATTGTATGTATAGTTAACAATATTGTATTACATGCTTGAAATTTTGTTAGGAAGGCATAGTTCACGTTAAGTGTTCTGAACACCATAGAAAATTGTTAAATCTCCCTCATTACTCTATCTCATCACCTGTGGATTTCCTTCTGTGTGATTTTCACTATCAAAAATTATTTTATTTATTTGAATACCTATTAGAATGCAAATTCCATGGGGACAGGGCATGATCTGTTTTGGCTGTGCTGTCTTCCCAGCGTGTAGCATATGGACCAGCAGAAAAATAGATGCATATTCAATATTTATTGAAAGAAATAAACAAAGGGATCTTTGCCTGACCTTGAAGACCATGTTAGAACGACTCTTTGATCCACCACTGAGGCTACGTCCTTCTCATTCAGGGACCTTCTCACTTCTCTTCACAGTGGAATTCCCCATGGAGGCAGTCCTCACTTCGGAAATTGGCCATTATTGCTACTGAGCTTCAGAGACACAACACAGGTTCTAAATATAGTGCCTTGTGTTGAGTGATTTCAAAATAGCTCTCCCGAGTGTGTTTAAAGGCCTTCCCTCAAACAAGTCACCTCGCAAATTAATTTGCTAGTTTTAAATCTTTATTAATGCAAATTGACTCGATACTGTAAACATATACAGACGAGTGCTCAGGTTTTCCCTTTCTCTCCACACACCGAGGCAGGATTAATAACAAGCTTTGCAAATAGACACAATTTCAATAAAGAACATGGTTGAGCCCTCCCTTCCAAGCTGATCAATTTCCCTTTCCAAAAAGGAACCTCGCATTTGCTCTAAAAGGGGTTGTTATAACTCCCTGCATATATTTTTTCCCCAGAAAGACAGAAATTGACATGATATTTCAGTAAGAAGAAATTTTTGGAATAATCATCCCTTAGCACAGATGAGCTTGAATAGACATGTGGTACAGCCAACTTGTTTAGTGTCAGTTACTGTACAGTGTAAAACACAGGGAAGATGGACTCACTTTCTCACTCTTTGTGTGAAATGTACACATTGCTTCCTAGTTCAGGATGCCTGATGGAAGGCAAACTAAGGAAAAAGGCAGAAGGGTAAATGCATTTTTTTGGTCTCCAAATGGCAGAACACATTTTTCACAAAAATAATCCTAACATTTGCCCAGTACTGTGCATGTCTGAAAGAGTTTTCCATTGCATCTTCTCATGAAATCTTCATTCCAAATAGCATTCAGCCCTATATCAAAAAAAGTGTCTCTGTTTTTCCTTTAGTCTATTTCAAGTTTAGATAAAGATAATGAGAAAAGCCTCCTGAATTTTAGAAAGAAACATAAGTTAAAAGAATGGAGTGGGGGTGGGACAGTTTGAATTTAGTTTTAATCTTTAATCAAGATGTTAACAGACACTTAGTAAGATTCAAGTTATGTACGTCAAATAAATGATTACTCAGGAATATGATCATCCTACTTTGCAGACAAGGAAAGTAAAGTTCAGAGAAATGTGGATAGCTGTGTAATAAGTAACTATAAAAATAAGTCTATCGTCTTACTATATACATTGTTCCTCAACTACCCTGTCACTTAGGCAAATTCAAACACAACTTGTAAGTGAGAAAAATAAGAAAGAGAAATTTTTAGGGTTAGATAATGTTGTGTATGTTTAGTTGTTGACTTAAAAAGCACATAATAATGCGTCATATGGTTTAGTATTAAATATTTTCAATTATTTTTTCCCCAATTAAAAGAGAAAAAACCCCACAAACTTTCTTCCTCTTCCATTTCCTGTCTTTAATTTTATAAATATTAGTAAAATAGCCATAGATTATTTTATTGGGCAATATTTGGTGGTTTTTTTTTTTGGTTTTGACAAGTCAGTCTTTGGTAAAGATCTAAAAACATTTTCCATAACTCCATCGGGACTCTAGATTGTTTTTGAAATTAAAAATTTGGCAGTTTACTTCACAGAGCTGTAAAGCTTTAATAATATAAAATATTTGCTAAATTGGTCAGTGATCTATGCTTTCAGTAATTATGAAATATTTTAAATATCTAAAGAATAATATTATAAAGAAAAAAACACAGCAGGTTTGTATATGTTAAAGATAAATTACTTTTCAAATATTTTATTATAGTTGATTTACAATGTGTTAGTTTCAGGTGTATAGCAAATTGATTCAGTAATATATATATCACATATTCATTCTTTTTAGATTCTTTTCTCATGTAAATTATCACATAATATTGTGTAGAGTTCCCTGTGCTATACAGTAGGCGCTTGTTGGTTATGTATCTTATATATAGTAGTGTGTGTATGTTAATCCCAAGCTCCTGATTTGTATTCATTTGTATCCTGATTTATCCCTCCCCCCCATGTTTCCCCTTTGGTAACCATAAGTTTGTTTTCAATAACTGCAAGTCTGTTTGTAAATAAGTTCATTTGTATCATTTTTTAAAATTAGATTCCACATATGAGAAATATCATATTATATTTGTCTTTCTCTGTCTGACTTACTTCACTTACTATGGTAATCTCTAGATCCATCCACGTTGCTGCAAATGACACTTTTCCATTCTTCTTCAATGGCTAATATTCCATTATACATATATCACACCTTCTTTATTTATTCCTCTGTCAATGGACATCTAGGTTACTTCCATGCCTTGGCTATTGTAAATAGTGCTGCAGTGAACATTGGGGTGCATGTATCTTTTCAAAGTATGGTTTTCTCCAGATGTATGCCCAGGAGTGGGATTGCTGGATCATATGGTAGTTCTATTTTTAGTTTTTTAAGGAACCTCCTTGCTGTTCTCCATAGTAGTTGTACCAATTTACATTCCCACCAGCAGTGTAGGAGGGTTCCCTTTTCTCCACACCCTCTCCAGCATTTATTGTCTGTGGACTTTTTGATGATGGCCATTCTGACTGGTGTGAGGTGAAATGTCATTGTAGCTTTGACTTTCATTTCTTCTCTGATAGTGATGTTGAGCATCTTTTCATATGCTTTTTGGGCATCTGCATGTCTTCTTTGGAGAAATGTCTTTTTAAAGATAACTTACTTTTGTCAAAAATTATCAAGCTCAGCTTGGAGCATCACTATCAGATGATACCCATGATATTTAAAATTGAAGATTAGAAAGAACTGCTCCTTAGAAGAAAACAGTAGAAGCATCAAAAACCATTTTATTTTTTGAACCTCAAATTTAATTCTGAATTAGAAGCTTTTTCCCCCCATCGGATTTTTTTTCCACAGAAAAAAAATGTTTATACATTCAGTGTCCAATATGGTACCCACTAGCCACACATGGCTATTAAGCAATTGAATTATGTCTAGTTCAAACTGAGATGTGTTATAAGAGTAACATCAGATACACACTGGTTTTCAAAGACCTAGTACAAAAATATCTTAATTTTTAATATAGATTCCATGTTGAAATGTAGGATTTTTCATGTATTGGCTTAAATATTATTAAAGTGAACTTAAACTGTTACTTTTTAATCTTTATGTATAGGCACTAAGAAATTTAGAAATTCATGTGTGGCTTGTATGGACAATGCTGGCTTCAGTATTTTAAAAATGTATTTGGAAGTGAAAAGGTGTAACTACTTGTACTTACATATATCAAAACCCTCTTTACTGGACAAGTATTGAATGTTAATCTTCGCTTTGCACTTGGAAAGGCTTATTCTGCAATGACTACAAGTTATCTTTGGTATGCCATTTATTTAATAATTGTGGAGGTGCTTATAAAAAGTGAGCATTTTCATTTCATAGAATTTTAGGAAGGATAAAGATAATGGGGGAAGTCTCCTAAATTTCATAAATAATTAGGTTAAAAGGAAATAGGACAGAAGTAGGTGAGGGATAGGGATATTGTACTCTAAGATATTTGGAGGCCTATTGACATATTTTTGTTTCATAATTCTATGAGATAGTTGATACAGGAAAGGCTCACAAGATAAATTTCTCAAAAGAAAAGAAGAAAAGATGCAAAACCACATTTACAAGATGGCTTGTGACAGAGATAAGGTAGAGAGGTGTGCAGGGAGATGCACTTTTGTGTTTTAAACAAAGAAAAAAAGCTACTTTGATGAAATCAGTGTGAGTAGATTGGTAGATTATGGGTGATTTCTGTTTTCTCCTTATGATTTTTATTTATAAATAAATGGAGGTTTATTTTTCACATTATCTACAATCAAGATATAGTAACTTTATCCTAAAATACTTCCTTTAATAAAATACAAAGTATTTCCTTTAATAATTGTCTGCAAAGTACTAGTAGGCAGCCAGCAGGAAAACTTGCAATGATTTCATGCTAAGAACCGAGAATCATCAAAGGGATAAGGTCTCCCAGTGAATATGGCCAAGGTAAAACGCTATTAAAATTTTCTCTGTAATTACAAACACAATCCAGTCTGTACAGCAGAGACAGACTATAGGAGCCTGAGGCTGTGTCCATATAATCTGGTTTTCAGGTAACTTTTCAACTGTTGCCCCATTTTCATGTATACAGATACCTCATGTACATCCTGACTCTCAGCTCCCCTGGGGAAACTGAATCTGAAAATTTTTGAATCAGATTGAGACCCTTTGGGATATATATCCCACATAAGGACAAACATAATCCTCTTAACTTATTAATGCAAAAAGTTGTCCAGGTAAATTTTAACAAAAACAGACATCAAAGGGTTAAGAATATCTTTCCTCACTTCCCAAGCAAGATAAAATGAACCTCTATACTTCTTTTGGCAGAAGGATTCAAGGGAAAAAAAATCTTCACAAGCAGAACAAAAAGAAATGTGGTGCTTTCTGTGGGAGATATGGAAAGGAATTTTTTTTATCTAAATGGATAAAGTACATTTTCAAATAGAAAATATAGATTTCCCTGAGCATTTGTGCAAGAAAATTGAAAGAGTAGATGAGGAGTCAAAGTCATCACAAATAAGGAGACATTTCACTTGAAAAAAGTTTAATAGAAGTAAAATGTATGGAATATATCAGAAATTGGCCTGTAGACTGACAAGCCAAACTGAAAAAATTTAGGCAGATGCCCGTTAAGGTGCCAAACATTGAAAGCACTGGAAGAAAGTACCTGTCAGGGAACCAAGATGATTTTCAATGAACTTAAAATGAAAACATTTGAGAGGCACTTACAATGCAAAAATGTCTCTTAAATGTTGTCACAGTAGAAAACTGTTTGATCAATAAAGAGTTTGTTTGGAATATTGGTTTCATAGCCCTCAAGCCTTGAGAATCTATGAGTTTCTCTCTCTCTAAACAAGGGCTGGAATTATTTTAGATCATTCCTGCTAACCAGCTAACCTATCTCTATTTTCAGTCATTCATTAATTCAACATATGTTTATAAAGCAGCTATTATGTGTTAGCTATTATGCTGGCTGTAAAAATATAGTGATGAACAGAACACAATTTTGTCTTCCCTTGCCAAGCTTGTAAGAAAACATATATATGTAAGATGGTTATAATAACTTATTTAGTAGTTACTGGCATGGTGGTATGAAGAAGTGCCTGATGCATGTGGTCAAGTGCTGAGGTTTAGGAAAGACATTCCTAAGAAGGTGGTCTGTGAGTTGGGATTGGAGGTATGAATAGAGATTAACCAGGCAAAGAGAGGAGGTGGGCTTATAGGATGCTCTAGGCTGAAAAAGCAGCCTGGTGTAAAGACCCTAAATCAGGAAGAATTAGGGGTATTTTAGGGACTCAAAGAAATGCATTTAAATAGAAAGAAGACGAAAGGTGTGGGGTGGGGGGAGGCACAAGGATTGGAGAGAAAGGTGAGACTAAACCATAGTTAGGGATTATACATTTTATTTTATGTATAATGAAATCAGAAAGATTAAACATGTTTTTTAAAAACAAAAAATACCGAGGCTTACCATATAATAATGATTAATAGTTATTGAGTCCTTATTAAGTGATTTTGCATATATTACCTCATTTAATTGGTTGATGGCTCATTAAGCTGAAGAGAATTAATTGTCACTTAATACCTTTGGGTTGTAAGACTTGAACACTTGGTCCTACAAAGCTCAGAATAGTGTGCAGTGTTTTCTAAGTATATTTTATTCTTTTCCTCTTGGGCATTCAGAAAGCATATTACCATATTAAAGGTTCTGAGAAGCTTGTATAGATACTTTAACTTTACTAACCCAGTGTATCCCAAATATCCCATGGATTTTAAATTATGTGAAACATTTTTTCTTAAATGATAAGCTAAGGAGTTAGTAAGAATTATTAAAATACCTCCCCAAAATGCTAGGCACTATAGATCCTTAAAAATGCAACTAAAATGCCATGCTTTGCAGTCCAAGGTTTTAGAAGCACCATGATTCCCCAACCACAAACATGAGGTTAAGAAGTCTTTTTTTTATTTTTAAGTCTTTACTGAATTTGTTACAACACTGCTTCTGTTTTATGTTTTGGTTTTTGGCCCTGAGGTATGTGGGATCTTAGCTCCCTGACCAGGGATCAAGCCCTCACCCTCTACATTGGATGGCAAAGTCTTAACCCCTGGACCGCCAGGGAAGTCCCTGGTTAAGAAGTCTTAAACAAAACTCTGTTCTCTCCCTGATATATTTTTGATGACAACTCACCTATCCATTTAATCTCACAAATAGTTGGGGCTTATCTTTGGAAGTGAGGATCTATTTTCAATCTCTCGTGAAACATGGTAGGGAGCAGATGAATCTGATGCCTGAAGCCACTTGACATGGGCAAAGGGATAGTCTCTGCCAATGCTCTGGCCACAGGCCCTCAGAAACTTTGTAGTTTTGGGCTTCACCAGCCTGCTGATTCTAGTTCCAGGAGTCTCTTGAGAAGAAATCTTACCCAGTCTGCCGACTGTCTCGGTGTTTGAAACTCTGCAAACACACATGGCTACTAACCTCATTTTTTGGACCCATTTGAGGAGTGAAATTCATTGCTCCTCGAGGAATCCACAAGAGCACTAACTCACTGTGGTTCCTCAGGCTCCTGACACACCCCAGATTCTCATGAGTGATCACCTTAAATTATGTCGTGAAGGGACTTGTGATTAAATGAATGAGCACTGGAGTTTGACAACAGTAAATGAGCAAATAATCACAGGCATGGAAAAATATATGAGTGCAATTTCACAATGCCTCATATATCTGCATTCGCCTTGGCAGGCTTTGGCACTCCCTGCATTGAGCAGAAGTCATCTTTATACTTTAGCCATGGGAACAAGAATATTCAACTTTGTTTATTCTTGTACCTACAGCTTCCCACTTCAGAGGTTTCTGATGTGCTTTGAGAGCCTTTAATATATTATTTGTATAAAGCTCTGTTCTATGAAATTTTTCCTGAGTTTTTAATACTAAGATACTCTTTTGCAGGTACTATAAAAACGTGTAGTATTTTTGATATGAATATTTCTTTTGAAAGATTAATTCTTTAGACAAGCTACCTTTTATACAAATTTAGGTCTAAGTTATATGTGAAGAATGTCATTGTCGAGGATGGTTTCTACAGAAGACACCATTTGAATTTTCCATAGCTACATTTAATTATTCCATTTTATTAAATCATGATAAAAAGTTTAAGACATGCTAATGTCAGAGCAATGGACTGGTTCACTGATAATAACCAGTTAACCATTATTTATATAGTGCACATTTGACAGACTCATAGATACTCTCATGTTTCATTAACCCCACTTGAATAAATAGAACCCAAACTCACTCTAAATTAAGGCTGAGCATCTCCTTAACAGTTATTTTGGAATATCGCCAAGGATTTTTCTTACTTCTGTACCGAAGAATGGGCAAGGAAAAATCCTCACCTCACTGACATATCTTCCTAGAGTCAAGGTTATTGAGACAAGTTAATGAGAAAATCACAGACCATAGTCTTTGTCATGGTAGGTTTTTTAAATAAGTTTGATGTTGTTCTCCAAGAATTCCCTGAAATTGCATTTATTCTTCGTATTGAGAGAGATTATTTGTGAATTTTTAAACATTTCTTTTCCATTTATGGATATATACTCTTTATCCTCTGCAACACCACCCCTAAATATATGTTTCCTTCCATAGACCGCCTAACGTTTGATTCCATTTCAAGACAAATGGTCACCATAAACACCTCCAGAATTTTGATATCTTATTTTGCCCATATATCGAAGGATTAAAAATGACTAAGCATTTTTGAAGCTGGATTGTAAATATACCTTGATTTTAGACAACTTATAGCCTGGAAAACCTCTGGGAAAGGCCTATGGCATTTGTAGCCTAGAAAACCTCTGGGTTTTGTCTTATTTTTGTTCTCATTATTGTCTCTTTACTTCAGCTGCCATCCTTAGTATTCAACATTATATATAATTTCAAATTTAGCTTTAAATTTATAAAAGTGTCATTTTATTCTATAATTAATTTATCCTTCAAAATTGTTTTGAGGGGATGTATAAGATACAAGAAACTGCTAGCACAAAAGATGCTACAGGGATATGAGACAGATGTGTGTATAATACAGTAAGAGAATTAAACGTATTAGATTGGATATGGTATAGCCAAGGAGAGAAACAATGTAGTGCATCTACTGTTACATATATAAAATGAGAAGTAAAAGAGCCAGAAAAAGAGAATACTTTCTAGTTTCGGCTTCACCATGTAAAGAACTTGGAAGTTATCACTGCTATCCTTACAGCAAGAAAAAGATGGACAAACTGAAAATCAACAATTTTTCTTGCACCCATCAGAGAACTGATGGTTACGCAGGCAAATTGCCAAACCAAAACATGGAGAGACAGGTGGATCCAGAGAGACACAGCAGAGGTCTGCTTACCCTGGGCAGAAGCCATTGGAGCCATAAACTGGTGGGCAAAATTAAATGGTAATTTTTGATGAATTTCTGCAGGCTGACAGTGGACTAGCCTGAGAGTAAGAAGCTACTTGGCGCCACAGTTTAGGGGTTTCCACACTTTTGTAACCTTAGTCTCCAGGAACCCCACTAACTTTTCACAGTGGAGATCTGAGTCAAGAGAAAGACCCCCTCTTGACTCTATTATGATGAGGAGGTAGGGGAGTAGAGGAGGGAGATGGAAAAATAAGTTATTGCGAAATATGTCTAGAACCTTCTTCATATCAAAGTCTTAATGTACGGGGGTGCGGGGGGAACTGAACAAACAAAACTTTGCCACAGCCTTATCCAGACTAGGGTGGGGGGGGGGCGCTATTTTCCCCATTCTAGCCACTGCAACTCTTCCTGTATAGAGAAGAAGCGAAAAGAAAACACGTTAATAGGGATAAGGGAGTCAACAAAATAGACTGGGAATTTTGCCGCCAGGGAAGGGATTATGGGTCAGGAGAAGGGAGCTATACCAATGAAGAAACACTTGTTAAGGTCACAACTTTGAGCCACATCCACTAAAAGATGGAACATTAATTGTACAATTGGAGAATGCTCCCATCTCCAGAACCTTACAACTACAAAAGGGATCCAGCGTATTAACCCTGGACTGCAGAGGAAAGAGCTGCAAGACATAGACTTTCTTTGAGGAAGAGTTCATAAGGCAGCCCAGAAAAACAAGAGAAACAACATCAAACAAAGTCCTTAGAGGAAGTTGAAGGCTCTGACACCTATAGTTACAAAAAATGTTATACTCATCCCAGTTCTCAGCCAGAAAAATACAAAATGATGATGTACCTCAGTTGCAATTACTTGATATAATATGCCAGTTTTCAGCAAAAATATTCAAAGACAGGCCTAGGCAAGAGAAGATAAAAACTGAAGAGACCAAGCAATCGTCAGAACCAGGCTCAGATCTGACACAACTCCACAGTTGTTGGAGTTGTCCGAGAAGGAATTTAACTATCTGTTTAAAATGTTAAGGGCTCAGTTGAATGCAATGAACTCTGAAAACTCAACAATAAGAAAATAAACACCCAAATTTAAAGTATTGGAAAAATCTGAAGGTACACCTCACCAAAGCAAATATAAAGATGGCAAATAGCATATGAAAAGATGCTCCGCATCATATTTCACTAGCAAAATCCAAATTAAAGAAACAGCGATCCATAGCTGATTCACTTTGTTATACGGCAGAAACGAACACACCATTGTAAAGCAATTATACTCCAATAAAGATGTTTAAAAAATTCAAAAACAATGGGATATCGCTGCACACCTACTAGAATAACTAATGTTTTCAAAAATGGTGGTACCAGTTACTGAGGATGTGAACAACGGGACCTCTCATTTGTCACAAATGCAAAAGGGTGCAGTAACTTTGGGACATAGTGTGGCAGTTTTCTGTAAAACTAAACATGGTTTTCAATACAATCCAGCAATCACACTCATAGGTCTTTGCTCATCTTATTTGAAAAATTATGTCCACACAAAATCTGCATGTGAATGTTGTGGCAGCTTTGTCCCTAATCACCAAAAACTAGAAGCAATAAGGTATTTTTATGGGTGAATGGATAAACAACCTTTGATGCATCCATACAACAGAACAATATTCGTGATAAAAGAATAATGAGCTGTCAAGCCACATAAAGATATGGATAATCTTAATTGTACATTGCCATTGTGGAAGAAGCTAGTGTGTAAAGGCTACATACTGCTAAATTCCATTTTTATGATATTCAAGAAAAAGTGTCACTTCAGATATATTAAACAAATCACTGCTTGCAAGGGGTTCGAGGAGGATGTTGACTTTGTGATGCACAGGGGATTGTTAGGGTGGTGAAACTATTTTGTAATACTGTAATGATGAAAACATGACACAGTGTTTACATCAAAACCTGTAGTACTTTACAGCACAAAGAATGATCCTTGTTGTCTGCAGAGTTTAAAAAAAATCATTTAAAAGGTCATAGAACTCCAGGATATTAGGTATAAAATTATATAATCTAAAAGCATGAGCTTTATTTAATAATAATGTACCAATGTTGATTCATTAATTAGGACAAGTGTACCATACTGATAAGAGATGTTTGTTATAGGAGAAACTGAGTGGCAGGTATATGGGAACTCTCTCTACTATCTTCTCAACTTTTCTCTAAATTTAAAACTAATTGTGTGTGTGTGTGTGTGTGTGTGTGTGTGTGTGTCAGATAGAGAGAAAAAGGGAGAAAAAGAGAGAAAGAAATGGATGAAGGGGAGGCAGGGTTTGAGTAGGAGAGTTCATAAAATTAGAAAAAGTTTCCTAGGAAGTCTTTTGTCATTAATTACAGAAGAGAAAACATTTAAAGAAGAAAGAGTAAGCAACTGTGTCAAATACTGCTGAAAGGTTAACATGCTATGGGCAAAATTATTGGTGAAAATGAACACTCTTGCTTCTGTGGAACTCTTCTGTGTGGCTGGCGAGTAGGTCTGTTTTCCTGGTGAGCAAACCACCAAGGGAAAGATGCTTAAATAAATTAGTAATAAATTCCTATTCCTTCAGTTCTATATGTTGCTTTTAATCATTTTCAACACTTTGAATTATTGATTTCTTGAAACCCAGGCGAGGTTTATTTGTGTGAATTTGTATGGATGTCTAACAGCAGAGCAAGTTTCACCGCTTGGGGGAAAGTGGAAAGATAGGGCACAGCCTGTGCTTTCCAGCTGCCAAAATCTGGAGGAACAGAGGAAGAGAACTGCTGGCAGTGGACATGAAAATCCTTGCCAATTCTTAGGTTGCATAGTTGAAAACTCCATGTGCTTCCCATCACACAGCAATATTTTCACACCTCTTGTGCCATTAATTAAGCTCTCTTTATCCTCCCGATTTCAGGTAAGAGACCCACATCACTGAATGCTGAGATCCATTTTTAATGGGGGTAAACATGGGATATACTGAGTATTAGATGGTTTTCCCATATTTTTTTTGCACAGTAGAGTTGAGTGAAGTGTGAAACACCATATATATATGTTACAGCAATTGATCTTGTCACAGAGCTGAACCTTTTGGGAATAATCATTCAGACCATCTGTCTAAGACTGGGCTGTAAATTGTATACTTTTCTTAGAATTTTATCCTGTAGCGTTAGTATGAGTTGAATAGTTATCAGCAGACTGTGACTTGAATAAATGAGTTCTATAAGATGTCAGAAGCACTGGGGAATTTCAGAATTATAGCATGAATAGGTATACATATAATAGCTTCATTTATGTCCAATCTGGACATTGTCTGTAGTCATCATTTAAGTTGGTTACCTGGTCAAAGGAATTACCGTAACAAGGAGCTTTTATTTTTAATATTTTTTGCTTTATTATTTATTGGTTTTTTAATGAGTATGTTTTTAACTTTCTTTTTTTTGCTTTTTTTTAACTTTCTGTTTTGTTGCTTTTTTTTAACTTTCTGTTTTAGAATGATTATTGATTCATGGAAAATTGTGAGAAAATGTAGGAGAGGTCTCAAGTACCCTTTATCCAGTGGGAAAAACTCAGCATCATTCCCTTGAGATTATTTTTAAATTAAAAATAACGTAACAAATATCAACTGATTAGTAGGATCCCTTACGTCACTTTAAAACTAGAGATTTCTGAGCCCAGACAGCAAAGACTTTTAGAGATGAAGAATGTGCTTTCAGCTTCTTTTGTCTAAGGATGCTCACGTGGTATTTTATCAGAAGACTAGATTCTTAAAGTAAGGTGGGAAACTTGATGTCTCCTGCAAAGATAATCTATCAGTCTCTTCTTTCTATGTATTTGTGTTAGGGAGCAAATATAAGAGTTAGGTCTTTAAAGACAGAGGCAGTTGGCGATCAGGGTCAGTGACAGACAGTTGCTCTGTCAAAACATTGTGAGCACTAATGATCATAAGGTCAGAGTAAGATAGTAAATGAAGAGTTGAACAGAATCACATGCTCTTGCTCTCAACCTGACTCTACTCGTTCTCCCTTCTCCCTTTATCTTATCTCTTCTTCCTCTCAGTTTTCAGATGAGTAGCTAGAGAAAGCCTCAGTGGGGGTCAGCATGCTTCAAGTTGACCAGTTGGTCTGACATAGAAAGGGTAAATGACAAATTTATTCACCAATTCTAAGTCCACACTAGAAATCTGATCTACTCAGTAGCCATCAGTCTTCATTGTTCCAAAACACAGAAGGAACAGGGAGCAAGGCACAGCTTTTAAAAGATTAGCATTTACAATATGTAATAAATTATCCACTAGCTATCCACAAGGAGAATGAGACATAAGAATTTATTTTTTCTTCAGATGAGTCTCTCACTCTTTAAGAAGAAGCAGACAAAGGGAAGAAAACCTATCGTGTCTAAAATATTTGCCAGTTACCAAGAGCCACCCTATGTGCATAATCTTTAGAGCATGTACTTCATGAGTCAGGAGAAATACCAGTTTTATATCACCACTGCACCCTAGTGACTAGCATGATATTGGACCCGTGGTAGGCGTTAATAATGTGTCAGATAAACAACACTATGAGTTAGTGATTATCTCCTTGTATGATAGAGGGACAAAATGTTAATACATTAAAATAAGATGACCAGTATCATATGATTTTTTGTTATGAACCAAATGTGGTACAGAAAGATTTAGAACTTTATTTCGACTTACACATAAATTAATTAGTAGTTGTTTATCTGAGTGACTTTCTTAGCTACGATCCAGACTTACTTAAAATCCATCTGGAGCAAGAAGAATATTTAACAATCTTTTTAAGCTACAGTTATAAAGATGACACCAAATACAGACAAATGGTTTTTAGAAACAGTGCAACAGACTTTTGAGAACACTGCTCTGTGCATGGTTTACTATGATAATGTGAGCCATTTGGTGGCGAGAAATACTTCTTATTCTTGGTATCCCCGTTGACTAATGCATGACCTGCCATACAGTAGGTTATGCATCAAAGTGTCCTGATTCAAATTTTTAAAATAAAAACCAATGATAAGAACCTAATGGGGACTTCCCTCCTGGTGCAGTGGTTAAGAATCTGCCTGCCAATGCAGGGGACACGGGTTCGAGCCCTGGTCCGGGAAGATCCTACATGCCGCAGAGCAACTAAGCCCGAGTGCCACAACTACTGAGCCTGTGCTCTAGAGCCCACAAGCCACAACTACTGAGCCCGTGTGCCACAACTACTGAAGCCTGGGCACCTAGAGCCCATGCTCCGCAACAAGAGAAGCCACCGCAGCGAGAAGCCCGCACACCGCAACGAAGAGTAACCCCTGCTCGCTGCAGCTAGAGAAAGCCCACGCACAGCAATGAAGACTCAATGCAGCCAAAAATAAATAAATATTTTATATATATATATATATATATGTATAAAAGAACCTCATGAGAATGGCTTTTAATATCAAATCAAATAAACTGAATAATTTCTTTGTAGGGAAGTCACTATTTTGGTTGTTGCTGTACTGTTTTCTTTGTGTTTTTTTTAAATGTATTTTTATTTATTTATGTATTTATTTTTGGCTGCGTTGGGTCTTCATTTCTGTGCGAGGGCTTTCTCCAGTTGCGGAGAGCGGGGGGCCCTTCTTCATCGCGGTGCGCGGGCGTCTCACTATCGCGGCCTCTCTTGTTGCGGAGCACAGGCTCCAGACGCGCAGGCTCAGTAGTTGTGGCTCACGGGCCCAGTTGCTCCGCGGCATGTGGGATCTTCCCAGACCAGGGCTCGAACCCGTGTCCCCTGCATTGGCAGGCAGATTCTCAACCAGTGCGCCACCAGGGAAGCCCCTTCTTTGTTTTTTAAGTAACATAAGCAGGAGAGATAATTTGACTAATTTATCTCCCTCCCTCATACTTGGACTTTATCCTGGGGGGTGGCCTTAAAAGATCTTTCCAGAGGATCACATTTCCATCAAATATTATAAATCATTGAGCTTTGTTTTAGGAAATCAAAACTAAAATCTGTTTGTATGGACACCAATTAATTTACCTTCTCCATTTCCAGAATCACAAATGTGGTAATTGTTAGGAGTTTGGACTTTAATTCTTGTAGTACTAGAAATAGAAACAGTCATTCAAATTCTATTTGATATTTTCCCATACATGAGAGAGAGAGTATTTCAAACTCGGTGGAGCTAAGTGTCTTATCCACTGTTGTTATCCACTGTAGTGTTATGACTGCACTAATTCCTTGACTAAGTGTCAAATACTCATTAACAGATTAAAACATTACTTTGAGTAATTATTTAATGAATTCATAGATTATTATAAGACCATATGTATGTCATGTTAAAGGGAGAGGACTTAATGTTATGGAGAAGAAAATTAATACACCGAAGAAGTTTTGCATCAGGTATGCTACAGAGACCTCTACTGAACAGATCCCCCACAGACACAGTATTTTAACTTATACCCTAGAAACTGCCTGGTAAAAATTTATCACAATTGTCATTGCTCTTTATGAGAATATGAGTGCATAATTTTATGAGGCTGCTTCCTTGCATCATTAATTTTAATGGTGCTTTGCATAGGGAGATATTTTTCAGGTATTGTGTAATGCATAGCAAGGCCTATGAATCCTAAATAATATAGCTAATATTATTCCTCATATAGGAATTAAAAGGAATTCTGACTTATGATTTTAGTTAGTAACTTAGCATCAACCCTCACTACCAACCAAGCATTTTACTATCATCCAACATAATTTTCATAGTACAGGAACCATGTGCCATTTTTGGCTTTAAAAAGCAGTTTTTGGAGCAAAAGCATAATGAAAATCATTTATTATTTAGGAGATTACAAATGAGTTCTTTGTGATTAGTCATTTTGTATTGTGAAGGAAAATTTTTTCAAGTAACATTGAAAGAGGGTATTGATCTAATTCCTTAGAAAAGTTAAGAAAAGTTCAAAACTCATTTTCAGTAAATATTAGTTAAGGAAGGATGAGTTTGTAGACGTGACATGTAAAAGGGGACCACTGGATTGATCACATAAGATTCTCAAAATAAAAACTTCAGAGCCTAATCTATGCGTCCATAACATATGCGCTGCATTACATAGTAAGGTCGGGTATGACAATGGATCAGTTTTTGTAGGTCGGAGTCAGATGTTAATATTCTATTATTGCAGGACCAGGGGCTCACATTTAATTTGATGCTTCACGTTCAGAAAGGAGCGCTACATGTTGGCTTTTGACCACATCTGTCAAGTCCCTAGATGGGAAAATTGAAAGGTATTGGCTTTATTCATGAATAGTTTAGTACCAGCAAATGCCTCCCTTCCATTTCTGTTTCTCCAAATTTGAAAATAAAAGGCACGTTGGTCTCTACAAAATTATCCTATTTTTATTACTCTTTCCATAGAAAATTATTTTTGTTTTGTCAGCTCATTTGGACAATAATACCAAGGAGTTAGTCCTCATTTTATTTTTAGTCCATCCCTGTGCTTTCAAACATCATGTAAGAAGAAGTAGGTGAATATGGAATAGCCAAGGGATTTGCAGGTGCCTCGCTCAGCTTGCCCTAACTATTCCTCCTTTCATGAACTCTCCTCATCCTCCTGAATAGATATGGTTTTCTTGTTGTATTCCTAAAAGTCACTTTCTAATTTGCATTACATTTACATCCAAGGAGGGAAAGTAAGTTCTATAGCCACTCAAGTCCATTCTCAGTCTCCAGGATGGGATCTTGACCATCCATTAAAAATAAGAGGATTCATGTTAAAGCAAGCTTTTATGTTTCCATATTTTTAAGCTGTATTTATTGATATTGAATTAAAATTTGCTTCCTCCCTTTGTATGGTTTCAGATGCCAAAACCAGGAATTTGGAAGGTTAGGCATGTAAGAGTGATTATTTAAACATATAAAGACAATTCTTATATTCTACTTCTCTTCTCTTTTCTAGCTAAAATACTTTCAATATCTCATTATCAACAGTAGCTTAAATATATGTGTAATAAATGAAAACTCCAAGTGATATCCTGTCCTCAGCATCATTTTATGCTTTATTTTGCTGAATCTTCAGAAGTCTGTAAAGTAGGTGTTATTATTATTAATCTTTCTGAGTGGTAGCTTGTTTGCACATATGGTCACAGTAAGTCCCCTATTTCCTCCATATAGTCACAGCTTTGTGTAGTCCATTCCCAGCAGATTCTGCCTTGCTCCTGTTAGTTGCTTTGACCAATAATTTGGGTAATTTGTTTTTACATCTGTGTGATCTCAGAATAGTATCACTGGACTCTGTAGGTCATAGGTTTAAGGTTAATTTTTATATATCTATTTTATGTTATGGACATAAAACTATGCATTTTGAAATTATTTTGATATTGACAATATCTATTTTAGTAATGCAATCTGTATTGAAGATCTGCAATATAAACAATGATGTGCATAAATGTTTCTGTATTTTTGGACACCTACGTGGCTCCCAATTTACCAATATTATATCAATAAATTTTTAAAAATCAAGGAACATTTTGAGCACTTCTGCAGATTTTGAAGTACTTTTTTTTTTTTTTTTTGCCGTACCACACAGCTTGTGGGATCTTAGTTTCCCAACCACAGGTTGAACCCATGACCCCTGCAGTGCAAGTGTTGAGTCTTTACCACTGGATCACCAGGGAAGTCCCTGAAGTACATTTTTGACCTTATATACTGGGATTTATATTTTTTTAATTTTTATTTTATATTAGAGCATAGTTGATTTACAATGTTGTGTTAGTTTCAGGTGTGCAGCCAAGTGATTCATTCATACATACACATATATCCACTCTTTTTCTGATTCTTTTCCCATATAGGTCATTACAGAATATTGAGTAGAGTTCCTTGTGCTACACAGTAGGTCTCCATTGATCATCTATTTCATCTATAGCAGTGTGTATCTGTCAACCCCAATCTCCCAGTTTATCCCTCCCACCTACTCTTCCCCCTTGGTAACCATAAATGTGTTTTCCAAGTCTGTGAGTCTGTTTCTGTTTTGTAAATAAGTTCATTTGCATCATTCTTTTTTTAGATTCCACATATAAATGATATCATGTAATATTTGTCTCTCTCTGTCTGACTTAGTTCACTTAGTATGATATTCATAGATGTAGTAGAAAAATTGAAGTAGGCACCCTGAAACTAGCATCTGTTTTCCAGTCACTGTTTTAGGCTCTTTATTAATAACGTTAACTTTTAACACAAACAGTAGCTCTATAGGGGAGTTTTTATTACCTATACGTTATAGAAGAGGAAATTGAAAATTAAGGAAGGGGAGTAACTTTTCCATATTCATGCAATTAATAATCAATGTATAATAATAAATTAAGATAATAAATTAAGCTTTAAGTTTCTTTCCTTCTATTCAAAAGCTCGTGTTATTAAGTGTCATCTCAGACATTTGTTGCAGGTGTTCTGCCAACAACAGAAGTGCCTTCATTTGCTTTAGAGATACATCACTCTTCTCATTCCTCACAGGAAAAAGGGGCTGACATCAGTGTCCTCTCAGATCACTCAGCAAAAAGATTGTTTAGTATTTCCCCAATGCCCTTGGTGGATATGGAGAGTACTGGGACCCGCCATGTCACAGCACAGCCTTTGTCCTTGGACAAGTCACTAACCACCTCTGACCCTTCATTCCCTCCTCTGAATGCTGAAAATATCTACCTTAATAAACATCTGTGAGGACAGGCCTTTATAAATCAAAGTTGCCATATTATGAGTTACATTCCTGGGTTTCACCGTTTTAACATTTTATGACTAAATTGCCATGATTCTTATAATAGTTTTCTAACATTTTGGAGGCCACTGAGCTTAAACTTCAAGTGCACTTTTTAGCCAATCAATATATGAAATAGATAAAAACTTAAATCCCTGGAAAGGAGAACAGTTTTGAATTGGAAACCCTGCTTCTGGGTCTTACTCTTGACAACCATGAGAGATGAGGTCTTGCCGAGAAAATCATAAGGATCTGGGAAACACCATGTGAATACCCTGATTAAGTGGATTTATTCCTTCCATGATTCTGAGCCCATGCATTTATCCTCTGCCTAGTACAGTGCCTGACACATAAGAGGGTCCAAGTAAAACCAGTCATTCAGAAGTATTAAATGGACAGGTAAGCAATAAACTTCTATAGCATTTCAAAGACATTTTCCCCTATTAACAAACGAAATTCTCTCCACTCCTCAGAATATCAGTTAAGCTCTGCCAACTATAACATATGTTCACCGCTTAGGTCATTTTGTTTCTGTGATTAATATGCTGACTTATTGGGTTGGCCAAAAAGTTCATTCGAGTTTTTCCACGGGATGTTACGGAAAACTCAAACGAACACTCTCGCCAACCCAATACTTAACTATATCTAGAGATACTCTTAAAGAAACTAATTAGGGAAAGACTGTTAAGGAAGTTAGTATGACGTGACTTTCACTTAGTGAACTCATGCTGTTGTATAGTGATTACTGCCACCTATTTTAAGTAGGTAGAATCCAACCATTCAGGAATTCCCTCTCATTACTACAGGGACTGTATGTTGACTTGTCCTAATTGTATCTCCTCTGGACCACTTTCCTGATCCAGATCAACTCCCTTCTGTTACTGAAGTGGTGACTTGTAAATTGACAATGGATATAACATGTCTAGAGATGAGTAATCGGGCCTATCACACATTCTACAGAATAGATCACTAGAACTTCTGAAGCTTAAAAGACCTATTTAGAAAGTAGGAAGCAACCAATGCCACATTAAATAGTTTAAATCCTGGTTAAGGCACAATGAGATTAGTCCGTTTCCTGGATTATTTTTTAATGTGATAGAACGAAAATATAAAAAGGCCTATATGTAGATGAAAATAAAAACATCAGGAGGCAGTATGAAGATTAAACTGCTTTCAAGTTAGGCTAATGTAGCTGCAAGTTACAAAATTAGGAAGAAAGCTTTTGATAGAGTGTTTAATTGATGGATTTATTTTTTTAAAAAATGATTAAGTTCAAACACAGTTTTAATTTTTTTCAAGTTATACTAATTATTAAAAAGGAGATTACTGTGCTAATGGTTTCAGAAGAGTGAAATTAATAAAAATAAAACTATCAACTGAATTTGTAAAGTTGTGCAATCCCTTTATATTTATGCTATTTCACAATCATAATTTGTCATGAGTATTTAAAATATATAAAATAGTTTATTAATTCAAGAAAATATTTTTAAGCACCTATTTTTGACAAGTTATAAGTTCTAAGGAATTTTGAGTAATTAACCATGAAGGTGTTTCTGCTCTCTTGGAGGTGGTATTCTAGTCCAGAGAAACAGATAATAAAGAATTAACTGTTTAATAATAATGAATAATATCAATAATAATTAACATTAGTAAAGAATATTAGTAAGTAATAATTAGTTGGCCATATTATTATTATTATTTTTTTTTTTGCTGTACGCGGGCCTCTCACTGTTGTGGCCTCTCCTGTTGCGGAGCACAGGCTCCGGACGCGCAGGCTCAGCAGCCATGGTTCACGGGCCCAGCCGCTCCGCAGCATGTGGGATCTTCCCGGACCGGGGCATGAACCCGTGTCCCCTGCATTGGCAGGCGGACTCTCAACCACTGTGCCACCAGGGAAGCCCTGGCCATATTATTTATACAAGTTACTTATCGTCATTGAGCCTTAATTTCCCTATCCGTAAAATGGGGAAAAAGTAGTATGCCAGCCTAATGGTCGTTGGGATCATTGATGATTCTGCCCACACTAAGTGTCTGGTACAGTTAATTGAGTAGCTACTATTTTCCTTTCTTGATCTCATTTTAAATGCCATTTTCAAAGCTTTGAATATCCCTTAGTACTTTGTCTGAATATTTATATGAAAAATATCATAGTGTTCCCAAAAATATAGTTTAGGATTCATGTGCAAAATCATGTTATATTAAAAAAATATCAATTGTACAATCAGTCCCTTTCTAGAGTACCAAACTCCACTTGTAAAATGGGCTGCAGCGTCTGTGACTCTGTCACCTTAGAGACTCTCTCTTCTACTACTCACAAGATTTTATAAGCAGATCAACTACTTTAGACTCCAAGCCGAACTTTGCCAGTGATGTGTAGTTTGCTAGTTTTGTACTTGAAATCTAGGTCACTCCATTTTTTTTTAGTAACCTTTTGGAAATGATTCACATTACTCATCATTTTCCCACACTTTTTAGTGAATAGTCACTGACTCAAGAGGTAGTCATTCAATCAAGGGAAACTAAAAACAAAAACAAAAACAACACTGTGTTTCCTAAGTAAATTTCTAGTAAGAGTCATTCAGATATAAAACTGTGGGGTCATAATAACATACTAGAGTTTGTGGATCTCAACTCAATTAAAGAGCCCCAGGGTGTCAAAATTTGAAATATGACAATAATATCATCACAAAATAAAGGTATAATAGGCAACACTCCATGATGCCTGTGAATCTGAAGTGTTACCATTTTACATGATCTCAAGGTGGCTCATGTGCATTTCTTTTAGTCTCTCAGCGACTATGGTGGCATTACAGTTAGGATCAGAAAAGCTTGTGAAGTCGGGGAATAGTCCTGAAGAGTTTCACTTTATAACCCATAGCACAGCCTTTTATGTATACCATGTATGTTCAATAAATGTTTCTTGAATGAATCAATCAATAAGTTACTTGTTTCACAACTCCATGAATTAGCTAAATTTGGTTGAAGCACAATGACAAAATTAACTCATTTAATCCTCAAAATTGTCCCATCTGGTAATATGCCCACTCTATAAATGAGACATTTGTCGAATTGAAGCGACATCATTTGAACACAATTGTTTCTATCTCTAAAACACATATTAACCTTCGACTCAACCAGACTATATTGATTATACTGTACTATTCTTAGAATATCCAAAAGCTTACTATGTATTCATTCATTCATTAACATGAATATGTTGAGTAATCACAGTGTGCCATGTTTTATGATCATTGCTGAGTAGAAGCAGACATGACCTTGCCTCTCATGTAGCTCACAATTTAATGGGGAAAACATGCTTTAATCAAACAGTCACACACATAAATGTAACGTTATAATTCTAATTGCTAATAATGAGGTATGCATAGTGCTCAGACATTAATAATAAGGAAATCTGGCATCATGTGAGTGGTCAAAGATGATTTCACTTTGAAATGATAAAGTGACTCAGTGGAAGCAGGAGGAAGGGATTTCCAGGCAGAGGCAGCATTAATACAAATGCTCTATGACAGGAAGGAGTAGTGCTGTGAATGAGGAGCTGAAAGAGTCTATAACAAGGAAGGAGAGAAAGCATCAGTGTAGAGAGGTGGGCAGGGGCTAGACTAGGTAGAGCCTTCTAAGGAAACTGAGCATTTTCCACTTCATCTTTGGTGCAATGGCACATCATTCAAAGCGTTTCAGCAAGCGAGTGACCCAATCAGATACATGCTTTAGTAGGAAAGCAATAGCTGTCACTCCCCTCCTCCCAGATATAAACCTACTTAGAAGAAGCAGCTAATTAATGGTTAGGATCACTCCTAGAGTGTAATTATCTTTGCTCTTCTTTTTACCCATCAAAGGAGGGTAGAGAATTATCTTCATTGATGTTTTAATCGCTGGAGAACTGTTCCACTTGATCAATGCTCAGAGTTCTTTTAATGCTATCTACTTTACAATAACAGAAAAATCCCCCAAGGGTCATTCTTGTACTCTGGGTACAAATTTCATAATTATTAATGAAAAATTTAAATCCAGAGTTTGTTTATCTAAGCTGAAATGTTACTTTAAAAATGCTTTAACAGCGTGGAGTTATCAATGGAATCGTTAATTAAATTACCTAATGGTAAAATTTAGGAATCAATTGCAAAAATAATTAAAGTAATGAGACTAGCAACATTTAGAAGATAGTATAAAGAGAGCAACTGTGTGAAATGGCAACTGCCCCTGGACACACTTAATAATTAAAAACACTTAAATGCATTATTGGTTCCAAAATGGCCTCTTGTGGAGTACAGAAGAGAGACAACATATTCATTCTCCAGATACTATTCTGATTTTCTTTCCAGAAATAAGCTATGTGTATTAATTTATAAATATATATTAAAGTTGGATCATGCAGATAACATTATTTCTAAAATATAAAACCACTGTTGTGTTTTTTTAAAACAAAGACAAAGACAGGTAATTCTTGGTCTTTGAACTGATACATAAACTGCATCTATTCATTGGATTGGTTAATCTACAGCATTTCAAATTATCTTCTTTTCATACAAGTAAAGATGCATATTTTAAAAATTGAGCTTATGAAGTACAGTGTAAAGTCCTTCAGCTTTGGTGCCAGCCATGCTTAGGTTCAAATTTCAGCTCTGCACACTCAGACAGAAGGTGACTTTAAGTAAAATGATTTACTTCACCTTTAAAAATGGGGATATTCTTCTTTTTTTACCTTTACCTTTTTCTTCAACAGACAGAACTTCAACTAAAATAAATCCAATGATACATATTTAAATCAATAAAAATAAGTAGACAACTATATACATATTTGGGGAAAGAGAGCTACACAAGATCCAAGATCTTCTCGTATCTACCAGCTCCATCATCTTTGTGTATATGTTCTCTACATAGAACATATAAGGACCAAGTTAATTGAAAAAATAAGAATATTTGAGTAATATTCTTTTAACACACTGAAGTAGTCTAGCTCTAGTCTAGCTCGTGTTTTCCAAACTTCAGTGAAAGAACACAGTTGCTTATCTTTGGGAACTACTAGTAAATAAAGTTGTTTTTTTTTTTCTTTCTTTTTTTATGGCAGTCCACAATGCTCTCTGGAACTAACATTTGATATTACACACTGCTCAGATGACAGTATTAAAGCCAGTTTTATTTAATCCTGTATTAAATATTTAGAATAATAAAGCATAATAAGGTATGCTTATCCTATTTTGCCTTTTATTTCATGGGAGATTTTGGAAAAAAAATAATGAGTAGAGAAAGAATATCATCTTCTGCATTCTGAATTGGCTCATGTGGAGGAGGAAGATGAGATTGTGATGGAGCAATTGGGGGTCTGTATCGTGCATTAATGCAAAATCAATTTGTAAAATCTTGGGGAAAAATATACGCAGCATGTTGTATGGCAAAAGTTCCATTAGCATTTTATTGTACCAGTGATACAGCAATTACTCATACATTCTCCAAGTCCTTTGAGTCACTCCATTTTGAGCAATGTCTTAATAATATATGTAATAACATTTTACCTGTGGTAGTACTGTTATTGATCCAACACCATTAATGTTTGCAACATTTTTAAGACCTACTTGTATAGTAGCCCTGCCTAGCGAAAGCACATCACTTTCTCTGTTAAAGTTTGGCAGACAACAGCACACAAAAAAAGCAATTTTACCTGCTACAGTGTCTGTCTGACTGCTTGATAATGTCAATCAATAAGTGAACTCACTTTCCTTTGGTCCCTGGTAAACAAGATGTCTGCTCCATTTCAGATGCAAACAAAAAGAAAGGAGCCAAGATATGGGTGGATCAAAATAAAGTATTTTGGACAATATTTAATGGGCATTTGGGAGAAGATTAGGGGTTGAGAGTAGAGATACTGAAAATTATATCCCTTAAAGAAAACTTTGCTTGAATAACCTATGGCAACAGCAGTATAGTGGTCTGGAAAATTTTTGAACAGAGATAGGAAGTTTGTTTCTTTCTTAATAGGGTTGTGACAGAAATCCATTTGAATTGTAATAAATTTTAAAATACTCATACAGAAGATATACCATCTTACTATAATCTTACCTACCTGTCTACCTGTCTATTTAACACCTATCTCAATTTATCTATCTATTGATCTATCATCTATCTATCTAATAAGCTTGCTAGCTAAATATCATTGTATTTATTTGTCTGCATAGGTATCTATTACCTAAATTTCTATTTTTACCTGGTGAATGGGAAGCATTATGAAGACAGTTAATAGCTTTAGTAAAACTTTGGAGTGGTTTAGGGGACTTTTCAAAAAGACTCAAAGAAACGTGAGGCATTTTAATATAGCCGTAGAGCCAAAGAGCAATGATAGTTAAACCTTACCAGTCATTCACACTGGGTCAGCGTATGAGTAGGGAGAGTTTGGCTTGTGTTATGTCTCTGTTCAGAGCCCCAGCCTAAGGTGGGCATGGATAAAACAGGAACTTGGGTTCTGGGTCAAAATGTTCTAGTAGTGCATTTTCATTTAGTCATACATACTCAAAAATCATTCACAGCCATCACCTGAGATATCTTGGGATCAAATTCTCTGCCTAGTTCCTTGAAGACAAATGCTCTCCCCTGACTTCTTTCCTTACTCAGTAGTGTTCCACAAATTTGGGTCTCTTTTTTCTTTTCCTAATGATTTCAGGTAGTCAGTGTTCCCCCCAAAGCAAACAATATTAAAGTTAGAAAGAAAGGAAGTAGAAGGGCGGGTTCATAAAGATCAGACTTTTTATTACCTAACGTACTACAATTATTATCATAAAATATGCTAACAGCTTTTAGAGATTAATATGTGACTGGCACATTGAAGCATTAAGGTCTTGTCAGGAAAACAGATGGAATACTCAAAAGGGGGTTTATAAAGAAACTGTTTCCAAAATTAAAGGAAGGTGGAGAGTTAAAGGAACCAATAAGGGATGGCCAGGCACTAAGGGACTGAAATGCCAAGAAGTCCTAAATTCTTCAAAGATGGAAGAAGCAGGAGAGACTACAGTTATTGGAGGCCAGTGAGAGCTGGAACAATGTGGGAGGAGCTCCCATCAGGAATCTTAGCCTTGAAGAAACTCAGACAATGGCAGCGTAAAATATCCAGCCTCCCTTTCCTCCTATTCTACAGTCTCCTATAAATGGTTTTTATTAGCTCAACCAACAAGAAGCTGGAAAGCACAGGAGACCCAGACTGCACAGTTCATAGACATCATCCAGTTGGGACTCAGGGCAGAGAAGGTACTACGAATATTTAGGGGAAATGGAGGGTAACCTGCATGATGCTTTACCTCGAAGTCCCATCACACCCTTAAGATTATCCCGTAGTTCATTTGAGGAAATTGAGACTCAGAGTGGGAGAGTGACAACCCAAGTTCAACTTGGGATCAACTAGTAATTGGTGGGGCTCCAGTTCAATCCCAGCTTTGCCCACCATCACCACTGCTTCCCCCCACACCATATACAGTTTCTCTGAAAAAGAAAAAAAGTAATGGGGTAACCTCAGTTGAACAAAGGACATTTATTAGTTTGGGGCAAGTTTTGAAGTAAAGAACTTTTCAGTTCACAAATGCTTTGAACAGTATTGCAATTGCCTTTCACAGCCATACTATTGTTAGGTCTGGAAAGGAGCTTTTTCCCAATTTGCAGAAAAGGAAATTAAACAAAGAGGCCAAGGAGTTTGTTTCCAGTCATACAATCAATGTTAGAACTTGTGCTGGAATAAAGCCTGTCTAAGCTTTAGTCCATTGTTTTCCCCCATCTTACCATTATTTTAATATGGCTTGTGCATTCAAAGAGGTAGCATTTTATACTCGTATCATTAATCTCCTGTAGTTACTGCCAGGCAATAAGCCTATACAAAATTAGCACACCCATCCCACACAAGTTGCTTCACATAGTTGTAAACTCAATTTCATAATGTTTGTGTATTTTGATTTGTGGATAATTCCTTGGCCTACAAAGCAGACACTAACACATTATTAACGGATCCCCAAGTACAACTGGTGATGACCTTTTCAAAAACTGAGATAAGGTGATGAGAGCAGCCTCATGCAAAATAATAAAGGTCACTCAGATTTTATCATTTAACTTTCATAATGCAGATGTTAAATGAAGCCTACTTAATAAAGTGTGTATTTTGAAAAAGAGAAGATGAGACCATGAATTATACTAGTTGAACTGTGACAGTGAATTTTGGTGACTATTTTCTACATTGTACAAAGTCTGAGGATTATTCCCCATGAAGAAACAGAGTTGTAATGAGGAAAAGATTAGCAGTCAGGGGCTCAGCTTCTACTGATATATGTGAAAGGCCTCTACTCCTGTTTTTACCCCGATCTTGTATCTGACCCAGCTGCATCCTGAGAATGCGAACAGACCCACTTTCTCAATTTTTTATTGCTTTATAATAAATCATACCTGGTGACCTAAAATAATGACGCACTGATGCTTTATGATTTTTTGTAATTCTGTAGGTTGGCTGAATTCAGCTAGGCAGTTCTGTTTCACTTGTACTCCACTTGAGGTTGGTGGGGGGAGGTCACTCAAGTGGCATCATTCAACTGTGAGCTTGGCCAGTGCTATAATATCCAAGATACCCTCACTCATATGTCCAAGACATTGGTGCTGGTGGCCAGCTAGTGAGTTATGGCTTTTATCCATGTGACCTCTTTCATTTATTCTCTACATTCCCTCTCATCATTCAGTAGACTAGCTTGAGTTTCTTGGCATGGTAGCTGGTTTCCAAAAGAGCAAAATCAGAAGCCCCCCCAACTCATATGGGCTAAACCCAGAATTGGCACAATGTCACTTTAGCCACATTCTATTGGACAAATAAGTTATAAGGCCAGTTCATTTGCCCTAGTTCTTTACAACAGTGTGCTTTTGTGTTATCCATAGTTCCATAGTATGGAAGTATAGTACATTACTATTTTTTTAAATTTTATTTTATTTAATTTTTATACAGTAGGTTCTTATTAGTACATTACTTTTAAAATAAAAGAAATATGTACTTTTATCCAAAATAAACCTGTTCTGTGGAAACTGTGGAGACCAGTGAAAGAAGGGAAGCCAGAGATAAAAAGTGAGGATGTGAAATGATAATTGGACTTCATATCCAGGTTACTACAAGACCTTTTCCAATCCAATAGTTGATGAACATTAAAAAGAAACCATACATCATGCTATGCACACATTTACAATAAATCACTCAACACAAAGAAATAAATCCCTAAATAATCACAATCCTAAATCCCTAATAAATCACAATGATCCCCATGATGCCAGTAAATCTTAATAATAAAATGAATCAAAAGTTTTTTGATTAATATGTCTATAATTAAATAATGGAATCCTCCTCTGAAGTATCGTTATAACATAGTTTTAGGATAAAATATATTTTTATTGAGGAATTTGTCAAACCCTTAGAAATATGTTTTTCCACTATCATTCTGGAAAGCAAGACAGATTTATACACGTGAGCCTATCTTTCTTTTTTTCTTTGGCATGAAGAGGAAAGAAGATTTCTTCTGACTGCATATTTTTTAATTTTAGATTCTACACTTAAAATGTATATGCTATACAGATAGTTACTAGACTTATGGTGATCATTTCATAACGTATGAAGATGTCAAATCTCTATGTCGTACATCTGAAACTAACATAATATTATACATCAACTATATTTCAATTAAAAAATTAAAACACCTACTATATAAATTCACATATCTTACTGTATTTAAACTTTCTGAACATCAATTTTTTCATGTACAAAGCAGGGCTGATATTTCTCATAGCACAAGTTCATCCAAGTTATTAAAAAATATACTTTGGGGGGCAACTATTTGAGAGGCATTCTTTAGGTACTAAGTAAAGCAATAAATAAAGTCCCTGCTCACATGGAATTTATATTCTACAGGAACAGGCAGACATTCTTGTTTTTAAATTTTACAATATTGCTTCATAATTCAGCGTTTGATATCAAACAGTAAAAGAGCTTTGCAAAGAATAGAAACACGCTGAGGTTATTGTGACTATAAGTGGATAAGGGACTGCTCTAGATTGGGTGGTCCAAGAAGAACTCTACCAGGAAATGTTATTTAAACAGAAATCTGCACTGCAGTGTGGAACCAACCAAGCAGGTCTAGAGAGAACTCCATTTGAGGAAGAGAGAAAAGTAGGTCTTGAACAGGAAGAAGTTGACATAAGAATGAAACTGAAGTTCACTAGGAATAGGGGAGAATACTGAGATGTTGGGTAAATCTATGCGGATTGGAGTACATAGAGTGTGTGTGTGCGTGCGCACACGTGTGTGTGTGTGTGTGAAAGTAAGGGGTTCATATTTTAGCTTAAATGCCATGGGAAGCTATTGGATGACTTTTAGCAGAATTCCGAGATTTTAAGTAATTTATCTGCACTAGTCATCATTTTTCTCTTTTTCTGGTAACTTCCTTACACTTTCTTTGTCCTGGGTGGTGGGAAGTGTCTTAAAACCTACATTTCCTAGTCTCCCTCGCCAACTGGTTTCACATTTCTTTTCAGTACAGTAGAGGCAGTGGCAGGAATTTGGAGTGTGGAGCACGGGAAAAAGCCAGCATAACCCCAATTCTGTCTATATGGCGTAGAATCTTCAGAAGTGACTGCAGTCCTTCAGTGGTTCTACTGCCTATTGAATACCCCTTCCCCATTATCCTACTGATGCCAGATGACTTCAGCTACTCAACTCTGGTAACTCCAGCTTTCCTTTTTATATCCCTAGCTTGTAAAGGTGATAACAGCTTTTTGTTGATACTGATTTCTTGCTTCATTGGTCACTTTTGTCCTGTAAGTTTTGCTAACACCTTTGTAATAAGTCATGAATATCAAATTCCCACTATTGATGTAGTATGGATTCCCTTTCCTCACTGTTTAAAATCAGGACAGCTAAGCATGTGGCAGAGGCAGGACCTATTTCCTCTAGAATCTAGAGCACACTTCTAAATCCCTTGCTCTTAATTCGTTATTAGTTTGGTGACCATGATGTTTATAGATCATTGGTTTTCTAGTTGGTTTCTTCAACCAGTTGTTAAGTTTTATAAAATCATAGCTTCAGATATTTATCTCTGTGTTCCTAGCACCTAACCAAGTGTCACTCACAGTCAAACCTTGATGAATTACTTCTCACTTTGTGATGCACAAGAATTCCTGGTTATAAGACCACGTCTGATCTAGTCACCTGATTTCTAAATCGGTCCTGGTAAGACAAAGCCCTTGCCCATTGTCTGTATTAGACACAGACACAGAAATCCTCTTCCTCAACCTCAACACAATATCTGGTGCTGTGCTACTTTGGACAAACTTTCCAGAGACTCAGTGCCTGCATACTATATCCTCAGCATATTCAACTCATTTATTGCCCATTGTTGCAATTCATAAACGTATTGAATCCAAGATAATAATAATACAGAATGTTTCTCTAAAATTTAATTTGGACACAGTGCCATATTTTGAAATCTTTTCATTAAGCTTAAATTGTTGGGAATAACGCTAAGATGGTCAAAGTGAAGATAGATCTGAATGCGCAAAACAAGAAGAGGTAGGTACAGTAATTTTGATGTGCATGGAGAGTGTTTTAAGCACCTTTGATCGTGTTAACATTAACTTAAGCATTTGCCGCATGTTGGGGAAAATGCTTTTATATTCATTGCTCTTCATAAAAAGTGTTATGTATTAAAATGAATGTTCATGTGTTTTATTAAATATTCAAACTGTAATATTTTCTGAACTTGCTCATCCCGTAAGAAAATTATTAGAAGTCAACTAAACTAAGGAATTGCTTTACACATAGGTTATAAATGGTTTAAGGAGACTTATTTCCAACAGATTTAATTCTCATGTTTGAAAATTATATAAGTATCAAACTATTTAGTTTACCCAAGCATTATTCCAAGCTCTGTAATAAATATTCTACATCAGTATTCTAAAACAATACTATAATTGGTAGTTGTGTGAGATTTTTAAATAAATTCTGGCTTTATAGAACAATCTCAGGCGCAGATCTTTCCTTTAGAAATAGAGATGATTCCTTCTCGAATACAGAGAGAGAAAGAGAGAGAGAAACATTTGTTTAATCATTATGGTTGATATCGCATTGTATTTAACCAATGTGTCTAGAGTTATCAATCTGCAATATGACTGATAGAGTCAAAACAAGAGAAGTAAATCCACTGGCATATTTTGATAGAGAATAGTCTAGGATGACAACATTCTCATAATTCTAGGATTAGTTGTTAGATTCTAGAAAATGAGAACAGATTGAGCCCATTCAGTAATAATTTCTCTCTCTCTGTCTCTCTTTTTTTTCTGTCTTTCTTTTTCCAACACTTTTGAAATATTTGTTTCATGTAGAAAACAAATCTTGACTACTAACTTCAACAATTACTGTAGTTCCTTCATTACCCTTGGTATAGCTTAGGTGTTTACAAATCACTGATAAAGATGCACCCCCTAATTAAATACTAATTTACTTTGACAACTGCAAGTCAGTAAACACAGACGCTCCAAAATTGTGACTTATTATTTTCAATAGGTAACTGATCACTACTTTTTAAACACATTAGTTACAGAGCATTTTCCATTTAATTGTGAAATATCAAGTCAACAGGAAGGGCTTTTATTAAAATACTAGCTAGCATGGACTCTAAAACTTCTCAAGGAGATGAACACTCAAAGCCATTAAAGGCAAAATACCTTATCAGTTTGAATGACAATAATAGCTTGGCACATCCATTAGTGCATTAATACTACATGAAGGTATTACATTGTTTCCACATATCTATTAATACCCTGTTTCCACAAATCTATTAATATAATTAGTGATAATATGGAAAGCATTCAATATTTTTGAAACCTTAAAAAAGAAAAATTTAAAAGGATTATCTTTGGTAGTTTTTCCTTCTTTTCCAGTCGAATGACAGTAAAAAGATATTAGCATAGAACTATCATATAATGATGCATATAATGATTGTCTGCACAATCAAGGAAATATCCTGAAAGCTGAGCTGATAAAACATTTTGTCTAAGATTAGGGCCGTAGTTTGGGGATCAGTAATTGAGTTGGGTTTATATGCCAGCTTAAACACTTATTTTCATTGTGATCAGACAAAGTCATTTAAAACTCCTTGATCTTTCATTTATTTACTTAGAAAACGAGGATGGTAACATCTACCTCACAAATTAACTATTGCAACTGTAAACCTCATTTTAGGGTTTTGTGTATTTCTTGGAACATTGGAAGCTCCTAATAAATATCAGCTCTTTGCAGTATTATTATCTCTTAAAGTACTCAAAATGGGGTAGACCTATCTTCATTTTGTAGGAAAAATGAAGTGAATTTGGCCCATGAGCACACAAACAATAAGTGCTACAGGCTGGGTTTTAAAGAGGGTCAGTATTAGGGAATTTGCACATTGCAGTAGTGAGGCACTCAGCGTTGTGCCGTACGGAAGAAATACATAGCAACTTCAACAACAATAAAATAGCACCAGTATTTTCTTTTCTTCAACCTGTGTGTTTTCCTCTTCTGACTCCTCCCTATTATAGTGCTTGTGTCAGACTGTGTAGGAAGGCAGCTAGCAAGAGCAGTATCAAAGGTACCAAAGGAACTGGATCCTCTGCAGACAGGTTATTTATACGAGGTGGCTGGGATGTGACCATTTTTGACAGTCCCATTTCAGTTTTATCAGAATGTTAACACTGAGGAAGCCACGCTAGACATCAGATCTAGGTGATTGTATTGCTTTAAATCTAACTTACGATCATTTGTCTCACTGGTGGTTTGGATTCATAAAGTGGAGAAACGCAGGACTTCCCCTCTGTGCTTGATTTTGCCTCTTGCTCTTGACTCTGAGCCCTGCTACTTACCCCACTTCGGTTCTTGAAATTGTTCCATTCTGATACTTGGAGCGTTGAGGGACTAAGGGAGATTCAGGACCTGTCAAAGTCATTCCAGGTTAATAGGGTATTTCAGCTTCTGCTCCTATAGTATCAATCCATAACAGGTGACTGGTTTTGATTTTTCTATGTCCTACCCCAGAGCCAGTGTACGGAAGTCAGACTTCTGTCTCCATTTTTATTTGTAACTTGGTTTGATAAATGTCCCACAGCATTGCATTCAACCAAGAATTATTTTTTAGCAAAAAAAAAAGTCTAAAGCACATCTATATTTTTTATTTCCAAATTTGAAGAAGTTTAAAATAAATTAGAAAGAAAGCATCATTAATTGCAGCAGGTAGTAATATTCCACTTCATTAGATTTTTTTCCTCTTTTTCAAAAATACATACGTAATGTGATTCAGCAGGTAGTCGTAGATAATTTGAGGAATCAGTATAGTCAAGGCACCTCCTAAGCAAAGTTAATATGTAGTACTGGTCTCTCCAATCTTAAGTATCCCCATAGATCATAAGGTACATATATCAGGCTTTTGGCACAAGGCATAAGAGAGCTATGTGACATAGTTTGATATGGTTTGGTTTCCAGGCATCGTTTTTTCACGCTTACAATTTAAATGTATGGCTAGAGGCTGGTATTTTCTAGTTGTAAAGAGGCTGTCTGGTGTCTTTCTGCTTAGATGTGAACAGGACCCCCAATCCTCACCACACTTCTGTAGAATTCTTCCTCTTCTATATGTCGCTCTCTAGGGTAGCGTGAGAAGAAAGTTCAGAGAAAAGGTCGTATTCTGGGTGGGCAGCTTGAATCTGTCTAAAAGAAAACTTCATTTGTTTCCATTTTATGCTATTTTATTTGAAAAAGGATGTTTAAGTGATATTTGCTTGCGTCTTGTTCTATCAGTGAGAAAAATCACATACCATAGACAAACATGTCAGTGGAAGGTCTCAAAGATTTTGAAGTAGTTTCAAAGTCTGATAGTAAAAAAGAAAAACATGCAAGGCATTCTTTTTTTCATGCTGTGGAGAGGTACTTACTGATGAAATTATTAAATCAGTATTTCGATGGGATTTTCTTAGAAACCTACAACTACCCTACATTTCCAAATGAATCCAGTTAATATCATAGGTAGAAAATAGTTGATGTATAGGATCTTGTGTTGAAGCAGATATGCTACAATATAAATTCTCAAACATCATTACTTAGTTGAGGAGAATTTGCCAAACTTTACATGCACACAGCCTTTGTGTTAGTAAATCTGCAAATACAATTTTATCCTAAAGACGTCTTTGCCCATTTCTGACAGTAACTACATAAGTACATTCATTGTGACATTGTTTGTAATTGTTATCTATTGATGAAAATTTAGGTTGTTTTCAAGTTTTTCACTGTTTAAACAAAATGTGGTACATTAAAAATAGTGTAACCTATAGCCTATAAAAATGAAATAGATCTATATGCCTTGGCAGTTGCCTTTGCATAAAACTCACAAAGAAGAAACTAGTATTGGGTGATGTCTAAGAGAACAGTCCATTGAATTAAACTCTTTGGGTTTAATGTCTGGCTCCATTTAGTAATTGGGTAATGTACAAGTTACCCAAAGCCTTTGAGTATTGGACTTTTCCTCTGTTAATGTAATCCTTAAAATGGTCACCCTAGTAGGTTTTATACAAATTTAAAGAATTAATTCTGGGGAGAGACATAAGTAGATGAAAGAAAATTTACTTTTTACTTACGTGTCCATTCAAATGTTAAAGTTAATTATCACAGAATTGTAAGATTTAAATGCTCACTCAGTATGCTGGATCTCACCCATCCAGCCTTCCACCCACTCTCTACTCATTTTTACCTGTTCTATGCCCCAGAAGGCTGACGTGGACAGTGCCTCAATGGGTTTTCCCACGTTCTAGATTGTGGTTGAGTCAGAGCAATGAGAAACATGGGAAGAAAATCAGAGGGTAATAGGAGAGTGAATTGAGGCATTTATTCCCCAGGTGCCTTCTCTCCTATGATCTGGATATTTATGGCCATAGCTCCTTTGGCCAGCTTCTCTCATTACTTTCTCTCAGCATTCTGGTGAAGGATCCCTATCCTTGCTCCTTCAAGCCTGGGGGTGGTAATATGGTGCCATGGTGCCAACCCCTGAAGGAGTATACTGTCTGTTACTTCTTTTTCTAAATGCTACTGGTAACCTTTGCAAATAGCCTATTTTAACATTCTTCTCAAGTTACCTAGTCAAGACCGTGACCGGTAGACTCAAACCCATCCAAACAAACTCAGAAGTCGAAAGTCTTTCTTGTGAAGATCACAGTCCAATGGGTCTGTTTGATTTCCTGCTCCTTCTGAAGCAATTAGCACAGTGCCAGGCACACGATAAATATTAAATACATATTTAATGAACAAATAAATCATGAATGAATGAATGCATGCATGAATGAATGAATACATGAATGAATGAATAGATGGATGGATAGATGAATGAATGAATAAATAACTGGGATTATTATTTATGCATTCAATTTCTAAAAGCAAAGACTCTGTTCTGCTGATTTTTCTTATAAGTTGTAAACTTAACTGCCTGTGAAAGATGTAGATCTTAGAAACTTACTGTCTTCATATATGCAATTTTTACCCCCTTCTCTCCCCAGTGGTTAAGTGACATGTCTTTTTCCTTGAGGCTTCTGACGTATTTGCTTTGTCATCCTCAGGCAATTATTGTTGCAGATGAAACCTTTCAAAATAATTTAAATGAGGTTGGTTTCAATTAATGCTACAAACTCCAACTGACTCAGAGCGGTTTTTTCCTTTGTTTTTATTTTTTCACATTTGAATATTTTAACAAGTGAAATTTGATATCAATGTCTGACCAATTACTTATTGTCATTAATATTATTATTGGTTACCTGAATACCGTGCCTATAGGTCACATTGAGATATAAAGGTATAATACTTCCTCAGGAAAGAATGTCATACCATTTGAGTTTATATATACAAATAACTCTTCTGAACTAATATTCAGAGTCATTTAACTGGAATAAATGACTACAGTTAGAAAACTACTGGAAAGCTCTGCAGTATCACAATTCAAGTAAGGAAGACCTGGATTTAATACTTCTACATGTGGATACTTACAGTTACATGATTTAAAACCTTCTCACCCCATATTTCCCATACATAAAACGGTAAGGATTAAATGAGGTATGATACATTAGTTAACATGTGTTGAGAAGTTTCCTAGTTGCAAGCACGATGCCATTATTATTATTATTGGTATCAGTTCTTTATTAACTTGTTTCACGCATTTGTCCAGTATGGTGCTTATTGGAACAAAACTGAATAGAAGAAAGGGGGAAAACGTGGTGTAATGTGAGAAGAGGACTCTAGATGGATTAGTTTCCTTTGGTCCAAGGAGATGTAGTTTTGTCTCAATTAGTGATGAAGGCCAGTGAGAGTGACCCAAAGTCTAGGTAAAGTGACACATGTCTTTTGAGAAGGTGAGGATCAGCTGACTATTAGAATGGCAACTTCTGTTCTTCTTCCCTCACACAGTGTATCTTTAACCTATGTTAAAATGTAGCATGATCTATTCTACACTGTGATGTTTGTGTGTGTGTTCACATGTGTGTGCACAAACATGATTACTGAAAGTAAGATTCTAAATTCCACTAGTAAAAGTGTAATACTGGAGCTACCTTTTTTTTTTTTAACATCTTTATTGGCGTATAACTGCTTTACATTGTTATGTTAGTTGCTGCTATATAACAAAGTGAATCAGCTATACATATACATATATCCCCATATCCCATCCCTCTTGCATCTCCCTCCCATGCTCCTAACCCAGCCCTCTAGGTGGTCACAATGAACGAGCTGATTTCCCTGTGCTATGTAGCTGCTTCCCACTATCTATTTTACATTTGGTAGTGTATGTATGTCAACACTACTCTGTCACTTCGTCCCAGCTTACCCTTCCCCATCCCCGTGTCCTCAGGTCCATTCTCTACATCTGCGTCTTTATTCCTGTCTTGCCCCTAGGTTCATCAGAACCTTTTTTTTTTTTTTAGATTCCATATATATGTGTTAGCATACAGTATTTGTTTTTCTCTTTCTGACTTACTTCACTCTGTATGACAGTCTTTAGGTTCATCCACCTCACTACAAATAACTCAATTTCATTTCTTTTTATGGCTGAGCAATATTCCATTGTATATATGAGCCACATCTTCTTTATCCATTTATCTGTCAATGGACACTTAGGTTGCTTCCATGTCCTGGCTATTGTAAATAGTGCTGCAATGAACATTCTATGCCTAACTCTTTTTGAATTATGGTTTTCTCAGGGTATATGCCCGGTGGTGGGATTGCTGGGTCATATGGTAGTTCTATTTTTAGTTTTTTAAGGAACCTCCATACTGCTCTCCATAGTGGCTGTATCAATTTACATTCCCACCAACAGTGCAAGAGGGTTCCCTTTTCTCCACACCCTCTCCAGCATTTATTGTTTGTAGCTTTTTTGATGATGATGGCCATTCTGACCGGTGTGAGATGATATCTCATTGTAGTTGTGATTTGCATTTCTCTAATGATTGATGATGTTGAGCATTCTTTCATGTGTTTGTTGGCCATCTGTATATCTTCTTTGGAGAAATGTCTTTTTAAGTCTTCTGTCCATTTTTGGATTGGGTTGTTTTTTTGATATTGAGCTGCATGAGCTGCTTGTAAATTTTGGAGATTAATCCTTTGTTGCTTCATTTGCAAATATTTTCTCCCATTCTGAGGGTTGCCTTTTCGTCTTGTTTATGGTTTCTTTTGCTGTGCAAAAGCATTTAAGTTCATTAGGTCCCACTTCTTTATTTTTGTTATTTCCATTTTCTAGGAGGTGGATCAAAAAGGATCTTGCTGTGATTTATGTCATACAGTGTTCTGCCTTTGTTTTTCTCTAAGAGAATTATAGTGTCTGGCCTTACATTTAGGCCTTTAATCCATTTTGAGTTTATTTTTGTGTATGGTGTTAGAGCGTGTTCTAATTTCATTCTTTTACATGTAGCTGTCCAGTTTTCCCAGCAACACTTATTGAAGAGGCTGTCTTTTCTCCATTGTATATTCTTGTCTCCTTTATCAAAGATAAGGTGACCATATGTGTGTGCATTTATATTTGGGTTTTCTATCCTTTCTATTGATCTATATTTCTGTTTTTGTGCCAGTACCATACTGTCTTGATGACTGTAGCTCTGTAGTATAGTCTGAAATCAGGGAGCCTGATTCCACAATTCTTTCTCAAGGTTGCTTTTGCTATTCGGGGTCTTTTGTGTTTCCATACAAACTGTGAAATTTTTTGTTCTAGTTCTGTGAAAAATGCCATTGGTAGTTTGATAGGGATTGCATTGAATCTGTAGATTGCTTTGGGTAGTATAGTCATTTTCAAAATGTTGATTCTTCCAGTCCAAGAATCCAGAGAATCCATATCTCTCCATCTGTTTGGATTACCTTTCATTTCTTTCATATAGTTTTCTGCATACAGGTCTTTTGTCTCCTTAGGTAGGTTTATTCCTAAGTATTTTTACTCTTTGTTGCAATGGTAAATGGGAGTATTTCCTTTATTTCTCTTTCAGATTTTTCATCATTAATGTATAGAAATACAAGAGATTTCTGTGCATTAATTTTGTATCCTGCTACTTTACCAAATTCATTGATTAGCTCTTGTAGTTTTCTGGTAGCATCTTTAGGTTTCTGTGTGTATAATGTCATGTCACCTGCAAACAGTGACAGTTTTACTTCTTTTAAAATTTGGATTCCTTTTATTTCTCTTTCATCTCTGAATGCTGTGGCTAAAATTTCCAAAACTATATTGAATAATAGTGGTGAGAGTGGGCAACCTTGTCTTCTTCCTGATCTTAGTGGAAGTTGTTTCAGTTTTTCAGCATGAGAAAAATGTTGGCTGTGGGTTTTATATATGGCCTTTATTATGTTGAGGTAAGTTCCCTCTTTGCCTACTTTCTGGAGAGATTATATCATAAATGGGTGTTGAATTTTGTCAAAAGGGTTTTCTGCATCTGCTGAGATGATCATATGCTTTTACTCCTTCACTTTGTTAATATGGTTTATCACATTGACTGATTTGCGTATATTGAAGAATCCTTGTATTCCTGGGATAAACCCCACTTGATCATGGTTGATGATCCTTTTAATGTGCTACTGGATTCTGTTGGCTAGTATTTTGTTGAGGATTTTTTCATCTATGCTCATCGGTGATATTGCCCTGTAGTTTTCTTTTTTTGTGACATCTTTGTCTGGTTTTGGTATCAGAGTGATGGTGGCCTCGTAGAATGAGTTTGGGTGTGTTTCTCCCTCTGCTATATTTTGGAAGAGTTTGAGAAGGGTAGGTGTTAGCTCTTCCTTAAATTTTTGATAGAATTTGCCTGTGAAGCCATCTGGCCCTGGGCTTTTATTTGTTGGAGATTTTATTTTTTTTTTATTATTATTTTTAAAAGCCCCATCACAGTGCTGCTCACAAGCTACTTAATAGTCTTCTTTTTTTTTTTTTTAATAGTGTGCTCGGGGCACACTATCATCTTTTCTGCCTTTTATTAATTTTATTTATTATTTATTTTTGCTGTGTTGGGTCTTCGTTTCTGTGCAAGGGCTTTCTCTAGTTGTGGCAAGCGGGGGCCACTCTTCATCGCGGTGTGCGGGCCTCTCACTATCGTGGCCTCTGTTGTTGCAGAGCACAGGCTCCAGACGCGCAGGCTCAGTAGTTGTGGCTCACAGGCCTAGTTGCTCTGCGGCATGTGGGATCCTCCCAGACCAGGGCTTGAACCCGTGTCCCCTGCATTAGCAGGCAGACTCTCAACCACTGCACCACCAGGGAAGCCCTGTTGGAGATTTTAAATCACAGTTTCAATTTCATTGCTTGTGATTGGTCTGTTTATATTTTCTATCTCTTCCAGGTTCAGTCTCAGAAGGTTGTGCTTTTCTAAGAATTTGTCCATTTCTTCTAGGTTGTCCATTTTATTGGCATATAGTTGCTTGTAGTAATCTCTCATGATCTGTCTATTTCTGCAGTGTCAGTTGTTACTTCTCCTTTTTCACTTCTAATTCTATTGATTTGAGTCTTCTCCCTTTTTTTCTTGATGAGTCTGGCTAATGGTTTATCAATTTTGTTACCTTCTAAAAGAAACAGCTTTTAGTTTTATTGATCTTTGCTATCATTTCCTTCATCTTTTTCATTTATTTCTGATCTGATCTTTATGATTTCTTCCCTTCTGCCAACTTTGGGAGTTTTTTTGTTCTTCTTTCTCTAATTGTAAGGTTAGGTTGTTTATTTGAATTTTTTATTGTTTCTTGGGGTAAGGTTGTATTGCTATAAACTTCCCTCTTAGAACTGCTTTTGCTGCATCCCATAGTTTTTGGGCCGTCGTGTTTCCATTGTCATTTGTTTCTAGGTATTTTTTTTTCCACTTTTATTTCCTCAGTGATCTCTTGGTTATTTAGTAGCGTATTGTTTAGCCTCCACGTGTTTGTATTTTTTTACAGTTTTTTTTTTCCTGTAATTGATATCTAGTCTCAAAGTGTTGTGGTTAGAAAAGATACTTTATATGATTTCAATTTTGTTAAATTTACCAAGGCTTGATTTGTGACGTAAGATATGATCTGTCCTGGAGAATGTTCCATGAGCACTTGAGAAGAAAGTGTATTCTGTTGGAGTGATCCCTTGATCAGTATGTAGTGTCCTTCTTTGTCTCTTGTAATAGTCTTTATTTTAAAGTTTATTTTTTCTGATATGAGAATTGCTACTCCAGCTTTCTTTTTTTTTTTTTTTCTTTTTTTTGCTGTACACGGACCTCTCACTGCTGTGGCCTCTCCCATTGCAGAGCACAGGCTCCAGACGCGCAGGCCCAACGGCCATAGCTCACAGGCCCAGCCGCTCTGCGGCATGTGGGATCCTCCCAGACTGGGGCACGAACCCACGTCCTCTGCAGCAGCAGGGGGAATCTCAATCACTGCACCACCAGGGAAGCCCACCAGCTTTCTTTTGATTTTCATTTTCATGGAATATCTTTTTCCATCCCCTTACTTTCAGTCTGTGTGTGTCCCTAGGTCTGAAGTGGGTCTCTTGTAGACAGCATATATATGGGTCTTGTTTTTGTATCCATTCAGCCAGTCTCTGTCTTTTGGTTGGAGCATTTAATCCATTTACATTTAAGGTAATTATCAATATGTATGTCCCTATTACCGTTTTCTTAATTGTTTTGGGTTCATTTTTGTAGGTCTTTTCCTTCTCTTGTGTTTCCTGCCTATAGAAGTTTCTTCAGCGTTTGTTGTGAAGTTGGTTTGGTGGTGCTGCATTCTCTTAGCTTTTGCTTGTCTGTAAAGGTTTTAATTTCTCTGTCAACTCTGAATGAAATTCTTGCTGAGTAGAGTAATCTTGGTTGTAGGTTTTTCCCTTTCATCACTTTAAATATGCCCTGCCACTCCCTTCTTGCTTGCAGAATTTTTGCTGAAAGATCAGCTGTTAACCTTATGGGTGTTAGCTTGTATGTCATTTGTTGCTTTTCCCTTGCTGCTTTTAATATTTTTTCTATGTATTTAATTTTTGATAGTTTGATTAGTGTGTGTCTTGGTGTGTTTCTCCTTGAATTTATCCTCTATGGGACTCTCTGCACTTCCTGGACTTGATTGACTATTTCCTTCCCCATTTTAGGGAAGTTTTCAGTTATAATCTTTTAAAATATTTTCTCAGTCCCTTTCTATTTCTCTTCTTCTTCTTGAACCTCTATAATTCGAATGTTTGTGCATTTAATGTTGTCCTAAAGCTCTCTGAGACTGTCCTTAATTCTTTTCATTCTTTTTTCTTTAATCTGCTCTGCAATACTTATTTCCACTCTTTTATCTTCCAGGTCACTTATCCGTTCTTCTGCCTCAGTTATTCTGCTATTGATTCCTTCTAGAGAATTTTTAATTTCACTTATTGTGTTCATCATTGTTTGTTTGCTCTTTAGTTCTTCTAGGTTCTTGTTCAACATTTCTTCTATTTTCTCCATTCTATTTCCAAGATTTTGGACCATCTTTACTATCATTACTCTGAATTCTTTTTCAAGTAGACTGCCTATTTCCTCTTCATTTGTTTGGTCTGGTGGGTGTTTACCTTGCTCCTTCATCTCCTGCATATTTTTGTGCCTTCTCATCTTGCTTAACTTACTGTGTTTCGGGTCTCGTTTTCACAGGCTTCAGGTTTGTAGTTCCCATTGTTTTTGGTGTCTACCCCCAGTGGGTAAAGTTGGTCCAGTGGCTTGTGTAGGCTTCCTGGTGGAGGGGATGGTGCCTGTGTTCTGGTGGATGAGGCTGGATCTTGCCTTTCTGGTGGGCAGGACCATGTCCAGTGGTGTGTTTTGGGGTGTCTCTGAACTTAGTATGATTTTAAGCAGCCTCTCTGCTAATTGGTGGGCTTGTGTTCCTGTCTTGCTAGTTGTTTAGCATGGGGTGTCCAGCACTGGAATTTGCTGGTCGTTGAGTGGAGCTGGGTCTTAGCATTGAGACAGAGATATCTGGGTGAGCTATCACCAATTGATATTACGTTGAGCCAGGAGTTCTCTGGTGGTCCAATGTCCTGATCTCGGCTCTCCCACCTTAGAGGCTCAGGCCTGACACCCAGCTGTAGCACCAAGACCACCTTTGTGTGTCACCACACTGCTTAGAAGAAAAGGGAGAAAAAAAAGAAAGAAAATAAATAAGTTCAGTTATTATATAAAATAAAGTTTTTAAAATAAAAACTAAAAGATATTATTAAATGTAAAAAATTAATAAAAAGAGAGCAACCAAACCAATAAACAAATCCACGAATGAAAGCAAGCGTAAAAACTAAACTAAGATAAACATATAAATCAGAAACTAGTCTTTCGCATACAGCAATCCCCAAGTCTACAGTTGCTCCCAAAGTCCACCACCTCCATTTTGTGATGATTCGTTGTCTTTTCAGGTATTCCACTGATGCAGGGTACATCAAGTTGATTGTGGAGATTTAATCTGCTGCTCCTGAGGCTGCATGGAGAAATTTCCCTTTCTCTTCTTTGTTTGCACAGCTCCTGGGGTTCAGATTTGGATTTGGCCCCACCTCTTCATTTAGGTCACCCTCTGGCATCTGTTCTTCCCCCAGGCAGGAGGGGGTTAAAGGAGTGGCTGATTAGGGGGTTCTGGGTCACTCAGGCTCTGGGGAGGGATGGGTATGGAATGCGGGACAAGCCTGCAGTGGCAGAGGCCGGCGTGAAGTTACACCAGCCTGAGGCACGCTGTGTGTTCTCCCGCGGAAGTTGTCCCTGGGTCACGGGACTCTGGCAGTGGCGGGCTGCACAGGCTTCAGAGAGGGGAGGTGTGGATAGTGACCTTTGCTTGCACACAGGATTCTTGGTAGCTGCAGCAGCAGCGTTAGTGTTTCATGCCCGTCTCTGGTGTCCACTCTGATAACCATAGCTTGTGCCCATCTCTGAAGCTCGTTTAGGTGGTGCTCTGAATCCCCTCTCCTCGTGCACCCCCAAACAATGGTCTCTTGACTCTTAGGCAGTTCCAGACTTCTTCCTGGATTCCCTCCATGCTATCTGTGGTGCACTAGCCCCCTTCAGGCTGTGTTCACGCAGCCAACCCCAGTCCTCCCCCTGGGATCCGACCTCCGAAGCCGGAGCTTCAGCTCCCAGCTCCCGCCTGCCCCAGCTGGTGAGCAGACGAGCCTCTCGGGCTGTTGAGTGCTGGTCGGCACCGATCCTCTGTGCGGGAATCTCTCCGCCTTGCCCTCTGCACCCCTGTTGCTGCCCTCTCCTCCGTGGCTCCAAGGCTTCCCCGCTCTGCCACCCGCAGTCTCCACCAGTGAAGGGGCTTCCTAGTGTGTGGAAACCTTTCCTCCTTCACAGCTCCCTCCCAGAGGTGCAGGTCCCTTCGCTATTCTTTTGTCTCTGTTTTTTCTTTTTTCTTTTGCCCTACCCAGGTACGTGGGGAGTTTCTTGCCTTTTGGGAGGTCTCAGGTCTTCTGCCAGCATTCAGTAGGCATTCTGTAGGAGCTGTTCCACATATAGATGTATTTTTTGATGTATTTGTGGGGAGGAAGGTGATCTCCACATCTTACTCCTCCACCATCTTGAAGGTCCTTTCCTGGTATTACCTTTAAAATACTTGTTACTATGTTAAAATAACCAAGCCAGAAGGCATTTTAAAAAAAATACTAAGTAAGATAAAATGTGTACAACTTTTGTCAGGGACTGGTTTATAATAGCCGTTTATTAAATTAAGTTTTAAGTGGCTATAGCAAAAATGAACTATTTATTCCTAGCTTCCCCATCTAAACATATAGGATTGAGCTTTAACCATTTTAAAGCATTTTGATCCTTAAAGTCATAAATTAGTAACGGATGTCAAGGCTAATCCGTGTCTCTCACAGATATAGTTGTGAGACCAAAAGGCATGTTCATCCTATTTAAAGGGCAAACATTCTGCTTTAAGGCAAGGACACTTATGTGTGGAAACCAAATACCCTGAAGCTATTCCGGTTGGTGTATGGGAAGGAGGAGGGACTTTTGCACAGGCTGCATAAAATAGTTGAATGCTGATGGAGTTCAGTATAGATATGCAAAATGTCATTAAGATACTGTCTTTGTATCGAGACAGATATGAACTCAAATTCCAGCGTCATCAATCATTAGTGTGTAACCTTGTGCAAGTCAATTAACATTTCTGAGTCTACTTCCTAACATATAAGTGTTTTTCATCATTTTGTGAGAACTTTGAGAGGTTTAGGGATATTTTGTTTATGTCTTTGTTCAGTGGCTTACATAGGTAACCATAGAATCATCATCATCTTTCTCTTCATTATAATAATTAGCTACCTATTGAAATTATTAATATTTATTACACACCAAGCACAGTACTAAATATGCCGGACTTCGTTCAATTACTTAACCTTCGTATTATTTTCTGTTCTGTAATATGCCTACATATGAGGACTGCATGAGGTAATGCATATGGCTAAAACTAAAATTTGAAATAAGGTCTATCTTGACATGATTTACAGTGTTAGCAACCACTTGGCTATTCAATAAGTATTGTTCCACCTGAAAAAGTATGCTTCAATCATCTTCTTGATGAAAACATCACAGATACCAGTCCCTACTAGAACGATGCCATTGACTGCAGGTCTAAGAATTGACATTCAAAGCCTTCCAAGCTTCCTTTGGGACATGGAATGTGTCAAGAATCCTACTTTCTCATTCTCTTTTTCTCATTTCTACTTTACTAAGAGTGGTTTCTCCTCACTCACTCTACCTGCTTCATTGCAAGCCTTTATTAATATATGTGCTAATAACACCAATTGATATAATCATGCTACATTCATTAAAGCAATCTTCCTAATGGCTATCCATTCATGCCAATTACCCAAGATCCAAATCCTACAGGTTGATGTGAAGGGCCAGGTGAAGCCTGAACATGCAGCAGGGTGCATTACGGTGAAGAACCTGTAACATAGGTAGCATAAGAAACACTCATTTTTTTTTTTTTTTTTTTTTTTTGGAAAAGAAAAATTTTCCAGCTTTTTTGAGATATAATTGACATATAACATTAAGTATAATGATGACTTGATACACTTATAGATTGCAAAATGATTAACACAGTAGGGTTAGTTAATATCTCCATTAATTCACATAATTACCATTTCTTTTTTATGGTGAGGACTTTTAAGATCAACTCTCTTAGCAACTTTCGAGTACATAATACAGAATTGTTAACTGTAGTCACCATGCTGTACATTAACTTTCCCAGAACTTATTCATCTTATAACTGGAAGTTTGTACCATTTGACCAATATATCTCTTCATCTCCCTTACCGCCCCAGGGCTTGACAGCCATTATGATTCTACCCTCTGTTTCTATAAGTTCAGTTTTTACATTCTACATATACATTATCTCATACAGTATTAGTCTTTGGCTGACTTTTGTCACTTAGAATAATGCTCTCAAGGTCTCTTAGGATAATGTTCTCATGCGTGTTGTCACAAATGACAGGATTTCCTTCTTTCTCATGGATGAATAATATTCTGTCTTACTCTACATATATATAGATTATATTCTATTTCTATATTATATCTAATATCACATCTTCTTATACATATTATCATGTATATACGTCATATGTATGTATATAATCTCATCTTCTTATATATATATTAACTGTATATATTGTTGTGTCATTATCCAGCTGGTAAGAGTCATATTTAGCCTCTTGAAAGATTTACATACATTTCAAAAAGACAGAGAAAGAGTCTACAATTAAATATTTTCTAAAGTAAATGTTCTAAAAAAAGGGAAGTGTGCCCCTTTCCTTATTTTCAATAAGGAAAATTAAGCCTCTTATTTTTAATTTGTATTTGACCTTATAATACACACACACGTAATTATGAATTTTATTCCGAATCATTTGAAAGTAAGTTGTAGATATCTATGTATAATATATTTACCAATTTGTTTAATCCTAGAATATACAGAAAGTCAGTATTTGTTTACGTTTCTATAAATATTATATTCAAAAGTTATTTTTCTGTTTTCCTCTTTCAGTGAGGTTATGTCATTCATTTGAAACATGGTTTGATTCGTTTGTTTTGTGGTCCTAGGGTTTGTGCCCAACCCTGCTGATTTTTTAAAAAATGTGATATTCTTGAGTGTGCAGAACATTAACATGGTTGCAGAAGCCAGAACTGTACAAACCGTATATTCAGAGAAGTGTCTTCACCCCTCCAGCACATTTCTTTCATCATTTTCACTTTGTTCTCACCCACTCCTTGTAGGTAAGCAATCCCACTAGTCTCTGTTTATTTTTTCTTCATTTTCTTTAAAATGAGTAGATAGCGGTGTATTTTCCTATTTATTTTCTTCTAAAGATACTTTTATATACTTTGCTTTTACACTTAACAATATATCCTGGAAACTTCTCCATGTTGGTTCATAGAATTTCATTTTTTTATAGATACACAGCAGTTCATTTTTTAAATATACCACAACTTCCTCAACCACTCCTCAATTTAAAGGCACGTAAGAGATTACAAACAATGCAAACAATGCTACATTGAATTAATTTGTACATATATATCTCCATATTGCTGGGTGTCATTTTAGGGTAAATTTCCTCTCCTTTTATAGCAAGTGTAAGCAATTCGCACAGAACAAGACCAGGTGCATTGTAGGACCTCACAGTGCATTCCTGTGCTGTGTTTTCTAATTTTCAGGATTTATAACCACATACTCAATCCCAAGAAGTGGTCTGGATGAAAGAACCATCAAGATCAGTACCTTGCAATTTTTACATACTCAGAAAGATGTGTAGGAGTGTAAGAGGTCCATTGTGGATCGGCTCCCATAGCTTCTTATGTAAATACTTCATGGTACCTCCTGAGGCTTGATTAGTTCTCCTCTGTTCTACTTCCATCAAAGAACTTGATATTCTGCATTATAATCATTGATTTTCTTGTCACTCTTTCCTCCTTAAGAGAAATCTTATTGAACTCCTATCAATGCCTGGAGCCGTTTTAGATGTTAGGGATTCAGAGATGAATAAATGCAGATGAATGAACATAAGGAAAAGATTAAAAGTTGAGGAGGACAGGTAGCCTGTAACTTATTCATCTGAGTTTTACTCTCTCATCCCAGATGCTTAGTACAAAGTGGTACTTGTTAGAATGCAAATCATTTCCTCCTTCTCCTCCGGGATTGAGGGACTATAGGATATCATCTCCTTGCTATCTATCAATCCAAGAGAATCTCAGGCAAGTATCAGAACCCACATGTAGAAGCTGATTTTTACCTAGAGAATTGACCTTTCCAAGTCTTAAACTGCATATTATATTAAGAAAAATGTAAAAGATCGTGAGGGTGAAAGCAAAACTTTCTGAGGCTGCTCTTGTGGAAAGTGCATTGATAATGATATTATAGGTATCATTGATATGATCATTACTACATGAGAGAACAGGCCACATAATTTTCCATTGACTGCATTAGGAAAAGAGATACATTATAAGTTCTAACTGCTTAGGATATAAAATATTGATATATAGCCTTTATTTTTAGGGATAGTTTAACCTTAAGCAAAATGTAGGTTATTGAGTAGAGGGACTACTGTGATGGTGTTTTGTCAAATAAATGGCCTTTTATAATCTCAGTAGTCTTTTCTATGGAGAGTTGTAATGGAAAGATGTTTGTCCAGTTTCCCTTAGCTTGAGGAATTGCCTCTTCCCCAGCTCATATAGTTTCTGGAGACTGCCAATCACAGAGCCACCTGTGGTTGTGGGTATGAATGAGTGACTTGGTTTTGGGCAGACATGGTACCCTGTGTCCACAAATATTGATCTAAGTGTGGTAGACATGACTAGAGCAGTACCCTTCAGAGTTATTTCAAAGGACACCTTCTAGTAAATCTGGAAAGGCAAGTTTCAAAACCACTTAACCCTGGTGCTGCTTTTGGTTATCTTGCAAACTGTGTGAGGGAAGTCTGTTTAAGAATGAAGTCTCCACAGAAGAGAGCAGCACCAAGAAATGTAGAGGAGGTGCAGAGCCCTGAAAACATTATTAGAGCACCTGGATCCAGCTGAGTTGGAAGCAAACTATCCCTTAACTTTTGAGTTATATAAGCCAATACATTTGTCACTATCATTCCTTTCTATTTTATTCCTATACAACTTTCTGAAATTAATACAAATTTTAATTCATTAGAGAAAGATATTCTTAAACAGTCTTAAGTAAAATGACTAAAAATAATATCTAAAATTCCCTTTACTAGTTATGACCTTTCTCTGTTACTCTGACTTCTTGTCTTAGATTTTATACTAAGACTTTTTATAAACAAAAATATATATATGGAGATGAGGTTAAAGGCATAAAATGGATTTAATGTTAAATTGTATTTGGGCCATGAAAGAAGAGGCAAAGGGGCAAAATAATCATGAGACTAATGATCTAGGGGGACAGAAGAAATGGGTTTTAATTCTGGATCTACTTTTAATTTGTCTTAATGGCATTTGGTGAAAATGTTTCATTTACTCAAATAGGTAGAGGGTCAACCAACCATTGGTTCCAAATCAAGTTCCTGAATTTCTAAAAAAGTCTACAGGGCTTCCCGGCTGGCGCAGTGGTTGGGAGTCCGCCTGCCGATGCAGGGGACATGGGTTCGTGCCCCGGTCCGGGAAGATCCCACATGCCGTGGAGCGGCTGGGCCCGTGAGCCGTGGCCGCTGAGCCCGTGTGTCCGGAGCCTGTGCTCCGCAACGGAAGAGGCCACAACAGTGAGAGGCCCGCGTACTGCAAAAATCAAACAAGAAAAAAGTCTACAAAGCTAACAGTGAGGCTCTTTACCCTATTTTCTAGAGCAAATTTTTAAAATTTATTAAGAATCATAAATGTAATGGGGGAAATTCCTGCCCCAGTTAAATCATCCTCATATTTTTGTTAATATGCGTGCTCTCATTTGAACTAAGGCTGATAACTTTGGCTTTCTCATATAAACAAAAAAGTTATGATTTGTCTGTTGTGTATTCCTTTGATTAATAATGAATTGTTAGTCGATTATTATTTAATAAACTCCATGGGTTTGTAAGACCACAGCCAGATGGTCCTGTGGTTCCTGACCTTTATTTTCCCAACAAAGACCTTTTTATTATTTTCTTTTCTCTTTTACAATATTTCAGAATAACCTAAGGAAAGGTATGTGCTTTGGTGACCTATAGATCAAAGTATTGCTTCTATATTTAGAAATAACCAGTCCAGTGTTCCTTTGAACCTTAGTTTCATCACCCTTAAAATGGGACCACTGGAACCTACAGCACAGAATTGCTATAAAGTATGAATAAGATTTTCATTTGGCCTATTTTTTTATAACATCTTTATTAGAGTACAGTTGCTTTACAATGGTGTGCTAGTTTCTGCTTTATAACAAAGTGAATCAGTTATACATATGCATATGTCCCCATATCTCTTCCCGCTTATCTCCCTCCCTCCCACCCTCCCTATCCCACCCCTCTAGGCGGTCACAAAGCACTGAGCTGATCTCCCTGTGCTATGTGGCTGCTTCCCACTAGCTCTCTTTTTTACGTTTGGCAGTGTATATATGTCCATGCCACTCTCTCACTTTTTCCCAGCTTACCCTTCCCCCTCCCCGTATCCTGAAGTCCATTGTCTAGTAGGTCTGCATCTTTATTCCCGTCTTACCCCTAGGTCCTTCTGACCATTTTTTTTCTTTTTTAAGATTCCATATATATGTATTAGCATACGGTATTTGTTTTTCTCTTTCTGACTTACTTCACTCTGTATGACAGTCTCTAGGTCCATCCACCTCACTACAAATAACTCAGTTTCATTCCTTTTTATGGCTGAGTAATATTCCATTGTATATATGTGCCACATCTTCTTTATCCATTCATCTGCTGATGGACACTTAGGTTGCTTCCATGTCCTGTCTATTGTAAATAGAGCTGCAATGAACATTTTGGTACATGACTCTTTGAATCTTGGTTTTCTCAGGGTATATGCCCAGTAGTGGGATTGCTGGGTCATATGGTAATTCTATTTTTAGTATTTTAAGGAACCTCCATACTGTTCTCCACAGTGGCTGTATCAATTTACATTCCCACCAACAGTACAAGAGGGTTCCCTTTTCTCCACACCCTCTCCAGTATTTACTGTTTGTAGATTTTTTGATGATGGCCATTCTGACCAGTGTGAGATAATATCTCATTGTACTTTTGATTTACATTTCTCTAATGATTAGTGATGTTGAGCATTCTTTCATGTGTTTGTTGACAATCTGTATATCTTCTTTGGAGAAATGTCTATTTAGGTCTTCTGCCCATTTAGATTCGGTTGTTTGTTTTTTTAATATTGAGCTGCATGAGTTGCTTATATGTTTTGGAGATTAATCCTTTGTCAGTTGCTTCATTTGCAAATATTTTCTCCATTCTGAGGGTTGTCTTTTTGTCTTGTTTATGGTTTCCTTTGCTGTGCAAAAGCATTTAAGTTTCATTAGGTTCCATTTGTTTATTTTTGGTTTTATTATCATTTCTCTACGAGGTGGGTCAAAAAGGATCTTGCTGTGATTTATGTTATAGAGTGTTCTGCCTATGTTTTCCTCTAAGAGTTTGATGGTGTCTGGCCTTATATTTAGGTCTTTAATCCATTTTGAGTTTATTTTTGTGTATGGTGTTAGGGAGTGTTCTAATTTCATTCTTTTAATGTAGCTGTCCAGTTTTCCCAGCACCACTTATTGAAGAGGCTGTCTTTTCTCCACTGTATATTCTTGTCTCCTTTATCAAAGATAAGGTGGCCATATGTGCGTGGGTTTATCTCTGGGCTTTCTATCCTGTTCCATTGATCTATATTTCTGTTTTTCTGCCAGTACCGTACTGTCTTGATGACTGTTGCTTTGTAGTGTAGTCTGAAGTCATGGAGGCTAACTCCTCCAGCTCCGTTTTTCTTTCTCAAGACTGTTTTGGCTATTTGGGGTCTTTTGTGTCTCCATAAAAATTGTGAAAATTTTTGTTCTACTTCTTGAAAAATGCCAGTGATAGTTTGATAGGGGTTAAATTGAATCTGTGATTGCTTTGGGGAGTATAGTCATTTTCACAGTGTTGATTCTTCCCATGCAAGAACATGGTATATCTCTCTATCTATTCGTATCATCTTTAATTTCTTTCATCAGTGTCTTATACGTTTCTGCATACAGGTCTTTTGTCTCCGTAGGTAGGTTTATTCCTGGATATTTTATTCTTTTTCTTGCACTGCTAAATGGGAGTGTTTTCTTAATTTCACTTTCGCAGTTTTCATCATTAGTGTATAGGAATGCCAGAGATTTCTGTGCATTAATTTTGTATCCTGCTACTTTACCAAATTCATTGATTAGCTCTAGTAGTTTTCTGGTAGCATCTTTAGGATTCTTTATGTATAGTATCATGTCATCTGCAAACAGTGACAGCTTTACTTCTTTTCTGATTTGGATTCCTTTTATTTCTTTTTCTTCTCTGATTGCTGTGGCTAAAACTTCCAAAACTATGTTGAATAAGATCGGTGAGAGTGGACAACCTTGCCTTGTTCCTGATCTTAGTGGAAATAGTTTCAGTTTTTCACCATTGAGGATGATGTTGGCTGTGGATTTGTCATATATGGCCTTTATTATGTTGAGGAAAGTTCCCTCTATGCCTACTTTCTGGAGGGTTTTTATCATAAATCGGTGTTGAATTTTGTTGAAAGCTTTCTCTGCATCTATTGAGAGGATCATATGCATTTTATCCTTCAATTTGTTAATATGGTGTATCACGTTACTTGATTTGCATATATTTAAGAATCTTGCATTCCTGAGATAAACCCCACTTGATCATAGTGTATGATCCTTTCAGTGTGCTGTTGGATTCTGTTTGCTGGTATTGTGTTGAGGATTTTTGCGTCTATGTTCATCAGTGATATTGGCCTGTAGTTTTCTTTCTTTGTGACGTCTTTGTCTAGTTTTGGTATCAGAGTGATGGTGGCCTGAAAATGAGTTTAGGAGTGTTTTTCCCTCTTCTATATTTTGGAAGAGTCTGAGTAGGATAGGTGGTAGCTCTTCTCTAAATGTTTCATAGAATTCACCTGTGAAGACATCTGGTCCTGGGCTTTTGTTTGTTGGAAGATTTTTAATCACACTTTCAATTTCAGTGCTTGTGATTGGTCTGTTTATATTTTCTATTTCTTCCTGGTTCAGTCTTGGAAGGTTGTTCATTTCTAACCATTTGTCAATTTCGTCCAGGTTGTCCATTTTATTGGCATATAGTTGCTTGTAGTAATGTCTCATGATCCTTTGTATTTCTGCAGTGTCAGTTGTTACTTCTCCTTTTTCATTTCTACTTCTGTTGATTTGAGTCTTCTCCCTTTTTATCTTGATAAGTCTGGCTAATGGTTTATCAATTTTGTTTATCTTCTCAAAGAACCAGCTTTTAGTTTCATTGATCTTTGCTATCGTTTCCTTCATTTCTTTTTCATTTATTTCTGATCTGATCTTTATGATTTCTTTCCTCTTGCTAACTTTGTGGTGTTTTCGTTCTTCTTTCTCTAATTGCTTTAGGTGTAAGGTTTCGTTGTTTATTTGAGATGTTTCTTGTTTCTTGAGGTAGCCTTGTATAGCTATAAACTTCCCTCTTAGAACTGCTTTTGCTGATCCCATAGGTTTTGAGGTGTTGTGTTTTCATTGTCATTTGTTTCTAGGTATTTTTTGATTTCCTCTTTGATATCATCAGTGATCTCTTGGTTATTAAGTAGTGTGTTATTTAGCCTCTATGTGTTTGTATTTCTTACAGATTTTTTCCTGTGATTGATATCTAGTCTCATAGCATTGTGGTCAGAAAACATACTTGATGCAATTTTAATTTTCTGAAATTTACCAAGGTTTGATTTGTGACCCAAGATATGATCTATCCTGGAGAATGTTCCATGAGCACTTGAGAAGAATGTGTATTCTCTTGTTTTTGGGTGGAATTTCCTATAAATATCAATTAAGTCCATCTTGTTTAATGTCATTTAAAGCTTATGTTTCCTTATTTATTTTCATTTTGGATGATCTGTCTATTGGTGAAAGTGGGGTGTTAAAATCCCCTACTATTATTGTGTTACTGTTGATTTCCCCTTTTATGACTGTTAGTATTTGCCTTATATATTGAGGTGCCCCTATGTTGGGTGCATAAATATTTACAGTTGTTATATCTTCTTCTTGGATCGATCCCTTGATCATTATGTAGTGTCCTTCTTTGTCTCTTGTAATAGTCTTTGTTTTAAAGTCTATTTTGTCTGATATGAGAATTGCCACTGCAGGTTTATTTTGATTTCCATTTGCATGGAATATCTTTTTCCATCCCCTCACTTTCAGTCTGTATGTGTCCCTAGGTCTCAAGTGGGTCTCTTGTAGACACCATATATATGGGTCTTATTTTTGTATCCATTCAGCCAGTCTGTGTCTTTTGGTGGGAGCATTTAATCCATTTACATTTAAGGTAATTATCGATACGTATGTTCCTATTCCCATTTTCTTAATTGTTTTGGGATCGTTATTGTAGGTCTTTTCCTTCTCTTGTGTTTCTTGCCTATAGAAGTTCCTTTAGCATTTGTTGTAATGTTGGTTTGGTGGTGCTGAACTCTCTCAGCTTTTGCTTGTCTGTAAAGGTTTTAATTTCTCCATCGAATCTGAGTGAGATCCTTGCTGGGTAGAGTAATCTTGGTTGCAGGTTTTTCTCCTTCATCACTTTAATATGTCCTGCCACTCCCTTCTGGCTTGCAGAGTTTCTGCTGAAAGATCAGCTGTTAACCTTATGGGGATTCCCTTATGTGTTATTTGTTGTTTTTCCCTTGTTGCTTTTGATATTTGTGCTTTGTATTTATTTTTTGATAGTTTAATTAATATGTGTCTTGGTATGTTTCTCCTTGGATTTATCCTGTGTGGGACTCTCTGTACTCCCTGGACTTGATTAACTTTTTCCTTTCTCATATTAGGGAATTTTCAACTATAATCTCTTCAAATATTTTCTCAGTCCCTTTCTTTTTCTCTTCTTCTGGAACCCCTATAATTCGAATGTTGGTGCATTTAATGTTGTCCCAGAGGTCTCTGAGACTGTCCTCAGTTCTTTTCATTGTTTTTTCTTTATTCTGTTCTGCAGTAGTTATTTCCACTATTTTATCTTCCAGGTCACTTATCCTTTCTTCTGCCTCAGTTATTCTGCTATTGATCCCTTCTAGAGAATTTTTCTCATTTCCTTTATTGTGTTGTTCATCACTGTTTGCTCTTTAGTTTTTCTACGTCCTTGTTAAACGTTTGTTGTATTTTCTCCTTTCTATTTCCAAGATTTTGGGTCATCTTTACTATCATTATTCTGAATTCTTTTTCAGGTAGACTGCCTATTTCCTCTTCATTTGTTAGGTCTAGTGGGTTGTTGCCTTGCTCCTTCATGTGCTGTGTTTCTCTGTCTTCTCATTTTGCTTAACTTTCTGTGTTTGGGGTCTCCTTTTTGCAGGCTGCAGGTTCATAGTTTCCGTTGTTTTTGGTGTCTGTCCCCAGTGGCTAAGGTTGGTTCAGTAGGTTGTGTAGGCTTCCTGGTGGAGGGGACTAGTGTCTGTGTTCTGGTGGTTGAGGCTGGATCTTGTCTTTCTGGTGGGCAGGTCCACATCTGGTGGTGTGTTTTGGGGTGTCTGTGGCATTATTATGATTTTAGGCAGCTTCTGGGCTAATGGATGGGGTTGTGTTATTGTTTTGCTATTTGCTATTTGTTTGGCATAGGGTGTCCTGAACTGTAGCTTGCTGTTCATTGAGTGAAGCTGGGTGTTGGTGTTGAGATGGAGATCTCTGGGAGATTTTCGCCGTTTGATATTACGTCGAACTGGGAGGTGTCTTGTGGACCAGTGTCCTTAACTTGGCTATCCCACGTAAGTGGCACAGCCCTGATGCCTGGCCGGAGCACCAAGAGCCTATCCTCCACACGGCTCCACACAGCCATAGACATCTACAGACTAAAACAGAGAGTGTTGCTTTATTGAAAATGAGTTAATAGAACTTAGGCAGATTTAGTAACGCAACACTAATGGAATTTGGAATCTACCCTATAAAAGCTATAAGACTAAGACATATCATTCACATAATAGTATACTGAAAGAGAATGTCACAGGTTAAGTAGTAGAAATACTCAACTATCACAGAATATCTAAGATGAGAACTTTAATTGAACCTCCTTTAAGTGAAGTGTTAGCATTTGAAATTCAAGAAAAGAAAAATGATCTGACCTAGTTAAGACCTTTAGTATGTACATCATATCTGACTGGCAAACTGTGACAGGTTACAAGAAGACATGCCAGAGAGTCTCTTCCTCATTGTAAGGTCACTGGTATCGAAGTAAGACTTTTTCAGAAAGAGGTGAGGAGACCAAGGATGTCTCTGAAAGAAACTTTTTCTAAGATCTAAACGAGATGGAAAATATATCATTGCAACCCTAAAACTATTGACGCACCTATAAATGTGCCAGTCTTCCTGTGTTTCACAAATTATCCATAAAACTTAAAAGCTTTTGTCGAGAAATTTGCAAATCACTAAAAAGTCCCAGAAGAAAAGCCTTTGGAAGGCAAGCATTTAAGTGCATAGATGCTCGAAGTGGACCCACATTTTCCAAATCCAAATTCTTTTTCGAGAATAGTACAGAATTGTATTGCTGATTGATTCAGAATCTGAGGAAATCCACAAACACGTTCCCAATAATAATTCACGTATGGACACACATAGACATTTGTTCAGGGGCATCAGAGACACCTTGAAGCTCTCAGTGTTCCTTACATAAGTAACCTCTGTTTATTTTTATCATCCGATAATGCTGATAATTGTGTCAATCTGTTAATAAAATTTATATCAGTAATTAGCCTCTCTAGGCAATATTTATAACTATCACAACTCCAAACAGGATTCATGGATGAAGTGAAACAAGTACTTGTTTGAAGGATCCTATACTCAGTCTTGTCCTGTACCCAGACAGGGCCATCCCTGAAGTGTGTGAGACATTGATCACTGGACTCAATGGTGGGGGTCCCATCTGGGCTCAGGGCACCTCACCCCTTTGTCACTCACTGCCAGCCTGGTGGCTCCCAGGAACCGAAGGGGATTTAGAAAATTTCTAGAAAGAACTTTGAGGCACAAGGCCCCAAATACAGGCTCCACCTATTCAATCCAAGGTGTTACTACATCCAAGAATTGATGTGTCTCTGAGGGAGCTATTTACACTAAATAACCTATTGAATATTGACATGTAGTGTAGAACCTCAATCACAGAAACTGAGAATTGAATGGTATTTGCCAAGAGCTGTGGGGAGGGGGAAATGGAGTGATGTAGGTCAAAGGGTACAAATTTTCAATTATAAGAAAATAAGTTCTGAGGATCTAAAATGCCCTGTGGTCACTATAGTTAAGAATATGGAATTGTATATTTGAAAGCTACTGAGAGCAAATCTGAAGCATTCCTATCTCACACACAGACACACAGACACACACACACACACACACAGTTAATTATGTGAGGTGATGGATGTGTTAATTACCTAGATCACATTTTACACATTAAATATATACAATTATATTTATCAATTATTCCTAAAGTTTTTTTAAAAGCTGTTGAAACAAAAACTTTGCTGAGGAAAAAAATCCTGGCCCTATTGTATTGGAAGTGGGAAACGTTCTGACTTTTGTTATTTTTATGAAATTATATTTACAGGGCAAGAATTATGCTCCATACACAATGCTGGGCACTTTGTCTATACCAGTGGTTTTCAGTCAAGGGTGATATTGATATTGCCCTTCCAAGGGGTATTTATCAACACCTGGCGACGTTTTTGTTTGTTACAGTTAGGAGGTACGACTGACATCCATGGGTTTAGGCCAGGGATGCTGTTATACATACTATGATGCACACGATAGCCTCCGAAAAGTGATTTTCCAGCTCCAAATGTGAATAATGCTGCCATTGCAACACTCTGCTCTATCTTAATTATTTTCCAGTATTGTGTAGGTTGAAGATTTCAGTATCTCCATATCCTATGTGTAAAATGGGCATATTAATTAAATTACTCATATCACTCAGGGATAAAAGAAGATAGAGTAACATTTTCCACAAGGTGTATCTTACTCCCTACACAGTCCCCGATTTATAGATTTTTTCTGTATCTCATCTTGTTCTTCATAAAAGGAATTTTATAATTTCATAGTCCTGGGAGTATCTGTCTGCTGTGCCCTTGTAACACTGATCTCCCACCATCAAATTTTGAAACCTTCCAACTCTGCCTACCTTCATATATATACTTTGTTTTACTTGTGGACTGAGGATTTAGTTTCTATTGTAAAATGGGGCCCTGCAGTCTCTTTTTGAATTGAATTCTGAATAAACCTCAGCTTTAATTAAAATGATAGTATCACCATTTAAAGGCTAAAATACCTACAAGGACACAAGTAATAATGGCCCAGTTTTATGTGGCTTAGTAGGCTGGCTATCACAAGAATACTTCTTGTGTGCCTGGTTTGCTTTGAGAAAGAGGAAGGCTGCGTTTCTAAAGATATGAATTCTGGATCTGATTGCTTCTGTGAAGAACATTTAAGGAAGGTTAGGCCCCTCTGGCTGAAAAAAATCACTTTGAGTTAGAAGTTTCATAGCATGACTGCAGTGTAAGTCCCACTGACTTTTCCTGGGCAAACTTATTCAGTTCTTGCAAGGGCACAGGGCAGGCGGGGCCAGTTGTGCACCCCAGGAAGGGTGACTTGGGCAAAGGAAGGGATTTGAAAGAAAAAAGCCAGGTGATCAAAATGCATATGACCTCCCTAATGCTCATTCTCAGCTAATACTCTTGCATTCTATTTCATCAAGAAAATGGAAGGAGGACTTCCACATGACCAAACCGCCATGTTTATCCATGTCTATGTATAGTCCCCTATATAGATCAGCATTCTGTCAATTAATTTGAATTGTCTTCTCACATAAATCGATCCTCCCACCAATGTATTAGATTCTATCCCTTCTCTAATTTCCATCATTGTGATAATTCTTCTATTCCTTTGTTGCATTATAAAACCCAACTCCCCTCCCCTCTGGTGAATTTTCTCCAAACACACATAAAAATGCTTTTAATTTCTCCACAACAAAAATTTTTATTGCCTCCCACATCACATCTCCCACCTCACTTCTTTGTGGCCTTTTTGTCAAACTCCTGGAAAGAATGAGCCTGCTAAAATGTAAATGAAATCATGTAACTCCACTGCTCAACACTCTCCAAAGTCTTCTCATCTCAGAGCAAAGGCAGTGTATTTACAATGGTCAGATGCTTCCAAGTGACTTGTCCTTCAGCTGCTTCTGACCTCGCCCCTCACCACTCCCTTATTCACCTCTCCTCCTTGACACTATTTTTTTTTTTTTTTTTTCAGTTGACAGAAGAGCTCAGGCTTTTTCCCACCTCAGGGACTCTGTATTTGCTGTTTCCTCTGCTGGAGACATTCTTCCTCCAGTGAGAAAGATTACTTCCTCACTTCTTCAGACCTCACTTCTTCTGTTAAGATGCCCTCCTCGTTGGTGAAGTCCTCCTTGATAATCCCACATAAAATAAAGCCCCCAGTCCTTCAGCATCCTTTATCTTCCTTGCCAGAGTTCATTGTTCTCCATTGTGTGGGTCACAACAAATGTGTTATACATTTATTTGTTGAATTTTGCTTCACTTATAGGAATGCAAGTTCCAGGAAGGTAGGGACTTCATGGTCTATTTCATTCATCACTGTGTCCTCTATACCTAGAAGAGTTATTAGCACATGATTGACAGGGGACACGATTGGAATAGGGTAGTAGATAGTTAACTGGATGGAATCAGAACAAAGGGCATCAGCTCAGGGACATCACTGTTTGTGATTTACTGTGACTGTGTGAGCCTGGCAGTTTCATCTCCACTGTGGAATCATATCCATCGAGCAGTAGGTATATTTGAGTCCATAGCCCTGTGCCCTCTCCATGGATAATGCTTGAAATATTGCTATATTTGTATACGGTGGGAACTCCATTTCTAGCCTCTATGCGTCTCTTCCTCTATTTATTTATACCACGTCTTTAGATAGATTCTGAGAAAATGTGATAGTCTGAGCTGTCACAGTGCCTACTTATTCTTGAATCCTGAAAGAGCCTGAATGGGACAAAGGTATATGATGAGCCTGCCCACAATTTAATTTGCATATGGACCCAAGCTGCTTCCAAAGATAGAACTTATCATTTTAAGCAATAAAACCAAAGAAGTCAAGGTTAACCTAGAAAAAAAAGCCTTGGTTTTTAGAAGTCACAGTGTCCTGAGACAGATAAGGTAATCATGTTGCTCTTGATATCAAGGGTTTAAGATATTCTGCGACAAGGTTGGGAACACCTCTTCTTTTCCTTATTACAGTCTGTTAATAGGCTGCCAAAACAATAATTTCTTGGACACAGTAGCTTAACTTAGGCTCCCTGAAGCCTAAAGTACTCTCGCTGGCCCAGCCACAGATACCCCTTTCCACGCAGAGCTCTCTAGCCAGGCTGCCAGGGGCTCAAGGCTGGTTTCAGTCACACTTCTTCAGTGCTGACCAGAGCCCCACTCACACACTCTTACATCGTTCCTACAAGGTTCTAAGGTGCCTGTTGGCTACCTACATATCTGTTTCAAAGGAGAATAAACTCTCTCTTCAAGAGCCATACCAGCACTCAAACACAGGACAAGGGGCCCAGGGCACCATCCTCTGAAGACAGAAGCTGATATGTACTCCCAGGGCACCCAATACAGGCTTTAGCAGCCAGCGTGCTGGCCTCTGCCAGACATCCTCCTCCCATAAAGAGCTACAGGTATTTATCTGTAGAGGCCTCAACTCCCAAGGACCTGGGCCTGAGTCAAAGGGTGTCTTGTCCATGTGCCAGACCCCAGTGCCTGTGAGAGGCTTCCCAATGTAAGCAGCAACAATGCCAGAATAGACACTATGCCAGTGCCTCAATAGACACTGTGAATAAGTCTGTTTGCTTTCCTTTGCTGTCTGCCATTACTTTGTAATAGCCAGGTAGAAATGGGTAATGCAAAAGCAAAGAGAGTTTAAAAAAAGGAGAGAAAAACTTAACAGATAAGTTCCTGGGATCTCCCAGAAATTCTCAGAATATGGACAACCTTATCTTGGCCCAGCATTAAAAGGTTGGGGCAAGTATTAGCAAGACAAAATTTACAAAAACTACAGGACACTCACTCAAAGGAGGTCTCAATTGACACTCAGTAATACCATCATAAACTAGATGCCAAAGTAAACAATTTCAGTTTAAAAAACAAATGAAAATTACAGTTTTACACTGTCAATGCTCCTTTATGGAGAACTCCCATCATCATACTTCTATTGATTTCTACTTTTTATGTCTCTTTTTTTTTTTTTTTTTTTTTTTTCTGTACGCGGGCCTCTCACTGTTGTGGCCTCTCTCGTTGCGGAGCACAGGCTCCGGACGCGCAGGCTCAGCGGCCATGGCTCACGGGCCGAGCCGCTCCGCGGCACGCGGGATCTTCCCGGACCGGGGTGCGAACCCGTGTCCCCTGCCATCGGCAGGCGGACTCTCAACCACTGCGCCACCAGGGAAGCCCTATGTCTCTTTTTTAAATGTGTTTATCATTTATACTTCCTGCAATAAGTAATTAAAGTGATAGAAATAGACAAATTCATAATCAAAATGTGGCTTGAAGAGGATATTACCAGGAAAAAGGGACGGGTAGAATCCTAAGCAGAACTTTGCTTCAGCAATGGTGGAATCAAAGGGATTGTGAGGGGAATGAAGTGTTCACCTCTGTGCTGGTAAATGGCAGGAATATTCTTGTGTTAGAGTCTCAGTAGACAAGAGTGTTTCTGTGAAGGGAATCCCCTTTCTCTCTCATGGTTCACTGATGTGGGGAAACTTCGTCCAGCACACTTTGTTCAGTTTCTTCTAGTCACAATTTCTAAACATCTCTGTGTAATGTGAAATTTCTCCTCCTCCCAACACTTCTGGGAATGCCTGCTATATATAGCATCAGATTATGTATCTCCACTTTTGATTACATCCTTTTCTTTAACAAAATTTCATATGCAGATAACACATGGAGGCTAAAGCCTTGCACAATACCTATTCTCATTTAAAGTGGAGATATTATCATTAATACACACCAACTAGTTTTTTTTTTTGCAAAAATGGAAGAGTGGAATTAAGAGATTTTTATTTCTGTTTTCTTTTTCTGATACCAAATGCCTCTGTTTCCCTCTCTGCTGGGCTGCCACCTGTCCCCAGCAGATGCCTTCTGTATTAATCCTTCAGCAGTGACCATTGCCAGATCATTCCCTGAACTCTAGGGGTTCTTAGCAGGGAAACTTTTCTTTCCTGAAGTTATCCTTCCTCCCTCTCTCTCTCCCTCTCTCACCTTCTCTGCCATTTTAGCTGCCTTGGTGTACCCATCACCTATTTTTCCTTTTGCAGACTACATTAGTGGGAGAAAATGGGACTCTAAAATCCTTTGTAAACTGTGAAACTTGTTTATATGCTCCCAAGAAATATTGCCTCCTCCTCTGTGATTGGTTTTCTGACCTGGAGGAAATTCGTTTGAGAAAAGAAATAAGCCCAATTTTCCCTAACACTCTGAGAAAAAAACAAAGGAACCTATAAAAAAGCAAAATGACTTTATAATGATATTAAAATACAATAGCAATATCGCATTCGTCTTTACTTTCTTCCAAATTACATCCGTCCCAGAAATAGCTTCTGATAAGTATTCCTCTCTTTCTTTCTTGGAAAGTATATGATGTGATCGTAAGAGCAAGTGTTTCTGTGTCCAGCTTATTAGAGAAAACTCTCCCTGTGTCCTCATGTCTCCACGAAGGAACATTCAGTCGCTGGATGGAAAGCATTGTGAAGCAATGTCTGTTTGTGAACTTAGAGACGCAAGATTATAATTAATTATCAATCTTTAATCCTAAGTGAACTTCATTGTCATGTGGCCTGGAGCTAATTACTTAATTTTTCTTTGTCTTAACGTTTCTAATCTAGAAAACAGGGATTAATGACATTACACCTCATGGGATTGTCTGAGATTTAGAAAAACAAATTACATCAAAAGCATACAGCAGGTGGTCAGTAAATTTTACACTACTTTACATACAGCAGGTGGTCAGTAAATTTTAGCCCTTATTACCTCATATCTTTACACGTCTTTCTGTACCTTTCTGGAAAAGATGATTCCATGGCTCAAACCAACCTTTTGGACTTATTATGTTTTGGTTTGTTTTGAGGACTTATTGAAACAATGAATGTAAATGTAAATACAGTTCTTGACATAAGTTCTCAGTCAATGATAGTTATTATTATATTTCATTCTCTCTACATTATATATAGCCTCGTGTTTCACTGTTTTCTCCTGGATAAGGTCTGTTTGAAGAAGGAAAATTCCTCTTGAACCAGTTGATTCATTAGCTGATGGAACTTACTGTGTCACAATTGGAAGTCTGGGCTCAGATTAGGCAGAAAATAGGAAATGGAGCAATCCATGGCATGGAGATAGGAAAGGTCAATTATAGAAATCGAAATTTGCCCCAATTTTCCTTATCATCACAAACTCTGCAGTTTATTGGGAGCACCTCAAAGACTTGATGTAAAATGAACAGATGTCCTGCCTTTTAATTTAATTTCTGCTTAATTTTATGCAAAGACTAACCATTTTTCTTAAGTCATTTTTATTACAGTTCATACAAGGAAGGACTCTTGCAAGTAATTACTTCATAAAACTTAAGGGAATAAATCATAGAACTTTAGGATTTATAAGAAACAAAGGCATGAATCTTCCTTACATTCCAGGTGAAAACCCCCTGAAATAATATGTTAAAATCATAGAACAGAAAAAGAGAGACTGAGTAGAATGAAATATCTTCTTTCTCAAATGCCTTATCTTGCCTCCTGGAGAAACTGTGGCCCAAATAAATTAATGATGCGACCAAGTCCACAGTTGATACCTGTTATAAACCTGTGCCTTTCCTGAGACTGAATCTGCACAGACAGCAGGAGATGAATATTATTCAGCTCTAGAATGGTTCTGTAACTTACCAATGAATCTCACAGTCATTGGCTACAACAGAACTAAAGATACAAACATGAGTAGTGATGAGAGTAATGAGGATTGAACAATAAAGTCTATACGTACCCAGTTCTTAGTTTGTGCCCAACGTTGTATAGGTATGTTGAACGCATTTGTTGAACCACTGGAGGGCTGTTTCTACCTCTTTCCTCTCAGAAGCATGAAGGTATTCTAAAAAGAGAGTTGAAAGTCAGGGAGGGTCACTGCCATTGGATCCAAGCTCAGATTCTGGGATTGACCCCTTGGGGAAACCTAGAAGAAACAGGCAGTTTTATTCTAACTCTGTTGGAAAAAAAAAATGTTTGCTACAGTTCAATGTTTAGAATTTAGCTCTGTTTCCTTGGAGACCACCCGTTCACTTCTAAGATAATTTCCTTCAGGCATACATGGGGGAAAAGGAGTTTTTGTAAAAACATATCAGGCCAGTCATATTTACTAGAGTGTAAGCATTTGTCAAAAAATAACTGAGCTGTCAGTACACTCTGAAAGAGGGCTATTAGGAATTTAAATGTAAAGTTACATAAAATTATCAAAAGCACAATAAATTGCACAGTAAATCTGGTCAAAATTTACTGAGGAGACCTTCTTTACTTTGAGAACTTAGCTTCTCTAGGTTAGAAAGGCAGCAAAATTAGAACTATTGAGCCAGAATGACCCTTCACAATAATGTAGTTCAACACTAAGTGCTACTTACTGACTCAGGAAGGATTAGGACACACAATGCCTCACCCCAATCCGGTGCTATTTTCCCTAAGCCATACTGTCTCCCGAAATGTTAGCTACAAGTGAGACAGATAGATAGATAATTATTCCAAAAATAAATCGTTAAAAAATGCCAAAAATTAAGCATGTAGTATCAGGATACTGGGAATAAAGACTAAGAATACAAGGGGAAAAAAGACTAAGATGCAATTTCAGTGTTCTATGTAAAGTTAGGAAGAAAAGGTGAAGTCAGGTGATCCAAGGGTAGTCAAACTTTAAGAAGAACTAGTTAAGAAGTATTGAATTTGACCATGAAGGTAATGATAGGATGACAGACTGAAATTATATTGGATAGAAGGTTATCTTGTTTTCTACTCCTTACCATTCTATTTAAAATTTGGAGACGTTGGTGAGGAATAAGATGAAAGCATACATGGGTGAGGAAATGGATGTGTGTACATATTTTAGGAGCTCACTGGTCTGAAGTTAGAAGGCTGTTATTCGGTCTAAGCCAGTTTTTGTGTACAGAGACGCTGACCTAGTTTTGTCTCAATTTTTTTGAGAAGCAGAAAATCTGGATTGTTTTGTGATATAGTCCATTTTCTCTAGAAGCTCATATGGATAAAATAAAGCATGTTTCTTAGTGGATGCAGCTTAGAAGTAACTAGGTCAAGCACTTAGTGCATTATTGTGAGCATGTGGCCATTTACAATAAAATCTCCAGATAATCTGCAGATCAGATGACTTCTTCTGTCACCATGTTGTCTAGGAAAGGACTTCCAGAGAATAGCAGAGGGCCAAGGATGGAAACTTGGTCAACACTAAAATTAAGGAGTAGGTAAAGGAGAGAAGTCTGAAAGAAAACAGAGAGAGTATTGAGACAGAAATAAAGAGACTCAGGTAGAGTAGAATGGAGACTAGAGCATTTAAAGAAAAGGGTGCAACCAACTGCATCAAATTCCACCAGATATTCACAAAAGCAGAAATTGAAAATAACCATTGAATTTGTCAGTCAGTAGGATATTAATGGGCGCTGTGTTATTACTTTTATATTAACAAAATCATGTTTACAGTGGGTAATATATGAAGATACACTGTAGCAGACACTTTTGATAATCTATTTCACATCTCTCAGATCAACCTCTGATTTCAGAGATGCAACCATGGCAGACAGTTCCTATGTTTCATAAGAGTGCTACATCTAAAGTTTCTGCTGTATTTCTCTAGTTTTCTACTTTGGGACTGTTGGCCAAATTCTTAGGGGCTTGCTCAGCTGATGCATTGAAGAGCCCACACATGTAAAGGAATTGGCATGCCAAGTGGTCAACCCCTACCCATGGAGAATGTGAATCATGGACAAAGTGTTCCTATATCTCATCCTTCAAAGTGACACATTCCACATGGTACTTCAAAATCAGCTAGAAAGGGGCTTCCCTGGTGGTGCAGTGGTTAAGAATCCACCTGCCAATTCAGGGTGCACGGGTTAGATCCCTGGTCCGGGAAGATCCCACATGCCGTGGAGCAAATAAGCCTGTGCACCACAACTACTGACCCTGTGCTCTAGAGCCCACGAGCCACAACTACTGAAGCCCACGTGCCTAGAGCCCATGCTCCACAACAAGAGAAGCCATGACAATGAGAATGCCACTCACTGCAATGAAGAGTAGCCCCAACTCGCCACAACTAGAGAAACCCCATGCACAGCAACAAAGACCCAACACAGACAAAAATAAAAACAAATAAATAAATTAATTTATTTTTAAAAAATCAGCTAGAAGGATTGAGGCCACCCCCCCTGCCCCCCTCCCCAGTAGTCTACAATGAGAACTAAGTCCTTGTCTCAGACTCTGCTTTCAGGAGAATGTGAAAACATCCAGAGCATCTGGGTAATTATTCTAAGGCTCATTATGTGGAATTGCATCCTTCAGAACTTACTTTATTTCACTCAGATGACCGTCTTCTTTGCACCATATCAGGGCAAATCTCCACCAAAAGTCAATTGAAGGATTTGGGGGGAAAGACTAGGATAGGTTTTCTGGATTTTTAAGGAAGACACAGCTGGCAGAGGTGGGCAGGATAGAGTGGAAACAGTGATCCCCAAAAGTGAGGAGAGTCTTTATAAGACAATTATGTTCTAATAGTATATTGTGTTTCACCACACAGCCCCACAACTGATAAATCTTCTGTAGACTTCATATGGAAGAATTTCGCTCTCCAACATTGCCCTTTCAAGATTTACTTCCCTTCTTATGGGAAAAGCAGACTCCTGGGTCCTACAGTTTACTGTGTTTTCCCCAGGTAGTCATTGTTTCCTTTGCAATTTCAGCAGTATTTTTGATGGCTTTGACAGTTCAAACTCGCCTGACATTTCCAAAGCCACATACAGTGAGAAAACAGCTGAGTGCTTGATTTTATAAGCATTTTCAAAGAAAAGAGAGGCATTCTCTTCCAGCTTTGTCATTCCTTATCTTAATGAGCCTTAAGTTGATAGATTAAGCAAGCCAAACTTATGAGATTTTGCTGTTAAAGTTAATAAAGCTTTTACAAATGGATTTGACAAAGCTTCTCAATGCCCACTAAAAATTATGAATCATTTGAGATCAGGAAAGAGCGTTATTAAAAGAAACATTTGGGGCACTGAAGGGCAAAATACCTTTGAAAACTACTTGAAAAAAATGTTTAAATAATGAGTAGAACAACATTCTACATACTCGAAGCATGACCCATATGAGATAATACACATATGACTCATGTGATTACGGGCATCATATATGAGTCTTCCTAAAAGAACTTAGAATTTTTAAAAAATACATAAAATTAAGACAACATAATTATTTTCAACCAGAATGTTTTGTGGAAGAGTGAATCCTATTAAATGGAAAGTCTCTTTGTGAGGCTTTGGTTTGCTTTTTGGTCTGGATGTAGGAATGTGGGCTTGGAGTAGATTACAGCAGAAAGAGTGCAGGAGAAATGAATGATTCTTCCTTATTGAGTAAGAAGATGCTATTAACTCCCTGGCAATCCATATGGGAGTGAGGGAAGAAGAAAAATGGAGAAAGAGAGGGAAGGGAGGACGTCTTGAGAGGATATGAAGTGGGCAGTTATGACTGAAAAATAGTTTATGTTTTTTTCATGGTGGAATAGCCAAAGACTGTTTTACAGGCCGTATACTTAGTGTCCATTTTGAAGTTGTGGTTGTGATTAAGCCAATTTCCTATTATGTCCCAACTCCTACAATCCCAGCCCATTCTTCTATATTTTATAAAATATACTACACTACACAATGCCTCCTGTGAAACAAGATTTTTAAGGGATATGAGAAAATTATTTCATCTGATACTTTTCAGAACAGAGACAGGGCACACAGATGCTGGTTCAGAAGCAGAGTAATCAAGGGATGGCAGCTCTCTACCCTCCCCCATTCTCTCCAACATTTGTTGGCTGAAATCTATCTACCAGAGGTCTTTGGATTTTCATAGGGATCAAAGAATGGATTTAACAATGTATTTACTTGAAAGGGGCTAGAAAACTCCAGCTGACATATGAGTTACACAGGTAACACAGGTATCATGAAAATACATATCGGCACTTAAAAAGAAAAAAAATGTAATCAAAAATTCATCTTTTCTCTATTGCTTATAACTGTCGTGAGCATTAGCTGCTAAATGTAATGAAGTATGGAAGGGAAAGGGTAGAGCCATAGACTCATGGTTAGAAAGATACAAGTCTAGTAGTTTCCAAGATTATTGCTATGTTTTTTTAAAAAGGACTGTACAGTTTATGGGATCTTACATAGATTATCCCCTGCTCCCCCCAAAATATAATGACCTACTCTACTGCAGCACCCCACATGACTTTAGGGAACTCAGTTTGAGAATCATGAATACAGTTCAATATTCACATTTTACATACGAATAAATGGAGTGAATAGAGCTTTTTATTGCCTTGGCTGCAAACCAACTGCTGCATAAGGCATTATGACAACCCAGAGAATGGTGAAATAGCCATGAATTATTTTTATAGACATTATGAGGTAGGTTACATTTAATATCACTGACTTGTCCATGGCTGGTTTTCAGTCCCTCTCATAATGCCACAGGAAATTCTAGAACAATATTTGAGAGTGTGCTGCAAACCCAAAAGTTTGAATCCTAAATTGCTGAAGACAATCAGTAATAGTCAGATTCTCTGTAAGTCCTCAAAATTGTCTCAGAATCAATCTCTCTTTGGCTTTGTCCTGTTCCAAGATTAGAACTGTGTCTTTCAAAACTGTGTCTAAATAATTATGACAAGCACAGAACAGACTGATGTGTGAATTTCAGCTCTTGAGAGGTCTCTTAGCATCACATTTTCCCCATTATCTGAGTTAATAAGGCCAATTTACAGAAAGCAAAAGGAAAACATTCTAGTGAGTCAGGGTAAGATAGGAGGACATTTCTTCAGCTCTTAAATTAGTAACTGTTTATATTTTATTCAGTTTTGCACATTAATACCTTACTACTGTGTACTTAAAATGGAGGTGTTTCTTTTATACCCTGCTAGTGGGAGTGTAAACTGATGAATCACTTCTGGAAAGCTGTTGGAAACATGAATCAAAATCTCATAAAATGTCTTCACATCTTGACCTAGTATTTGTAATTCTGCTCCTAAGAAATTTTTATCAATCATTATTTATGTACAATGGTATTATTACATCAATAATTATAGTAGGGGAGCATTTTAAACAGCCTACATTTACCAGTATTAGACCTAAACTATTATGAAATTATTAAAAAGGACTTGAATAGACATTTCGCCAAAGAAGATATACCAACCTTTAACAAGCAAATGAAAAAATGCTCAACATCACTAATCACTAAGGAAATGAAAATCAAAATCATAATGAGATATTATTTCACATCCACTGGAATGGCTGCTATCACAAAACTAGAAAATAACAAGTATTGGCAAAGATGTGGAGAAATTGGAACACTTGTGCACTGTTGGTGTTGATGTAAAGTGGTGCTGCCACAGTAGAAAACAGTTCCTCAAAAAATTAGATCTACATTATGATCCAGCAACTCAATTCTGGATATAAAGAATTGAAAGCAAGCTCTCCAATAGATATTTGTATACCCATGTTCATAGTAGCATTGTACATAATAGCCAAAAGCCCAAATGTCCATCAACACATGAATGGATAAGCAAAATGTGATATATAGATAAAATGGAATGTTATTCAACCTAAAAAGGAAGGAAATTCTGACACATGCTACAACAAAGATGAACCTTGAGGACTAATGCTAAGGGAAATAAGCCAGTCCCCAAAAGACAAATAGCTGTATGATTCCACTTGTATGAGGTACATAGAGTAGTCAAACTCACAGAAACAGAAAGTAGAGTTGTGGTTACAAGGGACTGAAGAGAGAGAAATCGGAAGCTGTTTAATGGGCATAGAGGTTCAATTTTGCAAGATGAAAAAATTCTGCAGTTTGGTTCCACAACTATGTCAGTATACTTCACACTACTAAACTATATATTTAAACATGGGCAAGATGGCGTTTTCATGTTACGCATATTTTATCAGAATTTTTTTTTTTAAGGGGCAGGATGTAAGGTGGATAGAAATGGTCTCCCTGAGGCAGGAACTTGGGACCAGAGACCCGAACAGGAGGACATACCCAGGGAGAGATCTGGAAAGAACATTCCTGGAACGGAGAATAATGAGTGAGGGGCTCTGAGACAGGACCAGTTTGCTGTGTTGACGAGGAAAGGTGAGGGTGCTAGGGCATAAAAAAGCAGATGGGACTAGGTAAGAGGGCAAGGGCCTCTTACCTAGTCCCCTCTGGGGCCCTTGGGCCCAATTGTCACACATTGGAGACCATGCAAGGAGTATGGATTGAGTTTTAAGAGTGATGGAAAACCAGTGGAGGATTTTGAGAAGAAGAAGAATCTGATCTGGTTTACTTTTTTAAACTCTTGCTGCTGTGAAAAGAGTTTTATGAGAGCAAGAGCAGAATCAGGGACTCCAGTTAGGTTCTGTTTTATCATCCAGAGTTACAGAAAGAGGTGCCTTTATATGACTTTGGTAAATCACATCCTTTTGCAGGGCTTCAGAGATCACAGGGTTTGACTTTTTCTTCGAGAGCTGGGAAATCAAGATTTATTCATCAGATAATTCTATGATTCTGTGGAAGAGTAAAAAGGACTGGTGATTATGTAACACTGGTAGAATGAGGCTTAGAAAAATATTTATCTTAATTGACTGTCATGTCTTGTTGCTACCCCTGGCAAACTTGTTCTGTTTAGAAATTAATATTTGACCATTTTCATTTGGAAAAAATCTGGAATCAGTACTCCAAGGTATACTGTCTTTTCTCACCTTCTTGCTTTAGACATAAATTCTATGCAATTGGGAAGACTGTGGGCTACAATCTAGGGGAGAACGTGGAAGAAAAACCGAAATAGAGACCTAAAAACAGCATCAATATGGAAGTTCTGCTTCTTTCAATTTTTTTCAAGTTCATTGCAAATATTAAGAAAAACAGTGTATGATTTCTACCTTGGACAAAACTAATTCTAAAATCCAGCTTTCACACTTAGACTTCAGTTTGCTTTGAGGGATCTTCAAGTAAAGAATACCAAGGCTGTTTTGGATTTCAGATCCCAATTTCAATAGTCCTGTATTTCTTTAAACAGTGTGTGCAGCAAGCCATGTCCTTCACTAGTAGCTGCACAGTATTGACAAAGCAACACAAAGGTTGAAGGCATTCGGATTATTTGTAATCCTAGCTCTGTTGTTGTCCAGCTTTGTGAATATAGGTAATTTTCTTGAACTGCCTGAGTCTTACTTTGCTCACCTAAGAAGGACTGTAATGATGTCTATACCTTACATAGTGGGTCTTAACAGTTTCCCCATTTTCCCCTCTTCCTTTCTCTTTCTGTTTATAGGTGGGTAAAAGAAAAAATGAGTCTTAGTTTCGCATGCATATGAGATGTGCATGCGACATGTGCAAAAAGGCATCCAATATTCAGTTTTCAGTTTCCTTACAGAGAAGGGACCAGAAAGAAATATCTCCAAGGACCTCACCAGACAGGTGCTCAGTGGAATGAATTTGACACAGGTAGCCTGGACATAGGATTGTAATGTTGATTCTGCCATCAATCACTTTGACCCCAAAGGTGTTGTCAATTCCCTTATTTGGGCCTAAGTTCCTTCAGCTGTCAAATTGACCTTGGAAATCACTGACCCAGCTGGAGAAGTTTCTATAAAAATAAATGTGCATCTTATTCTCTCGGATTGCCTGCCATCAACTATCTCCTCCTACCACAAATTCTGTTGTTTTGGAGAGAAGCCAGGAAATCTCACTCTCTCTTTCCCTCCTTCCCTCCCTCCCTCCCTCCCTCCCTCCCTCCCTACTTCCCTACTTACGATACTCAATGCATATGTAATGTAACCAGGTTGGGAAATACTGGATTAGATAACCACATAGGCCTTCCTAATATCAGGGTCTGAGATTTGGTGACCTATTCATTACTCTTCTGTGACACTCAGCCAACTCTGAAGATGTCCTTTTTAAACAAAGAATCGTATCAGTTTTGCTACTTATTTGAGCCTTGTGAATTGATCAACCAAGAAGAGAGATAGGCGTCTCAACTAAGAGGCTTCAAAGAAAAGAAAAGATTAACCAACCTAAGAGGTGTATCACAGAGATTGGAACTTGTTTCTGGAAACAGAAGTTTGTTTGGGATCCAATACAGCCTGAATAACTAAGTGTATTCATTAGGAATGGTTTCAATTTCAAGAACTGGCAGCTTCAGTGAATAGGGTCCTAATGGTCTTACAAAATGCTTTCTGAATGGGTGGCTGCTATGATTGGTTCAACAGCCAATATGGTCAGTCAGTATCAGCATTTCTGCAATGTAATTGAAATTTTCCTCACTTTAGTTGACTCACGGTAAAAAGCAAAGGATGATGTGTTTCCAGGCATCATACCCACCTTCCATATAGGATGTGGGAGAAAGAGTGAAAGATGTTCTCTCTGAAAGCCTTCTCTTTTCTTTATATTGATTTCTCTTAAGAAAATACAGTTTTTCTTCAGAGGGTCTCAAGTTCTAATACTTCATGTATTTTTTTTTTAATTTGGTTATGCTGTCTTTTTTTAGTATGGTAAAATGTACATAACACTTTTTTTATTTACTCAAGAAGAAGTTGAGTACTCTTGTATCAGTTAATGCAACAAAGATAATGGTGTCCCCCAATTATTCTGTCTGCTGTCCCACATCACCCATCCTCTATTCACTTCAGCAGGAACATGTGACAAAGTTCTGGACAATTTGATGCAAATAGAAGTTCCCAGAAAGGAATTCCATGAAATCTCCTTCACATGTAGTGTTTTTTATGTGTTTTGTTTTGTTTTAATTAAGCACATTAGTTTCATTAAAAACTCAAGTACTGTTAATTAAAAAACAGAACAATGAATATTTTAGTAGTCTCTACTCTAAGGTATTATGAGCAAGATGTCTCGGGGGAGAATTGCAAGCTGTTTCCAAAAGGAATTTAAGAATATTAATTTTAGACACAGCGTGACATGGTTAAAAAAAAAAGTGTCAGGTATAGGGTTAGTTAGGCATGACAATGATTGAAAGTGTTGAACTAGGTGATATACTAAGAGTGTTGTATTTGTGTTTGTCTGATGACTAGACTTAAAGTAAATATGATTTATCCCCAGTTAACAGAATAAAGCTATAGCTTAGAGAAATTAAATAATGTGTCTGTGCGGCTCCTCCACAAAACCCACTTTGAGCAGCAAGATTTCATAGGCATTCAGTGAGTATTACTATCTCTCATTTTCTTTCAGGTTTGAATCTTCTCCATTACTTTGCCCAAAATAGTGCTCAATACATGTTTTAGGATGAAAAAATCAAGTAGTCAAGGGAACAAATTCCTCTTTTGTAATATACATAGATGTGGATATTAATTATGAATGAATCAGGATGGCAGAATGTGAAGGACACTCCCCAAGGCTCCGTCCTCTTAAACAACCTTGATTTTGTTCACTAGCAGCTTCAATATTTTATTTCCAAGCATAGGAATATTCCCTGCTCCTTTGTGTGGATTTTGGGTGAGGTAAAGATGCACCAATAATTTTCTTCCCTGTCTCTTTAAGAAGAACCTAAATGAAGACTTAAGCTGAGACAGTTTTAACAATATTTTTTTGTCTTTTCAACATTTGTTGTTTACAGTTGCTTCATAGACTAGGTTGATGGGGAAAAAATAAGAAACTAAATATAAACAAGGTCTTGCATTCGCCAGGGTAATGCAGTTACATAAGTCAAGGTCGCAGGTCATGTGAAGCCTTCTGTGATTCCTTGGGGTTTCTGTCTCATTTCACTGGCTAGCAAACAGTGAAATAGTAGGATATATGTTTTTCGATTAGGTTGTCAATGTTTTGACCAAACAACCTATTTATAACATTCAGGATTACTGTTCTGTTCCCAAGAACCACTAGAAGCTGCTGTGCTCTGAAAGTCAGTGTGGAGATTTGAAATGGCGTATGATTGAGTGGGGTGTACTAACTTGCTTCCCTGGTTTCATCTACCTGTCAGTCATGCAGGTATAAAACACTCATCATCGCATCTGATTATTGTGAGAAAACACTCACCTTTTAGGATTGCACCTACTTATCATAAACAACAACAATAATAGTAACGATAAGATGAGATAAAAATTAGAGACCCCATGTCTATTTGGACATGACTATTTACTGACGGGGCATCAGTATCAGAGTTCTACAAGCACAATTAACTATTTTAATGCAAAACAGCAACTTATTTTTCCAGAGTAGAGGGAGAAGAATTGGCTTATTGACCACTCTTTTCTCTCCCCAAATACAACTTAGCCTTATATGACCACAGATTTCCTATGATTTTGGGGAAAATAATGTGGACTTTGAGACCCGGTAAACTTAGCCTCAAATCCCTGCTCTTTCATTTGCCGACTACATGTTCCTTTATCTCCTGAGCCCTATTTTGTTTACTTGCAAAATGAAGACATTGATATTTAGCACAGGTTTAGGAATCAGGTGAATGAGTAGAAGTGAATTGTAAACCACAAAACACTATACAAATGTTACTTATATTGACGTTGAAGGTCAATCATCTCCCATGTTACAATTAAGAGAGAGGCAAGCATATAAAGGAAACTATATCTGTTAAGTGAATTTTAATTGCCTACCAATATTAATAGCTTTAATAGTGTTAAACTGCTACCTGGGCTGTAATTAAACACTGAGTAAGAATGTAAGGGAGTAAATGAAAGGGAATAGGAAAATGATTGTTTCATAGTTATGTAATACAAGGAAATATTTTCTTTTATTATAGAAATTTTCTCTATTAAAAATCATCTTTTTTTGAATTTTATTTAATTTTCTATACAGCAGGTTCTTATTAGTTATCTATTTTATACATATTAGTGTATATATGTCAATCCCAATCTCCCAGTCGAAGGCTATCCATAGCCTTTTAATATTTCTGTTGCTTTAGGTTTTCATGAGATCCCAGTGGAGACAATTATATCCAAAAATGTAATTATCCAGTGTAATGAAACTGCCTTTGTTCTAAGAGGGCTCTGCTTATATCAAATCCCCATCTGAAGAATGAAGATATTAAGTGTCAATAACCAATTGACTCAAATCTTAGAGACTTTTGGGAAACACAGACATATCAAGGAGAAGAGAAGTTTGAGATGAGTCCCAAGGAAGCTCATTTTGATCGTATATCATACATTTTTAGAGATGCAGAATAGATGTATTTTTGTTCTTTGGCTAAATGTAAATAGGAGATCTTCAGAAAAACTTACTCAGAAGCAATATTTAAAGTGTCAGAGAGATACAAAACAATAGGAAATCACAAGAAACTTCAAAAAGATTTCTTTTTAATATATTTTTAATATTTTCATCTTCTTTTTGCTTTCAAAAAAATTATAGTGCATCTGACACACTAACTGGAGGCCACTGTCATACCTCCCACTGTCCATCACTTTACTCCTCTTTAAATAAACCTTGTTTGCCCACAAAAGCACAGACCCTACTTAAACTGTCTAAAAGTCTGCTAGAGTCATTGTAACACCACTGGCACAATTCCAACAGTTCACTTGTTACCCCAACTCAACTTTCCTGATACTTTAATTCCTCTGCTTCACCTCGAGCTCTTGATGTCATATCTCTCCCATAATTTATGGCAGTCGTGTGGTTCTTAGCAACAGAAAACAACTCTGATAAGCTTCCACAAGTAAAATACATGCATTAAAAATATGTTGGGCATCTGAAAGAAGACACTGGCCAACTGAAGAAATCTCAATCTGTGAGTTTCTGCTGCTTTCATTTCCTTCAAATGATTGTTTTAGCTGCCTTCTATAACTGTGTTATCTTGATTCAGATCTACATTTTTAGGAGAGAAAATATGATTAAAAGTAACTGGTATTGCATGCCCATGTAGAGCAACATGGTCCAGGCAAAGAGGTAGTACCTTGCATTCCCCCAAAAAGGCATACTAAACATATGAAGCCAAACATGACCTGATGTCCACTTATCCACCTGATCTTTTTTTTTAAATCAATGAACATTGCATGAGCATACATCTAGGATATACTTATGTTCATGCTTCAGTAATTCCATTAACATTTGAATATTTACTATTTGCTAGACATTATTAACCCTTGAACTCTAAGTGCTCAGAAGAAGATAGTCACATTTTCTGTTTCCAGTGTACGTTCTGGCGAAATAAAATATCACTCTCAAAAGTCATCTTATTTTCTTAGTTAATAAGACATGTATGATATAAATAAGGTCAACTGAGCAAGGGGATAGAGAGTCTAGAAAGGATTATCAGAGAAGACCTCTCTGGACAGGTGAAATATACTCTACATAGTGGATGATAAGAGGGACCCAGTCAAGTGGAAATCAGGAAAAAGAATATTTTAATACACATAGTGGGATCAGATGTTTGGAGATGTAGATGTAGCTTTTGTCTGTTTAAGGAATCAGCATGGCTGGAACACTATGAAAGAAGGTGACAGTGAAAGGTATGAAGTTAAAGAGGACAGAAGGTGATCTTTCTGCTTAAGCCAGTTTATGGAGCTTGGATTTATGCCAAGTGCAAATGGAAGTCACTAGAGGCTTTTAAGGGGGTGGTATGATCTGCTTTATGCTTTTAAAAAGTCTCACGGGATACTCTGTAGAATAGAGTTTGTTAAAGAATAAGAGTAGAAATACAGACAATGAGAAATAATGATGATGTGAAAGGGAAGAAACATGGTTGGATTTAAAGCATATCTTAGGGGTATCATACTCTGTTAAATGCTGGAGATACAGCTGGGAACGAGTCAGGTAAAACTGCTGCCCTAATAGAGTGCTTAATTAAGTGGGAAAGATGGAAACTGAACAAGTAACGATGGGTATCAGGAAAGTCTTCTTTGGAAGATGTTCAGGAGGGTCTGAGGTGAAAGTCAAGGGACATAAATTATTCTGGGGAATAGTGATGGGTTAATCAGGGGATTTGATACCGCCTTATGTGTTATATATGACAACTGTGGATTGCAAGTAAAAGATTATCTGTTCCTTATCCCTTCACAGTGACCTATATCAGTCCTCTTGTAGTCTTGACTCAAAGCAAAATGAATTGTGTATATGCATTCACAGTTTGCAAATTTTCCATTCACAGAATACTTTATAAAAAAGAAAAAAGTCAAAACAAAATGTACTTTTATTAAAGTAGCATAATTGTTAACAGATAGTCTAATACATTGTAAAGTTTAACTAATGTTTCCATAAAAAGATGTTGGCTCATTTGAAAATCAGAGTTTGAAACATCTACCAAACATATGCTCAATAGGAGGGAAGGAGGTATAGAGTAGGAGGGGAAATGGCTCATGTGACATGCCAGCAGCATGATGTAAGTTGGTGATTAAAAGCATAGTTCCTTACGTTAATCAGAACTGGGCTGGGATCCTGGACTGGTGACTTCCAGTTCTGTTGACCCTTGGGCAAGTTATTTAATCTTTCTTAATTTGTTTTCTGTTTGTAAAATAAAATTTTAAATGGTACCTACATCATAAAATTGTAATGAGGATTAAATGTGACTAATGAGTGAGTATACATGTAAGTGCTCAATACATTGTAGCTATTGTTATTATTACTGTTAGAAGATGACAGCTACTGATGGCTATGAAGCAGCATAGCGGAGTGATTAATAACATGAATTCTGGAGTAAATTGCCTGGGTTGACGAAGTTTTCCACCAGATTTTCCACTATGGAATAAACCATAGATCTTTTCTCCCTCTTAACACTGCAAAATAATTACTTCTGGGCAAAAGCTCTTATTCCCTCCAATTTTTCCCCAAATTTTTACTTCAAAATTTTTTATTCTGATGTTCACAATATATCAGTGTAATAATACTTGTCAGTTTCTTTACTTCTCCTATACATTTTCAAAGTCTTTCATGATATCTGTATATTTAGTGCTTCATAAAATATCTGGAACATACTAGATGTTCAACAGGTGTTTATTGTATGAATGAAATAACAAATAAATGTTTCAAATACATAGCAGCAGTAAACCTCCACTCTAATGTGGGATCTGCAGATTCCAACAACCAGGAGCACACGTGTATCAGAAATCTTCTCACCCTTTCCCCTTCCTCTGCTCCCATTCTATGCTTCTGTTGTGTTTTGGCATGGAGAAAAGAAGGGTTGGACTTGAATTGCATTGTAGAAAGATCCTAAGACCAAATTTCGGTAAATCTTTTCCAAATCACGATTGTCTATGTTCTTGGCCAAGTCAGCTTGAACTCTTTGGACCCTTTGGAGCCTCAGCACCTCTGCACCTCAATCACAACTTCATTTCTTTCTTTCTTTTTTTTTTTTTTAAATGTTGAGCCTTCTTTTAATTTATTTTTATTTTTGGCTGCGTTGGGTCTTCGTTTCTGTGCGAGGGCTTTCTCTAGTTGTGGCAAGCGGGGGCCACTCTTCATCGCAGTGCGTGGGCCTCTCACTGTCGCGGCTCAGCAGTTGCGGCTCACGGGCCCAGTTGCTCCGCGGCATGTGGGATCTTCCCAGACCAGGGCTCGAACCCGTGTCCCCTGCATTAGCAGGCAGACTCGTAACCACTGCGCCACGAGGGAAGCCCACAACTTCATTTCTTAACACATTTTTAGAATCTTCTAGTACAGGAAGAAGGATTATGTTTTTCTGTGAACTTGGGACTTGACGTTGATGTTGCAGCAAAGCATAGAAGGTCAAATCCTGCCCCTGCTAAGGGCAACTTTCTCTTTCAGAGCATTCCAATACCTTTTAGCAGCACATTCTATTATGCATGATTTATGGGACCTTTATTAATTCTCTTTGTTTCCATCACTCCCTGAAGCCACTTCCTTGCTCCTTTCTTAGACGGTATAAATGTAGGGGCTTGTAATTTGATTCTACACAAAAATAGAAAAACAAAACAAAATGGCATATCTGAGATGTTGAAACTCATTTATTCTAATCCTAATATTTTAAATGACAGGAAATTGAGATTCCAAGGGGAAATTGATTTATGCAAGGCCAAGTGGGAAGTGAGAATCAGTAGTTATTAGAATCCAAAAGCTGACTAAGCAAAACTGGCTCCTGTAAGTGTGCATCACACCACTTTTGGGTTTGGCTTTGCTAAAGCTGAATAAATAAACTCTCAATTAAAATAAATATGTAAATATTGATTAAACTCTAACTAAAAACTCTAATTACAAATACGTTCATGCTACCACTGATGCACATAAGCTTTGCCACAAAACTCATGCCCCCTATGTGTACTGTTTAGAATGTTCAGTTGTTTTAAAAATATTATTTTTCTAAAGAAATGCTCACTTACTTATATGCATCTCCCTCTCCCTCAATCAAAAAACAAAAGGAAATGTATAACCCGATCACTGTGAATAAGAATTATAATTTATTCTATATTCTTTCAGACTGTTACACATATATATACACATACATATTTATACATACACATTTACAGATCTTCCTTGACTTACAATGGAGTTACGTCCCCAGTAAACTCACTGTAAGTAGAAAATATCATAAGTGGAGAATGCATTTAATATCCTAACTTACCCAACATCAGAGCTTAGCCTACCTGCCTTAAATATGCTCAGGACACTTATGTTAGCCTATGGTTGGGCAAAATCATCTAACACAAAACCCATTTTTTTAAATAGATCTTTATTCGAGTATAATTGCCTCACAGTACTGTGTTAGTTTCTGTTGCACAACAAAGCAAATCAGCCATATGCATACACATGTCCCAATATCCCCTCCCTATTGAGCCTCCCTCCCACCCTCCCTATCCCACCCCTCTACGTCATTGCAAAGCACCGAGCCGATCTCCCTGTGCTTTCCGGCTGCTTCCCACCAGTCAACTGTTTTACATTGGGTAGTGTATATATGTCGATACTACTCTCACTTTGCCACAGCTTCGCCCGCCCACCCCATGTCCTCAAGTCCATTTTCTATGTCTACCTCTTTTTTCCTGCCCTGCAACTAAGTTCATCAGTACCATTTCTTCTTTTTTTTTTTTTTAGATTCCTTATATATACATTAGCATGCAGTATTTGTTTTCCTCGTTCTGACTTACTTCACTCTGTATGACAGACTCTAGGTCCATCCACCTCACTACAAATGACTCAATTTCGTTTCTTTGTGTTTTATTTGGGTTTTTTTTTAACATCTTTATTGTAGTATAATTGCTCTACAATGGTGTGTTATTGCTGCTTTATAACAAAGTGAATCGGCTATACATATACATATATTCCCATATCCCCTCCCTCTTATGTCTCCGTCCCACCCTCCCTATCCCACCCCTCTAGGTGGTCACAAAGCACCAAGCTGATCTCCCTGTGCTATAAGACTGCTTCCCACTAGCTATCGATTTTATATTTGGTAGTGTATATATGTCCACGCCACTCTCTCACTTTGTCCCAGCTTACCCTTCCCCCTCCCCATGCCCTCAAGTCCATTTTCTACATCTGCGTCTTTATGCCTGTCCTGCCCCTAGGTTCTTCAGAACCTTTTTTTTTTTTTTTTTTTTTTTAGATTCCATATATATGTGTTAGCGTACGGTATTTGTTTTTCTCTTTCTGACTGACTTCATTCTGTATGACAGACTCTAGGTCCATCCACCTCACTACAAATAACTCAATTTCGTTTCTTTTTATGGCTGAGTAATATTCCATTGTATATACGTGCCACGTCTTCTTTATCCATTCATCTGTCGATGGACCCTTAGGTTGCGTCCATGTCCTGGCTATTGTAAATAGTGCTGCAGTGAACATTGTGGTACATGACTCTTTTTGAATTATGGTTTTCTCAGGGTATATGCCCAGTAGTGGGATTACTGGGTCATATGGTAGTTCTATTTGTAGTTTTTTAAGGAACCTCCATACTGTTCTCCATAGTGGTTGTATCAATTTACATTCCCACCAACAGTGCAAGAGGGTTCCCTTTTCACCACACGCTTTCCGGAATTAATTGTTTCTAGATTTTTTTTTCTTTTTTTTTTGCGGTACGCGGGCCTCTCAGTGTTGTGGCCTCTACCGTTGCGGAGCACAGGCTCCGGACGCGTAGGCTCAGCGGCCATGGCTCACGGGCCTAGCCGCTCCGTGGCATGTGGGATCTTCCCAGACCGGGGCACGAACCTGTGTCCCCTGCATTGGCAGGCGGACTCTCAACCACTGCGCCACCAGGAAAGCCCTGTTTCTAGATTTTTTGATAATTGCCATACTGACCGGCGTGAGGTGATACCTCATTATAGTTTTGATTTGCATTTATCTAATAGCTAGTGATGTTGAGCATCTTTTCACGTGCCTCTTGGCCATCTGTATGTCTTCCTTGGTGAAATGTCTATTTAGGTCTTCTGCCCATGTTTCAACTGGATTGTTTGTTTTTGATATTGAGCTCCATGAGCTGTTTGTATATTTTGGAGATTAATCCTTTGTTGTTTCAGTTGCGAATATTTTCTCGCATTCTGAGGGTTGTGCTTTTGTCTTGTTTATGGTTTCCTTTGCTGTGCAAAAGCTTCTAAGTTTAATTAAGTCCCATTTGTTTATTTTTGTTTTTATTTCTGTGGTGGGTCAAAAAAGATCTTGCTGTGGTTTATGTCAAAGAGTGTTTTTCCTATGTTTTCCTCTAAGAGTTTTATAGTGTCTGGTATTACATTTAAGTCTTTAATCCATTTGGAGTTTATTTTTGTGTATGGTGTTAGGGAGTCTTCTAATTTCATTCTTTTACATGTAACTCTCCAGTTTTCCCAGAAGCACTTATTGAAGAGGCTGTCTTTTCTCCATTGTATGTTCTTGCCTCCTTTGTCGTAAATTAGGTGCCCATATGTGTGTGGATTTATCTCTGGGCATTCTATCCTGTACCATTGATCTATATTTCTGTTCTTGTGCCAGTACCATACTGTGTTGATTACTGTACTTTTGTGGTATAGTTTGAAGTCAGGGAGCCTGATTCCTCCAACTCTGTTTTTCTTTCTCAAGATTGCTTTGGCTGTTAGGGATCTTTTGTGTTTGCATACGAATTGTAAAATTCTTTGTTATAATTCTGTGAAGAATGCCAGTGGTAGTTTGATAGGGATTGCATGGAATCTGTAGACTGCTTTGGGTAGTATAGTCATTTTCACAATATTGATTCTTCTAGTCCAAGAACATGGTATGTTTCTCCACCTGTTTATGTCACCTTTGATTTCTTTCCTCAGTGTTTTATATTTTTCTGAGTACAAGTCTTTTGCCTCCTCAGGCAGGTTTATTCCCAGGTATTTTATTCTTTTTGTTGCAATGGTAAATGGGAGTGTTTCCTTAATTTCTCTTTCTGATTTTTCATTGTTGGTGTATAGGAATGCCAGAGATTTCTGTGCCTTAATTTTGCATCCTGCAAGCTTACTAACTTCGTTGATTAGTTCTAGTAGTTTTCTGCTGGCATCTTTAGGATTTTCTATGTATAGTATCATGTCATCTGCAAACACTGACAATTTTACTTCTTCTTTTCCAATTTGTATTTATTTTTTTTCTCTGATTTCCGAGGCTAGGACTTCCAAAACTATGTTCAATAATAGTGGTGAGAGTGGACATCCTCGTATTGTTCCTGATTTTAGAGGAAATGCTTTCAGTTTTTCACCATTGAGAATGATGTTTGCTGTGGGTTTGTCATAAATGGCCTTTATTATGTTGAGGTAGGTTCCCTCTATGCCCATTTTCTGGAGAGTTTTTATCATAAATCGGTGTTGAATTTTGTCAAAAGCTTTTTCTGCATCTATTGAGATGATCATATGGTTTTTATTCCTTAATTTGTTAATGTAGTATATTACATTGATTGATTTGTGTATACTGAAGAATCCTTGCATCCCTGGTATAAATCCCACTTGATCATGGTGTATGATCCTTTTAATGTGTTGTTGGATTCTATTTGCTAATATTTTGTTCAGGATTTTTACATCTATGTTCATCAGTGGTATTGGTCTATAATTTTCTTTTTTTTGTAATATCTTTTTCTGAATTTGAGATCAGGGTGATGGTTGCTTCTTAGAATGAATTTGGGAGTGTTTCTCCCTCTGCAGTTTTTTGGAAGAGTTTGAGAAAGATCGGTGTCAGCTTTTCTCTAAATGTTTGATAGAATTCACCTGTGAAGCCATCTGGTATTGGACTTTTGTTTGTTGCAAGATTTTAAATTACAGTTTCAATTTCATTACTTGTGATAGGTCTGTTTATATTTTCTAATTATTCCTCGTTCAGTCTTGGAAAATTGTACCTTTCTAAGAATTTGTCCATTTCTTCCAAGTTGTCCATTTTATTGACATTTAGTTGTTTGGAGTAGTCTCTTATAATCCTTTGTATTTCTGCAGTGTCAGTTGTGATTTCTCTTTTTTCATTTCTAATTTTATTGATTTTCATCCTCTCCCTTTTTTTCTTGACGAGTCTGGCTAAGGGTTTATCAATTTTACTTATCTTCTCAAAGAACCAGCTTTTAGTTTTATTGATCTTTTCTATTGTTTTCTTCATTTCTATTTCATTTATTTCTGCTCTGATCTTTATGATTTCTTTCCTTCTACTGACTTTGGGTTGTCTTTGTTCTTTCTCTAGTTGTTTTAAGTGTAGGGATAGATTGTTTATTTGAGATTTTTCTAGTTTCCTGAGGTGAGATTGTATTGCTATGAACTTTCCTCTTAGAACTGCTTTTGCTGTGTCCCATAGAGTTTGGTTCATCGTGTTTTCTTTGTCATTTGTATCTATGTATTTTTTTTTATTTCTTCTTTGATTTCTTCAGTAATCTCTTGGTTATTTAGCAGCACACTGATTAGCCTCCATGTGTTTGTGTTTTTTACAATTTTTTTTCCTGTAATTGATTTCCAGTATTGTAGCATTGTGGTCAGAAAACATGCTTGATTCAACTTCAGTTTTCTTAAATTTTCCAAGCCTTGATTTGTGACCCAAGATGTGATCTATCCTAGAGAATGTGCTATGTGCATTTGAGAAGAAAGTGTATTCTGCAACTTTTGGGTGGAATGTTCTATAAATATCAATTAGATATAACTGGTCTATGGTGTCATTTAAACTTGTGTTTCCTTATTTATTTTCTGTTTGGATGATCTGTCCATTGGTGTAAGCGGGTGTTAATTCCCCTACTATTATTGTGTTACTGTTGATTTCTCCTTTCATGGTTGTTAGCATTTGCCTATGTATTGAGGTGCTCTTATGTTGGGTGCATAAACATTTATAATTGTTATATCTTCTTCTTGGATTGATCCTTTGATCGTTATGTAGTGTCCCTCTTTATCTCTCATAACAGTCTTTATTATAAAGTCTATTTTATCTGCTATGAATATTGCTACTGCAGCTTTCTTTTGATTTCCATTTGCATGGAGTATCTTTTTCCATCCCATCACTTTCAGTCTGTATGTATCCCTAGGCCTGAAGTGGGTCTCTTGTAGACAGCATATATATGGGTCTTGTTTTTGTATCAATTCAGCCAGTCTGTGTCTTTTGGTTGGGGCATTTAATCCATTTACATTCAAGGTTATTATTGATATGTAAGTGCCTATTACCATTTTTTTAACTGTTTTGGGTTTGTTTTTGTGGGTCTTTTTCTTCTCTTGTGTTTCCCACTTAGAGAAGTTTCTTTAACATTTGTTGTAAAGCTGGTTTGGTGGTGCTGAATCCTCTTAGCTTTTGCTTGTCTGAAAAGCTTTTGACTTCTTCATCAAATCTGAATGAGATCCTTGCTGGGTAGAGTAATCTTGGTTGCAGGTTTTTCTTTTTCATCACTTTAAGTGTATCCTGTCACTCCCTTCTGGCCTGCAGAGTTTCTGCTGAAAAATCAGCTGATAACCTTATGGTGATTCTTTTGTATGTTATTTTTTGGTTTTCTCTTGTTGCTTTTAATACTTTTTCTTTGAATTTAACTTTTGTTAGTTTGATTAATATGTGCCTTGGTGTGTTTTTACCATGGTTTATCCTGTATGGGACTCTCTGTGCTTCCTCGACTTGGGTGACTATTTCCTGTCCCATGTGAAGGAAGTTTTCAACTATAATCTCTTCAAATATTTTCTCAGACCAATTCTTTTTCTCTTCTTCTTCTGCAGCCCCTATAGTTAGAATATTGGTGTGTTTAGTGTTGTCCCAGAGGTCTCTGTAATTGTCTTCAATTCTTTCATTCTTTTTTCTTTATTCTGCTCCTCAGCCGTTATTTCCACCATTTTTTCTTCCAGATCACTTATTCGTTCTTCTGCCTCAGTTATTCTGTTATTGATTCCTTCTAGTATATTTTTCCTTTCAGTTATTGTGTAGCTCATCTCTGTTTGTTTGTTCTTTAATTCTTCTAGGTCTTTGTTAAACATTTCTTGTATTTTCTCAATCCATGCCTCCATTCTATTTCTGAGATTCTGGATCATCTTTACTATCATTACTCTGAATTCTTTTTCAGGTAGATTGCCTATTTCCTCTTCATTCATTTGTTCTTGGAGGTTTTTAACTTGCTCCTTCATCTATGATATAATTTTTTGCCATCTCACCTTTTTTTTGTTGTTTTTTTAATGAGTGGAATTGTGTTCCTGTCTTACTGGTTGTTTGGCCTGAGGCTTCCAGCACTGGAGTTTGTATGCTGTTGGATAGATCTGGGTCTTGGTGCTGAGATGAGGAACTCCATGAGATCTCACTCCGATGAATATTCCCTGGGGTCTGAGGTTCTCTGTTAGTCCAGTGGTTCGTACTCGGAGCTCCCGCCACAGAAACTTCTTCCCGACCCTGGGCTCATGAATCAAGATCCCGCAAGCCACCTTCCTGGGGTGGCCAAAAAAAAATAACAATAACAAAGTAAAAATTAAATTAGACTAGGAAACTAACAGATATGTTAGGAAGAATATAAAAATTAATATATAGATGAATCAGCAACCGGAAGGTACATCAGTACCACAATAGTAAAACAACAGGAGGAGGGGAAAGGACCAAAAAATAAAGGCGAGGGGGGTAGGGGGGAGAAGACTTTGGCTGTGGAGGGTGGGGCCTAAGCAAGGGCGAGGTTTGGGCATCGGGCAGGACCAATGCTCAGAACCCACAGGGCTGGAAAAGCCCTTGGGGGCTGTGTGGGGTGGGGCTTAGGCTCAAGGAACAGAAGGGGCCCAGGCATGCCCCCCACCCCTGGTCTCAAAGGGCAGGGAACCTCACCTGGGAGCCCAGCAGACTTCCCATGTCCGAGTGGGTGGGGCAAACACCCTCCTCTCCTCTCCCTCCTCTGGTCTGGGAGGCCCCCTCCTGCCTGCCTTTCCTGATCTTCCCAGCCTCCCTCCTATGCCCCCAAGGACCTACGTGGCCTGGAGGGGAATTTGGAGGGCAGGGGATCAGCCTGGGAGCTCAGCAGGCTCCCCAGGCCTGAGTGGGCGGGGCAATCGCTCTCCGCTCCTCTCCCGCTCCTTCCGGAGAGCCCCTCCCACCTGCCTCTCCTGATCTCCCCGGCCTCAGGGGCACCGATCCTGTCTGGCCTCCACTTCTCCTCCCCCCTTAGTCCCCCTACATCCTACCGGTTCACTGTGGGGTTCCTCCCATCTCCTTGGGTGTCAGAGTCCCTCACCAGCGGCCAGCAGGTGCCATAGTTGTGGGGAGACGCTAACTCCGTGTCTTCCCACACCGCCATCTTGACTCTGCCTCCTCCACAAAGCTCATTTTATAATAAAGTGCTGAGTATATCATGTAATTTATTGAATACTATACTGAAAATGAAAAACAGAACGGTTAGGTACAGAATGGTGTAAGTGTACCGGTCGTTTACCCTCGTGATTGCCTGGCTGACTGGGAGCTGCAGGCTTGCTGCCCTGCCCAGCATCACGAGTTATCATACCACCTATCGTCAGCCTGAGAAAAAGATGAAAATGCAAAATTCCGAGTATGTTTTCTAATGAACGAGTATCACTTTTGCACCATCTTAAGTCAGCAACCATCTGTATATTAAATTTGCCCAGAACTGAATGTATTCCCAGGACGTGGGATGTTCAGTACTAAACTGGGAAAACCCCAGCAACCAAGGCAAGTTATCTGGAGCTTAATGACATGACAACTATATGGCTAGTCCAGTTCCTGTGATGTTAAACTTTTAATCTAGGTATGCCTAGCTGTTATGTGGCACCTGATGACCCTGTGCTTGTCTTCTCAGGGGTGTCCCAAGAAGCATCAGCCAGGGTCGTTTACCTCACAGTCTGACATGAAACCATCTTGTCTGGTCCTTATTGTAGGAGAATTAAGTAAAATTCTAAGAGTAGTGAGCACTCTTAGAAGTGGTAAAGAAGAGTTGGACTCTTCTGTCAACTTTTTGAAATGAATTTTGACACGCTATCCGAACAATGTGTATTTTAAAGCATATAGGAGAATTGTTTTCCCCCTTGAGAAAATGTAAAAAGAAATTTGAGAAGAAGCTATAGCTAAACTCATAAACTAGACACTGAAGAAGCTTTCACATCCTGTTCCAGGTATTGAGAGACATCAGTATAAAAGCTGAATTTTTTTGAAGATCAACAAAATATGTGCACTTGCAATTCCCAGGCTGCTAAAGATCTTGTGAATTCACATTAGAGCTGACTAATAACCAAGATCATACAGTATTTTTAATAAAACCCTAATTTTCCATTTTCAAATGACAATTCTACCAACTTATTCTATTCTGCATCATTAAATTGTCAAGAGGCAACTTCTCTTTATTATATTTGAGACACTTTAGAAATGAGTAATTGTGTTTCCATTACATTCTTCAGTGGTCCATCAGATCTCTTCCCTTCCCCTTACTCCGTTCTTTAGCTCAAAAAATACACAATACCTGCAATCTATTCCACATCTAAAGTGTGAAGAGATTGATCATGTCAGTTTCCAGGAATCCTATAAATGAAAGAGAGCTGAATGTTTGGGGACAGACATTTTACAACAGGAAATCTACCTTAGGGCATTTAATCATCAGTTGTCAAATAGCATGGTCGTTGGAAAGAGAAGGGAAATAAGAGTCATATGCCCTTTAAGAAAACAGACAGCTATCTTTATGACAGTACAATGCAGTGCTAATTACAGTAATTTTTTTCCTCAATGCCCTCAATGAGTGACTGGCTAAAGAAAAGGTATTATATTTTTTTTAGCCTTGAGATATTAAAATGAGGTATTACTCAGCATTGAAAGAAGAAAGAAATCCTGCCATATGCAACAACATGGATGAACCTTGAGGACACTATGTTGAGTGAAATAAGCCATTCACAGAAGGACAAATACCACATGGTTCCACTTATATGCAGTATCTAAAATAGTCAAAGTCACAGAAGCAGAGAGTAAAAGCGTAGTTGCCAAAGTCTGGGGCGAGTTGCTGTTGAACCGGTATAAAGTCAGTTACGCAGGATGAGTAAGTCTGGGTATCTGCTGTACAGCGTGGTGACTGTAGTTCACGATACTGTGATGTGCCCTGAAAATTTTGTTAAGAGGGTAGATGTCATGTGTTCTTACGACAATAAAAAACGAAATAACTTTTTTGACATTTACAAAAATAAAAAAGAAATAAAGAGGGAGAAGTGGCAAAGCACAGAAGACCAGGAAAAGAGGGAAGGCCCAGGGAATACAGGTGCAAGAAATGGGAGTTGACAGAAGTAGCATTAAGGGAGTGACCTTTAAGTGCATTAAGAACCCATTGTTCCAACCCCTAAACTCCAAGTGACTTTGACCTGAGGGGTAGGTGATATAGTACAAGGGAATGGAATTAGGAGGCAAATTTGCAGAGATAAGAGATAAGTCTCATCTCTGCCACTGTGTCGTTGTTGAATCTTTCTTGATGAAGTTATTAAATAATTTTGATCTTAGTGTTCTAATTTCTTTTATTACATAACACACACAGACGTATATTATGTATATATATTTATGTGTGTGTGTGTATATATATATATATATATATATAATATTCTCCTTTATAGGATTTGATTGGGTCTCTTTCAAAAGATCTATATGGAAAAATAAAAGATAAGTAAAAAAAGTTTTAAAGAAAAATGTGGTCATAATGCATAAGATGTTATTTCCACCAAGGAATGAGTTTCAATCTATCTCCTCAAACATTAATATCAAAATAAATTAAGATGTTGGGTATTAGCAAGATGTTGGATATTATGAGCTAATCTTATCCCTGCTAATTTGTAAACTGAATAAATGTGTGCTTATCTTGAGAATTCCCTCCCTCTACTTATTGCTTCAAGCCTATATATACATACATTTATACATACACATATATAGTGGTGCAGTCAGTGATGGCTCTGAAAATGTGATGAAAACTTCTGGACCACTTTAAAAAATATGCACACACCCCCACACATTTGCGCTACAATTTTAGAGGGTACAAGCCTTCTTCCCCCGTTAGAAGCCACTGCTCTATGTTTTCTGCCTTGCTCCTTTGCTTGGGTGTCTCCACTTTGCATGTCCTGTCTTCCTTTCCTAAATTACTCTTTCCTCAAGAGCCAGCTTAAATGCCATAACTTCCTAAAAGCTTCTCTGTTGAACTCTTCGTTACTAAACTTTCACTGCTGTAACCATCTCTTTTCTGTTATTTATCATGTTTCACATTATCACAGTTATCTGAACACACAACTTATTTTTCCTACCAGTGACAAACTTATGGAAGTCAGAGACCACATATTTTTCCTCTTTGTTATTTATCACTGAGTTTTGCACATAAATGATCTGCAGCTATTTTTGATGAATGATCACAAACAAAAAATTATGGCAAACAATACCCTGAGTATTCATAAGTATGAGCCTTTCTAAGATAGACCTAACCATTAGGCTCACAATGCAAAATTCTAATTTTATAGTTAAGGTGACAATGTATTATTTTAAATTAATAGAAGTTAAAAATAAAGGTAACACTAAGTGCAAATGAAGATATTTTAAAACATATCTTCATGTATTACCAGAATCCCATGTTAACTGATACACCATTTTTGGAGAGCAGTCTGGTTATTTTTATGAAACAGGGAAAAAAAGGGTCCTATATATTGACCGTGTAATCCTGATTTTCTGTTGGAGAATTATTAGAAACATCCTAATTGCTCAGAATAAGTAACACTGTAATGAGCATCTTTATCTAAAAATAAAGGGAAAAGCAATAAGCAAGGTTTTCTTAACACATTCTTATTAGTAGTAAATTTGTGACACATTAACTATACTGAAAGTTATATATCCATAAAAATTCTAGTAATGGAGATTATAAAGCAAAAAGAAATTGTTATTAGATAGTAAAAACAAATTAGAATTAAAAATTATATTGTTTGATCACCACACTGTTAGAACAGAAATAATAAAAAGTGAAAAAGAGGAAACATATATAACTTAATAGAATGACGAATTTGAAGAACTCATATTTATTTTTAAATTTCATTATCATCTTTTGAGAATGGCCTTCAATTTAAAATTGTGTTTTTGTGTATGCATGTATGTATGTATGAGAGAGAGAGATGGGGCTTCTGAAGGCCGACATACCGTTTAGGACCACTTTGTCTGAGAACTTTGGTAAGGGATGACGGGAATCTGAATCAGAACAGTACTCCAGTGCTCATGAGGGTGAGGAGAATAAGTGTACCTCTTATTTCTCACTTTTTCTAGCATCATGGCTATTTTTCCTGCTGTGTAGTATGGCATTCTTTTCTTACATTTTCTGAGCCTTAGCACAGGCCAAGAATTATCTGCAAATGGTACACTTAAAAAAGGAAGTGACCAATATCAGCATAAAGTCCGCTTTAAATATAGTCATTATCACTTGATTACCATGAAGAGTCTGCTGCCTTTCAGTGTTCTATCAAATGGGAGTTGCCTGTTTTACTTTTCAGGCTAGGAATGGCTTCACTGTGCTGCAGCTCTTCTGTGTTCTGAAATACTTGTCTCCATGTGTCACCTTCTCGGTCACAATCAACATTTTCTGCCACACTGTCCCTTGGGAAGGTTTATAGTTTCACCCTGTAAGGAGCAGAGTCAGTTCCTGCTTGGGATTTCAAATGAAAATCATCTTTTCTTGCATGGGGACATGACACTTCAAGTGTTACGCACTTAAATTACCATATTTGCAGGAGGAGTTCAGGGTCCTGGCTGTTTACCCATTTGAGACACATAATTGCCATACACAAAGTTGGAGTAAAATTACCTATTTTTCTTACATTTAAGACATCTTATAATATCTAACAAAAAATCTGTTAAATACTTTGAGACAAATGTAGGATAGTCTATGAAAACTATTAATTCATTCATTAGTAATTCTGTTCTCACTTTATTGTTCAGATTTTTCAACGTCCATCATTAAATTTAAAGAAAAAAAAAAAACTGTAACTTCTCATCCTAGGGTAAATTACAAAGATCTGGCCATGTGAGAAGCAACTTGATCAACAGATAATTTAATTGAGGGTGCCCTTATATTCCAGTGGGCTCATATCTGACATCACCATACAATTCCCTATCTGTGAGTAGCTGCAAAATGTAGTTTCACATCTCAGTCATCAACCAACATAACTAAAAATACCTATTTAGGGTATATAGAGGGTCCCCCTACAGCAGAGTTTCCACAGCCTCAGTACTGTTACCATTTTAGGCGGAAGATTTCTTTCTTGTGCACTGTAGGATATTTAGCAGCATCTCTGACTTTCATACACTAGATGCCAGTCTCACTCCTCCACCCCAGTTACATCCAATTACTTGTCTCCAAAAATTTATAAATATTCCCTAGAGGCAAAATTGCCTCCCTGGTTTGAGAAATACTGCCCTGAAGTGAATTCCGTATGTATATTATTACCTACATATTTTTCAGCCCATCTCAAAGTTCCTATCAAAATTGGCTAAAATAAATATGTAAATATAGGTATAAGATCATCGGTCATTTTAACATAATGGAAAAATAAGTAAAAACTTAATTTTAATTATTTAGATACTTTCAGGGGTCATATCTCCATTGACTATGGCATGATGGTTTCCACAAAAAGCATCCAAGTATGGTTGATGGGAACCAGAGCCTTATATGGCAGCATAATCAAGACTGGCAGTACTGTTGGATTTGAGTCAACAACCAATCATATTGAAATTATAGACAACAATATTCTCAGACAGCAGGTAACTGTTTTCAGGACTCACCACTGCATTACAGAGTGAACACAAACTGGATGAGAGTCTACTTATCCTTTAATCCCTGTGCATCACACAAAGAAATGTAAGTGGGCATTTTTTATTTTATTAATCAGAGCTAAAGTAAGTTTGTAAGTATGAGGCATATAAATTAGCAATGATACCAATGGGGAATTTCACAGTTCTATAACTGATTATGAAACATAAAAAGTTATGTTACTATCCTGTTGAAAGTTAGATACAGTTTTTAGAGTCTATTTTCTAATTAGTGTAATTAAAACCAAATTTTATGTTTGGGCAAGGTGATAGATTGTGTCAAGTGCTCCTTCTTCATCTGTGAATTTTTAAATTGCACATTCATAATGTATTCATATTCAGTAAAGTAAGGAATTGTGAGACATTTAATAGCATAGTATGAAATATAGCACATCCTAACTTTTTGTAAAGCAGTATTTTGAACGGAATAAACCTTATCTGATTAAACTTCAGAATCTAATCTTACATAGTTATATAAAATTTACATAGTCCAGATGTCTGCTCATTATAGGACTTGGCAGAGTTCCCTGCCTTACATGCTCATAAAGGATGAGAAAGCATTATTGAGAAAGCCTTAGCCTATTCCTCAAAATAATAATAATATAGTTTATAAGATACCATGTTTCTTAAATCAGTTGTGTTATTTGAGGTTTTTTTTTTTTCAAATTACAGAAACCAACTTAAATTGGCTACTTTTCTTTTTTTTTTTTTACATCTTTATCGGAGTATAATTGCTTTACAATAGTGTGCCAGTTTCTGTTTTATAACAAAGTGAATCAGCTATACATATACATATGTTCCCATATCTCTTCCCTCCTGCATCTCCCTCCCTCCCAACCTCCCTATCCCACCCGTCTAGGTGGTCACGAAGTACCGAGCTGATCTCCCTGTGCCATGCGGCTGCTTCCCACTAGCTATCTGTTTTACATTTGGTAGTCTATATATGTCCATGCCACTCTCTCACTTTGCCCCAGCTTACCCTTCCCCCTCCCCATATCCTCAAGTCCATTCTCTAGTAGGTCTGTGTCTTTATTCCCGTCTTACCCCTAGGTTCTTCATGACATTTTTTTTTCTTAAATTCCATATATATGTGTTAGCATACGGTATTTGTCTTTCTCTTTCTGACTTACTTCACTCTGTATGACAGACTCTAGGTCCATCCACCTCACTACAAATAACTCAATTTCGTTTCTTTTTAAGGCTGAGTAATGTTCCATTATATATATGTGCCACATCTTCTTTATCCATTCATCCGATGATGGACACTTAGGTTGCTTCCATGTCCTGGCTGTTGTAAATAGAGCTGCAATGAACATTTTGGTACGTGACTCTTTTTGAATTATGGTTTTCTCAGGGTATATGCCCAGTAGTGGGATTGCTGGGTCATATGGTAGTTCTATTTGTAGTTTTTTAAGGAACCTCCATACTGTTCTCCTTAGTGGCTGTACCAATTCACATTCCCACCAGCAGTGCAAGAGGGTTCCCTTTTCTCCACACCCTCTCCAGCATTTATTGTTTGTAGATTTTTTGATGATGGCCATTCTGACTGGTGTGGGATGATATCTCATTGTAGTTTTCATTTGCATTTCTCTAATGATTAATGATGTTGAGCATTCTTTCATGTGTTTGTTGACACTCTGTATATTTCTTTGGAGAAATGTCTATTTAAGTCTTCTGCACATTGTTGGATTGGGCTGTTTGTTTTTTTGATATTGAGCTGCATGAGCTGCTTGTATATTTTTGATATTAATCCTTTGTCAGTTGCTTCATTTGCAAATATTTTCTCCCATTCTGAGGGTTGTCTTTTGGTCTTGTTTATGGTTTCCTTTGCTGTGCAAAAGCTTTTAAGTTTCATTAGGTCCCATTTGTTTATTTTTGTTTTTATTTCCATTTCTCTAGGAGGTGGGTCAAAAAGGATCTTGCTGTGATTTATGTCATAGAGTGTTCTGCCTATGTTTTCCTCTAAGAGTTTGATAGTTTCTGGCCTTACATTTAGGTCTTTAATCCATTTTGATTGGATTAAATGATGATTCCCTCCATCTGCCTATTTTTGTGTATGGTGTTAGGGAGTGTTCTAATCTCACACTTTTACACGTACCTGTCCAGTTTTCCCAGCACCAGTTATTGAAGAGGCTGTCCTTTCTCTACTGTACATTCCTGCCTCCTTTATCAAAGATAAGGTGACCATATGTGTGTGGGTTTATCTCTGGGCTTTCTATCCTGTTCCATTATCTATATTTCTGTTTTTCTGCCAGTACCATACTCTGTTGATTACTGTAGCTTTGTAATATAGTTTGAAGTCAGGGAGCCTGATTCCTCCAGCTCCGTTTTTTGTTCTCAAGCTTGCTTTGGCTATTCGGGGTCTTTTGTGTTTCCATACAAATTGTGAAATTTTTTGTTCTAGTTCCGTGAAAAATGCCAGTGGTAGTTTGATAGGGATTGCATTGAATCTGTAGATTACTTTGGGTAGTAGAGTCATTTTCACAATGTTGATTCTTCCAATCCAAGAACATGGTATATCTCTCCATCTATTTGTATCTTCTTTAATTTCTTTCATCAGTGTCTAATAATTTTATGCATACAGGTCTTTTGTCTCCTTGGGTTGGTTTATTCCTAGATATTTTATTCTTTATCTTGCAGTGCTAAATGGGAGTGTTTTCTTAATTTCACTTTCAGATTTTTCATCATCAGTATATAGGAATGCCAGAGATTTCTGTGCATTAATTTTGTATCCTGCTACTTTACCAAATTCATTGATTAGCTCTAGTAGTTTTCTGGTAGCATCTTTAGGATTCTCTATGTATAGTATCATGTCATCTGCAACAGTGACAGCTTTACTTCTTCTTTTCCAATTTGGATTCCTTTTATTTCCTTTTCTTCTCTGATTGCTGTGGCTAAAACTTCCAAAACTATGTTGAATAAGAGTGGTGAGAGTGGGCACCCTTGTCTTGTTCCTGACCTTAGTGGAACTGCTTTCAGTTTTTCACCATTGAGGACAATGTGGGCTTGGGTTTCTTGTATATGGCCTTTATTATGTTGAGGAAAGTTCCCTCTATACCTACTTTCTGAAGGGTTTTTACCATAAATGGGTGTTGAATTTTGTTGAAAGCTTTCTCTGCATCTATTGAGATGATCATATGGTTTTTCTCCTTCAGTTTGTTAATATGGTGTATCACATTGATTGATTTGTGTATATTGAAGAATCCTTGCATCCCTGGAATAAATCTCACTTGATCATGGTGTATGATCCTCTTAATGTGCTGTTGGATTCTGTTTGCTAGTATTTTGTTGAGGATTTTTGCATCTATGTTCATCAGTGATATTGGCCTGTAGTTTTCTTTGTGACATCCTTGTCTGGTTTTGGTATCAGGGTGATGGTAGCCTTGTAGAATGAGTTTGGGAGTGTTCCTCCATCTGCTATATTTGGGAAGAGTTTGAGGAGGATAGGTGTTAGCTCTTCTCTAAATGTTTGATAGAATTCGCCTGTGAAGCCATCTGGTCCTGGGCTTTGTTTGTTGGAAGATTTTGTTTGTTTGTTTTTATGATATGCGGGCCTTTCACTGTTGTGGCCTCTCCTGCTGCGGAGCACAGGGTCTGGACGCACAGGCTCAGCGGCCATGGCTCACGGGCCCAGTCGCTCCACGGCATGTGGGATCTTCCTGGACCGGGGCACGAACCCGTGTCTCTTGCATCAGCAAGCGGACTCTCAACCACTGAGCCACCAGGGAAGCCCCTGTTGGAAGATTTTTAATCTGATTTACAATTTCAGTCATTGTGATTGGTCTGTTCATATTTTCTATTTCTTCCTGATTCAGTCTTGGCACGTTGTTCATTTCTAAGAATTTGTCATTTCTTCCAGTTTGTCCATTTTACTGGCATAGAGTTGCTTGTAGTAATCTCTCATGATCTTTTGTATTTCTGCAGTGTCAGTTGTTACTTCTCCTTTTTCATTTCTAATTCTATTGATTTGAGTCTTCTCCCTTTTTTTCCTGATGAGTCTGCCTAATGGTTTATCAATTTTGTTTATCTACTCAAAGAACCAGCTTTTAGTTGTATTGATCTTTGCTATCGTTTCCTTCGTTTCTTTTTCATTTATTTCTGATCTGATCTTTACGATTTCTTTTCTTCTGCTAACTCTGGGTTTTTTTTGTTCTTCTTTCTCTAATTCCTTTAGGTGTAAGGTTAGGTTGTTTATTCGAGATGTTTCCTGTTTCTTAAGGTAGGATTGTAATGCTATAAACTTCCCTCTTAGAACTGCTTTTGCTGCATCCTGTAGGTTTTGGGTCATCATGTCTCCATTGTCATTTGTTTCTAGGTATTTTTTGATTTCCTCTTTGATTTCTTCAGTGATCACTTCGTTTTTTGTTTTTTTGTTTTTTGCGGTATGTGGGCCTCTCACTGCTGTGGCCTCTCCAATTGCGGAGCACAGGCTCTGGACGCGCAGGCTCAATGGCCATGGCTCACAGGCCCAACCGCTCTGTGGCACATGGGATCCTCCCGGACCGGGGCACGAACCTGTGTCCTCTGCATCGGCAGGCAGACTCTCCACCACTGGGCCACCAGGGAAGCCCCACTTCGTTTTTAAGTAGTGTATTGTTTAGCCTCCATGTGTTTGTATTTTTTACAGATGTTTTCCTGTAATTGATATCTAGTCTCATACCATTGTGGTGGGAAAAGATACTTGATACAATTTCAATTTTCTTAAATTTACCAAGGCTTGATTTGTGACCCAAGATATGATCTGTCCTGGAGAATGTTCCATGAGCACTTGAGAAAAATGTATATTCTGTTGTTTTTGGATGGAATGTCCTATAAATATCAATTAAGTCCATCTTGTTTTATATATCATTTAAAGCTTGTGTTTCCTTACTCATTTTCATTTTGGATGATCTGTCCATTTGTGAAAGTGGGGTGTTAAAGTCCCCTACTATGATTGTGTTACTGTCGATTTCCCCATTCATGGATGTTAGTATTTGCCTTATGTATTGAGTTGCTTCTATGTTGGGTGCATAAATATTTACAATTGTTATATCTTCTTCTTGGATTGATCCCTTGATCATTATGTAGTGTCCTTCTTTGTCTATTCTAATAGTCTTTATTTTTAAGTCTATTTTGTCTGATATGAGAATTGCTACTCCAGCTTTATTTTGGTTTCCATTTGCATGGAATATCTTTTTCCATCCCCTCACTTTCAGTCTGCATGTGTCTCTAGGTCTAAGTGGGTCTCTTGTAGACAGCATATATATGGGTCTTGATTTTGTATCCATTCAGCCAGTCTATTTCTTTTGGTGGGAGCATTTAATCCATTTACATTTAAGGTAATTATCGATAGGTATGTTCCTATTACCATTTTCTTAATTGTTTTGGGTTTGTTATTGTAGGTCTTTTCCTTTTCTTGTGTTTCTTGCCTAGTGAAGACCCTTTAGCATTTGTTGTAAAGCTGGTTTGGTGGTGCTGAACTCTCTCAGCTTTTGCTTGTCTGTAAAGGTTTTAATTTCTCCATCATATCTGAATGAGATCCTTGCTGGGTAGAGTAATCTTGGTTTAGGTTTTTCTCCTTCATCACTTTAAATATGTCCGGCCAGTCCCTTCTGGCTTGCAGAGTTTCTGCTGAAAGATCAGCTGTTAACCTTATGGGGATTCCCTTGTGTGTTATTTGTTGTTTTTCCCTTGCTGCTTTTAATATGTTTTCTTTGTATTTAATTTTTGACAGTTTGATTAATATGTGTTTTGGCGTGTTTCTTCTTGGATTTATCCTGTATGGGGCTCTCTGTGCTTTCTGGACTTGATTAACTATTTCCCCTCCCATAGTAGGGAAGTGTTCAACTATAATCTCTTCAAATATTTTCTCAGTCCTTTCTTTTTCTCTTCTTCTTCTGGAACCCCTATAATTCGAATGTTGGTGCGTTTAATGTTGTCCCAGAGGTCTCTGAGACTGTCCTCAGTTCTTTTCATTCTTTTTTCTTTATTCTGCTCTGCAGTAGTTATTTCCACTATTTTATCTTCCAGATCACTTATCCATTCTTCTGCCTCAGTTATTCTGCTATTGATCCTTCTAGAGTATTTTTAATTTCATTTATTGTGTTGTTCATCATTGCTTGTTTCATCTTTAGTTCTTTTAGGTCCTTGTTAAATGTTTCTTGCATTTTCTCTATTCTATTTCCAAGATTTTGGGTCATCTTTACTGTCATTATTCTGAATTCTTTTTCAGGTAGACTGCCTATTTCCTCTTCATTTCTTAGGTCTGGTGGATTTTTATCTTGCTCCTTCATCTGTTGTGTGTTTTTCTGTCTTCTCATTTTGCTTCTTTTACTGTGTTTGGAGTCTCCTTTTTGCAGGCTGCAGATTCGTAGTTCCTGTTGTTTGTGGTGTCTGTCCCCAGTGGCTAAAGTTGGTTCAGTGGGTTGTGTAGGCTTCCTGGTGGAGGGGACTGGTGCCTGTGTTCTGGTGGATGAGGCTGGATCTTGTCTTTCTGGTGGGCAGGTCCACGTCTGGTGGTGTGTTTTGGGGTGTCTGTGGACTTATTATGATTTTAGGAAGCCTCTCTGCTAATGGGTGGGGTTGTGTTCCTGTCTTGCTAGTTGTTTGGCATAGGGTGTCCAGCACTGTAGCTTGCTGGTCGTTGAGTGAAGCTGGGTGTTGAGATGGAGATCTCTGGGAAGTTTTTGCCGTTTGATATTACGTGGAGCTGGGAGGTCTCTTGTGGACCAGTGTCCTGAAGTTGGGTCTCCTCAGAGGCACAGCACTGACTCCTCGCTGTAGCACCAAGAGCCTTTCATCCACATGGCTCAGAATAAAAGGGAGAAGGAAGGAAGGGAGGGAGGAAGGGAGGGAGGGAGGGAGGGAGGGAGGGAGGAAGGAAGGAAGGAAGGAAGGGGGAAAGGAGGGAGGGAAGAAAGAGAGAAAGAAAGAAAGGGAAAGAAGATAAAATTAAGAGAAAATAAAGTTATTAAAATTAAAAATAATTATTAAGAAAGAATTTTTTTAAAACATAAAAAACAAACAAACAAAAATACCAAAAAAAAATGGACGGATAGAACCCTAGGACAGATGGTGAAAGCAAAGCTATACAGACAAAATCTCACACAGAAGAATACACATACATACACATTCAAAAAAGAGGAAAAGGGGAAAAAATAATAAATTTTGCTCTCAAAGTCCACCTCCTCAATTTGGGATGATTCGTTGTCTATTCAGGTATTCCACAGATGCAGGGTACATCAAGTTGATTGTGGAGGTTTAATCCGCTCTTCCTTAGGCTGCTGGGAGAGATTTCCCTTTCTCCTCTTTGTTCTCTCAGCTCCCGGGGCTCAGCTTTGGATTTGGCCCCATCTCTGTGTGTAGGTCGCTGGAGGGCGTCTGTTCTTCACTCAGACAGGATGGGGTTAAAGGAGCCCGTGATTGGGGGGCTCTGGCTCACTCAGGCCAGGGGGACGGAGGGGCATGGATGCGGGACACGCCTGCGGCGGCAGAGGCCGGCGTGACGTTGCACCAGCCTGAGGCACGCCGTGTGTTCTCCCGGGGAAGTTGTCCCTGGATCCCGGGACCCTGGCAGTGGCGGGCTGCATAGGCTCCCCGGAAGGGAGGTGTGGAGAGTGACCTGTGCTCGCACACAGGCTTCTTGGTGAAGCAGCAGCAGCCTTAGCGTCTCATGCCCGTCTCCGGGGTCCATGCTGTTAGCTGCGGCTCGCCCCCTTCTCTGGAGCTCCTTTAAGCAGTGCTCTTAATCCCTTCTCCTCTCGCACCAGGAAACAAGAGGCAAGAAAAAGTCTCTTGCCTCTTCGGCGGCTCCAGACTTTCTCCGGGACTCCCTCCCGGCTAGCCGTGGTGCGCCAACCCCTTCAGGCTGTGTTCACGCCGCCAACCCCAGTCCTCTCCCTGCGCTCCGACCAAAGCTGGAACCTCAGCTCCCAGCCCCGCCCGCCCCGGCGGGTGAGCTGACAAGCCTCTCGGGCTGGTGAGTGCCAGTCGGCGCCGATCCTCTGTGCGGGAATCTCCCCGCTTTCCCCTCCGCACCCCTGTGGCTGCGCTCTCCTCCGCGGCTTCGAAGCTTCCCCCCTCCGCCACCCGCAGTCTCCGCCCACAAAGGGCCTTCCTTGTGTGTGGAAACCTCTCCTCCTTCATGGCTCCCTCCCACTGGTGCAGGTCCCATCCCTATTCTTTTGTCTCTGTTTATTTTTTCTACAAACAGTGCATGGCTGCACTTAGGTGTGAAAAGTCACCCAATTCATTTTTAATTTTATCTTCTCAGACTGACTCAAGCAGGTACTCTCCTTAGTACCTCTTGAATTTGTTGAATTAGTTACACTTTTTGCCTCAGCCTTCTTAATGCACCCCTTACCACTGAAAAAATCTTCTTTGTGCCATTTCACAGCAGTTCAGATATTGGTTATGTGTCTAAATAGCTCTACAGCCTTGTAAAAGTATTTAACGCTTTTAAGGTTCAGATACCATATCTGTTAAATGGGCATAATAGTATTTATATCATAGTTAGAGTAAGGCTTAAATGGAATAATCCATGTAAAATACTCAATTTGGTGCCTGATGCGACTTATGTATACCTCCCTCCCATGGATGTTAGCTACTGCTACTAGTGATAGTACTGTTACTCATTTTACCACTACTGTCATCACCACCACCACTGATGCTACAACCGCTATTGCTTCTGCTGACCTAGGAACCACTTGGGATGTTACCTCTGCTGATGGATTTTGACTGTACTGTACGATTTTGATGGACACTAGATACTCTGCTTAGGTCCCCAGGATATCACTGGTCCAGTCCATAAAGTCCCCCACTCTCTATCCTGATGTTGGGAAGTGCAGGGAGATAAGTAAATAAATATGAGCAAACACTAAAACAACTATTTTAAATGAGTTAATTTTGGTCAATAAATATCTAATTTTACTTTAGACATTTATTTACTAAAATAAATGTTTAAAACAAATGTCTCCTGCAAGTTGAGCATCTTTTTGATCAAAATACTGTGAAGCAAATCCCCCTCACTGTGCCATAGGTAGAGTGAAATCATTGTTTGTGTCTCCTCAGTGGTAGCACATCCCTCTATGGATGCTGGGCCTGGCTGGTTCTGCCTGTACTGCTGTTACAGGGGGATAACTGTTTATTCTACTCCCTTTATCAGGAAAGAAATTGGAGCCTTCTGTACCATGAGTGGCAGAAGCCTAGGTGCCATAGTACTTCCTTTATGACACCATTTCAACTCAAACTCTCTGGAACAACCCAGAAGGAAATTACTTGCTCATTCCATGCTTTCTAAAAAGAAAATAACAATAACATATTAATAAATCCTCAGTTTAAAGATAGAGGACGTAATCACATCCTGGTCCAAGCTTCTGGTTTAACCAAAAAACAAGTATCACCATGGCCACATCTTTTTTCTCCCAAGCCAGGGCTGTTTCCATTACATCATCTAAGGGACCATAAAGTCCTCATTTTAAGCATTAAATAGGCAGACATTTAGGTTCACCATCTAAAATTTCATTGAGTATCTAAACCACAGTGGTGTATATCTATACACCACTGTATCTATAAGGTGCTAGACTAAACCTGATGATTAACATTCAATTAACATCACATTCAAATATTTCTTTTTTAAAGTGTTACACATAAAAATGGAGGGAACAACGGTAAACCTGTGTGCAAACCAAAGGTGGTTTGGTATTTTGTTTTGATGAAAATGAAGGGAGGTGCAGGTAGTTCAGCATAAATAACACAAATCGGTTGTCTCCTTCAGTCTCTGTTTTAATTAGCATTACAAAAGAGAAACATTGCATATATTAGGCATAATTTCTAACCTCAGAAAGAAAATGTCACCTTCAGTTCCACAGTGAGCACAAGCTGAATTACTGTTTCAGCTCAGGGGAAGATACATTTAGGCTTCTTTGTAAAGTAAATTAAATTAGAGTAAGTGTTCTGGTGTCATAAGTTAGTTGGATTACCTGCCGTGGAACCTGGTGTAGCTCCTCTCCTTCTGAATAATTAAGAAATAATTATTGAAAAAAGCATTGATTGAAAAGTACATGTAGGTCCATATATGCAACCATACAAGTGTGAGTGTCAATCTGTCATTCTGTGTACATCAGCATAAACGCATATGTACAGATATACATGTCTAATACATTCAAGCTTTAACTTCTAGACATAAAGACCTCTTGAGTAAATTTGATCTCTCAGTCTTTTCTGGCGGTCATAAAATACTACTAATAACAATAATAATCTCTCTTTAACATGTGAGCCTAGGGGGAGGGTAATTAGTACTAATTACAGTTATTTTTAAATAGACCTATTCCTACTAAACAGCATTGTTTCCATAGGTACGCATTTTCATGGTGGAGAGGAATGGGTTTAGGGTACTCATAGAAGAAAAGTGAAAAAAGGGAGTCTTGGTTTAACTTCTAAAACCTGAGGAGCATGGAGAGGGTGCTAGCATTTCTGATAATCAGGCAGGTGTCCTGTGAAAAGTGTCATCCTTTGACCATCTTCTCTATGAGCCTCACAGACTTGCTTTCAAAGTGCTTTATCTAATATTATTTTATCAGAGATTAAAAATCGTCTGTCTAGCATAGTATCTTAATAATTGTTGAAAGAGCACCATTTTAGAGAATATACTCAGAGAGATCAGGTTCACCCCTGGTTACATCATGGCTACAGCAAGATGGAAGCAGAGAGCATCCTCTTACACCTAGAATCAATCAGTTGTTTGAATCTGCTCAGCACCAAGTTCCTCTTATTCAGGGAATAAAACTCTAATTTTTCTTAGGAGACAACTGCTTATCCACCCTTAATTTGTGTAATTTTGTGATTTGTGTGAATTTGTGTCTCAGTTCTGTCCAGTGAGATCTTTACAACCCCCTGACCACAGTGAATTGGTTCAGAAGTAGGTAGGCATGGGAAGCTGGTAAGACCAAAAGAAGGCAACTTGGTACCATTGGTAGAACTACTGGGAAGGATATTTCCCTGCTGAGGTCTAAATTGTGAGGGTACAAGTAAGCTCTGTCCAGGTGGGGGTCTCATAACTTCGTCAGGTTTGAGAGGGTAAACAGAACTGAAAGATAGAGATCCTCTCTCTCTCTCTCTCTCTCTCTCTCTCTCTCTCTCTCTCTGTGTCTCTCTATCTCAGTTCAGAAGCTCATATTCAGTCCTTTACCCTTTTACAAAAGCGAAATATTCAGCTCAAAAGTCCAAGGTTCATAGAGCTCTTTATCACTACCCTACTATATACTTCCAGAAAATATATATTTTCTGGAAATATATAGTATTTTCTTTGTAGATAGAAGAATCTACTCTAACATATGCAAGCAGGGAGAGATTAAACACAACTACTGAGTATTGCACAGAATCTTTGGGAGGCTGCAAGCATTTGCTGGAAGCTAAGTTAATAGAAGCAACTTCCAGACCACACTTTATTTTTGTTGGTGTTGTTTTTTAATTGAAGTATAGTTGATTTACAATGTTGTGTTAATTTCTGCTGTACAGAAAAGTAATTCAGTTATACATATATATACATTATTTTAAAATATTCGTTTCCATTATGATTTATCAAGGGACATTGAATATAGTTCTCTGTGCTATACAGTAGAACCTCGTAGTTTATCCATCCTATATATGATAGCTTACATCTGCTACCCAACTCCCAGTCCATGCCTCCCCCAACCCCCTCCCCCTTGGCAACCACAGGTCTGTTCTCTGTGTCCCAGACCACACTTTACATTTAACTTGTTACAGAGCTGCTGTCATCACTGACTAATAACCTTGTGCCTCTGCAGCAGTCTGGAAGCTTCCATCAATAACATAGACCACAGAATCAAGCTGCCTCTGCCATCACTCGTTGGCAGAACCCAACTTGTATGTCCACATTCTAGCTATAGGAGAAGCTGGACATTTTATTTATTTATTTTTCTACACTGGAAGCCTGTGTAGACTTCAAAACATGCAAAATAGGGTATAAAAATGTTCCAGGTGAGCATGAACAATCAATGCCCACTGTGGCTATACTGTCCCCAATGTAAATAATTTAGAGTTGGGTGAGGAGCACGTTGGTATTTATTATCTCAGTCTCTCGGTGAGACTTGGTACCATCCAGCTGGTTAAATTCATGAGAATCCAGCTGGAGCCCCAAGCTGATCCATGTGCCATCATAGGCTGATATACAATCAAAGAGGTTCTCCTGGCCAGAGAAACAAAGGTCAGCTTTGCTCTCCAAACTCACACATTCAGTACTCTAGTTTCTGACACACTGGCACACAGATGAGATTTTCCTTTTAGGAAAATTAAATACAGAGTAGCAGATGTTGGCATTTATCAGGTATGATGGCTAAATGTTCTGATAATCAAAAGAATAAATACAGAAAACAAATACAAAGCAGAACTGATTGTATTTTGAGAGATTTGTCTTTGTTTTCAATGTGAAGGCTGTGCACCCGAACTTTATCAAGCCGAACTTTATAATTTCTCGGGCAATTAACTGCAGTATGTCAGGACTTTGTTATCTTGATACCCCAGCTCAGGGATCTTTATTCTCACCACTCAGTACTTCTCCAGTGCATTCTGATACGATATGTGCTGTTGGAAAAGTGATTTTCCTCCTTTGTAGGCTTTGGCATTCTTATCTGTGATGATTGTGATGATGATGATGGCAAAGACAATTTATTAAAGAAAAATGCCATTTATTGAATATATATTTGACACAATATTTTTTCACTATGGATGGATGTTGGCTTATGTATACAGTCACTTCTTCTGTCTATCAGTATAACGTAATCCTAATAATAATCCTAATGAGGCTGGTATGTTACAGCTCTACTCCCATAGCCTAAACCCCTTGGAGATAAAGCATTTCCCCTGCCCCTCCCATCACATACAGTAGCCCAGGATATACTTTGGGGTCGATTGCTGCATCAGTACCTTAATCTGTCTCTAGATGACTTAATCTGACTGAATCCACACAGGCAATCCTCTCTCACAGGATCCCAAGGTAGGACTGGTACCACTGTGTTGAGTATCGCAGGCAAGGTGCTGGCTCCTGAGGCCACAGGTCACTGTTGTGACGGATAGCTTGCTATGATTGTTTGGAGAAGACTGAACCGTCTATGGAATTTGGTTTCACTCAATTCCTGATCAAAGGTTGTTGATATTTTCCTGGTTGTTTCTACATGCATGGTAAATTTCTAGCCCTTAATCTCTCTGGACATTTTTATAAAATCGTTTCTCTCTCAGCTTTTTCCTCCCTAGTTATCCATACCCAACCTCAACCACCAGCCTGAGGGATAAGGGTGGAAGGTAGGGCCCTGGTCTTCAGCGTAGGTAAGTTCCTCAAATCCTTCTTAAACATCACTCTTTCGTTTTTCTTTCTACTTATAATCGTACTCTTATCTGCATGTTTTAGTCTCAGAGCCACAGAGCTTACTCTCCTTAGTAGGTTAAGCTGTTGAAAACCAAAGAAGGAAGAGACTGGAAGAGCTTTCTGCCTTCTCCCCTGTTCCTTCCCTCCTCCCTAAAGCAATGAACTGAGAACTCTTTGATCAGATTGTGGAAAAGGAAAGCAGGAAATAAATATTCTATTTCTTTCCCCCTAATATCTTAAAACTATTTTCCTGACATACACAAATCTGAAGAACCTAAAGCTTAAAGGAGGTTAATCTGTTCAAGGTCACAAAATCAGTAAATCACAGAACTTGGATTATGACCTATGACTCTAAAATCTATATTTTTAACTGCCATCGTTAACCCTTTACTTCTAACTACCTCCCTGTATTGGAAAACAGGATCATTTAAATGTACTGGGTATTCTAGATATCAAAATCCAGTGTTTCACCTGAAAATTAAACTGCTGATGGTATGTGGCTTATGTGGTATTGGCTGCCCTACAAACATATTGTATAATTATATTCTCATAATATTTTAAGAATCTTTCCAGTATCAGACATGATGATGGGTGAAAAACTATTGTATCAGGCATATAAAATTTGGTACATTTCAGATGGATCACTATTCTCTGCTACAGAGAAAAAGAATTTTCTTAACAGCCTCTCTGAGATTTTCTTCATCCATTCACTCCATTTACACATAAGAAAAATAAGAAGGAGGAAGCAGGGAAGAGAAGCAAGAAGGAACATTTTGTAAATATTCTACTGTGAATAACCTAACATATCTATATCTCTAATATCTGTAACAGAAGAATATTCTCTAGAAGGAAATATGCCAGAGGTCTGAATGGAAAGAGTAGGCCCCCAAATGGGAAGAAAGCAACTATATAACCTACAAAGAACAATTCAGGGCATAAAAAGGGAAAGAAATAAAAGATGGTGACCAGTAGGGAAATGCGTCATTTGTAAGTAGGATTCCCTTTTTCTTTGCTAGAAAGCTCTGAGGAATGAGTAGAGGCTGTGACACAAGTAACATAATTAATAGCACATTCTAGAATTCTGAAAGGTGCTTCAGGTTAGACTGATGAGCCATAGAGCATGCCTCATGCTTTCAGGTATAGACAGGGGGAGATACTGCTACAATTTAGCATTTGACTGTCACAGAGAGTTATGGTTTTCAAACTAGTTGCTATCTTTATTTCACTATATGCTATATTCTTTAATTACATTTATTTTTAGTAAATATCCCCTTTATCCCTATCATTTTCAACACAGCTGACCCTTCTATAGCATAAAAAGTATGAAGAGAATGCTGATTTCTAAGTTCTGTTCTTATCTGCTTTACTGAGTTCCTGGTCCACAGTTTTATTCTCTCATTTCTTTATCCTTACCATCCTTGGAGCCACTGAAAAGTTTTTTATGGCTACGTCTTCCCTCTATAGTTCACAAGTTTCCCATCTGACTTGGTTTCTTACATCTTTTGATTTTTTATCATAGTCTGGAACTGTGGGAAGCAGACCTTCTTTTTGGCCAGGTCCTTATGGCCTGGCTAATCCACTATGCCATGCTCAAAAGGAGAGTAATTCAAAAACATGAATATAAGATAGGAGTATGTCTTTAATATTTTATCTCCCAGGAGCACTATTAGAGAGGAACGTTTCTCCCTGTCAAAATTCCAGAAAGTGCCATGCTCATATATGATATATATACGTAGGAGATGCTAGGCCAAGCAACTTAGGTGCGTTATCACATTTAATGTTCAAATGAACACATGGGGCAGATGCAGTTGTGTTAGTTTTTTTCCTTGAGCAACTTGCTTATGATGACACAGGCAAAATGCAGCCAAATTCTGATTCAACTTCAAGCTTCTATTTTGTTAATACCCTGTAGTTCAAGATTAGCTAGTCATTCATATTTAAGGATCTTAGGGAAATGACATATAAAAGATACTCATTTGGGGGTAAAAGAAAAAAAATATAATACACTCTGGTTTGTTTGGAGGAAAAAAAGGATGCTAGAAACAAACTAATCATGCCATTCTTTATACACTGGTGATGTACTTTGAATGTTGTTTGCACTATGCTCTCTCCTCATTACTTCCTTTAAGACCTGGGCCAAGTACCACTCTCCTCAAAAACTCTTCTCCTAATACTCTGCCTTCTGAAATCTATCTCAGTTTTGAACCCTGTGTTAGTCAGTGAACACTTAGCACAACAACTCTAAATTATTATTTCTCCTTTTAAGAGTCCAGTTTCTACAATTAAGCTGTAATAAATAGGAGGCCTGGCAACAGACATTATTTATTATTGAACTCTAATGACATTCACCTTGGCAGCTCACAGTATATGAGCATTGTTGTTAAACTGATAACCAAATTTAAGTGATACTATCAGTTAATGAAATTTTACTACTTTATTCTCTTACATTTGACTTTTTTTTTTTTGGCTGCTTTGGGTCTTTGTTGCTGCACACGGGCTTTCTCTGCTTGTGGCAAGTGGGGGCTACTCTTTGTTCTGGTACGCGGGCTTCTCATTACGGTGGCTTCTCTTGTTGTGGGGCATGGGTGGGCTCTAGGCACACGGGCTTCAGTAGTTGTGGCACACAGGCTCAGTAGTTGTGGCTCATGGGCTCTAGAGCACAGGCTCAGTAGTTGTGGCACACGGGCTTAGTTGCTCCGTGGCATGCGGGATATTCCCGGACAAGGGCTCGAACCCATGTCCCCTGCATTGGCAGGCAGATTCTTAACCACTGCACCACCAGGGAAGTCCCCTTACATTTGACTTTTAATAGCTGCCTTCAATATATTAAAAAAGAAAAGATGAAGTCATTCTCAATTATTTTTAATCATGTAGAATACCATCTATAACTCTTTATTACACAGATAGATGTATATACAGATAACTTAAAAAGTGAGGAAACTAGAGAGGATTATGGGAAGAAGGTAAAGTAGTTAGCACCAGGAATCTGTCTCCCCACCTAGACAACAACTTCACTGGCAGAATCTGTCTAATATAACTACTTTGGAACTCTGGAGTCTGTAGAAGGCTTGCAACTTCCAGAGAGAGGCTTTGCTGGTAAACTGTGTTAATTTTGGTCAATTTTATCTCTTAGCGAAGTAACAGCTTCCACCCTCAGCCACATGACAGGCAGGCAACTGTGCGTGTGTTCCTAGAGCAGCTTGCACGTAGCTTGTGGGAGCCAACGTGGGCAGAAATGACCCTGTCCTTTAAATATCAGGAAGCTCTGCTCTGTTACTCATTTCTGCTTCTGATCACAGAGGTGCAGACAAAGAGGCAGGCAGCCATTATTGTTGCATCTCTCCCATTTTCACAAGCACCCCTCCCCTTGAGATGAAGTGACTTCCAGGGGATTTAAAGGGCCAGTGCTCTCCCCTCCTACACAATTTCTTTGATTTTTCCTCTTTTAGAAGCCAAACATTAAAGACTAGGACATTCAAAAGCAGCTGCATATACAGAGAAAATCAGAGTGACCATACGTGTCTAGGGAAAGGCTCAGAAAAGAACTGAGAAGAGAGCCTACAAAAATCAAACAAAAACAACAAAATAATAACAAAATCCAGCAAACCCTAAGAAAGAGGTAGCATCTGATTTCCAGAGTTACTATATTATTAGATGTAAATGTCAAACAAAAAAAAATCACAAAGTATACAAGAAAACAGGAAATATGGTCTGCTCAAAAAAACAAATAAATTAATAGAAACTGTCTGTGAAAAAGACCTAATGGCAGATATACTAGACAAGGATTTTAAACCAGTTGTTTTAAAGATACTCAAAGAACTAAAGGAAGATGGGGAGAAAGTCAAGAAAACATTGTATGAATAAAATGGAAACATCAATAAAGAGCTAGAAAACTTAAAAAAAGAAAGAAAAAAGAAATTCTGGAACAGTAAAGTATAATAATTGAAATAAAAATCTTACTAGGGGAATTCAGAGGCACATTTGATCAGGCAGAAGAAAGAATCAGTGAACTTGAAGATAGAATATTTGGAATTACTGTTTGAGGAACATAAAGAAAAAATATTGAAGAAAAAAACCAGAGCCTAAGAGACCAATGGGACACCATCAAGAGCAGCAACATATGCATTGCGGATGTTCCAGAAGAAGGGAGTGGGCAGAGAGAATATCCGAAGATATATTGGCTGAAGACTTGCCATATTTGTTGAGCGACACAAATAAAACATCCAAGAAGCTTAACAAACTCCAAGATAAACTCAAGGAGATCCACCACGAGACACATTATAATCAGGCTTTCAAAAGACAAAGTGAAAACCATGAAAGCAGCAAAAAAGAAGCAAATTGTCACATAAAAAGGATCCTCAATAAGATATCAACAGATTTTTCATCAGGAACTTTGGAAGCCAGAAGACAGTGAGTCAATATATTCAAAGCGCTAAAAGGGAAAAAAACAGAAACAAAAAAAACTGTCAACCAAAAATTATATATCCAGCAATGCTCTCTTTCAAAAGTGAGGGAGAAATTAAGACATTTGGAGATAAACAAAAACTGAGGGTGTTCATGCACATTCCACCTGCCTTGCAAGAAATGCTCAAGGGAGTCCTGCAAGGAGAGGTGAAAGTACACAAGACAGTAAATTGAAGCTGTATGGAAAAGTAAAGATCTCAATAAAGGTAAACACATGGGCAACTACAGAAGGTAGTATTATTGTAACACTGGTTTGTAACTGCACTTTTTGTTCCCTCCCTGGTTTCAGAGCCTAATACCTTTAAAGAAAAAAAAAGAATAATTATTAGTGTAAACACTATTACTATAACCTTGGTTGGTAACTCCGAATCTGGTTTTCTACATACTTTAAGAGACTAATGCATTTAAAAGATTATTAGTTTATATTTTTGCAAACACAGTCTATAAAGGTGTAATTCTGTGCCATCAACACACTGAAAGGGGTGGGAGTGGAGCTGTAAAGGAGCTTCTTTCCTGTTTCAGAAAGACTGTCCTCTACCTCTGAGCTTTAAAGTTATTTTTTAAATAAGTTTGTATAGAAATTCCAAAACCTAGGTCCCAAGATTTCTGATATGTGTTGCTTGAATAATAATGCCTCTTATTGACTGTACTCTCTCTTAAATAAAAATGTGAATTTGTGAATTGTTAGCAAATTATCCTCATTTGTAACATTATCCACAATGTCTCATACCTTTTAGATTAACGCCTCCTTTTATTTTCTTCTCTTTATGAACATAAGCAATTCCAGAGTTCTAATCATTAATGCCTACAGCTTTTCCAGTGGGTTTGAACTCCAGTGCCCAACTTTGGGTGTGGTGACAAGCCATATGGTGTGAGAAAGATGCAAATTGCCACCTCATGGTATCTTTAATAGATTCCTCGTCACCACAGATGAATAATTTGATGTGTTCAATAGTCATAGGTCAAAGTTTCAAATTTTTTATTTAAGGTGGGTGAGAGCCATTTGCAAGTGAAATAAGAATCTAATGAATGTTCCAGTCATTTTTTACAGGAAGCATGTTACTAAAATCTCGGCTTTTTTCTACTATGCCTGCTTTCTATCACACATGCCACTGGTTTACCCTCTAGCCCACCCATCACATTCCTGTTCAGAAGGCAAACTGCACTAGTGACTTTGTTTGGAAGTAGCCCCAGATGGTCCATTTGCTCCTGGGCAAGAATAAATTAACATTTTAAGTACTAGGTAGTGGAAATGTTCAAATATCATCTGTAGTGTCTGATTTGTAGCAAGACTACTTAATGGATATTCTATACTTAGGATGAACTGCAAAACAATAAGGCATAAGAAGGAAACAGACTGACAAAATTTGGCAAGCTAAGAAAAATTTCGTCAGCCTGAGGACAGCACTGGACATTTGATGTTGTTTTTCTAAGTCTTGCATATTGTATTGGTTGTAACTCCCAGAAAGCAGCATTTCATGATTGCCTCTTTGAGTTCACCAGAGTGTGGCCATACCCACTAGAGAGTTGAACTTCACATCTAGCCAATAATGGTCTTGACTTTCTAGTGCCCGACTCTGTTTGATGAAGTTATATTGCAGTAACTACCCAGGTGATATCTTGTTTCATGAACCTATTAAGCTTAACATCTGAGAATCCAAAGTTAATTTCAATGATACCTTATAAGAATGTATGAAAATGTAGAGAAAGTTCAGTTAATATTAGGCTGCATATACACAGTATCTGTACCTTTCAAATTGTGAATAACAAACCAGATATTTTTTCTTTTGCACTTTTATATGATTGCTCTGTCCATTTGGTAAAACTCTAGTTCATTATACATTTTCTGATCTATCCACTGAAATAAGGATTTGAAATCAATATCTTACATTATCATAGTTTCCTTCCTGAAAGTAAAACAATTCCAGGATAAAGGCAAAGAAAATCATGGGAAAATGCTGTGATGGCTGCTGCTCTGTGGTGGTGAAATTTTAAGAAGAGAAAGTTTGACTGTGTGAAATGAGTTGCATGTATTATGGAAATCTGCATCTATGGATGTGTATGTGTGTGTATTGGCAACATAGGAAGTAACATTTGAAGCTCCCTGACCCATCTGCTTCATGTGCCTACAGCTAAAGTCCTCCCTTATGTCCTATCTTATAGGAAAGTTGAGTGAATGGATTCCTTCCCCGTTCTGTTTATGTTGGTTTCAGTAACAAGGTCTCTGCTTTAAGAACCTATTGGGGAGAGAGTCATGGACATACACACACTAACAAACGTAGTAAGGTAGATAGCTAGTGGGAAGCAGCCGCATGGCACAGGGATATTAGCTCAGTGCTTTGTGACAGCCTGGAGGGGTGGGATAGGGAGAGTGGGAGGGAGGGAGACGCAAGAGGGAGGACATATGGGAACATATGTATATATATAACTGATTCACTTTGTTATAGAGCAGAAACTAACACACCATTGTAAAGCAATTGTACCCCAATAAAGATGTTAAAAATAAATTAAAAAAAGAACCTATTGGGACTGCCAGTCCTTCATAGCATCCCACAGCTACTAAGTACTCAAGCTATAGTCTTCTAGCTCCAAGTCTAGCTAGCTTCTTATTTGATCATACCACTTTTGGATTTAGAGAAACATAATTTTATTACCTATTTACAAATACTTCAGAGTGACCTTTAGGTACATCAGTGTCATTTACATGTGTGTAAAATTGTTTGGAAAAAAAACAACATAGTATAAAAAAAACACATACATAATTTCTAAATTGCTAACTGAAAAAAATCATTTGCACAATTTGTTGTCATATTAAGACTAAAGGATGAAACTACTCATTGGAAGACAATATCAGAATTTGCAAGCTATTGATTTATATTTCTTTCCCTTTCTCATTTGACCCTTTGATCTATGATTTTATCGGTTGGCCTGCTTAAATTAAACTGGAGGAATGGCAGGCAAAATGAGTGATTTAAAGTGATAAGCATTTGCCCTCATAAATCTGAAATAAAGACTAGAGACCACTTACTATCCTAAGCTAATTGTAGAAATGCTAGCTCAGTAATACTTTCCATTTGGTACTCTTATTGGCATCATATTGAGATAAACTTTTATTTTTAAAAATTAAAGATAAAATTTAGGTACTAAATTAGGAAATATGTAGTGAGACTAAAATAATTTATCTTTAGATCAAATTTAATTCCATAGTCTGACAAGTGTCAGCAGCTGAATAATTAAAAATTACTAAGAACAAAAACAATCAAACAAAAAACCGGAGTTCCTTGGTGGCCTAGTGGTTAGAATTCGGGGCTTCCACTGCCATGGCCTGGATTCAGTCCCTGGTCAGGGAACTGAGATCCCACAAGCTGTACAGCGTGGCCTAAATAAATTAATTAATTAATTAAAATTTTAAAAATTACTGACCATACATAAATTTCCTTTCAGTCAAAAGTCTTAATATTCTCTTCCACCTAATATTTGATCAGAATTACCACAGAGCTGCAAAAAATCAAAAACAGAAACAAAACTGGTTTGTTTCATCTTTGTCTACCTGTTTTCCCATGTCTGTTTGTGTGCAATACATGGATTAGGTACTTGGAAATGCAGATATAAACAAAGTTGATGTTCAGAAATACTTGCTAACACAAGATTTCTTTCCTTTTAGAGTTTGAGTTACATACAACTAGTTATAACACAATGTGATATATGAATATTTATGAGGAAATGTATACAATACACTATAAAAATCCATGGAATATGTAATTATGAAATAAAAGCATTTGAGATACTTTAGATAGATGAGTATATACTTTAAATGTGGAGACAGAGACAAGTCATGAGCAAACAAGGATTACAAAATTAAAAGACATGTTGAGGAAATGGAGTGCAGAAACTATGGCTAGATTCAAGGACCGTTTTTAGAGATAAGGTTGTAGATGGAAATTGAGAGCAGAAGATGGCAGATTGGGCCATAATTGTGCTGGAAATGGAATAGACACTGAGGGGTCACAAAAGAAGGAATGACATGATTTAACCTGTGCTCTTAGAAAGTCAGTTTGGGAAAAATTACCTGAAGGGGGCTTGAGGCAAGGAAAATGTTAGGAAGCCAGTACACTTGTCCAAGTCCGAGGCAATGAAAGCCTAAACCAAGGCAATGACAATGAAAACTGAGAGAAAGAGACAGTTTCAAAAGACATTGTAAGAGTATAATTGGCACGATATTGAAAGTGATGCTCTATTCCTAGGAGAGAAAGAAATTGAAGATGACTTAGATTTTGAACTTGTATGGTAGAACGATAGTACAGTTAACAGATAAGAAAATAGCTAAAATATTAGTTTTCAATAAATGAGTCAACTCCAATAATAAGGTAGTATCTTTCGGAACCACTCTGATAAGGAGTGTGTGTCCAAATCTAAAGTCTTTGGGAAGGAGCACCAGGATGGATTAGTTTTGTCTGCCGTAGGTACAGGATGAGATAACATCCACATGGGTGTCAGGTATTGTCCATCCTTGGTGTCTCATATGGGGAAAAAAAAGAAAGAAGAGGTTCACTAGTCTATTTAACTTATTTCTAATTGGTGGACTATTCTAAAGATTATTGCCAACAGATCATTTTTTTTCTTGTTATGTTTTTGTTATATTAAAATGGAATACAGGAACAAAGATATTAAAAATCTTATTAATATACTCACTTAGATACAATAAGGTTGATAATTAGGGTGGAGGTTACAGCTGAAGGACCAGTCAATTACAGAAGAAAACACATATCCTTTGGGTAAAACAAAGTCTACATATGTGAATCCAGAGTTCCCCATATTGACTTTGCTTCGTAAATCACATTTGCATTTTATGGGACAACAGGACTATCTAAGCAATATAATAATAGCTAACACTTATATGTAAAAGAACATGAGATATTTTCTGGCAAATGTATTCTTATTTAGTCAGTGAATGCTCACAATGGCTCACACAATAATGTGAGTTTAGTAGTAATACCAACACCATTTTGTAGGTGAGAAACCTGAGGCAAGAGCTGTTAAATAGTTTGCCCAAGCTCACACAACTAGGAAGTTGTAAAGACAGAATTTGAATCGAAAGAGTCTGATTCCAAAGTCCACATTCTTAACCACTAACCTATAATGTGTGTACTGTAGATGGAAGCATTCTCTATGGAAAGGGAAGGTGGACTTTGTAAAGAAACACCAATATGACATGAAGTTGTTAATATGAAACCTAAGGGAACATCAGACGTCAGTGCTAGGCTAGTACAATAATAGAAATAAATGAAGCAGTTTTGTAAATACATAAACAGACTCAGATTTAGAGAACAAACTTATGGTTCCATGGGGAAGGGATAGTTAGGGAGTTTGGGATTGACATGTACACACTGCTATATTTAAAATGCATAACCAACAAGGACCTACTGTATAACATAGGGAAATCTGCTCAATATTATGTAACAACCTAAATGGGAAAAAAACATTTGAAAAGGAATAGATACATGTATATGTATAACTGAATCACTTTGCTGTACACCTGAAACTCACAACATTGTTAACCAACGATACTCCAATATAAAATAAAAAAGTTTAAAAAAAAAAGAAAGAAAACAATGAAGCAGGCTGGTAGCAGAGGGGGATTAAATCATGCATTTCCTGTCTAAATAGAGTAGTTAGACTTGAAAGGCAGTGATGCTGACCCACTGTTGATAGTATTCATTCATCTTAGAGAGATGCCAGAAATCCCAAATGTTATGGGCAATCCCTTTAATTTTCAATATTGGGACCAAGTAAAAATCGTTTAAAGATGGCATGGGGCAGAAACACAAAAACGAAAGCAGAAACCAAAACAAAGACATGTAGTTGGATAAATCTGAGCCACAGACTTCCAACTGAGCAACTTTTCCTCTAGGCATGAAGCTGCTGACCGATTGGTCTAAAGGACACATGAGCTGAATGGTACCTATGTCAGAAATCCAGGCTTGGTTTAAGCCTGAGTGTGTTTGCTCCTTAATCACAGCAAAAAACCAGGTACTAGGGACTTGAGATTTATTCAGTCATCAGAATTAGTTGTATGACCCTGGAAAATGCCTTTTACTCTCTCAGCCTTTGATCATTAGTGAAAGTTTTGGTGGAGAAGATGTTTGAAAGCACCTTAAAAGTGCTTAGGGTTTTTCCAATCTAGCACTCCCCCCCCCCCCCCTTTCTTTCATTTATTTTTATTTCTCCATTTTTCTATTTTTTATTTTAAATGTGATTGTAAGAGTGAGACTTCTCCAAAACACCATATTATCTGTGGGTATAGACCCAGGAGAAAAGTAAAAAGGCCTAGATTTGAAGCCTTTATTTTCTACCTGATGGATAGTCGAGATTTTCCAAAACGTTAATATTTCTTAGATCCTGGCAATGTCAAATAGTGGCTGAGTTCACAAAGAGGTTATGCTTAAATGATTTTAGAGCTCCTGACAGCTTGGTTCTCTAATCTTGCTTTGAGTATTCATCAAAGCCTTTGAACATTTATGATGATCACAAGATGTTAGAGGGCATGAAGTCCTCTTGGATCTGTAATTATACTCCTAAAAAGGGCCATCCTCAGGAATTTTTGTTAGGACCTGATAATACAACAGTGGGGAAAATAATAAAACAATAAATAAAATAAATAAGCAAATGAGTGCTTTGGGTTTTAGAAAATACTTTCAATGAATTGACCAAAATTCTTAGAAGGAAATATTTGGACCCAGTATTTGATGAATAGATGTCACTTCTGCTTTGTGGGAAAGTGTCTGCAATCGATGGATATTTCTGGGGTTTCTGTCAGCATGCTGTAGAGCTCTCTGAAAGCTAGATATCTTTATAGTTGGCATATTAAATTTAATGCAATGAAAATTTGCAATTCAAGGAAAAATGTCAGATGGGGACACAGAGAACTTCTACATCAGTCAAATCAATTTTTATATCAAAACTCCAAAGTTACTGAAGCTTGCTCAATTATATATGTGAGTTCTCACATATATAATGGTTTGATGATGTTTTATAGCTTTAGGAACAGAGGTACAATCAGGCTTTACAGGGACCAGAAACAGAAAGCTGGTGAGCACTCTCTGCCTCTTGCTCTGTCTCTGGGCTCATTTCTCTCATATGTGACTCTGCACTGTTGCAGAATACTCCTTCCCCACTGCTGAGCAGGCTTCTCTGTGCTCACATAATCTGCCACATGACCCAATGCAGCAGACATGCTTTGGACTCTTTCAGCACTTTTATTCTCTCTTCAGATTCTGACCCTGGGAAAATTTTTATAAAGTTCAGTTTTAATTCTCAAATTCAAGAATCATATTTACTTAACCTGACCTCCTGAATTTTCTCTTATGTAAAATGGTGGGAGGTAGAGTGTGTTTGGAAGTCATCTTCCAGCTCTAAGAATTCTATAGTTTTTACTATCCCAACTAACAGTACTGGTGCAATGAAATAAATCTATGTCAAATGTTATTTGCTTATTCCTATTTTTTTTAACATCTTTATTGTAGTATAATTGCTTTACAATGGTGTGTTAGTTTCTGCTTTATAACAGAGAAAATCAGCTATATGTATACATATATCCCCATATCCCCTCCCTCTTGTGTCTCCCTCCCACCCTCTCTATCCCACCCCTCTAGGTGGTCACAAAGCACCAAGCTGATCTCCCTATGCAATGCGGCTGCTTCCCGCTAGATATCTGTTTTACATTTGGTAGTGTATACATGTCAATGTCTCTCACTTCGTCGCAGCTTATCCTTCCCCCTCCCCATGTCCTCAAGTACATTCTGTAAGTGTGCATCTTTATTCCTGTCCTGCCTCTGGGTTCTCTAGAACCTTTTTTTTTTTTTTTTTTTCAGATTCCATATATATGTGTGAGCATACGGTATTTGTTTTTCTCTTTCTGACTTACTTCACTCTGTATGACAGACCCTAGGTCCATCCACCACACTACAAAAAACTCTATTTCTTTTTATGGCTGAATAATATTCCATTGTATATATGTGCCACATATTCTTTATCCGTTCATCTGCCGATGGACACATAGGTTGCTTCCATGTCCTGGCTACTGTAAATAGTGCTGCAATGAACATTGTGGTACATGACTCTTTTTGAATTATGGTTTTCTCAGGGTATCTGCCCAGTAGTGGGATTGCTGGGTCGTATGGTAGTTCTGTTTTTAGTTTTTTAAGGACCTACATATTGTTCTCCCTAGTGGCTGTATCAATTTACATCCCCACCAACAGTGCAAGAGGGTTCTCTTCTCCACAACCTCTTCAACATTTATTGTTTATAGATTTTTTAATGATGGCCATTCTGACTGGTGTAAGGTGATACTGCATTGTAGTTTTGATTTGCATTTCTCTAATGATTAGTGATGTTGAGCATTGTTTCATGTGTTTGTTGGCAACCTGTATATCTTCTTTGGAGAAATGTCTATTAGGTCTTCTGCCCATTTTTGGATTGGATTGTTTGTTTTTCTGATATTGAGTTGCATGAGCTGCTTGTATATTTTGGAGATTAATCCTTTGTCAGTTGCTTCGTTTGCAAATATTTTCTCCCATTCTGAGCGTTGTCTTTTCGTCTTCTTTATGGTTTCCTTTGCTATGCAAAAGCTTTGAAGTTTCATTAGGTCCCATTTGTTTATTTTTGTTTTTATTTCCTTTTCTCTAGGAGGTGAGTTAAAAAGGATCTTGCTGTGATTTATGTCATAGAATGTTCTGCCTATGTTTTCCACTAAGGGTTTTATAGTGTCTGGCTTTACATTTAGGTCTTTAATTCATTTGGAATTTCTTCTTGTGTATGGTGTTAGGAAGTGATCTAATTTCTTTCTTTTAATGTAGCTGTCCAGTTTTCCCAGCACCACTTATTGAAGAAGCTGTCTTTTCTCCGTTGTATATTCTTGCCTCCTTTATCAAAGATAAGGTGACCATATGGGCATGTGTTTATCTCTGGGCTTTCTATCTTGTTCCATTGATTTATGTTTCTGTTTTTGTTCCAGTACCATACTGTCTTGATTACTGTAGCTTTGTGGTATAGTCGGAAGTCTGGGAGCCTGATTTTTCCAGCTCCATTTTTCTTCCTCAACATTGCTTTCGCTATTTGGGGTCTTTTCTGTTTCCATACAAATTATGAAATTTTTTGTTCTCGTTCTGTGAAAAATGCCATTGGTAGTTTGATAGGGATTGCATTGAATCTGTAGATTGCTTTGGGTAGTATAGTCACTTTCACAGTGTTGTTTCTTCCAATCCAAAACATGATATATCTCTCCATCTGTTTGTATTATCTTTAATTACTTTCATCAGTGTCTTATAATTTTCTGCATACAGGTCTTTTGTCTCCATAGGTAGGTTTATCCCTAGGTATTTTATTCTTTTTGTTGCAATGGTAAATGGGAGTGTTTTCTTAATTTCTCTTTCAGATTTTTCATCATCAGTGTATAGGAATGCAGGAGATTTCTGTGCATTAATTTTGTATCCTGCTACTTTAGCAGATTCACTGATTGCCTCTAGTAGTTTTCTGGTAGCATCTTTAGGATTCTCTATGTACAGTATCATGTTACCTGCAAACAGCGACTGCTTTACTTCTTCTTTTCCAATTTGGATTCCTTTTATTTTTTTTCTTTTCTGATTGCTGTGGCTATAACTTCCAAAACTATGTTGAATAATAGTGCTGAGAGTGGGCAACCTTGTCTTCTTCCTGATCTTAGTGGAAATGTTTCAGATTTTCACCACTGAGAACAACGTTGGCTGTGGGTTTGTCATATATGGCCTTTATTATGTTGAGGTAAGTTCCCTCTTTGCCTACTTTCTGGAGAGTTTTTATCATAAATCGTGTTGAATTTTGTTGAAAGCTTTTTCTGTATCTATTGAGATGATCATATGGATTTTATCCTTCAATTTGTTAATATGGTGTATCACATTGATTGATTTGCGTATATTGAAGAATCCTTGCATCCCTGGAATAAGCCCCACTTGATCATAGTGTATGATCCTTTCAATGTGCTGCTGGATTCTGTTTGCTAGTATTTTGTTGAGGATTTTCGCATCTATGTTCATCAGTGATATTGCCCTGTAGTTTTCTTTTTTTGTTGATATCTTTGTCTGGTTTTGGTATCAGGGTGATGGTGGCCTCGTACAATGAGTTTGGGAGTGTTCCTCCCTCTGCTGTATTTTGGAAGTGTCAGAAGGATAGGTGTTAGCTCTTCTGTTTGATAGAATTCACCTGTGAATCCATCTAGTCCTGGGCTTTTGTTTGTTGGAAAATTTTTAATCACAGTTTTAATTTCAGTGCTTGTGATTACTCTGTGTATATTTTCTATTTCTTCCTGGTTCAGTCTTGGAAGGTTGTGCATTTCTAACAATTTGTCCATTTCTTCCAGATTGTCCATTTTATTGGCATGTAGTTGCTTATAGTAATCTTTCATGATCCTTTGTATATCTGCAGTGTCAGTTGTTACTTCTCCTTTTTCATTTCTAATTCTGTTGATTTGAGTCTTCTCCCTTTTTTTCTTGATGAGTCTGGCTAATGGTTTATCAATTTTGTTTACCTTCTCAAAGAAGCAGCTTTTAGTTTTATTGATCCTTGCTATCATTCCTTTTCTTTTATTTCTGGTCTGATCTTTATGATTTCTTTCCTTCTGCTAACTTTGGGGGTTTTTTTTGTTCTTCTTTCTCTAGTTGCTTTAGGTGTAAGGTTAGGTTGTTTATTTAAGATGTTTCTTGTTTATTGAGGTAAGATTGTATTGCTATAAATGTTCCTCTTAGAACTGCTTTTGCTGCATCCCATAGTTTTGGGGCCATCGTGCTTCCATTCTCATTTGTTTCTAGGTATTTTTTTTATTTCCTCTTTTATTTCCTCAGTGATCTCTTGGTTATTTAGTAGCATATTGCTTAGCCTCCATGTGTTTGTATTTTTTACAGTTTTTTTTCCTATAATTGACATCTAGTCTCATAGCATTGTGGTCAGAAAAGATACTTGATATGATTTCAGTTTTCTTACATTTACCAAGACTTGATTTGTGACCTAAGATATGATCTGTCCTGGAAAATGTTCCATGAGCACTTGAGAAGAAAGTGTATTCTGTTGTTTTTGAATGCAATGTCCTATAAATATCAATAAGGTCCATCTTGTTTAAGTATCATTTAAAGCTTGTGTTTCCTTTTTTATTATCATTTTGGATGATCTGTCCATTGCTGAAGTGGTGTGTTAAAGCCGCCTACTATTACTGTGTTACTGTCGATTTCCCCTTTTATAGCTGTTAGCATTTGCCTTATGTATTGAGGTGTTCCTATGTTGGGTGCATAAATATTTATTTATTTATCTTCCTTTTGGATTGATCCCTTGATCATTATGTAGTGTCCTTTTTGTCTCTTGTAATAGTCTTTAGTTTTAAGTCTATTTTTTCTGATATGAGAATTGCTACTCCAGCTTTCTTTTGATTTCTATTTGCATGGAATAACTTTTTCCATCCCCTCACTTTCAGTCTGTGTGTGTCCTTAGGTCTGAAGTGGGTCTCTTGTAGACAGCATATATATGGGTCTTGTTTTTGTATCTATTTAGCCAGTCTATGTCTTTGGGTTGGAGCATTTAATCCATTTACATTTAAGGTAATTATCGATATGTGTGTTCCTATTCCCATTTTCTTAATTGTTTTGAGTTTGTTTTTGTAGGTCTTTTCTTTCTCTTGTGTTTCCTGCCTAGAGTAGTTCCTTTAGCATTTGTTGTAAAGCTGGTTTGGTGGTGCTGAATTTTCTTAACTTTTGCTTGTCTGTAAAGGTTTTAATTTCTCCCTCGAATCTGAATGAGATCCTTTCTGGGTAGAGTAATCTTGGTTGTAGCTTTTTCCCTTTTATCACTTTAAATATGTCCTGCCACTCCCTTCTGGCTTGCAGAGTTGCTGCTGAAAGATCAGCTGTTAACCTTATGGGGGTTTCGTTGTATGTTATTTGTTGCTTTTCCCTTGCTGCTTCTAATATTTTTTCTTTGTATTCAATTTTTGATTTTTGATTAACATGTGTCTTGGCATGTTTCTCCTTAGTTTTATCCTGTATGGGATTCTCTGCACTTCCTGGACTTGGTTGACTATTTCCTTTCCCCTGTTAGGGTAATTTTCAAGTATAATCTTTTCAAGTATTTTCTCAGACCCTTTCTTTTTCTCTTCTTCTTGGGACCCCTGTAATTCAAATGTTGGTGCATTTAATGTTGTCCCAGAGGTCTCTGAGACTGTCCTTAAATCTTTTCATTCTTTTTTCTTTAATCTGCTCTACGGTACTTATTTCCACTATTGTATCTTACAGGTCACTTATCTGTTCTTCTGCCTCAGTGTTTCTGCTATTGATTCCTTCTAGAGAATTTTTCATTTCATTTATTGGGTTGTTCAACATTGTTTGCTCTTTAGTTCTGGGTTGTTATTCAACGTTTCTTGTATTTTCTCCATTCTGTTTGCAAGATTTTGCATCATCTTTATTATCATTACTCTGAACTCTTTTTCAGGTAGACTGCCTATTTCCTCTTCATTTGTTTGGTCTGGTGTGTTTTTTCCTTGCTCCTTCATCTGCTGTGGGTTTTTCTGTCTTCTCATTTTGCCTAACTTACTGTGATTGGGGTCTCCTTTTCACAGGCTGCAGGTTCGTAGTTCCCGTCGTTTTTAGTGTCTGCCTCCAGTGGGTAAGGTTGGTTCAGTGGGTTCTGTAGGCTTCCTGGTGGAGTGGACTGTTGCCTCTGTTGTGGTGGATGAGGCTGGATATTTTCTTTTTGGTGGCCAGTACCAATTCCGGTGGTATGTTTTGGGGTGTCTGTGAACTTAGTATGATTTTAGACAGCCTCTCTGCTAATGGGTGGGGTTGTGTTCCTGTCTTGGTAGTTGCTTGGCATGGGGTGTCCAGCACTGGAGCTTGCTGGTCGTTGAGTGGAGCTGGGTCTTAGTGTTGAGGTGGAGATCTTTGGGAGAGCTCTCGCCGATTGGTATTACGTGGGGCTGGGAGGTCTCTGGTGGTCCAATGTCCTGAACTTGGCTCTCCCACCTCCGTGGCTCAGGCTTGACACCCGGCCAGAGCACCAAGACCCTGTCAGCCACATGGTTCATTTGCCAGGATGGAATTTTTTTCTGGACTCTGCTGTTTACTTTCCACTCTCTCCTCTTCAGAAATAGAACAGCCAGTAGTCCTCCCTCCAAGGAAATGGCGAGCTATGTCATGAGTATGCAACAAGGTCTTTTTTACTCCATTGGAATCACTGCTTAAAATTTCATGTTGAGCTTTTACATTTCCTTACTGACCTCAGCCATAGTGGGTAGATTGAAAAGATACGGCAAAACATTTAAATTTATCCACATTTAGCAAAACAATAGCCTTCCTCTCCTCTGCCTTCCCAAGGCTGCTTATTCCTGTTTCTAAAGACAGTTTATATCGTTTTATTCTGCTTTATGATATGATCTGTTTATTTTTATTATCACAGAATAAATCATACACACACATAAATATATACATGTATATGTGTGTATGTATACATGTATATGCACATGTATGCACATGTGCATATGTACATCTTTATTTTTAAGTTAAAATATCTTTATTGAACTTTTTGGTGGAAACCCAGTATCCCATACAGGAAATGAAACATTGGAAGGGCAGTAGCCTGAGTGAGTAAACTAAAACAATTTCACCCATTCCTTTATATATCAGCATTGTATTTATTCAAAATAGCTATAGATTACCTAGAAAAGAGGTGTTCTGAAGGACAAACCACAAAATGAATGCTTCTTGGTAAAAGTGTAAATACCTCAGTCAGTTATATAAGATACTTCATGAATAGGTGAAGAGACAGCTCAGAGGCCTGGGGGAGATTTACATCCTGTGTTTAGAATCAAGCACTTTCCCTTACTAGACTCACATTTTTACAAGTCACTTTTCTAGGTCTACATTTTTCCATTTATAAAAATGAAATGGTTAAAATGTTTATCTCTGATGGAATTTCAAGTTCAAAGAAATCCATGATCCTGTTTTTAACAATATTGCCTTCCACTATATTCTACCATGAAACTTCTTCTATTTGGATCTATGTATTCTTCTCAAAGTAGATCATTAATATTCCTGGTAAATCAAAATGAGAGCTTGACTATGCAAGTTTGTGGATATGTAATATGCTACCTTTAAAAAGTTTTGCCCCTCCAGATTTGCTCCTAGCCTTTTCTTTGTTTTTTAATTAATTTTCATTGGAGTACAGTTGATTTACAATGTTGCGTTAGTTTCTGATGTACAACAAAGTAAATCAGTTATACATATACTATATCCACTCTTTTTAAGATTCTTTTCCCATATAGGACGTTACAGAGCATTGAGTAGAGTTCCCTATGCTATACAGTAGGTTCGTATTAGTTACCTATTTTATATATAGTAGTGTGTATATGTCAGTCCCAATCTCCCAGTTTATCCCCACCCCCCTTTACCCCCTAGTAACCATAAGTTTGCTTTCTACATCTGTGACTCTATTTCTGTTTTGTTAATAAATTCATTTGTACCATTTTTTTAGATTCTATGTATAAGCAATATCATATGATATTTGTCTGACTTACTTCACTCAGTATGACAATCTCTAGCCTTTTCTAACCTTACTCTGTGACTCAGAAAGCTAGCCTCTATAGACTGTATCATCTGGGCTCCCTTGCCCTTGAATTTCCATTGTGTTTGGCCTATGGAGATTGGATGATGAAAAAAGACTGAATGCAAACTGCTTTCCTGCTGAGCTGCACTTTGATAATATCCTTCTCTACCCAAAGCCACAACTCCTGACTTACAGGTCTCTTGCCAAGGTTTTAAATATAGGATGTTGTGGGTAAACACAAGAAATAAATCTTATTTAAAACTAGAGATAAATATGTAAATTAATTAGGGCCCTGAAGAAAAACTGGCACATTAAAAAGAGATGATTGAAGAGACTTTAATAAAGCATCTGCTTTTTTCAGGATCAGGACCAATACATACATCTATCATGTCATTTCAAGTAAGTATTATTTGTTTCTTGTGACTTCCTATGCATCTTACTTTTAAACATTGGTCAGAGTGACAAGCTAGACTGACTTGGTAAGGATGTGGGAAAACAGACTCTATCGGTAGAACAGTAAATTTGTGCAGTCTCTTTTGAGGTCAGTTTGGCAGTATCTATCCAAAGTAAAAATGCACATATATGTTTTGTGAGCAAAAACGTTGTTGAATGAATTCTACAGATGTATATAAATAGGCTATGTACATTTACACATATTTGTAAGTAAAGGAAGGTTTTTGTCACATTGTTGATAAGAGCATAAGACTGAAAATATGCTAAATATCCATCACTAAGAGCATGGTTACACTAGAATACACTCCATTTATTTAAAAAAAATAATCTTGTGTTAAGGGGAACAAAAAAATCAAGTTTTCTGTGCATGGAATAGGAATATAAAACTCAGTGGTTGTATCTAGAAAGAAATACTGGTGTTCTGTTTTGGTCAAGAGACTCTTTCATTGAATACACTTTTGTACTCCTTTTAATGTTTATTTTGTGCATATTTTACTTTCACTATTTTTAAAAGCTTCTTAAAGTCCACTGAAATAAACTAGAAAACAATTTATAAGCAGAAGGTATAATATTCACTGTGACTATTAAACAAGGAAACAAAACTCGTTTGAGATGAAGATGTTGGGTGTTTTTAGCTAGGCTGCATGATTAATTCTGCTCACCAATCACATAGCAATTGGTAATTGTACAGAGGCATGAATTTGACTCAAACTGATGTATTATACACCTTGCAAGTTACTTCCAGAAGTAGGAATAATGGTTGTTGAATGGATGAACATTAAAGGCTTACTGTGTTTTTATTTAAATAAACACTTATTGAGGCACTCTGGACACATACAGTACACACTTATTTCTAAAGTCAAGAATTTGGCAATGTTGAGTCCAGGTGCATGGTTCTTCTTGAGAGCCTATTCAAGTGCTGCTCATTCTGTGACTCAAACTTCAAGTACCAGTTGAAATTTAATCTTCTCTCTTTAGTCTGCAATGAATATTAATTATATCTACTGACCACTAAATCCATGTTGTGTGGTCAGAGCTCTTCTGCAATGAATGATGCATCTGAATTTTTGCAGTAGTTATGAATGCTCATATTCACTACCTAGTTCGGTGGAACCATTTATGTATGTTACTTCGATTCTACCAAAACCTTTTGAGCACATGTATTTACAAACTAATGTGCTAGACACTATGAGAATATAAGGATAAATAAGATACAATCCACTGTAATGAAGATTACGTTTAGGATTAGAGGATGTGAGAAATCATAAAATCAAATTGTCCAATACTATAAAGAGAGTCTATGGTCTAATTATTACATTACTCTGTTAGTGCCTGGCATTGGGTTATGCTTATTAAATAAAAATATTCCTAAACTGAACTCTTCAACAGCTTTTTAGTGAAATTTTTGTTTTATAACAGTTTTATAATTACAGAAAATTTGTGATCATAGTAGAAAGTTTCATATACCTCATACCCTTTCCACTATTATTAACATTTTACGTTACTATGATATCTTTGTCAGAATTCATTAACCAATATTGATATATTATTATCAATCAAAGTCCATAATTTCTTAGATTCAATAGTTTTTACCTAATGTTCTTCTTCCAATCCAGGATCCTATCCAAGATACTTCATTAGATTTAATTATTAGATCTTCTTAGGCCCCTCTTGGCTGCAACAGTTGCTGAGACTTAAAAAATTTTTTTTTGATTACCTTGAGAGTATTGAGGAGAACTGATCAGGTATTATACAGAATGTCCTTCAACTGGGATTTCTCAGTTATTTCTCATTATTGAACTGGAGTTTGGATTTGGGGGAGGAAGATCGTGGTGGTAAAGTGTCACATCATATCAAATCAAGTGTACCTACTATTAACATGACTTATCACTGTTGATGTTAGCATTGATCAAACCAGCTGCTGAAGTGCTTGTCATCCTTTTCCAATGTAGAGTTACCCTTTTCTTCCATTTTCTTAGTGTACTTTTGGAAAGAAAGCAATATGCACAGTGGGATTTATATTCCACTTCCTTGAGGGTATAATATCATAATTCATTATTTAGAATACTTCTACATAGGAGACTTTTCTCTTCCATTTATTTCTTTTATTCTATCATTTATTTATAGGAGTATGAACTTACAGATACTTATTTTATACTTTGAGTTATAATCCAATACTACTTTACTTTTTCATCAAATTATTTTAGCCTTGCCATTGGGAGCTATTTCAGTTGGCTCCTGTATCCCTTTGACATACTTCCATCCTTGTGTGTGTATGTTTTGTACACTTCCTTTCTGGAACTATAAGATGCCACGCTGGTCTTAGAATTCACCATTTCTCCAAGAAACCCTGGGTCCTCTTTTTATGGAAAATGGTATTAGAAACAAAGTTCTATACACTAGCTGTGCTCATTGCTACTGGGATGTTGTCGATTCTTGGATCTCTCAGCTGACAGAGCAAAGGAGTATGTCTGTATACACTAACTCACATATATGCATATCAGTAAGTATGTCTGTATCTATATTAAACTAAACATTAGTTTAGGCTGATGTCTCCAACTATAAACCATTATACATGGATCATTGCAGCTTGCTGCCTTTGCTTATTTGTAACCTTTCACTTCAACAGTTGGAACCTGAATTCCACCATCCACCATCCACCATCCCTCTGTTTAATTGTTCCATTCCAGTATACATGTATAGTGGTTTTAGAAATGTTAACCAGCACCACTGTGGGGAGGGTACTTTATCAACTAGAGTACAGTGCTTATATTTATTTCTGTTTGTCTTTAATCTTACAGACTCCACTTACTTCCAAAGTTTAGGTCAGCATCCTTTTCCCCACCTCTACAATGGGGTAGATTGATTCCTTGGTCACATTCCGCATTCCATTCTGGGATCTCCCAACCTCCTAAATAATGTTTAGTTTTAATTTGCATGTATTAGGTTTCACTCTTTTGCTATGAATTTCTATGGATTTTACAAATATAATGTCATGTATCACCAATACAGTACCATAAAGAGTAGTTGTACCACCCTAAGAAAATCCCCTGCGCTTCACCTATTTACCCTCCTCTTCTTCCTGATCTCTGGCAGCCACTGATCAGTTTACATTGTCTATAGTGTTGGCATATAAATGGGATTATATAGTATGTAGCCTTTTCAGCCTGGCTTCTTCCACTTGGAATTATGCATTTAAGATTCATCCATGTCTTTGAATGGCATGATAGCCCATTCCTTTTTGTCACTGAATAGTATTCTCTTGTGTGAGTGTGCCACAGTTTATTCTATCCACTTACTTGTAAAAGACATCTCCGGTGCTTCCATTTTTTTGGTGATTATTAATAAAGTTGCTATAAATATTTGCATAGAGATTTTTGTGTGGACACTCTTTTACTACTTTTTCACTTTTTTATTCTTAAGTAAAACCTTCAACTTGAAGAAATTTTCTTCATATTTCATTGTATTTCACTTCCAATACAATTGAAGTACATAAGAGTGCTTCTTAAATGGTTACTTGTCTAGCTTACAAATGCATTTTAAATTCCAAATTCTGCCCTCAGCGGTGGCTGTTCTAATCTAATCCTTTAATCTTATCCCCCATTCAATGTTGTACTATGGTAATTACCTATTTTATTGTCTGTCAGTCAGTTTTATGTAGATGGACGCTGGTAGTTTCAATCGGACAGAACGCTTCTAATTTCTCTATTAGAATTCCCAGCAGAACTTTTTTGAATGGTTTACTAAACTCTAAATAAATTACACCTTCTGAATTGGTTTCCAACTCTAACAAGAGTCAAGGAAAGCTATCAGTTGTGTCTGACATGCTCAAGTTTTATTATCAAATACTGTATGTCTGCCAGCAGACACTTTGTCTCCAAGAAGAGGCCTTTGGTCCATTCATTAAAAACAACTATGAATGTTGATGTATTCTTAGTAAAAGGGTAATTTTTTAAAATGTGTCTGGACAAACATTATTTGGGTCTGAGGAATCCTGGCCTTCCTCTCTCTCTTCTATGAAGAAGATTCTGGCTTTATCTCCCTATTCTATTTCCGTCTTCTCTCTGCACAATATTTTGCTGGTTGTTTATTCTTGGTGCTTTGAGCAGAATCTGGAGACAGAGGAGAGGTAGGAAGAAAAGGAATGTGATGGCTAGAGAAGAGATATGGACACAAGCGCTGCTGTGGATTGGAGGAAAGTGATGAGGAGAAAATGGTGAATTTTAAGAAGATACTCTGCATCATGCTCAAGAAATGCAATAAAACACTTGAGCTAACTTGGCATTATTTCTGCCTTCCTGATTGTATTTTCTAGACTGTGACTCTGCTCTGAGTTTGGATCAAGTGGTCTACTGCTTCAAGGAGGTTACAGAGTATCTCTATGTCTCATTCAATCAGAGCATACACAGAAACAACAGTAGCTATAGCAAATACAACCACGGCAAGGCTAACCTAAGTTGGTGTAAAATGCAGGTGTTAAACGAAATAGAAATGTAATTTTCTGAGTGATTTGGTTTAAAAGAATTAAAAAAGACTAGCAGAATTAGGAATTTCAGAGCTAAAATTAACCACTTTAGGAACCTAGAAGATACCAAAAAAGTGCTTCCCAACTTTGCTCAGTCTGTTGTTATTTTGCTATAATTTTCTTTAGGTCTTGGCTCATTGACCTCTAATGGTACATTATAACAGGAGCACACAGTAGAAAAGCCAGAGCTGGCCCAGGTCAGTTCATAGCATCATTGACTTTTGCAGGGGGTTGATGGAAAGAACACAAGACAGAATTAAAAAGCTCTAAATTCTGGCTCTATAAACCCTGAAACCTTGAGGAGCTCACTTGCCCACTTGACTGCTATAGTCCTTAGTTTTCTCATATGTAGAATGAGTTCAGATGAGATTTCTATGTCCCTTGGACATTAAACTAGTATCTGATCTCTCTATCACTGAAGCATTTTGAAGAACCCGGCACAGAACCAGAAACTAAAGGATCTGACTTCTAGTCCCACAAATGCTATCTACTATCCATCAATTAATAACAGTCTTCATCAGGAGTCTGCAAACTACTACCCATAAGGCAAATCTGGCCTCTGCCTCTTTTTATAAATAAAGCTTTATTGGAACAAAGACACACCCATTTATTTACATATTGTTTATGGCTACTTTTGAGCTACAATGTCAGAGAGGAGTACCCACAAAGACAGAGATGACAGAGAACATACAGCCTGCAAACCCAGAAATATTTACTACCTTGCCCTTTTCAGAAAACAATTTGACACATCCTAGTCTATATAAATGTTAGTTTCTTCATTTATAATATCCGTTTTTATCAACTCACTGAACTGTTGTGACAATAATTGGGGAAAATGTAAACAAAAAATAGTTTAGAAAATTACAGATGCTAGAATTTTTTTTAAATATTATTTCAAAGGATGATGCTGATATTGTATTATTGTCCTTTCCACCTATTAATTGTGAGACCATGCATCTTGCACTTGTCTCTCTCCTCACTGCCAGATCTTCCCTTAATATATACAGGACCTCTCACAAAATCACACGTGGAACATACAGGCCACAAGCCTGAGCCTGACCCCAAGCCCAGCCTGCTTCTCTTGTACCCCAACCTCTAATCCACATCTGAAGAAGCTAGTGCGCATCTATGTGATCACCCCAGCTTACAGTGCGTTATCCGCCACTCTACTACTAATAGCAACCCCCTAGCATACATTTAAACCAATGGCGTGGGCCTCCCTTGGGAGATCATTTGAGGAAGGAGGTCTGCATAGGCTCTGGAAGAAAAACTGAAGGCCTTAAAAGAAAGAGAAAAGTTGGACAGGGTCCAGAGCAGGACCTTCTAAGCTCTGAAACTCAGAACACCAGTTGCCTGGGACTATTAGCAGGCAGAACTGCTCACTTCCATCTTCTGTCTAGGCCAAGCTGCTCTTAGCTTCTGTGTAGAAGTTTGCAGCAGTCTCCTAATGGTCCTCTGCACAAATATTTCCCCCTTCCATTTATTTTTTAACCTGATGGCAAAGTAATGATTTGAAAGGCAAAATTCCTCCCATAAACTTTCTACCTTCATTATCCTAAGAATGATAAGAATCCATGAAAGGTTTTAAAGACACAGACTTAAAAATGTGTGTGTTCTAGCCCTTGTCTACCTTATCAGCTTCATCTCATGTCTCTTTCCTGTGTGTATAAGCCATGCTGCCCTTCAAGTGTGTTAATAGTGCTGTGTTTCTTCTAGCCACAGGGGTTTTGTCCATATTTGTCTCTATGCCTGGGATGCTACACCCCACATATACTATCCTTGCCTTGGTTAAGCCCTCCCTCTTCCCTCGGAACTTGTAGACTAAGTCAGTTTTTCCTTTATATATTTATATTTCTCCATCCTAGCTGCACAATAAACTTCTCAAATACCAATGCCTGGGCATCAACTCAGATAAATTAACTCAGATTCATGGAGGTAAAGAGGTAGACATTAGTATTATTACAAGTATGAGAATAGTTGTTTCATATGCTACATCGTGACTGTGTTCATGTACCTGTCCTTTGTAATTCTATAAATTGAAAGAAAAATCCAGAAATATACCAAATATCTTTCTCCCTCCTTTGTAAGCCTCATGAGGGCAGTGTCACCCCTTATTAATTCTTTGATTAAGTATTTTTTAAGGGTCTTCTATGTAATAGACTCTGTTCTAGTTGATGGGGATGGAACAGCGAACAGTATCTTCGTTTCTTCTCTTACAAAATTGACATTTGGGGGCATTGTAGGGTTTCAATATATATTTGATGGGAGGCTAAATAAATATTCCTATGTATTCAATTTTATTTGTCTAGAAATGGAACATTTCCCTCTTCCTGAGGTAACTCTTCATTTCTTCCAAAATACTTAGAGTAGTGAAGTTCTGAGCTGAGCTTTTGGAGCACTTTAAGTTCAACTTCCTGCTTCATATTGTCTTTTATGACAGTCTTTGGATTTCTTAATTATTGCATTTTGTCTTTCTCTGTAGCTCTGATAATAAAACCATAGTCTGGCTCACCATTCTTCAGACAGAAGAAAAAATAAAAAAGCTTTCTGCTTTATTTTGTGACACTGCTACATCACCATTCCTCTCTGCCTTTGGAGATAAATTGTTGGCAGATCTGCAATTTCTTCTGTCTTGCTCCTCAGAACCCTTGGCAACATGTCACCTGTTCCAACAGATTTTTATATTCAGAGCACAGTTCAGAGCTCAGCAAGAATTCTTTACTGATTTCTTCCAGTCATTAATCATCGCCTACTGCCTCACTGTTAGGGAAGCATCTCAGTCTACACATGTGCATTCAGTTAAGGGTTGATTGTTTTAGCTTATGGATTATCTAGCTACTGTGTTTTTTTCCCCCTTCTCCATTCCTCTCCAATCCTTATTTCTTAACTTAATCCTTCATGGGCTTTTGTCATAAACAGAAGCATGGGGAGTGGAAAAAGTAAAAATAAAGTTAGTCTTTAGATCTCTGTTAGTAAATCTACCCCCCAATTTAGGGATATTCAAGCAATTTGTTATGGAATAAATAGATTATATGATCATTACATTTGCTTCCGTTATTCTTCTTGTCCCTTCATCTTTCTGAAAAAGCAGCACAGTGAAATGGGAAATTTCGATAAGCTGAGAGTCAGACAGCTTGGCTTTGAATCCTGGCTCTGTCACATAATAGCTGTGGTCTCAGCCGAATATCTGAGATTCAGTTTCTTCATCTGTGAAATCAAGTAATGCCATGACTTCCTGCATGTATCAAAGAAAAATTGATAGATTACAATAAGATTCCCGATTTAGAAGCTTTATGATATACATATAAGAATATCTTATTATGTAGATTCACAAAAGTTATACCAAATCAATCTGTGTCAATAAACAAATACCATAATACTGCTGCTTTAAAATCCACCTGAAAGCTCAGTCACTTAAAATACCCATCACTCACTATCATGGATCTCTGGGTATGACTGGAGAAGCTCATCCTGCCTGAGCCCAGCTGGTGGTTCTGGTCCTTGTGTGCTTTTTCTGTGGCTCAGACTGAAGGCACGGAGCTAATCTAGGAAAGGTCTTCTCATGGCAATGGCAGAAATCAAGAGGCCCAAAGTTCAATGGGGACAGGCACTTTCCAAGCCCCTCTTAGTGTTATGTCTGCTAATATTTCACTTGCTAAATAACATCACATCGGCAAGTTCAAAATGAGACAGGGAAGTACATTCTAGCTTCAGGGGGAGGGTTTATGAAATTACATAGCAAAGAGCATGGATACAGGGAAGGGTGACATACTGGAGACAAAAATCCTGTCTATCCCACTTCTGATGATTATCCAGATTCTGTCTATCCTGTTCAGCTGTCTGTCCTTCCTCTGACCATCTACATGCCACTCACCCTTTAATATTTCTCATGTAAGAGGATACAATTTTTATTGGGATCTTCAGTCTGTGTTGTGAGAATGAGCCTTATGAATTACATATTACACACAGACACACATGCAGTATACTCTTTTATGCAAGCACATTTGTATAAAATATTCAAAATGATGCTTGATTTCTTCTTGCCATTTAAGAGGGCATAATACTCCATAAACAAATTTTCAATGTAACAGGGCTATATCATTGAACAAATTTGAGTAAAAAAGTATTCTTGCTTGCAAATATTTCTAGATTTATTGTATATCTGCCATCTTATATGTAGAGCAACACACAGACACATATCTGAACTTTTGTAACTTAGGTCCTTGTGATATTGTAATTTATAAAAAGAAATATATATTTGGGCTTCATCCAGCTTTCTGGGGTGGACAGAGCTCCTAAAACCATTGAAATTTTCTAAGTGATGAGAATGATAGAGGTGCCTATTGTTATGTTAATGATGTGACTTTTGGAAAGCACCTGGGTAAACTTAAGGACAGGGGCTGGTGGCTACCCAACCATGTGATTAGAGGGTTGGAACTTTCAGTTTCACCACTGCCCCCCAACCTCTGGGGAGGGGAGAGGGGCTGGAGGTTGAATCAGTTGCCAATGGCCAGTGATTTATTCAGTCATGACTATGTAATGAAGCCTCCATTAAAAACAGCAACAACAACAACAACAACTAAAGGATGGCTTTCAGAGAACTTCTGGGTTGATGGACATGTAGAGATTTGGGGAGAGTTGACTACTCAGAGAGAACATGGAAGCTACACACTTTCTCCATACCTTGTCCTATGCAGCTCTTTTATCTGGATGTTCCTGAAATTATGTCCTACTGTAATCTACTAAGTAAAATGTTTATGTAAATTCTGGGAGTCACTCTAGCAAATTAATCAAACCCAAGGAAGGTGTCGTTGGAACTTCTGATCTACAGCTGGTGGGCCAGAAGCCTAGGCAATAGCCTGAGCTTGTGATTGGAGTTTGAAGTTGGCTAGGGGTTGTGGGGCGGGGGGGTGTTGTAGGTCTGAACAGGACACAACCTATGGAATCATCCAGTGCCTCAGTGGAAACACAGAGCAAAATGCCAGTTTCAGCTCTCAGAGCTTTTTGTCCCACCTGAGACCTTATCCCTCAATTACTCGCTTTTCTGACTTGGTATTCCTGTAGTAACTTCAAACATTTTTTAACTCTTAATTTTTGAACTTAAAAAAAAAAAACACCTTAATATCTCACTTTTTTGACTATTTCTCCAGTAACTTCAAACATTTTTTCTAGTTTTCTGAGTGAGAGGGTTAGCCAGAATCACCTAGTCCTTGACTGCCTGAAACACTACCTTCAACTATAAAATGTTTAAAGAAAAAAAATCCAAAATAACACTTTCTAGCTCCCTTTATACCACCACCCCATTCCCCTAAGGCTGTTAAGTAATAGAGTCAGTTAGACTTAATAGAGAACAAATTAGGTGAATTATTTGTTGCTAGCCCAGGAGATAATGCTCTATATTTTTCAAGGCTTGTCCTTATTCTGTTTAAAGCTATAGGGTTTTAATTATTACTTCGATTTGGTCTTTCAAAAGAAACTATAGTGTAATCATATTATTTTTTTGCCTTTAGATCCAGATGAAATTTACTGATCTAAAGGTGAAGACTGGGTCATTTCACTCATTCAACACAAAGTAAAGGACATATGTCACCACTATATTAAAAAAAAAAAAAAAAAGACCAACTAAACAACTTGGCTTTTCTTGCTTTTGTTTTTTTTTTTTTTTTTTTTTTTTGCATCTGATACACAGGTTATAAAATTACACATCAGATATTCTATTACTTTTGAGATAATATATTGACTATAAATACCCCTATTATTTTGGTAGAAGTTATTTTAACTTCGGGTTTGGGAAAACGTAAATATTTCTTCCCAGCCCCCAGCAAAAGACTATGTGGTTCATGCCTCATTCAGCCCTGCTGGTGTGTTTCCAGTTTTTATCCTTCTCATCAAAGAATATGAAACAGTGTATACTTCATGCTGCATTAGTCTACAGATTGTTTCATTTCTCTTCATTTCTCTCTGTCTCTTTCTCCATGCCCACCTTCCTCCAAAATCAGTATATGGCACTTAGAAAATATTTTTTGGGATGACTACACGTTTCTCATAGTAAGCTCTCACTCAAAAGGGACATATTTACTAGAATTCTAGTTCCTTGGTTTATAGTAAAGACACTTACTGTCCTAGTGACCAGAAAACTTGCAAGTAAATCGTGTATTCTTTTTATTAACACTCTAAGATGCTACACAGAGCCTCTGTCCTTAGGGAGCCTGCCATCTTGTGGGTTTCAGTCCTTCCTCATAATGTGGCAGGCACTGTGATTGGCATTTGACAGTCATTGAATAAATACTCACTTAAATGAGTGATTGAACAAAGAAGGAAATGAACTGCTGATTGCTAGGTGACCATGGAATTAAAAGAATTAGATGTTTCAAATACTGAGTATCAAATTATACTAACTCATTATATTCATCTACACTATAGTAATGTCTTTCACGTAAGTAAAAGGTCCTGGCCCCTGTTTTAACTTTATTAGCCTGGGTGAGGTGTGGTAAGACCAGACACAGATCAAGAGAGAGAAACCAGAAAGAGTTTTGCAGTTTTGCTGTGCTCACAGTTTCCTGGAGACAACACAGAGTGCCCTACAGAGCCACTCTGTACCAGGAAAGCACTGGGGTTGGTCAGGAAGCAGAAGAACGGAGGGAAAAGGTGGAAAAGAGCATTTATTGTGGTTTCTATGGGAAGAAAAGAGTGAGGCAGGGCAGGTAGTTTTAGGATTGGTTAATTTTAATAATTTCAGCAGGCTCTGGGGGCATAGGTGTTGTCCCTGGTTTTCTGATATCTGGCCCTGGGTGACTAGGGTGGGTGTATAGTGGCCCAGACTATGAGAGTTTAATAAGGGAAGTATTAGGATGTTGATTTAATCTTCCACTCAAAAGAGGGAACTGATTGGCCTCTAGCCAGGGCCTCAAAACTGGAGCAAAACAGCGCACACACACACACATCTATCTTACAGTTCCTACATTCCACCTTCCACCTCTGTGAAAAGTTGCCAATGGCCTTGCCAACAAATGCTTCACAGATTTGGAAATAAAATTTAAAAAAATAATAATAATAGAAGAAAGAGAGAGAAGAAAGGAAGGGAAGAGAGGAAGAAAGGAAGGAAAGAAAGAAAGAAGAAAGGAGTAAGCTAATAAATTCCTCTCCTCCTTCATTAACAAACTCTTGATATAATACTAACATTGGTTAGTAAGTAGTCAGTTCATTCTTTTATGCCTGTGTACAGTTTCATTTTTTAAGGTATCTTGGATTCTGAAAGCAATAGAAAGAATGAGATAAGATAAACTTTAAGTAAGAGATTCCTGATTGTTATCACTCTGTTCAACACTTATTTTATTCTGAGACAAAGGGAATGTGGAAGAAAAGTAAATGTCTCTGCTGTAGATTGAATGTGTTCCCCCCACCAGTTGATAATAGTGAAATCCTAACTCCCAAGGGGATGTTATTAGGAGGTGGGGCCTTTGGGAGATAACAGATCATGAGGGTGGACCCCCCTCCCCCATGAAAGGGATTAGTGCCTTTATAAAAGAGGATCCCAAAAGCCCCCTTGCCCCTTCTGTCATGTGAGGTTACAGCAAAAAATGGCCATCTATGAGGGAGCAGGCCTTCACCAGACGGTGAATCTGCCAATCCCTTGATCTCGGACTCCCCAGCCTCCAGAACTATGAAAAATCAATTTCTGTTGCAAACCACCCAGTCTGTGGTGTTTTGTTATAGCATCCTGAATTGATTAAGACAGTTATTTTCAAATAACTTAGATTAAGGGAATAAAATGTTGTTTAATGGACAAGCTACATACTGGATTTTATTTCCATTTGTGATGACATTGGAAAACCAAGTAGAAACAATTAGCAAACACTGTGCGATATCTTTAATCATTCACTAAAATGAGGCTTATGAATTTTAATTGCAAAGTTTTCAAAACCTATCTTGGGTTATTTATTCTTACAGAGAAATTTGCTTTCAATGTTACCAGGATTTATTTTCCGATAAAGGTTAGCCCAGCAAAAGGAGAGAGGAGAAGAAAAAGAAACTCATACAAACACATACACCAGCCAACAATGAGCATTACCTTCCTTGATACTTTCCAGTGCAAAACATTGACTTGTCACATGACGGGAAATTTTGTCAGATGGCAAAGACCCCAAGACAATTAAATTTGATGTTGAATCTAACCGCTTGTATTTTTCTTTAAGAATATCATGCTGCTGTAAAAACCGGTTGCTAATGAGGTGATTGACTTTAAATGCCACCTCAGTTGCTTTCTAATGTTTGCTTAAGCATATTCTTTTTTAGAGATATTTAACCATAAGTTGAATTCTACATGGTATGTTGGCATAAATTCCATGTAGAGACATAAACATGACAGTGTGCCACCCAGTTTTCCAGGTAACTGTTGGTTTTCATGGGATTACAATATAAGAGAGACTGCCATGGTGGCCACCCATGTTGAATTACTATTATGTAACCTAATGTGTCAAAAGCTCAACAGTTGCCAGGTCGATATACAACAATATAGCACACTTTTAAGGGGAAACTTTCAATGCTATATTGGAATCCTGATAATGAACTTGCACGTTTTTTCCTTCTCTTAGTATCAGTCATCAAGAGTTCACATGTTATTAGAGCATGTAGCATGGAGTTGGAGAAGTAGAAGGAAAGCTATGAGCTTTGGAAGAGAATATTGTGAAGACTTACAAATTTATTCATTTTTTACTTTAGTCATTTTTTCCACATATGTGCATTGTTTCCAACACATGTCACATACACTCGTAAGTGCTAAAGATACAGAGATGAAACAGGTAGTTGCTGCCTATCACGGTTATCAGTCTCATTGTAGGACAAATTGTGCAGTATCACACTCCTCAAGATAGGTTTTTTATCAAGTGCCCTTGTATCTTTATGTGATGGCTGTGTTGACATATAAACAAAACATAGAGGATGAGTTATTTGATATGAGACTTCAGGTGAGAAGAGTCTTTTGTCTTGAGAATCCTGTTCACCTGAGGATGTAAACAGAATGTATTATGGTTGCAAAATATTACAAAAGCAAGTGTATGAGTAACACTGGAGTAGAATTTGCAAAATGGAGACACACAGAGATAAGGCCATGCAAAGCATTTAATAATTTTGAAAAGAGAGAGTCATTAAAATTTTGACAGGATAATATCAGGACAAAATTTCATTGTAATACTAATGACTACATGATCCTTCTATACGATGGATTGCAGAGTGTATCAGTGAACTGTTTGTGTACTTTCTAATCTATTACCTGCCCTTCTCTTGTTCTGCTCTCTTATTCAGGGTAACTGTATTTTCCAGAATCCCCTTTTCTCTGACTTCTAGTGTGTTCTTCATTCAATAAGACTCCCTGGTAGAAGTTTGGAAGGGAGAGAGAAATGATGTATTTCTCACCTTTCCTTTGGTTTCCTATGTTGCCACTGACGAAGGCTGCCTTACTTATCTGGTCCAGCTCTCTTTCCCCTCCCGCCATGGTTGCCTTTCACACTGAAAACTCCTGCTCTGGCTCCTTTGGGATGATTCTGCATTAATGGGTCTGGTATACCTACTTCTATTCAACACCCAGCTCTAGCGGTGTAGTGTCTTCCCGCTGTTGCTAATCTCTGGATTTCCTCACTATTCTCTGTTGGGTTTTCCAGTTTTTTTCTTTACTAATGTGAACAAGTGCCTATCTAGCTAGCTAGCTAGCTAATATATAATTAAAGTATCTATATATAATTGAATGTCCTAGAGTTGTTCCTGTTTGTGTGTCGAAAATTGTACTAACATCTCGAAATCAGTCATGTAGAACAGTGGGATGGATAATACAGTAGACTCTCCGAGTATAGGCCCTCTCTATCAATTATCCAGTGTGTTTAGTAATATAGAAAATTGTAAGGTTATTTAAAGTATTTAAGGATAGAATTACAGTTTTGGAATTTCTTGATGGTGAAGCAATGTCTGCCAGAGTACAGTATTTCTTTTTGTATAGATTTAAGTTTGAATCAGGTAATTTATTTCTTCCGCCTAAAGAATTTTTTTTTCAAGTTTCTTATAGTGCCGGTCTGCTAGTAATGGAGTTTCTATTTTTATTTGTATGGAAAAAACTTTATTTCTTTTTGAAATTTGAAAGATAGCTTCACTTGATATAGAATTCCAAACTGATATTTTTTTCTATCTACAGCACTATCCAAATATCACTCCATTTCTCCTGGTTTGCATAGCTTCTGACAGGAAGCCTGTTATATTTCTTATCTTTATGTAAATACAGTATGTTTTTTCTTTCTCTGCCTGCCTCCTTCAATATTTTCTTTTGATCTTTTGATTTTCAGAAATGTTGAGTATGTGTCTGTGTGTGTGTGTTGTATTTATTCTGCCTACTGTTCTCTGAGCTTCTTGAATCTGCAATTTGACATCTTTCATTATTTTTGGAAAATTATCAGTCATTGTTTCTTCAAATATTCTAGGATTCCAGTTTCACAAATGTTAGTCCATCTGATATTTTCCTGTATTTCTTGATTATATCATTATATTTGTTTGTTCACTCTTTCTCTCTTCGTGTTTCACACTGGGTAATTTCATTGACCCATCTTCAAGGTCCCTGTCTTAGTCAGCTTGGGCAGCCATAACAAAATACCATAGACTGGAAGGTTTAAAAACAGAAACTTCCTTCTAACACTTCCAGAGGCTAGAATGTCCAAGATAAGGGTGCCAGCATGGTCAGGTTCAGGTGAGAGCCTCTTCCTTGCAGATGGCCACCTTCTCACTGTATCCTCACATGGTGAAGAGAGAGAAAGCTCTGTCCTCTTTTTCTTCTAATAAGGACACTAATCTCATCATTAAGATGGTACTCTCATGACCTCATCTGAATCTAATTATCTCTTAAAGACCTCATTTCCAAATACCATCACACTGGAAGTTAGGGTTTCAACATATGAATTTTGAGGATACACATTCAAGTCATAACATTTGCCACTGGCCTCCCAAATTTTATGTCCTTCTTACATGCAAAATGCATTCATCCCATTTCAACAGTCCCCCAAATCTTAACTTGTTCTAACATCGACTCTAAAGTCTAAATTCTAAAGTCTCATCTAAATATTACCTAGGTCAGATAATATAGTTTAGACCGCAGGTACAGTTTATCATGAGACATATTTTTTTCTCTAGCTGTGAACTTGTGAAACCAGATTAAGTTATACTCTTCCAAAATATAATGACAGAACTTGCATGGGATATTTTTCTCATTCCAAAAGGGAGAAATTGGAAGGAATAGGTGTTGAGTCCCTAGCAAGTACAAAACCTAGCAAGGCAAGCATAATTTGATCTTAATGCTAGTATAATCCTCTTTGATTCAAAGTTCCACCTTCCCTACTGGGGTGGTGGTCCTGCCTCCTTGGGTCTACCTGGTGGGAGCTGAATCCCCAAGACTCTGGCAGCCCCACTCCCAAGGCTCCAGGCAAACGTCATCTGGCCTGTTGACATTGAGGCAGTGGCTTTCCCCTTTGAAACCAAAGAGGGAGCCCTGGTAATCTCTGAGTCACCTTCAGGGTCATTCTTCTTTTGTCTTGAAGAATAGCACATGTTTACAGTCAAATGGTTCTATGGTCTTGTCCTGTAGGACCTAAGAAGTCTGACAGCTTTCCTTCATTTTTATCCCATCTACATCCCCTTCAGTTCAAACTGATAGCATTTCTGCTGGAGTGGATGATTATGTCTACGGTTCACACCCAGGCTAATCACTTAATAAAATGGTTGCTTGTATACAGTCTTAGTATTCTCTTCAGAAAAAAACTTTCTCATTTTTTGCAATACGGATAGCCTGAGCATTTTCCAAATCTTTAAGTTCAGCTTTCTTTTTGATTAACAATTTTGTATTTAAGCCATTTTTTTTTCACTTCTGCATTTTACTATAAACAGTCAGCGGAAACCAAGCTACTTCTTCACAATTTTGCTTAAAAATCTCCTCCACCAAATTTCATCGTTTGCGCGTTGTATCTTCTACAAAACACTAGAATGTGAACAGAATTCATCCAAGTACTTTGCTGGCCTATAACAAGGATTACCTTTTCTCCATTGTCCAATAACACGTTCCTCATTTCCATCTGAGACCTCACCAGAATAGCCTGTAGTGTCCATATTTCCACCAGCATTTTGCTCAGGCTTCTTTGTGCATTCTCTAAGAAGATATAAACTTTCTCTGTAGCAGGGATCCCCGACCCCTGGGCCACAGCCTGTTAGGAACCGGGCCGCACAGCAGGAGGTGACTGGCAGGCGAGCGAGCGAAGCTTCATCTGCCGCTCCCCATCGCTCGCATTACCGCCAGAACCATCCCGCCCCCCACCACATCCGCTGAAAAATCGTCTTCCATAAAACCGGTCCCCGGCGCCAAAAATGTTGGGGACCACTGCTCTATAGCTTTCCTCTTCTCTTTCTGAGCTTTCACCAGAATCACCTTTAAAGGTCCTTTCATGGCAATCTTGGATTCCTCTATCGTGCACCTCAAAACTCCTCCAGCCATTACTCAGTTCTAGAGCTGCTTCCACATTTTTAGGTATTTGTTAGGGCAGCAGTCCACCTCTCAGTACCGATTTCTGTCTTAGTCAGCTTAGGCTGCCATAACAATAAGTAATTTTAAAACAAATTTATTTCTCTCAGTTCTGGAGGCTGAGAAGTAAAATATAAGAGTGCCAGCATGTTCAGATTCTGGTAAGGGCCTTCTTCCTGGTTTGCAGACAGCTGCCTTTTCCCTGTGACCTCACATAGCAGAGAGAGAGTGAGCACTGGTCTCTTCCTCCACTTACAAGGAGCCTAATCCCACGATGGGAACCCCTCACTTACGACTACATTTAAACGTAATTACCTCCCCAGAGTTCCACCTACACATACCATCACCTTGAGAATTAGGGCTTCATCATACATATTTTGGAAAGACACAAACATTCAGTCTATAATTGTTGCTGAATCTCTTTTGGCTATGTAGAATCTAATGAGTCAGTCAAAGACATTCTGCATCTCTGCTTCTATATTTGGCTTGGTTTTGTTTTGTTTTGTTTTAATCCTAACATTTTCATTTGATTCTCTCTTGCAGTTTCCATATCTTTACTAAAATATCCCATCTATTAAAATATCTACCACTTACACTAAAAACTTTTACATATTAATCATAGTTATTTTAAATTGCTTGAATGATAGCTTCAACACCAGTCCTTATCTGAATATAGTATTGATTATTTTGTCTCTTGACAGTGGGAATTTTTTTTTTCTTTTTATGTTGCTTGTTTTTGTTTTTTAGTTAAAAACTGATGATCAATAGGACAGTAGAGAATAAGATATATAATACATATGCCTGGAAATAGGCATCTTTCTTATTCTATAAGCCTTAGTGTGTTAGTCTATTTGGGCTACTATAACAAATACTACAGACTCAGTATCTTATAAACAACAGGAATTTATTTCTAATTTCTTTTGGAGGCTGAAAGTCCAAGTTCTGGGTGACAACATGGTTGGGTTTTAGTGAAAGCCCACTTTCTGGTTCATGGATGGTGGCTTCTCACTGTGTCCTCACATGCAGGAAGGGGCAAGAGAGCTCTCTCAGGCCTCTTTTATAAAGGAATTAATCTCATTCATGAAGGCTCCACCCTCATGACCTAGTCATGTTCCCAAAGGCCTGCAGCTCCTAATACGATCACATTGGGCATTAGGATTTCAACATATATATTTGGGGGAGGGGGACACAAACATTCAGACCATAGCAGGAAGGGAGTGGGAGCTTGAGTCAATCAACTCAATAGCTGAGCTGGGTTAGGGTTTTATTATTGCTGTGGTTATCCTCAAATTCATTTGGTGTTACTGAATGGTTAGGATAAAATGTGATTTGCCAGAGAGATTTTCTCAATGTCCTTGCTCCATTCTCAGCTTTAGGCTTCCGCTAGGAGCCTGATCTCCCACAGGGTCTTTCTCCATCCTTTTGCTCCTCCTCCCATGCCATATTGCTATTTTTTGTTAATCATGTTTTTTTAGATTGTGAGTAGGAGTGGGTAGGTCGTATGTGTCTGTGTGCATGCGTGTGTGTGTATGTGTGTGTGAGTGTGTTTCTGTTGCCCTGGTTCAGCCTAAGTCTCAGGCAATTTCTGTGTCTTTAGATCTAAATGGTGGGGCTTTCTCAGAGGTATGCCTGTGCTCCAGAGATGGTGTTCTACAAAGGTCTGGGCTCAGGGTAATTTGTAGCCCCTCTCCCATGCTTCCTGCCTTTCCACAAGCAGCAACTCTCCTTCTCCAGGCATGCTCCATGAGGAAAGCTTTCTGTAGACGACTGCCCGAACTGCAGTCTTTCACACTGTCACCTGGCAAGGTTCATGGAAAAGAGTCTGAGAATACATGTAGACTCTTCTGTGTCTGCAACTCCCAGGGCTTCTGTATTCAGAATCTATCACATACTCAGCATTTGCAAATTCTTTAATATGTTAGCTGAGTTCTTCTTCCCTAACTGTATGACTGCATGTCTTCTGCCTGTGACTGGCCCGAGGTGAGGTACTATGCCTGGCTCTCCTTGGAGGCACTTGTATTTTCTTAGATTTCAGGCTAGTTGGTTTCACTATAATCTCAGTTCTCTGATCAGTATGATTTTGTATATTATCCAGCTTTTCCTTGTTAGGATGAGTGCAACCCTCTTTCCAACTTTCCACATTCTAAGAAGAAGATGGAAGTCCTCAGAATATTTTCTATGTCATATTTTCACTTTGTCTTTACTTCTTTAATTATTCAAGAATTTAATTTATAAACAATAACAAAAGCAAAATTTGACTTCTACCCATGATCACTTTCTTAACACTTCTCTTATCAGCTCTGAAAAACAAAATTTGGGAAGCAGTAATTGCAGGAATTCCCCTCCCCATAATAAGGTTTTAAAAATACTTCTTTGTTCGAACCCAGGAGAATTATCACAAAGGTGTAGTTCTTAACTATGTGGTGCATCTGTCTTAGTTTGTTTGGTCTACTATAACAAAATATTATACGCTGGTTGGCTTATAAACAACAGAAATTTAGTTCTGGAGGCTGGGGAGTCCATGATCAAGGCACCAGCAGACTGAGTGTCTGGTTTGAGCTCTCTTTCTGCTTCCTCATAGATTCTGGCCTTCTTGCTGTGTCCTCACATGGTAGAAGAGAGAGGGAGTTCTCTGAGTCCTCTTTTTTTAAGACCACTAATCCCATTCATAAGGGGTCCATCCTCATGGAGTATGAACCATCTCCCAAAGGCCCCACTTCCCAATACCATCACACTGGGAATAAAAATTTAACACATGAATTTTGAGGGGACACAAACATTCAATATATAGCAGCATTCGTTGACATCATCGCCTCTTTCATACATTGAAAGCCAGTATGTACTACTACAGTGTAGAGTCGTCCAATATTGGTACATTATATGCAAATATCTGACATTGCTTCAAATCCTCAGATCTTTACATTGACTGTATCATCTTAGATTGAACATTTAAAATGTTACAGACTGTAGGCAGACTGGTGAGACCTCAGTAGTCAATAGTTTTGCTTGTTTATGTGTTTTGATCAGTGATGTAGTCTTTTAAAAGCTGAGACAATTGTTTCATGGGTCTGTGTACTGTGTACTATGATTCTGATTCTCTATGGTGACAAGAATATTTGCTTATGTTTCCTTTTCCCATTGCATCACTCTTATCCTTCTTCTGTGAACACAGAGGTCTCAAAAGCGACTCATCTGTCAAATTTCAACTCCAGTTTCCTTTCTAAGTGCCTGCAGTTTTACCCAGAAATGATGTTTACCAACCCCACCATCATCCCATTACATACAAATATACACCTGCTATATGAAAGGGCAGAGACCTCTTTTTACACATCTGTAGTCAGGGTCATTGGAGCCATGGTCCTTTGTTAATACTTAGAGGGGATTCATCATAATAATTAGAGAGTACAAAATAAATGGCATTTTAATATTATGTTAATAATGGTAAAATGAAGAGATTTTCATTCATTCTAAATATGGCCCATGCATTTCACCAGAAAATAACAACAGAAATAAAGAGAAACAGCATTTATTAAGCACGTACACCATATAAGATGTGAAACATGTTAAATACAGTATCTCTAATTCTCCTTGCTTAATCCCTGATACCCAAGGGATTGAATCAGTTTCCTGAGGTCCAAGCAGGATATGAATTCAGCTCTCCTACATTCCAAGTCCTGCACTTTCTCCTCTCAACTCACATGGCTTATCTTTAATATTGGAAGTGCTCAAACATATTTGTTAAAGATGTAAGTGAATGAATGAATAAATGAATGAATTATGAAGTAGCCTGAAGCTTTACCCCTGAAACTCCATGTAATATACTCTCTATGCATTTAGTCTCACCAAACCAATTCTATGATAAAAATCTTCTTCATAACAAAGACTATGGCTGACCTATGATCTATATAAGACTGTATAGCTTAATTGGGAGTATAAAGAGAGATAGAGAAAGAAAATTCCTGACAGAAGTGGTATTATGGGTAGTCAGGTTGGAACCATAAACTCATTCCTTCATGCAGGAACAGGAGAGTAGGTTATTAGACCAATTAGAGAGCCAAACTTGTCTAAATTGACTCCCAGCAATTGGTTCTTACTACAGTTGCATGGTAACAATTGCAAGGCAGGCAGGGAATGAAATGTAAAGGAAATAGACAAAAGGTCAAGGAAGTTAACAAGAATCAGGAAGTTAGGGAAGTAGGGTCACAATATAAAAAATAAAAAAATAATTAAGGTATAGTAGATTCAGTTTTTCCCCAGCCCTGAAATTGATAACTGATTGTCTGCTGATCCAGAGAAGTGACGGTGAGAGTGGCTAAGAAGGGGATGGTATGGTGAGGAGATATGTAGGAGGAAGGGGCGGTAGGCCATGACTTTGGTGCAGGAAAACAGTGTCACATGCAGAACGTCTAGGATACATCTCGCTGTCTACCATGTAAGTCCGAGGACCCTCAAAATGAAGAACAAGAAAATAGCTTCGATAATAACAAAAGTAAATATCATCAACTGAGTCTCTAGTATCAACTGGCTGTATCTTACTAAGTCAAAGATTACATTCATTCACTTCTCGTTTTTCCTTTGTGCACATAAATATCCTGTGAAGTATTAATTATTATTATCACTTGATAGGTGGAAAAACTTGCCCCAGAGCTTCTCTGATAATAATTGGTAGAGGCAAGATTCAAATCCACATCTGTCACACTCCATATCTCTTTTCATTATAATATTGATTCATGGCACATCCTTTACTACCAAATCCCCAATTTAAAAAAACAAAGCATTTAATCAGATATAAGTTGAGTTTAAGCTTGAGCCCAAACATCTGCACAGAAACCAGGGTCCTTGACATAAGAGATATGGTTACAAGTTATCACGATGGGAAATTACAGGGTATTTAGGGATACTGGTTATAATACTATTTGAGGATTGTTTTGTTATTTTCTAAATGTTTACTTGCTGTATTCTTATTGCATCCAAGAAAAGGGGGCTGGAAAAACATTGGATTGTACTATATCTGGATGAAAGGAAAGTAATGATTACTGAATACCTACCGCATCTCAAGTACTGTAGAAAATGTTTGCTATAAATTACCCCTATTTAATCCACTAAGCGCTATGAAATCTCATCCCATTTCACAGATGAGGAAACTGGGAGGTGAGAGCTCTAGGCCCTAATTCCAATGTCATAAAAGCGAGGACATTCTGGGACCTTCCTGGTGGTCTGGGGAGTAAGACTCCGTGCTCCCAATGCAGGGGCACAGGTTAGATCCCTGGTTGGGGAACTAGATCCACATGCATGCCTCAACTAAGAGTTCGCATGCCACAACTAAGAGTCCACATGCCGTAACTAAGAAGCCTGCATGCCGCAACTACAGATACCAGATGCTGCAACAAAAACCTGACACAACCTAAATAAGTAAGTAAATAAATACATAAATACATAAAATAAATAAATAACTAGGACAGTCTCATTTCCTAACCTATGCCGTTTTCACACCTGAGTGCTCATTAGCTAGGATAAGGACATGAACAGCAGGGAGTTGTGCTGATGGTTGAATAATTGTATTCTCCTCTGTTGCTAGTGTGACAGCCATTGGAAATTGTTTGGAAGCTCCAGAGGAGTAGGAAAAGGCCATAACAGCGATAATTAGGACTTGTCCGATGAATGTTGATCCTGGAGTTCTGGGAACCTAGCGATTTCAACTATCCACTTTGGTTCTTTGAATAGATTTATGACATTTTAATTTAAAGATACACAATATAAACAGGCAATGGCAGTCATCATAGAGTAACACAATAAAATATCATTAAATCATCATCAGATAGGTACAGTGCCCAATAGGAGTTAGAAATAGATTGAGCTATGCACAGTTATCAGCACAATGCTACAAAAAGACAGAAGGCAAGATTTGGATGTAAATGAGTGGATGAACTAGAATACACAAAATATTTCAATAAAATGGAAGTTGATCAGACTGTAAGATTAATAAAAATGTGGAGGAGGAGAGAGTCATATATGAAGTGAGCACAACCTGCTTAGGGTTTTATTTGTCCTGTCCACATAAAAGGCACCAGAGGAAAATCTTATGCAGCTCACCAGGCATTCCAGAAAGAGCCCTGTGGGAAAAGGAGAAAGAAAACAATGTGACTGTTCTCTCCTTACCCTTGGTTGCAGATTCCCCAAAGCTTCCTTCCTTGGCATTTTATTGTGCACTAAGTCTCCAAGTATTGGTGGTCTTTACCTCATTACCAGATATATTCTCCTATGTCAGATATATTCTCCTATGTAGGAGAATTTATAAACTGTCCAATCCTGATACCCTTGAATGATAAAATTCTATAACTCTTCAGGTTCTTAGTCTATACCCATCAAGGAACTATCTTATTATATTTTGAATCAAGCTCATAGGAAGAGAATGTGCAGGTAACTTCAACTGAGCCTTCTAGAAGGACAAATAGGCTATTTGTTGTTTGGTTTATAATCATCCCCAAGGTTTACGGTTACCATGAGTCCATCTTTACAGATCCCACCAACCCAGAAGTAGTAAAGAATCCAAATTACTGAGGCTACAATTCTGAAGTTCATCCCCTGGAGGACCATGAATTAATAAATGTATGTTATTCAGAGATTTTTGTCTTGGCATCTGTTAAAACATCCCTAGATGGGACCGGAGACACCCTGTTGTTGCATTTCATATTTTTTTTCCTCAGAAAAAACAGATAATATTGATAGATGGGACTGATATTCTTAACATCAAGTTTATGATACACTTCTCATAACCTAGGCTTCTCCTCTTCAGCGAGGGAAAATGTTGTCTAGCATCTGTAAGAACCTTTTAAAAGCCCTGTTAGAAACCCTGCATAAAATTTTGTTTGTCTAAATAAACTGGGGACCAAATTTTCTCCTATCCATCCACCTCACTCTTTTGCTGGAGGAGTTCGCCTGTGTTTCTTGTAGGGACTTCACTCTGGAAGGGGACAGGATTGACCCACAACCTAGAGCCAAAGAACCAGCCATACAAGGTCTGAGGACCCAGATTATTGACACCACTGAGGAATCCCATGTTTACTAGACAATGATTAGGTTCAGTGCTAATACCTGGATAGCATTGGAAGTGTCTTGGGTAGAGACATTGAGAAATTAAATTATTGAACATGTTTTCATCAGTTGGTGCCTTGTAATTTGTGTCACGTTTGATCAGTAGTACCAAAACCCAGAAAAGACTGTGTGTGTAGAAAGGATATAACATTAATTATGGGAACCTTCCCTTGGTGTATCAGCCAAGATCCAATCAAGAGAAATAATGCTACTCTGAATTTCTAAAACAGAGAGAAATAATGGAGGAAACTATGTCCTCAGTTGATGAGAACTTCAGAAGCCAAATAGGGGACCATAAGGCATGCCAGATATTAGCAACAGAAGAAAGCTTCTACCATCTCAAAAGAAAAATCTCAGAGGCAGTGTTAATTTATTCCAGAGGAAAATGGAGACAGGTGTGTCATTCCATGGGCACTGGAGCCGGGGAGGAAATGTGCCCCTGCTGGAGAAGCTTCTTGATGAAGGGAGAAGATAAACATCCTGGGTTTTTATTTACGAATTTTAAAAACAATATTTTGTTTGTAATTCTTTTAGATTTATAGAAAAAAATTTTAAAAGGGTACAGAGTGGTCACACATAATCTTCATCAAATTTCCCCTAATGTTAACAAATATGACCATGGAACTTTACTATTAACTAATCTCCAGACTTCATTTGAATTTCATCTATTCTCCACTAATGTTCTTTTACTGTTCCAGAATCCTATGAAGGATACCATATTGCATTTAGTTTCCACATACTTCTGTTTTCATTTCTAATAGAGCTTCCCGAAGACTGAAATTAGGCAGAGACCAGCTGATAGAGGAGCTGAGGAGCACAGCCTGTAGGAATAAGTGCGCCTGCATGTATAGCAGAGCCAGAGAGGACACGGTATTGCTGGGAGGACAAATGGGCACAAGATTAGCACACTAAATTATACCCTTTTTATTGAAATATTCTTTGAAGTTTTAGATTGACTGAACTCTTATCACTATATTAAAGTCACACTTGCATTATTAGTCATCTGTACAAGAGTCTTCAAAGTTACGTATTCTTGTCCTCAGGTCACAGAACCAGTAATAAATAAAATAGTCTGGTCAGGATTTAAACCCAAGTTGTTTATTTGGCGCTTTCCACTTGCTACATTTAAGTTATAAAATCAACATAGTCATTTCTTAACACTATACCCAAATACCAAAAGTACATAGGCCGAGCTAAATGCAATACTATTTCACGACTGTAATCAAAGTTGGGCGCATCTCTCCAATTCTTAATTAGATTATTCATCTACAAAATGGGAAGAATTTCATATAATCCTAAAGTTCTTAATTCAAACAGAGGTAAACCCCATCTAAATTGTTTTGACCTTCTGACAGTGTCCGAAGTCCAGCTAGGAGTTGACTCTATCACCTCCTTTTCTGCTGGCTAAGTGATTTTGTGCCATGTTCAAACCGAGGGTTAGTTTTGAATGGCACACTTCGGTTGTTCAAGGTGTGTATAACAGAATTCAACCATTGGTCCTCCCCCAAAGAAGGAACAAAATTGTATACATGTTACAGGGTCTTGATGCTTGATTTCTATGCAAACTCATGAAAAACATACTAGCCTCACATTGATTGTCTGCGTTCAAATGCTCAGCTACTGGACCAGAGCCAACAGGGCAGCAAATGACGGAAAAAGGAGTTTCAGATGTCAGCAGAGCTAAGCAGAAGGGACAACTTTGTCTGTGGTTAACCACATATTGTATTTTTGCTGTTCTGTATCCATTTTTGTTGAATCCAATAAAGTTTTCATTTTTAGTGACCAAGCTTTGGACTTGTTATGTTTGTTCCCAGCAAACCGCAAATCATTGAATTCAATCCACACGGCCTGAGAGGCAGGACATTTTCATGTACAGATTTCTTAAATGGTTAAATGGCCAAGGTAATGACTTAGAATTTCATAATCATATCTCCCCTCCCCCCAAACCCTCACTTGTAAACATCATGTGGAATAGAGAAAGACCACTCGGGATAATATCATAATGGATAAGGAGACAAAATTAAATGCGTTCAACTTCCATCTCTGTTTCTTAAGTTTTCATATCCCATGTAAGTCATTTGATGCTCTGTGTCATGAGTGTCAAAAAAAAATATTACTGATTCTAGAATACATTGATTGCTACGTTCCTTTTTATTACAAAATCTTTTTTTTTTCCAGGTATCTTCCCTTCTTCAAGCAGTCCAGCATTTCTCTAAGGAGATTAACCTTTACTAGCTGGAATCAATTATGATGTTCTTATTTCTTCTGCCAATGATTGGTTTAGTAAAATGCCTATGACACAATTCTCAATTAGAAAAGATGCCAGAGCTTCCTGAGGAAGGATTTTATTCAGGACAATCCTGTTTTCTTCCTCTTGGATTTGTCATGTCTGGATGTGACACTTAGAATTGCTGAATCTTCTTGAAACTATATAGTCAGCCAAACCACAATCAACACCGAGTATGACAGTCAAGAAAGATTTGAAAAAAACTGTATCCTCGGTGATACTATTGGTCTCTTTATTAACAAAAAGTGGGACACATAAGAGTTGGATAAATGAGAACATAAATACTTTTAATCATTATGTTTTATTCTTTACATCTACATTAATTCAGCACTCTATAATTTGGAATTTCCTGCTGGTTGTGAATGCTAAGATAAAAGATGATGCAATGAAAAGAGTCTAGCACAGTGTCTGAAGTATGATGGGTTTTTAGTAAGTCTTTGTTTTCTTTCCTGTTTACCCTACTGCACATCAGGCAACCCAAGGACAGATCATATTTTCACTGAACCTGACAAAGGGACCCAAAGTGTGTGTTTGAATAAATGGCCTGAGGATTTATATTGCACAGACGTAAGGAATGAAATATATATTCTGAAGGAGTTTTGCTTCCTCCTGCCAGGGAAAGGGGGACTCCAGTTTCCAGGAGTGACTCTTTATTACATGTGAGGTTTCAATAGCAATATAGAGTGCAAGGACAAGAAATAAAACAAATCTCACAAAATCTCCAAAGGAGGCAATGAAAAAAGAGAAAGGGCACACCAGCCCAAGAAAAATGACAATTCCAGGGCATTTATTATATGCAATTACCTGTTCCCTGCTTACAGACACCACTCTGAGAGCATCTCTGCCTATTCCCACTTACTAATGTCAGAATTGTCCTCTTCTCTTCTTTTGTGAATGACCACTTTTGCCTGGCTGTTAACTTCCATCTCCCTGTTGCTCTGCTAATGGCATTCTATAGGATATCTTGACTGAGATACCTGGCATGACCAGAAGGCTAGTAGATTCACTGTGATTTCCAGTCTCTTTCAGCAATTTGTTCCTCAGCCTTCTGGTGAAGTGACCAACCAAGGTCAATACTTATCACCCTGCTGTGAGTGGAAGCGTGTAAAGTTTTGTTTATTTGCCTACTGTCATTGGAAATGGATATCTGTCTAATCCAGAGGATGGGCCATAATTATTTGCCAGAAACAAGGACCCTCTTGTTCGGGGGACTCTATTTTGTTGATAATTTACTAACTTTGAATGCAGAATTTCCAAGTGTAAAGCACTAGTAGAGCTTGTGAATAGACAGGTCACAACGTGGCCCAAACAAAACTACAAAGCAACAGGCAGTGTTGTTACTTCCTTTGGCCCTTTGTGTAAGATTATGTGAACAAATTGTTTAACCATCCCTTTCTCCAATTTGGGAAGTTGAAGAATTTAACTGATGAGACTCTAGATTAGTAAAAACCATCTTGGAAATACCATAAGCAATGATATGGGGCTGCCAAAACATTCTTTTCAGTCCACTTTCCCCAGTATTTTCTGTTGGAGGTGTTTTGAGGATTCTGACATAAGGTCTCAGAAAAAAAGAAAAGTCCTGGTAAGCATGCCTTCCAGTGTTCAACTATCTTTATCTTAATTTTAAATCTGATGCAATGTTTTTGTCTTGTCTTGAAAAAATGTTCTGGGAGATTGTTTCGAACTGAGTGATCAACTAAGAAATTTTAGTAATCTAAGTATCTATAATTCCAGTTTAGAACATTTTCCTGGAAAACTTAAAAGAAAAATATTTTGGAGTCTGTAGTAGACAGATTTGGGTAAAAATCCTGGGTCATTAGCTTATTAGCTAAGAGATCTTAAGCAAGACTCAATATTTCAAGCATCCCTATCCCCATTTTCCAGATAAAGAATCTAATTGTCCCAAAATTTTTGTTAAAAGTAGATGACAATGAGATTATCTAGCATTCATAATTAACAGTGGACATTCAATACATATTGTGTATTAAACCCCCTTAAGTTCTTAAGTTCAAGTTAAAAGTTCTTGAAAGACTGGCCAAGGCAATTTTATTTTTATTTTTTTGGAAAGAAGTTAATGGGTAAAAGGATTGGGGGATAGCTTTCTAAGCTAGAAGCTATGGGAATGATAATGATTAAAAGATAGCAAAACTACACATATAATTACCTTCTAATCTATTGAGAATTTATAAATGGTAGAACTGCCTCTTTTGGTAAAAAATTAATTGCCAAGATATGGAAGCAACCTAACTGTCCATCAACAGATGAATGGATAAAACAGCTGTGGGGTGTGTATATATATATATATATATATATATATATATATTTTATATTTAATGGAATACTACTCAGCCATATAAAAATAAAAATTGGCCATTTGCAACAACATGGATGGACTTGGAGGGTATTATGCTTAGTTAAATAAATCAGAGAAAGACAAATACTGTAGTTTATCACTAATATGTGTAATATAAAAAATAAAACAAACTAGTCAATATAACAACAATAAAAAAGACTCTCAGAAAGAACAAACTAGTGGTTACCAGTGGAGAGGGGAAGATGGGAGGCAAGATAGGAGTAGCAGATTAAGAGATACAAACTACTATGTATAAATAAGTAAGGTATAAGGATATATTGTACAGCACAGAAAATATAGTCAATATTTTATAATAACTATAAATGGAGTATAATCTGTAAAAATCACTGTTGTGCACCTGAAAATAATACTATAAATCAACTGTACCTCAATTTAAAAAAGTGTTATGCATTAGTGAGTGTCAGTGACTAGCTTTGGAGATGTGTATCTTAGGTGATAGCTATAGATAGATAGATAGATAGATATTATCATATAGTTTCATGGTATTTCAGAAACTTGTACTTTAAAAGAGTTATCTTTCAATACCCCACCTAGACACTTGCTCATTTATTGTTTATTAAGTATTTATTGTTGTATCTTTTAGAAAGAGAACTGAAATTATATATACCTATATACACAATGAATTCCATTGTAATACTCTAAAAATTAAGTGGTGCTAGTTTTCCTGTTATCCCAGTTCCAATAAACAGCCAGTGACCATACTGAACTGAATAAGCTCCCTCACATACTACTTAGAATAAATAGCTTACCAAGTCGATTCTCCTGCCAAAAAAAAGCTGCATCTCTGGCTGACAGTCACCTGAACCCTGCTGTCCTGAGCATTTTTTAAAGACCTCAAGGTATGAGCAGTGATTACTGTTATCTGAAAAATGTATCAAAGCTGAAGCAGACATGTGTTCCCCATGGGGTACTTATCTAAGGAAGCTTCTGATAAAATTGAAGCTTCTATGTAGGTGTGTGTGGACTGGGAGGGGAGTGGGCTTGCATTCTGTGTATGTTTGCATGACTGTCAAAGTCATTCTGACAAAGCACATATACAAGAATTAATTATGCCTTGAAGGTTGGGGTTCCAGGAATAATGGAGTTCTAAACAAAAATAGTGATTCTGGGGAAAGACCTATAAAAAAGTGTATTGGGCTCTGTTGAAGACAGTGTAAATAAATGTAATTACTAACTGCCAGGAAAGTATCAGAACAGCTTTGAGTAATTGATAGCCTTTGTTATCTTCTAAAATGAAGAGAGGGAGGAAGCATTTAGGAAAATGAACAATGAATGGGTATGAGAGAGAAGAAAGGTGTGTGCATGGCTAGAGAACCCTGCCAGAGAGAACCTGATGGCACAACAGCACTGCTCCTTTCTTCTTTCTGATCAAGAAAGGAGGGATTATGAGAGAGAAATTCTCCTTATTTATCCTTGAAAATCTCACAGTTAAAGAGGCTTTGAGTATTATTATTATTCTGTTTTGGGAGTGGGACGTCCATTGAAATAAGGATGGGGGCAAGTTAGAACCTTGAGTTAAAAACAGGATTCCTGATTCTAGATTATTTCTCCTCTTTTACTAATTTTATAAAACATAGGCAGCAAAATGCCTGCTCTGACTCAGATTAGTGTTGTTTTGCAAAGAAAATGGAATTATGGCTGTGAGTTTCAAGACTGTAAAGTGTTCTTAACACTTTTTTTTTTTTTTTCGGACACTCAAATGTAGACAGCCCATTATTAGGTTGTGGTGAGGAGACCCTCTCTTAGGAAAGAGTTAACATAAACCTTTGTACAGAAGTGGGCCTTCAGGTACCACAGAAAGATTTTAAATGGGGGTTGAAGTTGCCCATTACAGCCTTTCAGATGAATCAAAGACAAAGTCTGGTAATCATCTTCTTAGGGCACGGTCTGAGGCTCTTTGGAGGGAAGTAGAAGAGAACAAAGAGAAACTGTTTCTCTATATGGATTATTAAATGACAGGTGACACTAGTACATCACAGGCATTGGAGTAAACAAGCTACATTCATCCCTTGTCTTGATTCAGTAGTTTTGTTTTTTTCCAAACAAATCTAGAAAATACACAAAAGACTTTTACTTCAAGAGATTGAAAGAATGTCTTTTGCCTCTTTGCATTTGGCCTTTATTCAGTGGACGAAGAAGCAGAGTTTGTTTGCTGTTGTTGTTGCTAGGCTTCATCTCTGTAAAATTATTACTGAAAATTTAAATATCTTAAAAAATATCTAAAGAAACCCACTTTTGTTTTTGTGAACGTACAGATTTTGAGTATCTGTCTCAGTTGCTTAAAAATAGAGACAAAGTTTCCCAAGTTTCCAACAAAAAATAGGCAGCTTGTTTGCCATATCTTCTGTGTAGTAACTATCCGATGGATCAGAGGATGCTCATGACTAATGCACATACAGAGATTGTCTAAACGCTAAGTTTCAGCCAGATCTTATAATAAAACCTGCCTCCCCAAAGGGGTAATGATTCCAGCAGGAGTGACCTTACCCTCTTCTGAACTTCTCCATGATCTTGTCTGTCTTTCAAGGAACCTCTCATCTTTTATTTGACCCAGAACACAAATAACTATGACTTACTATCCATTTCTGAGATTCATGAGAAAAATAAGGATGAAATAATAAGCATTAATTCAGTATACATTCTTCTTATTCTCTTAATATGTATTCTCGTACTTCTCTTAATTAAGATATACATATTCTCTTAATTGCGATAACTTCTGATAGTTCGATCCCCTTTTTACCCACAATGGAATCTCAGGATCACAATGTTACACTCACACAAGATCACATAGCTAGTAGGTGTCAGAGTTGAGATCTGGATCTAATTCTATCTTCAACCATAGTAACTATAACAATCATTTCACTTTTCTAGGTTGAGGATGAAGGTCATGTCTTATAGTCAAAGAACATATTATCTATATGCCAGTACAGCCAGGATGCTTCAGAATAGGAGTGGTACAGGAGAATGAGATTTCCAGACACTAAAACCCACTAAATACCAAGAGAATTGTGAAAGGCATATGCACATCTGTGTTTAAGTGCGATACATGTAAATGTGAAAAGGTTGCACCATCCAATTTAATAGAACTAATATATAAATCTCCTCTCGTTCAATAGCTTCTTAGATCACTGTTGCCGTTTGCATGTTTGTTTTCGAGGGATTCTTGTCTTGTGTCCTACTTAGGGAAACTCTATGGCATAGTACAATATAAGCACAGGATGTGAAGTACACTTGATTTAAGTTGCAGCAAATCAGTCACCTACTTTATGTGTATTTGTGCATAAATTATTGTCTTGCTCTTACATTATTCACCTCATCTTCAAGTGAGAATAATTGCTTCACAGGGCTGTGATGAGAATTAAATGGGATAATATATATAAAGTGCTCTATACTCAATAAATGTAAGTTTTTTCACACTCCATAAATTATTAGGACAATGGGTATTAATTTTTAAATATAATAAAAAATTCTAGTCTTTTTATTGTCAAGTAATATGTCTCCTCTTCTAGTTTGAAAAATCATGTCTTATATGCCCCCAGGGCCTGTTATAGTAAATACTGCAAGGAGAAATTCAGTTACTACTGAATACATTTATTAACACTAGACTTTATTCAATAAAGTCTTCAAAGGGAAAAGTTTTGAGATAAAGCCTCTGTTGTTGCCAAAATAATTGTCTCTATTCCACAGTCGTTCTTCTCCCACCTACTTAGACAAATCCGTGCTGGGGGCCCTTAGCCAGCTGTGTAGAGTATGTATATTTTAGCTTCCCAAAATTAAGGGGATTTGCCTTAGGTCAGGTTCCCAGAAGTAGACTCAGAAATGAGGAACATTTAATAAGGAAGTGCTCTAAAGAAAAACAGGGAAAATAGTTAGGGAAATAGGACAAGAGGAAGTGGGGGAGATTTGGCAAGAGGAAGAAGCCAAACAAGGGTGAAATTTTAGGACAGTCTCAGCCTCCGTTCAGTACATAGATGAGCTCTGAAGTGTCCAAACTCTAGGGAAGGAAACTGGGCTTTCCTATTCCTGAACTAGTCCATCCTTGGCTTTGAGTTGTCCCTGTTTGGTTTGAACTGTAAACAACCAGACAATTCTAATTTCTGTACTTTCAGGAAAAAGCAGCTCCAGTAACCAAAGGCTGTCCTGTAAGAAAGTTGCAGGTACAAGACAGAAGACCCACAGATTGCAGATGGGCACACAGAACAGGTAAGAAGGCTTGGGGTGGGAGTGCGGGGGGGTAGTTTGGGCAGAGCAACTGACAAAGTCCACCACTGGCGCCCAAACAGACGCGAATCCATTTTAGTGCCTATCTTACGTTTATCTATGGAAATTTCATCACAGAGTCTTAGACAAAGTCTAAAAATAATGATTTTGGTTTTCTTCTAAAACTCATCCTTTCAAGGGAGAGAAGACCAAACCATAAAAACAAGGGAAACTTTGGTGCAGAAATGCAGGGAGCTTTTGAAAGTTAGCAGACCAGAACCATCCATCTGTTCAGTCATACAAATTAATATTGTCTTCACCTGCTCAGTCCCTGACTGGTTCATATAGCAACAATACTAAACAAAATTCACATAGGTCTTGTTGGTTTACAAAGTATTTTTCCCCTTTATTGTCCTAATTGAGCTTTTCTCACAGCCCTTAGAATCTGTCAAGTTAGGTATCAGTGCTTAGGTTTTGCAGAGAAAGGTCAGAGAGGTGATGTGATTTATTCAAGGTTACTCCCTAATAAAGTGGCAGAATTGGGTCTTATATTTATTATTTTGTCTTCAAATCTAATCTTCCTTCCTTACATATATAAGCAAGCATGAACTTCAGTTCTAGACACTAGGTGTCCATCAAAATTTATATATTTTTATATTCTACAGCAATATTTTGCAGCTCTGAAGCTAGTCCCTATGGGCTAGTAGGATAACCTCAACAAAAAAGAAATAACCTCAGTATTATACATTCTTCCACGTCCTCAGTATTTCCTGTCTCCAGACATTTGTCAGCTTCAGATGTCAGCTGGTCAGTCAGCTCTGTGATGGCAAAGTCTTGATTGGACTTTTTTGTTGACTTTTGAAACCCACTACCTAGCTCCGTGCCAGGCACAGGACAGGTGCTCCCTAGGAAGTTGCTGTTGAATGAAGCAGTAGATTAGACTCATAGCAGAAAGGCAATAAAGTTAGCTTTCATTCCTCTCCTTATTTCCAAGATGCAAGCTTGTTCCAGTGTCAGTCTCATGTTTAGCAATGGAAATTACACAACCGAAAGTCCACCTCAGGTGATGAGTCTTCCACTCCAAATGTCACTTCCCAAAGTCACTTTGCTTTGTTTGATGAGCGCCTCGTATCCCTTCTCCTCCTCACAAGTCTCCACACAACTCAAACGAGAGAAAACAAGTACTTTGTTGAGTAGTTTTCTTAATAGAGCTATTCTTTAAAAAAAAATTTATTTTTATATTGGGGTGATAGCTTCAGGTGCGCGGCACAGTGACTCAGCCATACACATACGTGTATCCATTCTCCCCCGTGCTCGCCTCCCATCCAGGCTGCCACATAACATTGAGCAGAGTTCCCTGTGCTATACAGTAGGTCCTCATTGGTTACCCTTTTTAAATATAGCAGTGTGTACATGTCAATCCCAAACTCCCTAACTATCCTTTCCCTCCACCCTTCCCCCACTAGTAACCATAAGTGCATTCTCTATGTCTGTGAATCCGTTTCTATTTTGTAAATACGTCATTTGTATCATTTCTTATTAGACTTCGCATATAAGCGATATCATACACTATTTCTCTTTCTCTGACTTACTTCATTCAGTATGACAATCTCCAGGTCCATCCATGTTGCTGCAAATGGCATTATTTCATTCTTTTTTATGGCTGAGTAATATTCCATTGTATATATGTTCCACATCTTCTTTATCCATTCCTCTGTCGATGAGCATTTAGGTTGCTTCCATGTCTTGGCTATTGTAAACAGTGCTGCAATGAACACTGGGGTACATGTATCCTTTCAGACCATGTTTTTCTCTGGATATATGCCTAGGAATGGGGTTGCAGGGTCATATGGTAGCTCTATTTTTAGTTTTTTAAGGAACCTCCATACTGTTCTCCATTGTGGCTGTATCAATTTACATTCCCACCAACAGTGTAGGAGGCTTCCCTTCTGATAGAGCTGTTCTTTATCCATCTCTCTTCTTACTTACAGAGGGTAGGGCCAGGAGTTAGAAAAACAGCAACTAAAAATGGGATTGTCTATGATTGGAACGGCCATCAGCCAGGCATAGGATAAGGCTCAGGTCTGTTACATGCATGATAATAGATGACCTACTATTTATTACAACTATCTAGCAGAGTGGCTGGCACAAAGCTGACTCCAAGAAAAGCCTTCTTATAGAGAAGAATATATTTTAAAGGGAAAAAATACATACACACATATAATCTTGATAAAATTTGCTGTAAATAAATAGAAAGGGTAGGTATTTTATTGTCAAGTCATCCAAGGATGGTTTCATACTCTTTTCCTATCTAAGCTGCACTTCAAAAGTGTAGTCAATATTAGGCAGTAAGAGAGGTATGGAATGGCATCTCTTCAAGAGGGAGCTGCATGAACAAAGATATTGGGAACCTTTAAAAGGTGATGATGACTGAGCTGAGTCTAAAAGAGATAAGCTGAATTAGCTGGTAAGTAAAGGTAGAAATTTGAGAGGGAAGATCAAGCATAATGGTGCGGAGGTATGAAAAGACAAGGTGTATAGTTTGTTAATAATAAAGTTTAAATTAGGAGGACAAGCTGTGGCTGGAGTTAAGAGAGAGGAACTTAGGTGCCAAGTCCGGCAGAGTTTGCAAACCATGGGAAAGAGCTTGTTCCTTGACTTGGGTTGTGTGGAACACTGTATTGAATAAACAGATTTTCAGAAGGCTTGTTGGCCATGGGAATGTTAATATACCAAGTCATAAATGCACACACAAATACACACACAAACACACACACACACAAAAAATCTCTGACCAGTGATTTCAGGATTTTCTAGTCTTATTGAAGTGCAAATCATTTCAATATTGATTTACTTCTTAGGGAAAAATAAGACATGCTAAAGAACTTGAGATAATGCAAAATGCAATTGTTTTGGATGTTCACAGGAATATGAGGAAGCAAAGAGTGTGCAAAATGGAGAGATGTGAAAAGTGAGGTGTGGTTGAGGTCTGGTTAAAATTTTCCTGTGACTGAAAATGATGATAGGTGAGCTGGCGCAGCACATGGGATAATGTGTATCTAAAAAGGAATTTTATCACTTCTTGAAAGAGGATGTGTTTCTGAGGCAGGAGGGGAGGTAATCAGCAATTTGAATGGAAGGGTGATAGAAGTTCAGATTTGAGTTATAGAAGGTACTCCCACCTGCCCCCTGCCAAACAGTCTGGAGAATGGGTAGCCTGGTAACTAACTTCAGACAAGAAGTCCAGTAAAGTAAGCCTTTAAAATAATCCAGATAAAAATAATTAGTTCTGAATTGAAAGAGGTGAGCAGGAATGGGGAATATAGTGCTATTGTAAAAGAATGTGAGAGGGACTTCCCTGGCGGTCCAGTGGTTAAGACCCTGCTTTCACTGCAGAGCACCCAGGTTCGATCCCTGGTCGGGGAACTAAGATCCCACATGCCACGCAGCACAGCCAAAAAAAAAAACAAAAAGAGAGAGAGAATATGAGAATAAGCCTCAAATTTGTAGCTAGATTACCTGAAGAAAACAAAACACTAATTCGAAAAGATACATGCCCTCCAATGTTCATTGCAGCACTATTTACAATAGCCAAGATATGGAAGCAACCTAAGTTTCCATTAATAGATGAATGAATAAAGAAGATCTGGCACATATATACATTGAAATCTTAGCCCTAAAAAAATGAAATCTTGCCATTGGTGACAACATGGACGGATCTAGAGAGTATTATGCTAAGTGAAATAAGACAGAGAAAGACATATACTGTAGGATCTCACCCTATATGTGGAATCTGAAAGCAAAACAAACAAAAGAAGACTCAGAGATACAGAGAACAAATGGGTGGTTGTCAGAGGAGAAGGAGGTTGGGGGGCAAAATAGGTGAAGGTGATTAAGAGGTACAAACCTCCGGTTATAAAATAAATAAGTCACGGGCATGTAATATGCAGTGTAAGGAATATGGTCAATAATATTGTAGTAACTTCATATGGGGATAGATTGTTACTAGACTTATCCTAGTGATAATTTCATGATGTATTAAAATGTCAAATTACTGTGTGGTATACATGAAACATACATAATATTGTAGGTCAACTATATTTCAATCCAAAACCATGTAGCTAGAATGCCTACGTGGCACTCATTAGCAAGATGAATAAAGGCAGGATCCTCTAAGTATTTAAGATATACTAGGGTTTATGGTTCATTTCGTTGCTGTTGTTTGTGTCGGGCTGGGAATTCCCTGGCAGTCCCATGGTTAGGACTCCACACTTCCAATGCTGGGGCCCAGGTTCAATCCCTGGTAGGGGAACTAAGATCCCAAAAGTGGCACAGTGCAGCCAAAAAAAAAAAAAAATTGTGTCAGACTAAGGGACCAGTATTTAGACCTTGCCTTAATCCAGCTACTGTTCCTCCCTCTGAAATCCCCAAGGGAGAGATATCCTAATGGGAAGCATGGTATCATATTCTTAATATTACTGAGAAGATGCTTACTGCAGAACTCTGGCAAATGGGGATGAGAATAGTTTGGACTTGAGGCGGAAGGTGGGTTACCATTTCCCTGAATTAAAAGCTAGAGTTAACCTTGATTCTCTGCAGACCTTGAGGTGACTGCATAGACAGTGCACAGGCTGGAGGAAGACAGGAAGGAGTAGAAATGAGGTGGAGGTTTCATAGCTGTGTCTGATCTAAGGCAGTACAGGTGAGAGAAGCTCCAGGTAAAGCCACACTGGGTGAACTTAAAAACAACAAAAACTTACTATCATCAATTGTGAATACACATAAAAGCAGAGAGAATAGCATAAAGAATCCCAGTGTACTTATCATGGAGTTCAGCAATTATCAAAATAAGGTAAATAATGTTTCATCTATGCACCAGGCCCTAAATAATTATTATAATGAAGATCCAGGACATCCTGTCAGTGCATCTGTAAGCTCTTCTGTTTTTATATCTAGGAGATAACATTCCCCTTGCCCCCATTTTAGTAAGATTTTAATCTCTTAGAATTTTGATCCAAATGGAATAGCCTGGTCCTTAGGACAAGGGTGGGATGTGGGTATAACTTTCTCTTTCTCTCACCTACATACACATGGGACATCCAGTAACACATTATCCATGGGACTTGCTGTTTTAGCATCACCTGAAAGAACTTTAAATCAGTACCCAAATGTCACCTTCAAGTTGTAATGCTGCAAAGAAAAGAAACCCAGGAATTTAAATGAAAAAACTTTTTTTCAGAATAATTTATAGGCATTTACATAGCAATATTTTACAGGAGTGAAAAATTAACCTCAGTATATTGCCTTAAAATTCAAAACAAAACAAAACAAATTTTCAGTTCTCAATCCTGTTAAGTTTTCTTCAGTCCAATATCACAATCAGGATATTGCCTTTCTCACAGCTAGAGAATTAAAGTGGATGAGGACTATAGGGGCCAGTGGGGAGACTGGCAGTGAAGTGAAATCCAGTGCTTAAATATCAGGCTTTTAAATCCGATTTTATTGATGTTGGAGTGGATTTAGGCAGAGAGCAACCCCAAATCTCATACCTATAAGTCTATTTATGAACAACTGAAACAGCTCTGAGACGTAATAGACATTCATTATTTTGGCAATTCTCATAATCATTATTATAGCGATAATATTTCTCACAGATTTGTAGTGCATTATAATGCTTTTTTCATATTTTAAAATAAATCATTCGTGACATTAAATAATGACCAAATGAATAGCTGCAGCCTCATTACAAAGCTAGAATTTTCAATATTTTAAATAGGGAGTGGTTGTATTTTAGTCATATTGTGACATTTAGTCATATTTTAGTCATTTAGTCATATATTTTAGTCATACATATCACAGTGTATTTTTTCGGGACTTTAATGACAATGTGGGACAAACCTATTCTCCTTGATATCGGCAAGAGTAGATTAACCTTTCTAAGTAAAACAATCATTACTGAGAACTTCCATGTGCCATCTCACTTAACCCTCACTCATCTCCATGAGGTGAATTTTAATATCTACTTGCAGAGGTAAAACACTGGCCAAGTTGTATAATATCACATAGTGAGTCCTGACTTTACATCTCAATTGAATTTTCTCTCTTTCTCTGAGTTTGTGCTTCCTTTTGTATATCAGCATCTTCCACGTGCCATTTTTTTAGAGGAATAATCATCCCTTTTTGCCTTAATAAATCCTAGTCATCCTTCACGTATGGATTGACTTCCATAACACTTCTTTTGGGAATACTTCCTGGCTTCCCTTCTCCCAGGCTGTTAGGTACAAACTTCTCATGCTTTCATAGTCTTAGTAATTTTATTTGCAAATGTTCATATTAAATAGTAAAACTCTTACAATTCTCTTCTAATTAACCAAAATGTTGGTTTAATCAACACAGTACATTTTCTGGGTAAAAATACAGATACACAGCCAACAGGCTCCTCTAAGATGCCTTGACACTTGCTGCTACCATTTGCATTGTTTGTTTATTCGAATATGTTGTGTTTGTTTCCAAACCTATTTATTCCATTTGTATTTTTCATTGCAATTATTAATTGTATTTCATTGTGTTTTTGTAATATTTAATTAGAATGTAGAAAGGAAGAATTATTGCATTTATGAAAGCAAAATGGGATATTTCATAAACACACAATAAAGAATGTAGCAAAAAAAAAAATGTGCCTACTTTATGTGAGCAAAAGCAATACAAGAGTGGGAGAAATTCCAAATGGATGCTGTACTTATTTTATAAGTGTAAGTTCTCATATCTCTTTGCTAAAATTAAAATCAGAAATTGGACAGGATTCATTAGATGTGAGAATCATGCAATAAAGGCAAGTTTGAAGTCTAATCAGTACGCATATATTCCAAGAAAAACTATTTTCCTTACATTGAAAGAATGATGTGTAAATTTATATGTCTAAATTAAGTTTTTTAAAGTTTTGAATACTCATTTTGATTCCCAGTTTAACCTTGTTCTTAGTTGTGCTGGTCATATCATCAAAGTTCAACAGTGGAACACTAAGATTATTCAGTTCATAAGAGTTTAGTGAAAGGATATTTGCAGAAGTGTGAGCCAGTTTAAGGAAACTAACAATGGTTAATGAAACACCTAACTTCTGGCAGCCAGATGACAGTCCCACTTTCAGACCTAAAAAGGAAAAGGATGAAGTTGTTTTACTAGAAACAGGCATGATCTGGAACCTTGAAAGAGAAGTTTCTTAGAAGGAACTGTGGCAGTACGTAAAGGAATCCAGCCCTTTCCAGAACCACAGCCATAAAGAAAACAGATGAGAAAGGAGTATCTTGACTTCTCTTTCTTCTGGCTGTCCTTTCTCTGGCTGGTGCCTCCCATTGGCCCAAATTCATCTGGTATCCAAAGGAGCCTGGATGATGGAGTCCAACAGTTTTCAGCCTCCCAGGATTCATAGCAAGGCAGAAGGGGATGAAAATGGATGTGGTTAATAGAAATATCAACCCACTGACCAAGAAGCAGATCCTGTCATGATGGGCAAGTTGGTTTCCACAAACATCACTTACCATTTACCTTCCCTTTTAGACTGTAAGCTCTGTAAAAGGAAAAAAGCATGCCCATTTTGTTACATGCTATAGCCATCAATTAGTAAATACCTGCCATAGTGTGGACAGTCAATGTTAGTTGACTTACTGATGATTTAGAAGAAAGAGAAGTTCAGCTTTAACCCTGAATTGACTTAAATGCAAGATCACTATATGAGATGGTGACAGGCACTGGCTTAAGAGATTGAATTTTGCCCATCCGTTTAGTTTCCACAAACATTGAAAGAATGGTCTGCTAGATTTGGTTCTGATTACTGTAGCAGCATGTGCTGGATTGAAACCAGTTACCCAGATAGGAGACGCCACATAGCCAAGGCTCTCAGCCATGTGGTCCCTTCAGTAGAAACGTTAACTTAATTAGTTCTCAAGACAACACTACATCTTTTATTGTTCACCATTATTTTTCTTTCCTCTTCTACAACCTTATGCTAATTTATTTCACCATGTTCACAAAATAGCTCCAAAAAGTAAATTATATACTCTCACCATGCAGTTGATTTATAATGCTTTCCTGGAAGAAAACAACTCATGTAAAACTCTGAGAATTAGGTATTCCTCTGTTGTTTCTCTCAGTTTATTTGATTTTCTTCCTTTTATAATAGCACTTTGTCTTTTCGCATACATATCTTTGTAAGCATTAAGACCTAGAAAAGTATTTTTATGCCTTAGATTAGGTAGAAAGTTAACAAACCTAATAAATATGCTGGAAAAATATAGGACGGGTTGGGAAATAGGTCTTAGTAGATGTGAACTGTTAGATCTTAAAGATATATTACACATTTCTTGCCCAAGTCCATTATTTTACAGTAAAGTTGCTGAGGACCAAACAGGAGAATTATATTGCATATGATAACACAGAACCAATATAGAAAATTCACTCTCTCTCTGGCATGTTACATGGACAGAATTTCAAGATTCTTCCTTTCTATTTGGGTTCCTCCATTTCCAGACCCAACTCTCAGAACATTAACAAAGGTACTGGGATGGTATTTCATTTGACGACATGTTATCTTACTATAATGTGGAAATTTGAAACCAGTTCGTTTCAGTCTCCGGTGATTGTAAGCATCTCTTTCTATATTATATTTCACTTCATATCTCATATTATTTGTGTACCCTTTATAGTTTCCCCAGGAAATTGAGTTACCAGAAAGCAGGGATTATGTTTTAAACATTTCTATCGCCTCCACGGTGGGCAAAGTACTTAATACAAGGTGCCAAACACATAGCATTTTGTGGAGAAAACAAACCACAGCAAAACATATATCCCAAGTCCTTGCCCAAGGATCTTTTCACTAGACTTTTTCACTGACTTTTTTTTGAGCACCTTTCTACAAACCAAATGCTGTTTCACACTACATATTAGAGGGAAAATATGTAAAGCAAATATGAAATAATTGAAATAATTTTGTTTCCATCACTTACGCTGTGCATTATTAAACAAGGAAAATGTTAAACAATTAACATATGGAAACCAAAACCTCAGTAACATTAGGCTCAAGTGCTCTTTCCACAAAATTGAATAAATCAAAATAGTCATGACTTCTTTACGGTTCCAAAGATTAGATCAGGGAGTTCTGACTTTCCTTTGTTCCTCCACATTGTGTTCAGAGCTACAGAAACATGTGTTTACAAATTGTTCTTTTGTATTTTCTACTTATCTAAACCCCCCAGATGGGAGTTTGAGAACAGAATTGCAGGAAACCAACTTACTCTGACAGTTATGCATGCAACTGAGCAGGACCTCAGTAGCTTGAAAGGGAAGACCCTTGAATGCACCAGGGGAAGCATAGGCTGTTGCTATCACTGGTAAGAGCCCTGGCTAAGTGGATCAAAGAGCAGGGGAGACATAAGCAGACACCTGCACCACGAGATGGGGGCTGGTGAAGGGTGTGGGAAGTAAAGAGCACTGGACATGCCTGAATCCAGAGAGACAGTGTTTGTCATTGTGGCGATGAATGGGGGCGAGTAGGGGTTGGTTGTTATAGACGTTAGAAACCAAGCTTCTCTATCTGAAACTATAAAAGTATCAAAGTTCTTAACTGTGTCACTAGATTCTGGGCGATGGCCTTTATGAAACATTCAGTTTTCTTACATTGTCACCACTCTTTCACCAGCTCTTCACTTAGCATTATTATGCATTTCCCTCTCGACCAAACCTCTAGCAAAAACTAATCTTTCTATGTCTATAGATTTGCTTTCTCTGGGAATTTTGTATACGTGTAATTACACAATATGTAGTCTTATTTGTCTGGTTTCTTTCACTTAACACAGTGTTTTTAAAGTTCATCATGTTGTAGCATGTATCAGAACATTATTCCTTTTTTTTTGACTCAATAATATTCTCTTGTATGGATATACCACATTTATTGATGCATTGGTCAGCTGATGAATATTTGGGTTGTTTCTGCTTTTTGGCTATTATGAATAATGCTTTTATAAACATTTGAGTACAAAAGTTTATGTAGATGTATGTTTTGCATTTTCTTGGGTATATACCTAAGAGTGGAATTGCCGAGTTTTAAGGTAATTCTTCACTTAGCATTTTTAGGTTTCCCAAATGGATATATCATTATAAAATTCCACCAGCATTGTATGAGCGTTCCACTCCTCCATGTCCTTGCCAACCTATGTTATCGATCTCATTTTATGTCTTAGTAACTCTTGAGTTGACTGATCTTTTGTTAAATGTCCCAGATACAAGTCCCTTCCTACAGCAGTCCCAAACCTTTTTGGCACCAGGGACCGGTTTCGTGGAAGACAATTTTTCCATGGACTGGGTGAGGGGGGAAATAGTTTCGGGATGATTCAAAGGCATTACATTTATTGTGCACTTTATTTCTGTTGTTATTACATCGTAATACATAATGAAATTATTATACAACTCACCATAAGGCAGAATCAGTGGGAGCCCTGAGCTTGTTTTCCTGCAACTAGATGGTCCTATCTGGGAGTGATGGGAGACAGTGACACCCGAAGTGTGTTGCTTATGTCCAGTCTACTCTGTAAGATGCAGCTTAATTGTCACTTGCCACTCACTGATATGGTTTTGATATGAGTCTGTAAGCAATTGATTTATTACGGTCTCTGTGAAGTCAAACCTCTCTGCTAATGATAATCTGTATTTGCAGCTGCTCCCTAGCACTAGCATCACTGCCTCAGCTCCACTTCAGATCATCAGGCATTAGATTCTCATAAGGAGTGTGCAGGCGGTAACATGAGTGATGGGGAGCGGCTGTAAAAAAGATGAAGCTTCACTTGCTTGCCTGCCGCTCACCTCCTGCTGTGCAGCCCAGTTCCTAACAGGCCACAGACTGCTACTGGTCCATGGCCTAGGAGTTGGGGACCCCTGCCTTACTAGATATATGATTTGCAAACATTTTATCCCATTCTGTGGGTTGTCTTACCACTTTCTTGGTGGTGTCCTTTGAAGTCCAAAAGTTTTTAATTTTGATAATGTCCAGTTTCTTTTTCTTGATTTCTTTTTCTGCTTGTAATTTAATGTCATATATAAGGAAACTCTGCCTAATCCAAATACTTAAAAATGTGTGCTTATATTTTCTTCTAAGAGTTTTATAGTTTTAGGTCTTATATTTAAGTCTGTTATCAATTTTGATGAAATTTTTGCATATTATTTTAGGTAGGAGTCCAACTTCACTTTTTTGCATGTGGTCATCCAGCTTTCCCAGCACCATTTATTGAAAAGACAAATCTTTCCCCCATTGGATCTCTTGGTCCCTTATTAAAAATCAGTTAACCGTAAATGTTATGGTTTATTTCTGGACTATCAAATTTATTTAATCTATATGTATATCCTAATGTTGGTACCAGACTGCCTTGATTACTGCAGCTTTGTATTAAGTTTTAAAATTGAGGAGTGAGAGTCCTCCAACTTTGTTCTTCTTTGCAAAATTGTTTTGCCTATTCTGGATTTCTTTCAGTTCCATATGACTATAAGAATCAGCTTGTCAATTTCTACAAAAATAATCCAGCTGAGATTTTGATAGGTATTGTAGTCAACCTATAGAAAAACTTGAGAAGTATTGTCATCCTAACAAAATTAGTTGTTAGAGTCCATAAACATGGGATGTCTTCCTACTTATTTAGGTCTGCTATTTATTTAAGTTTTCTTTAAGGGTTTTAGTAGATATCCTTTATCAGATCAATTAAGTCTCCTATTCCTTTCAAGTACTAATATGGTAATTATTAATATCAATATGGTAATATTACATTGGTCATGTTTGTTTGTTAAACAAAACTTGCATCTCTGGGATCAACTCACAAATTTGTACATAACAACTAACACTTTTTTATGATGCTTGATTTGTTTTGCTAGTGTTTTGTTTAAAACTTTTGAGTTTGTATTCATATGAGTTATTGTCTGTGGTTTCCTTGTGACATTTTTGTCTAGTTTCAAATCAGGGAAATCCTGGCCTGATAGAAAGTGTTTGGGAAGTGTTTCCTCCTTTTCTGTTTTTTTGTTTTGTTTTGTTTTTTTCCTGTTCTGCTTTTTGAAAGAGTTTGTGAGGAATTGATGTTAATTTTTCTTTGAAAGTTTGGTAGAATCACCAGTAGAGCCATCTGTTTCTGAGCTTTTCTTTGCGGGTAGAGTTTTTCTTTAATTACTAATTCCATCTCTTTGTCTGTTATAAGCCTGTTCAGATTTTACAATTTCTTCTTGAATTCATTTTGATAGTTTGTGTCTTTCTAGGAATTTGTCCATAAATAATCATCCAGGTTATTTATTTTGTTGTCATGTAATTGTTTATACCATTCACTTATAATCGTTTATTGTTCTGTAAGGTTGACAATGTTGTCCCCTTTTCCTTTCCAGATTTTAATAATTTGTCATCTCTCTTTTTTCTTGGTCTAGCTAAAGTCTGACACTTTTCTTAAACATTTTAAAAAAAGCAACTCTTGGTTTTGTGGATTTTCTCTATTTTTTTCTATTCTCTATTTCATTGACTTCAGGACTTATTTTTATTTTTTCCTTCATTATGCTTGTTTGCATTTAGTTTGCCCTTCTTTGTCTAGTTTCTTCGGTGGGAGGTGACACTATTTATTTTAGGTCTTTGTTTTTTAATATGGTTGTTGTGTTTACAGATACATTTTCCTCTAACCACCCCTTCAGCTGCATCCCATAAGTTTGGGTATGTTATATGCCATATTCATCCATCTGAAAATGTTTTCTAGTTTATCTTATTATTTCTTCTTTGACCCACTGATTATTTAGGAGTGTTTTTTAAATTTCTACAAATTTGTGAATTTCCCAAACTTTCTTCTCATATTGACAATTCCATTTCCTTTCAGTCAGAGAATTCAATCATTTTAAATACACTGATGCTTGTTTTATGGCCTAACATATGGTCTGTCTTAGATAATGTTCTTTTTGCTTTGTGCACTTGAAAAGAATGTATATTCTGCTTTCATTGGGTTGAATATTCTTTGAGTATCTGTTATGCCTAGTTGTTTCATATGGTGTTCAAGTCTTTTATATCTCTGTTGACTTCTCTCTAGTTGTTCTGTATTTTATTGAAAGTGGAGCATTAAGGTGTCCAGCTACAACTTTTAAATTGTCTATTTCTGTCTTTAATTCTATCAGGTTTTTTTCATGTATTTTGACACTCTGTTCTTAGGTGTATTCATTTATGATCATAAGTATAATGATGGATTGACCCTTTTTATGATAAAACATACTTTTTCATCTCTGTCACGTTTTTTATCTTAAAATCTGTTTCATCTGATATTGCTATAGCCATTCCATCTCTCTTTTGATTTCTGTTTACATGTTATATATTTTTCCCATTTGTGTATCTATCAACACATTCATATTTTTTAATCTGCAGTATGTCTTTTATAGAAAAGAGAACCCTCATACACTGTGGATGGGAATGTAAATTGGTTCAGCTGCTGTGGATGACAATGTGGAGATTATTCAAAAAATTAAGAAAAGAACTACTATATGATCCAGCTATCTCACTTCTGGCTAGTTATCCAGAGAATATAAAAGCACTAATCTGAATAGATATCTGCACCCCTATGTTCATTGTGGCATCATTTACAATAGCCAAGATATGGAAACAACCTAAGTGCCCATCAACACATAAATGGTAAAGAAGTTGTGATATATATGTACAATAGAATATATTTAACCATGAAAAGAGATAAAACCTTGTACTTACAACAACATGGATGGACCTTGAGGGAAAATACTAAGTGAAAATAAGTCATATGAAGAAAGACATACTATATGATTTCACTCATATGTGGAATATAAAAAGCTACTAAACAAACAACCAAAAACAAAATAAATGAACAAGCCAACCAAAAACAAACACATAAAGAGAACACAGTAAGGGCTACCAGAGAGGAAGAAGCGGGGGGAGGGGAAGGGTGAAATGGGTAAAGGGGGTCAACAGTATGATGATGGATGGAAAACAGACTTTTGGTGGTGAGCACATTGCAGTGTGTACAGAAGTAGGAATACAATGTACACATGAAACATACAAGGAGCACAATTTCTGGCTGATATGGTAAGAGTATGTTTAGTTTTGTAAGAAAGTCCCAAACTGTCTTCCAAAGTGTCTAAATAATTTTGCATTCCTGCCAGCAATATATGAGAATACCTGTTGCTTCACATCCTCACCAACATTTGCTGTTGTCAGTGTTCCAGATTTTGGCCATTTTAATAGATATGTAGTGATATCTTATTTTTCTTTTAATTTGCATTTCCCTGATGACATATAATGTGGAGCATCTTTTCATGTTCTTATTTCCCACTCTTTTCATTTTGTAATTGTTTTTTCTCTTTGTTTTTCATATTGTATGATTTCTACTTATCTTCAAGCTTAGCAGTTTTTCTTCTACCAGTTCAAATATACTGTTGAACCCCTCAAGTAATTCATATTTTTTAATCTGCAGTATGTCTTTTATAGAAAAGAGAACCCTCATACACATGTGGTTGGGAAGCCCCAGAGGATTCTTAACCACTGCGCCACCAGGGAAGCCCAAGTATTACCATTTTATTAAAAATAATAATATGGAGAAAGGGAAATGGTACATGGATTTTCATACTACATTAGGAGATCTCTAAGATCAATGAAACTATAATTTCATTGCAACGTAAAAGAAGTTTTATTTATTTTTAATGTGAAAATAAGTATAGGTTAGAGCCCAATTGCTAAAGTCCAAGACTTCTTGGTAAGAACTTTACTTTGAAGAGAAGAGGAGGCCCTGAGGATTTTTTTTTTTTTTTTAAATTAGGGGAAGGATAATACAGGAGAACGGCAAAAGTCAAATAAAAAAAGGAAATTCTTGGGCTTCCCTGGTGGTGCAGTGGTTGAGAGTCCACCTGCCGATGCAGGGGACATGGGTTCGTGCCCTGGTCCGGGAAGATCCCACATGCTGTGGAGCGGCTGGGCCCGTGAGCCATGGCCGCTGCTCCTGCGTGTCTGGAGCCTGTGCTCCGCAATGGGAGAGGCCACAGCAGTGAGAGGCCCGCGTACCACAAAAAAAAAAAAAGGAAATTCTTCAACATATTTTTTTGGTTAAAAAATAAAGAGCTGGGGGTCTTGCAGAATCAGGAAAACTGAAATAAAAAATAAACACAAACAGAAATTTATTATTGATTATTTTAACCTGAGTATTCTCAGGGGCCTTGAATCTTCCTTTTTTATATATTTTATTATTTTTTTTTTTAAAAGGAAGTGAGAAGTGAAGGGAGGGTTGGAGGGAAAAATAAAGATTGAAGAAAGGGAAGAAAGAAAGCGAGAGAAAGCAGGAATGGTGATTTTATTCTACCTAGGTTTCTACGTAGGATACATAGGATTCACAGAAAGAAACAAAATAGTTTATTTGTTAAAACCCTACTTTTATTCTTTCATTTCTGCAGCACTGTTTCTTAGACGTAGTGCAGCATAGCAGTTGCAGGATGACGGCAGAGTCAGACAAACCAGCTGGAATCCGTTCCTCATTTATAAATTAGTTAATACCTAAATTCAGGCAAATTGCTGTACTTCTGTCATCCTCCCCCCTACACACACACATACACACACACACCCCAATTTGACTTTAAAAGTGCTATAAAGAGGTAGAGTTTTGTGGATAAATGGATTCAGAGAGGTTTATAAAACGAAATGACCTAAGGATAAAATAAGATTAATATTCAGTGAATACACAAGTCTCCACAGCAGAATATTGTTTTATGTTTATTGTTTATTGTCTGTCTCCTTCATAATACTGTAAGTACCTGGAGAGCTGATGTTATGGCTCTTTTTGTTCAGTGATGTTATCCAGTTGTCTGGAACAGTGGCTGCCAGGAATGAATGAATGAATGGATAGACGGATGGATAAAGGGAACATAGATTGAAATCTCATAACCTTTTTGCTCCATTACTACGCTTAAAATCTACAATGACAGTTTTGTGATATTAAAGTGTACATTCGTTTGTTTCAATAATTATAAAGACTCCAATTTCTATTTTACTACCAGAAGGGAAGGAGGCATGACTAAGGAAAATGCTCTCCAACCACGCCATGAGATCATTTGATTTGGATTCCATGTGAATCTTGATTCTCCTTTGCCCGCTGAGCTCTGAATTGTCCTCTTCTCTATTTAAGAGCTGGATCATCACCCTCTCATATTACCAATATAAGCTTATTGTTTACCTGCAGCAGCAAGACAGTGGCTTATCTGATGAGTTCAAAAGAGCTCTCCCTGAAATGAGCCATATTTTGTATTGGGCCACGTATCTAACAAACATGGTGCCCTATGAGGCCCAAATGAAGTCTTTTCAAATCACTGCTACAGATTCATGGGGGAAAGCCAATTTGGATACCCTTAAGTGAAGGTATTGAAGGTGGAGAAACAGAGCTAGGGTCTCTCTGAGATGTGGCACATATTGCCAAGGGCCCATCTGAAAGATTAAATTAGGCTCTCTTTGGAGGAAATTAGGATTCTTAAAGACTCTAAATATGGCAGGATATTAGGAGTGGGGTCTAATCTTAAACCCAATTTAAGAGAACATTAGCCTGCATCCCTTGAGTTCATGTCTCCAAATGTGAAGCAAATTTTCCACTAATGAAGGCAAAAAGGCTTCAAGCAGAAGCCATTTCAAGCCTGCAGGCGGAAGACAGAGGGTGCCTTTCCTGGATCCACCAGGGAGATTTTTGTATGCAACATTGTTCCCAGGCCTGCTTGACAGCCATCTGCATGGGACATTTAATAGACCCTGCAGTAGGAAATACAGGAGGGAATGCAAATCACATTATTGAAGGCTCTGTGCTTTGTCAAGATTTGGAAAATGTCAGGGTGTTTTCTTTTCTTCATGATGCTGATGTGTTCTTAATTGAGACGGTGGATGAAAGAAAGACAAATTCACACAGAGAATTGTTACTGACCACCCTGATTGTACAGTTATTTTGCCTTCTGTTTTTATGGTCTGAAAGAATGGAGAGACCCTTATGATTAATTGAGTGAAGGAAGGAGAATGTATCTTAATAGAATTCAAGGCAAATATTTGCCAGATGCAAAAATGGGACTAACAGCCCCTGCCCTGACTACCACAATGGTTGCCATGAGGATTGGGTGATTTAATAAATGAAACTGAGATAATTAAGATTTTGAGTACTTCAAAATGTAGAAAAAGCTCCATCTCTTCCCATCATGGGAAGAAATATTCTGCAACCCTTCCAGGCAAGAGTAGTTACACTGAGAAACATAAGTATGAGGGAGGTGAGGGAGAGAGAGATTGAGAGATATTTAGGGAGTAAGGCTTCATGTAAACATTTGAAGGCATTTTGCAAGTCCTAAATTAGTAATAATTTCTATCACACATTAATCTCTTTTAACCAGGCCTAGGCACCTAAAGAATTTTAGTATCTCACTCCCCTGTGTTTTAGTGAGATGGTTGTAAGTTCATTTTGCCTTATTAGGGATAATATGCATGCCAGGAGGGAATTTATTTTCTAATTGTGGTTGGTGTTCCATTCAAAATTGTGATGCCTTTCTGATTTTATGGGCCATGAAATATGATTTCCATATTCACCTCCTGCCTCTCTCAGCCTCACTTATATTTGGTCCATATTCTCTTGTGGATATCAAAGAATATAGTTCTAAATGAGTTTACCTTCTCTTAGACCTTTAGGGAAAATACATATATACATTTCCTAAGGCTTTATTACATAAACCCGCCTCCCTATTCTCCATGTATGCAACTACCATTTATTGAGTATTTATGATATACCAGGCAGCATGCTGAAAATTTATAGAATTATCTCCTTAAATTTGTACAGCTCAGGGCAGTCATTATCGTGAGTCCTAACTTACAAACGAGGAAGAAACCAAGGGTGGGAAAGTTTAAATAAGAGCCAATAAGTGGCAGATATTAGGTTTTAATTGAGGTCCATCTGTCTTTACCTCCTTAACCTCCATGCCAAACTGCCTCCTCTTACAATAAAATTCCTTCCCTTTAGAGTTCCAAAGCCCAATTTCTCTCTCTCTCTCTCTCCCTCTCTCTCTCCCTCCCTCTCTCTCTCTCTCTATATATATTTTTTTTCTAATTTCCATAATTCATGGTAACTGGAACTTGAAATCTCATTATTTCCTAAAATAATTACCAAAGAAAATTTATGCATAAATTCATTTTTGGCTATACAAGAGTACTTGGTACCAAAATTTTTCCTTGTAGCCGAAAATCCATATAACTACCCATTAATTCTCATTATAATTAATGTAAAAATGTGCTGTTACTATTAATGGATGTAATTACATACTGTAGATAATCATAATCTCTATCATTACACCAGTGAAATGTAAAACATTCCTGAAGGAACCAGGAACTTTGTAGCAGCTGAAATATCAGGTTGCAGTATTTCACTAGTTATTGGAGACTGGAGTAATGTTTGCAGTAGGTTTGAGAACAAGCTTTGCACAACACCCAGGTGATATTTTTTTGAAAAAGATTAAACAGAATATTAAAACAGGGACATAGAGTACACCATGTAGAGATTTACCTCAAAATGCTCAGAAAAAAAAGAAAGGCATGATGTGGGAATCCATGGTCAAGTGCCTCAGGGTGGGCTGCTAGTAGATTTCTTTTTAAAATGAACTGACATTAGAGTTTTGGTTTTTTTTAAGTTATTTTAACCCCAAGTAGCTGCAAAAGCACCTGCCTCCTGCTGAGGCATAAACTTGCTTTTGTTTAGAAACAGCATCAGTGGACTTTCCTCTGTCTGATCTCCTTTTCTCTTTGCTTTCCTCTGTATTCCTCCTTCAGATTTTAGCACAGCTCATACCCGCACTTGGGTCTCTGCACAAATGCCACCTCCTCAGAGAGGCCCTCTCTGACTGCTCTATCTAAACACTCCTCTCTCATTACTCTCGTTCCACCTAAACTGCCTTTTTGTCTTTAAGGCATTCCATTTATTTGTTTACTTTTGTTTATTTATCATCTGTGTAAGGGAGGAAAAATCATTTTTCCTCTACCCTTGTTACCCAGCTAGGATTCCCTGCCTAATATGCATAGAAGCCAATACTATGGCACCGACTTTAGAGAAGAGAAGGAGGTTTATTGCAAGGTCAACTGGCAAGGAGACAGGAGGCAGGGCTCAAATCTCTTCCTTGATCCAGAGTCCAGGGTGAAATTTAAGGGGTTAGGGGAATTTCACACTTGGAAGCTGATTGGCCAGTTTTGAATAAGTCCGTATAAGTTACTCATGCTGATAGAAGCTAGATTTTCCTTATTGAAAAACTTCTTGGTTTGTAAAGGGCTCCGGTGACAACATTTCCATTCTATGAGTTTTGTAGACTGAAATTCTTGGTTCCTTAGGTCATCCTGGAGACAGGAGTTCCTGTCTTGCACATTCTCAGTGCTGTCTCTAAAATAAGTCAAGGTTTGATTAATCAATAAACCTATGTAAGGAGACAAAACTAGTTTAGCTGGTCATTGTTTTAAGTGCTGTTTCACTCTTCTGGGTTCTTGGCTGAGACCCATCTGTAACAAAAAGACATTAGCAACAACAACGAAAACAAAAACAGAAGTTTAATAACATGTATACCTCCTGAGCACCTATGTACATGGGAGAGAACCAGGAAAACTAAGTAATTCCCCCCAAATGGCCCAAGCCATCACCTTAAATAACATCTCTAGCTAAAGACCAAAGAAAGGTCTTGGGGGTGGGGAAGGAGAGACAGTTTCCGGAGGTTACCAGGAAGAGTACAGTAAGTAAGGGTGTGGTTGTTATGCAGATTGATTTAAGTCCCTCCTTTCTTCATTGATAAGAGATTCTAGATATTTAGGCAACTCCTCTTCCTGGTACTGAGAGGACAACACCCTTACAGATGGAGATTTCCCTTATAAACGTAAATGTCTCTAACAAAAGGGAACTTCTACTCAATTTTTAGAGCCTTTCCTATGTCTGCTGTTTCTTAAAAATAATTAGCCTAAAAAAAAAAAAAGAAAGAAAAAGAAACAAATGAAAAATAAATAAATAAATAATGAGCCTAAAATAAGCCTTATGCCAAAGAGGCAAATTTTGGGGTGGGAAATTCTGCTTTCCTTCATCTGTCTGAAATGGCTACTAAATGAAAGTTCCATGAGGCAGTAACCTCATTGGTCTTCCTAACCTGCGTGTGTCCAGCACAGTAGTTATAAGCATAATAAGATTTTAAGAAATACTTTTATGGACTTCCCTGGTAGTCCAGTGGTTAACACTCTGTGCTTCCAATGCAGGGGGCGTGGGTTTGATCCCTGGTCGGGGAACTAAGATCCCGCATGCCATGCAGCATGGCCAAAAAAACCCCCCAAAACTATTATTTTTATTTTTAGAATGTGTAAATGCATAGGCCATTCATTGTTCCTTCTTATTACAGGTGAGAAAATAGTGCCCCTCTTATCAAATACCAATTCCTTTCCATCTTCTTCTCTGGATTACAGCCTCCATCTTGTGTTGACCTGATAGACTACCAGATATTTCTCCAGCAAAGATGGGTTTATTCAGGATCAGCTGAGACTTGCAATTCAGGATCTGCAAACTTGGTGAGCCATGTTTAAGTTCCTACACAGCAAGGTAAGGAGAACTCTTCTATAGAGGGAAAAAGGAAGTTGGGAGGACTATAGTAAACAAAGAGTCCATGGTTTTTCATTTAATTGGCTGAGTACTTGCTAGGACAGAAGAAGAGGAGTCTTTCTTCTTCCTGTTGGTCTCTGCTATGGTCACAGGGCTTGTGTGTATGTATACATATATATATATATATATATATATATACGCACATACATACAACATATGTGTATATTGGTGCGTTATGTTTAAGCTGTTGCATCCCAGACACACACACACACACACACACTGCTAGATTAGCCTCTAGCAGATGAGGCCACCCAATAAACATTGGCTGAAAAAGCAACTATATAACAAATAGCTTTTTTTTTTTTTTGCACGATAGGTAGGTATACAAAGGTTTTTATACCAGGTGGGTAAAGAGAAAATTATTTCACATACATGTCTGCTGAATTCCCTTTCATGAATGAGAATTTAATAGTCTCATCTCCCAGTATCATTAGCAGAGGTACATGCCTTTTCTCCTGCCAAGTGTATTCAGGAAACATCTTCTTGCAATAGTTGAAAACAAGCACAGGCTCGTAGTCTCTGGAAATCATGATGTCACAGTTAGTTACTACTTATGTCATAAGTGTAAGAAACATTGAAACATTCTTGAATTATTGGATTGAATTGGGTTGAATTTGGGTTGAATCAGATTGAGTTTTATAGTGGCAAAGTGGAATTTCTCCAAATGCATGCACAGGAAGAAGGGTAAGCTGGAACATATTGGTCCTAAACATAGCTATATGTGGATGTAATGAAAGCCCCAGCAAAAAGTGACAGAGTTTCGCAAATTGTTTATAAGTAATGGATAAAAGCCTAATTTTGCTGGAGGTGAGAGAAAAGAGCAGGCTGAGGGTTATAGGAAAGTCAGGGGATGTCTTGATTCTGTCTGAAGGTAGAAGTTTGTAAAACTGCCACAGTGGAGATGATTTAAAAATCTTGCAGAAACCCTATTGATACAAAGTGAGATCATGTTTTTGAGCCCCTCCTAGAAGTGTCATCTGATGGCAATTTATCACTCATAGGCTGTGAATGTCAGGCTTTGTAATCAGGTGAAAATCTTATTTTAGTCTAGTTACTTCACATTTAGGAGTCTCAGTTTCTTAATCTGTAGAATGGTGATAAAAATAACGCTTATTTTATTGACATCTCCTACAAACCTGTGAAAACAATATCCCATAATGCCTGATCAAGCTCAGCAGCTTTCTACTTCCTTTGTTCCTGTCTACTTCTCTTTTTATGTCTTTATTCTGTCCCCTAACAGGTGGTGAGATTCCACGAAATCAAAGGGGACAACTACTTTTCTTTGTCATAGTTCCTGTCACCTGTACTACACATAAAACTTCAACTCTGTCTCCAAGTTCCAGTAACTATTTAGTCTCATTTTCCAGTCAGGATTAAGAATGTTGATGCGTTCATTGCTATGGTTAGCTATGGACTGTACCACACCCTCGTTGACTACCCACTTTTGGAGTAGGGAGCAGAATAGAATGCAGAGGTCAAAGCATGACATCAGAGAAAATCGGGCCATGAGTGAGCCGGTCAACAAACCAGGCCACAAAGAAAATAATCAGAAAAAGTGGACATGGAACAATTTTAGTGTGGGGTCACAGAAAGTTATTATTGTTCTTTATCAGGTTCTTCCTTATAGGCCAGGAGAAGGCCCTTCATCTTGGAGTACAGCCATGGAGTAAACATTTGCATTTACAAGTGAGCCGCATGGTTAGAAGAGACAATTTCAAATTTCTTAACTGTGTATCCCTCACCATATTCTCCCCAATTGATCAGAAAGATTTTACATGGTTTGATTGGAGTGATAAGTTGGTGAGTGCAGAATAGAAAATTAGTTTAATGATCTTACTTCTACACCTCTGTCTAGATGTGGAGTACTTAACTCATTTTAGGAAATAATCTTGAAGACATCTTCATCACTCTCCCACAGGTACATTTAGGAAAGTTTATAATTCCCCACTGAGAATCTTGGAGCTGGGTATGTGCCATCTTTCTGCACTATCAGAATTGGATAAAAGAAAAGAGAGTGTTCATTTTTTTGTTTTTTTATAAATTTATTTATTTTATTTATTTATTTTTGGCTGTGTTGGGCCTTCATTGCTGCACGTGGGCTTTCTCTAGTTGCGGTGAGCGAGGGCTACTCTTCATTGCAGTGCGCGGGCTTCTTATTGCAGTGGCTTCTCTCATTGCAGAGCATGGGCTCTAGGCGCATGGGCTTCAGTAGTTGCAGCACGCGGGCTCAGTAGTTGTGACTCACGGGCTCTAGAGCACAGGCTCAATAGTTGTGGCGCACGGGCTTAGTTGCTCCACAGCATGTGGGATCTTCCCGGACCAGGGCTCAAACCCGTGTCCCCTGCATTGACAGGCAGATTCTCAACCACTGCGCCACCAGGGAAGCCCAAGAGTGATCATTTTGAAGTGTGATTACAAAACCATTATGAGTTATAAAGCTAGCAAAGTTGATTTCTACCTTCTGCAATCCCAGAATATTGTCCTGCACAAATATAAAAATAATATGAACCTAACTTATATGAATGATAGACTATAAAAGACTAGTACTGCATCCATTCAACATAAGCCTTTCAAAAAGATTCCAGAAAGTGGAAAGTACAATGACATGGAAACACTGCCTCCCACTGCAAACATTGCTAGGATTGATGACTAATTCTTCCAGATTTTCAAGTCAGTCATATGGTGGCCATGACAACTTGTACAAAGTACCTGCATTCCTATACATGGTCTCTCTGATATCATAGACAAAATATTACAGAACAAAAACTCTGTGTTCCTTTTACTAGGAAATAAGTACTCTGATATTGTCTTTGCCCTATTTAGAAAACTTCAAAATTATTTTTCTGCCTTTCTTTTTTTGTCATGGGGAGTTCTATTGGCCATAATTAAATGTGCAGTTTTTTGAGTGAAACATACAAGCTTATAAATATTGGAAGGGAGTTTTGAAAAATGTTGGGTCAACTGTCCAGAAAGATTTTTCAGCCATAAAAAAAAATAATAAACAAATAAATAAATAAATAGTGTAGTTTACTTGGCACCTCAATAAATAAAACAACAGTTTTTGGAGAGTTAAAATCAAGTGATGCTGGTAGTGATGGTGGAAAGTCTGTGACACTGCTCAGTGACCTTCCTCTTCATCCCCAACAGTTAGAAGCACCTGGCAAGTTTCTGTGGAGTACAGTTTGAAAGCAACTAATGTGTGTTCCTGTCTCTTTACAGAGAAGGACAATGGACTCAAGAGAGACAATTGCATGTTTAAGGGCATATAATCTAAGAACTGTGTCATATACATCATCGTTTTACTCAAAGCTGTCAATCATGTCCATGTACATAAACCTGACAAGTAAATGCCTGCCTTGAATTGGGTTAGTATTCTATTAGCCCCCTCAAAATAACTATTGCTGGGCTTCCCTGGTGGCACAGTGGTTGAGAGTCTGCCTGCCGATGCAGGGGACACGGGTTCGTGCCCCGGTCCGGGAAGATCCCACATGCCGCGGAGCGGCTGGGCCCGTGAGTCATGGCCGCTGAGCCTGCGCGTCCGGAGCCTGTGCTCCGCAACGGGAGAGGCCACCACAGTGAGAGGCCCTCGTACCGCAAACAAACAAACAAACAAACAAACAAAAACATTGTTATCTAAAGACAACACAGATGTTGAAATAGTTTAAGTCTTTTTCATCTCCAACCCTCGAACTTTCTAGGACTGTTTCCTTTATTAATAAAAACAATTCACTCTAAACCCTCTTCATTATTACTAGAACTTTTGCCTAACTCCTGGTTGTTCAGATATGATCTTGTGACCACATACCCAACACTGAGATTGAAACTTGAAGAATAAATATGTATGTTGTTGAGTACCAGTGGGAAGGGCATTTCTGGGTCTCTTCAACAAAGGCAAACAAGAGGAGACTCTTATCTTGACCAAAGCAAGGGAGAAGACTTTAAATGAAAAGTTCAGTGGATCTGTTGGCTTGGAGGTCACTGTTTAATATAATAAGGGCCCTCTTCTCCTATGCCTAAACTCCAGACTGGACGTTTCTTTTGGGCTGGGGCTGTGCTTTACCAGGACGTGGTGCATAATAAGTTCTACAAGGACATACTGAACCAAAAAGCGATTAAAAAAAAAAAAAGAATGATTAGGGAGCCTCTTTAGGTTAGTTACAGAAAAATGGCTAAATATGATGTTTTAGGAGGTTTACTTGATAATAGAGATCAGAGATGGAGACACTGTTCAGTAGACTACTGCAATAACCTATAGGGAAGGTAATTGTTTCACAAACCCCCTCGCCTAAATAGGGAAGGGAAGCCTAGCAGACAAGTTCAACTTGTCACACATTGCTTTCTCTAGACCTTCTGACCTTCCTTGAGCTTTTTCTTTTTGGAATACCAATTGACTAGACAGCTTCCCCACATTTTATCACTTCCTGAGACAGTGTCATATGCAGTAGGGCACATCACCTAATTATCTCCATGTGTTACATTTCTCTCTCCAATTAGCTCTGTGTGAACAAGGTCTATGATTTCTTCTACTGTTTTATTCCTAATCACACTCACCACAGAGATGTGTGCAGTGTAGATGCTCAATAAATAGATGATGGTATCCTTAATATGTCCCCAACAAAAGGAAGGGAATTAAATTAGATGTGATCATATCCTTTTTTTAAAATTTGTATTGGGGTATAGTTAATTTACAATGTTGTGTTAGTTTCAGGTGTACAGCAAAGTGAATCTGTTATACATACACATTGATCATATCCTTTTACTTCTTAAAAATCCTCAGAATTTGCCTATTGATTCCAATAGTGATACTAAAATTGTATTTCACAAAATACATATATCTAGAAAGATGAATTTGGTGTTTCAGTTTTAAAAAATTAATTATATTTGAGAAATCCTGGAATAAACAGATTAGTTTTCATTGCAATAGGATTTCTGAGTCTTTATATATATATATATATATATATATATATATTTATTTATTTATTTATTTTTGGCTGCATTGGGTCTTTGTTGCTGCCTGCGGGCTTTCTCTAGTTGTGGCGAGCGGGGGCTACTCTTTGTTGGGGTGCGCAGGCTTCTCATTGCAGTGGCTTCTCTTGTTGCGGAGCACGGGCTCTAGGCACACGGGCTTCATTAGTTGTGGCACGTGGGCTCAGTAGTTGTGGTGCACGGGCTTAGTTGCTCCACAGCATGCAGGGTCTTCCTGGACCAGGGCTCGAACCCGTGTCCCCTGCACTGGCAGGCAGATTCTTAACCACTGCGCCACCAGTTAAGTCCCTCTAAGAGTCTTTAGTTTGCAAATGTTGATTGTGACCTCTAAGAGGGGGATGGATAGTTGGAGCAAATCACCAAATGTGAAATATATTTGAAAATTTAACTTTTACTCAGAATACTTATCAAAATCATATGCGTTCCTGTTGTTCTGCAGAACAAATCCCATAGGCTGGAGTTCACCATCTATGTCTAGACTTCTTAGCACGTTTGAACTTTCATAATCAAAACACCACTCATCCTCTTCCTAATGTTTTTTCTCTACTGAACACTAAGTCCAAGACATATGTTATTTATTGTTTTCCATACACAGTAATCATCTTATTCATTTTATTTTTATTTATGTATTCATTTCCTTACTGAAACTCAAATGCAAATAGTTGGGTCATTCTTTTTTCTCATGTGATGCAGTAGTAAATATTCTTGGATATGTGTCCTTTGTAAAGTGTATATTTGTGTGAATCCATTTTTAATTAGTATAGATGTTATGGTGCCATAAAGATCATTCTCTATGTTTTTTCACTTGACAGTATTTTCAAAATTGATATACGTTGGACTATGTGAATTTATTTTTTTACTTCTAAATGCCCCATAGTAGCCCTTAATATCCATTCTCCTCGTGTAGATGAATACAGTGCCTTCAGCACCTTGTTTAAAAAAACCAATACAGTACAAAGAATAATATTATGTATATTTACCTATGAATCTGTGCAAGAATTTCTCTGGGTTTTATACCCTGAAATGGCATTGCTGGATCATAAGGTAGATGTACTGTACGAAGCTTCTCATTTTTTATATTTTCACCAGTACTTGGCCATATCCACCTTTTTAGACCTGTCTCATGAGTTTGAAGTAATAGCTTATTGTTTTCACATTTCCATTTTTTCTGGCTATACTTAGTTCGATTATTAGTTCACCTACTTGAGTATGCTTCTGCACCTGCAACAGGAATGCCATAGATTTATTTTTTATTGCTTTTGTTGTTGTTGTTTTCTTGTTTTAGTTTCACGACTTGGTAGTAAGTCTTTCTTATCTGTAAGTGTGAGAAATACCCTTCCCTCCTCCGCTCTCTACTAGTCTTACTAAGTTTTATGTTGAAGAATGGAGCTCTATAACTACTAAAATCAAATCTGAAAAAAAAAAGATGTTGAGTTGGTCACAAAATTCTGCTATAATTTTGATTGTAATGGAATGAAAATTATAGGTTGATGCTTAGAATAATTGACATCTTTAACATTTTAAGTCCTTTTATCAATGATATATCACTCATCTAAACTCTGTTTAGTATTAATAGTTTGTCTATTTATTCTGTTAACTTTTCTATGTATATGGTAATGTCACCTGCAACTAAGGACACTTCTTTACTTTTTTCCATAAATCTTTAAGTCTTTGTTTCTGTTTTTGATTTTCTTTGTGTAACGGTGGTAGCCAGGCTCTACAGTATTATATTGAACCAAAGAAGTGAGGACAGCCATTCTTTTCTTATCTCCATATTAAAGGAATGTACCTTACAATTCTCTATTAAATATTTTATTTGCTATAGGATTTGGGTAGATTATTAACTTAAAGAACTTCCCATCTCTGCTTATTACTTAGGTTTTTTTTTTCTTTTTTTAAACATTACGTAGATCATGAAGTCTATCAGAATTTTTCTAATGCATCTATATAAACGTTCAATGATGTTTTTGTCTTTGATAGTCAATTAAATATAATACTAAATTATCTTTATATTCATAGAGTGAACCATATTAAAATAAGATATATTTCTTATTAATACACTATTAAATTCCATTGATCTTTTTTTAATAAATATATTTATTTTTATTTTTGGCTGCCTTGGGTCTTTGTTGCTGCACGCGGGCTTTTCTATAGTTGCAGCAAGTCAGGGGCTACTCTTCGTTGCGGTGTGTGGGCTTCTCATTTGGTGGCTTCTCTTGTTGCAGAGCACAGGCTCTAGGTGCGCAGGCTTCAGTAATTGTGGCCCTCGGGCTCAGTAGTTGTGGCTCATGGGCCCTAGCGCGCAGTCTCAGTAGTTGTGGTGCACGGGCTTAGTTGCTCCACGGCATGTGGGATCTTCCCAGACTAGGGCTCGAACCTGTGTCGCCTGCAGTGGCAGGCAGATTCTTAACCACTGCGCCACCAGGGAAGCCTTCCATTGATCTTTTACGGGAAAAATAAATGGGTCTGTAATGGTCAGTTCTTGGTTTATCCCTGCCAAGTTTTAAGATACATACTATGTCTTCTTGAGGCTCTTTGGGTCTGTCATGCCCTCCTGCTTTTCACTTGTGATATTATTTTTGCTTGTACATTCCATCTCTCACCTATATACTAACTGAATAACTTTTCCTGTATTGCATAGGTTGATAAATATTTTTGTACCTTTCCCAAAACTCAAGAAGCATTACTTATTTTGACTTAGTGCTCCTATAACAATTTGAAAGTGCTAAAACTTGTTTCAAATCCCAATGCTATGATTAAAAAAAAAGTTGTGTTATGCTACCACAGAAGACTGGATGCTCTCACAGATAGGAATTGAATCTTATTGTCTTTGGCCAACCCCCATGACATCTTATAGCATAATAAGTGCATAACAAGTAAGGTGCATCCTTTTAAAATAGCTTTTTATGTAAGAATGTCTTATAAATATAAGATGTTCTCCTCCAGACTGATATCACTTCAGTTCTATGCACCCAGCATTTATTAAGTGCCAAGCTCCTCAACTTACAGAGAACCAGATGGACTTATCATTAATTGGCAATAAAAAAAAGATTTTTTTGAGTGTGTCTTTTTCTGATTTTTATTTTTTTTAATCATAGCTAAACCACAAAGACCAAAATTCCTCTTCCCTTGAGAATTAGCATTCACTCTGAAGAAAAGGACACCTTGGGAATGCTTCCTGGACAATGTATTGTGTTTCTAATATAAAGCCATATGTGACCTTTTCCCTTGCTTTAAGATAATCATAGATAAATATTTCAGGATCTCACTCTTCATTTCCATTAAGAAATATTTCCAATAAGTGAATCCATCATGCGCCAGCCAACAGTGAACTCATTAATATGGAGGCTCTTTCTTTTTTCCTTTTTTTTCCTTTTCTTTTCTAGATGGCTAAAGAAATAAAATAATCAGACTGGCTGGACTTTTTCTGCCTGAGACTAATTGTGTCATTTATGTATTGATATATAGAAGAATCAAAGTATAGTAACATTTTCTAGAAGGTCCTTTACATACTCCATGTAGGGCTTTCCCCAGGACTCTAAATTCTGTTATCCCTCTGCTGTGGATGATTAGAGGAGGCAGTGATCTTTTTAAAAATATAAGCCAGATCATATCATTCTTTACCTTTAGATCCCTTCAATTGCCTTTGATGTAAAGTAAATCTGAGCTCCTTATTCTGGTTAACAAGGACTTGTATAATATGGTCTCTCCCCAACTCTCCACATCATATTGTGTCACTTTCACCCTCATCTACTTTTGTCTAGGCATCATTTTCATTTCTTGCCCATTGGTTTAGTGCAGCAGAACAGCTAACAGAAACTTTTCCTTAGACCCTTACTGTAGTTTGCTCTTATCGTGGTGATTTCACATAGCAACTCAAATATCACTCTGTCCATTCTATGTATAACATCTAGTGTCCCATCCATTTTATGTTCTATTGTATCGTCTTTTTTTTTTTTTCTTACTTCTGCTCATCTACATTTCTCCTGTACCATCAAGTCTTTGAAGAAAGAGACCCCTCACACATCCCGTCCTATTTACTGCTGTATTCTCAGCACTCAGATTAGTGGAAATCTTAGGCATATATTTGTAAAATAAGTAAGGTTATTGGAAGTTGTGTCATATGGAGAATTTCATATGGTAAGAAGCACTAACAGTCAAGTCCGTTGAGAGATTTATCCCAGCAGCACAATTCCTTTTCAAGTACCTGGACCTAGCCTGACCTTACTTACTGATGCTCCCAGTGTACTGACCTGCTCCGTCCAAGACTCACTATGACATAGTCTCTAGCAGTACAGTGTGCCTTGGCAGGGTTAGATATTATTTCTCTGAACTTTTGTAGAACTGTCTATTTACCTTTTCCACAGCATAGACAAATCTAATGTTTTATTATTTATTTGTTTCTATAATTGATCCAATCCGACTCCGTGTCTTAGAAAGGCAAGGCAAATGGTTTATGATTATAGAATCTAGCACATATTTGTAAAAAATTTAGAAAGATTCTTTTTTTTTTAAGTTTATTTGCAATATCGTTATTTGTAGCTCTGTCCTTGGGCTTAGATAGTCCATTCACTCATGAGACAATTAGACTTGACAAATGTGTAATAATTCTCAAACTTTAGAGGTTGAATTAAAGAAAACCTAGAAAATAACATTGGGTGAAGTGACAATGAGTGAATGCACATATTTGGGAGAGAGAAGGATCCCAGTAACTCCTGTTGTGTTCAGTTAGACCGTAGCTGTTAAACCCCAGCTGATTTTTATGAGGAGTTACAGAGTGGCCCTGGATATCTTTGCATGAACAGAGGAGATCTGAAGGAATTAAAATTTACCTTCAGTGATCTTTCATTTTCTTTTCTTGTCTGAGTCTCTGGGTTCATTGAAGCCTTTGTTTTCTACCATTTTCCTTCTCAGACAGCATCCTGTGCTATTCCTTATAACAACCCTTCTTCTGTCATCTGTGGATAATAATAGAGGTACCTATGATCTATTAATAAAGATACTTGCAAGAGATAATACTTACACTCAAGATGTGTGTCAGATGATGGCAGGTAACTCAAGTTGGGGGAAGAGAGAACCAAATACCAACTCCTCCAGCAAATGCCTACCTGCCTTGCAACCCAGATGAAACTTCTATAAATAAAAGAGGGGGGAGCATGCACACAAAAACACTTACAACTTCACAGTCCTAGCAATGAACTAGAAGACCAGAGTTTGATTCCTGCCTCTTTCACTTATTAGAAGTGTAATTTAACCATGAAAAATCCCTTAAGACATCTCTGAACCTCATTTTTCTCATCCCCAAAACATGCCTCAATTTAGGCAAACCTAGAGTTCCTATGAGCACTCACTTTCCAGATCTTTCTGAATGTCCATAAAAATGTCATTAATCTATAAATGTGATCTTTTGATAATTTCCTCCTCTTAGTGTTGGGTGTTTGAAAAGCTGTGATTACTGTTGCTTCAGTTCTCATCTTATTTTAAAACTTCTCCATGAAGACTTCCCATTTAGAGTCACTTTCTTCCTCCTCAGTTCTTCCATATCACTGTATGTAACTTAGTTTCTCTTTCTTATCATTACGAGCCTCACATGATAATTACAGAAAATGTTGTTTAGTCGAAAGTCATGGGCTTTAATGTCAGACCAACCTAAGTTTAAACCTTGACGCAAATAACAGGTGACAAGACCATAGAAAAATAATGTTTTGACAATTAGCTTAGATGAGATTCATTAGCTCAAATTTATAAATAAAAGAGGTATGTTTGGAGATGCTATCTCATCATCTTATGTAATCTTTCCATATCAACTACATAACCCGATTGTTGAGCAGGGTGATGGCTCAATATTTGTAGGAGACACAATTCTCTTATAGATAGACCATCAAGTCAGGGGGATTTTAAGTGGCATGACCCCCATACTACTAGGACTGCGTGGAAAATACTGGGACTAGAATATCTTTAATGTCAAGAGTATATCATTTAAACAATAACAACAAAAAGTATACCAGGTGATATATAAATGTGTGTTGACTAAGAAAATAATGAAAATAAACGTCTACTTTACTCATAGAATTTCTGTCTTCTACAATCGTCATAAACAGCAATAACAGCAATGACAACAATACATGCAACATGGTCTGGCCAGCTGAGTAACTTTGCAAAGAAGCTTTGTATAGCAAAAATTTTAAAAAGTACTGGAATAGAGGAAAATAAAAATACGTTGAAAACTATATTCCTTGCAAAATACAATCTACAATTATTGTCTCTACAGAACAATATTTAAAGAAATCGAATCCAGCTTTACAATGTTATGCATTTCATTCTAATTTCAGGTATTGCGAGTCATTATTTCATTCTTAAATAAAAACCGGCATTTAAAATCCTTTACCTTCAATCCAGTTTCTTTCAAAGTTAGATTCAGAAAAACAAAAAGCCACCATTCCAGGTTTTTGGTAGCGTGTGATTGGGAGATGAAAAATTGCAAATATAAATTTATTTCTAAAACCTTGAGTGTGTGTATATAAATATATATGTGTATATAAATATATATGTGTATATATAGTCTTTTCAGTGTTGATATTCATGTTTAAATTGTGAATTTATATCACTTTTATAGTGATGCCCACCGTTACTTTATTTTTTGACTGACAGTGATGGGATTTCAGTCATGCTCAGCCCTTCCAACAGTGCCAGTGATGGGATTTTTTGAAATCTTATTACTGGTTGCACTGCCCTGATCTCAGATGGAACTTTCAATCAAAAAGGCAATCAGTAGGTTATACATTCGTGAGATTCCCTGCAAAGCCAGTGATCGCATAATACAACTTGTTGGAAAGGCCTGCTTGCCTCCTGTCTTATGTGGCTATAAAGAGTAATTGGCTACTTAGCTCTCAGCACCTGCTTTTCCTTCTCCAGAATTCAGCATAGCCCAGAACTCTGTTGGGTCTCAGTGTGGAATCTTGCTGCTCCTAGGAGATTTCCAAGTCTCATGCAGAGACTTGTCTTACGTTAAGCATCTGATAAAGCAAAAAACTCTCCCAAAGACACACTTGGCTCTTTCTCAGCATTCTTGTTTCACTGGTGATGCCAGTGAATCTAAGTTTTATTTTATATACATACAAACACTTACCCACACATTTCTCCAAAACACTTTTACTGTAAAGTCCATATTCTAGAAATCACAATTCTGCGTGGCAAGGCTAAACTTGAATTTAATTTCTAGCATATTTTAATCATCCTATTATAAACTATTTTTAATCTTATTACTGTACTCATAAAAGATTATTATAAAGAATGGCTTCAGTACTCCTTAGTATACATATGTGGATGTTTAAAAGACATTTTTGTAATTTGATTTGTTCAAATAGTGAACAGGGGTGAGGCTGGATTGATCCCATGTGGTGTCCAGTCACCCAGGGATGCATTAGTTCCCCAGACAGGGACCTTGAATTGTGAAGTAGGCAGAGGGAGATAATTTTGTCTCACTTGGTTCCAACTCACTGGTTCTTCTCCATTAGGCAGAGAACCCTTGGGCAGGGATAAGTTTCAAGAATGAAAAAAGACTGATGCTTGGGACACAATAAAGACCTACAGACACATTAAAATGCCTATGGACTGAATGAGCATTTCTTTTGCCAAATAACCACACATGTAATATGTAAGACATATGTCAGTATTGCTGCGACAGAAAACAATGCACAGAGACAAAAATAGTCACTTTAATAAAGTTAAAGAATGCATTATTTAAAGAGCTGTGTATGGCATACTCAAATCCTGAAAGTTTAGGAACCCCATCAACCTCTTTTGGTTCAGGAAATTTTAGCAACTCTATTGCCAAAGTAAAAAGTACTTGAAGTCAAGGTAGGGGTATGTGTGTGAGAGTGTGTGTGTATATTCCTCAGATCTTTATTAAATTCAGGGTACTCTAAAAGTATAGTTCATCCCTGTATGAACATGGTATCATTTACTTGATTCCATATTAAAAAAAACCTTAAATGGGCTATTAAGCACAGTCAGCATGATGGTGACAAAGAAAATCAACAAGAAAACCACACTTTCATTCTCTCTTTCTGGGCAAAGTAAATTTTGAGATAAGATTGGACAACTGGTATACCAGATATTATCTCCTGCCCTTGAAAATCACCATATGAAGATTATTTTATTGATTGCCAAGATTGGAAGATACGGATTTCATACTCCTGAAAGCTAGTGTAATTTTTGTTAGACATGTTTATATGTCTCTAACCTATGCCATTTCACTGAAAGGTACACTAGAAATGAGTCTGGTATGCAAGAGATAAGTGAAGTAATAATCTCGCCTTGGTTTAGAATGTGAGATAGTCAGAATATTAGTATTGGTTACTACTAAAACTACCATTAATAATCTGCATTCACCAAGTATTTGCTTTAGTCACTGTGCCAAGTCCTGGTGTATTTTAAAGTCAATTTGGGCCATCATTTTGACTTCATTGAAAAGTGTTCAATAGCCATGATGATAAGCACTAAAGACGAACTATTCTCAGGCAAGAGAAACTCAATAAGGTGTCAGTTAAGTCACTGAGCACTGGGTAGTTGTAAATTCTAAGTATAATAGTCGAACTTCATAAAAATCACAGTGGAGTCAGCCTCCAGAAGTTGGTGCCTTTGGTTTTCTAGCCAAAGCCATACTTTTCTCAGGCAGCCCCAAGCCAATGACTGAGATGGCAGGGCAACTGGAGTCTATTTTTTTTCTTTTTTAATATTTATTTATTTTTGGCTGCATCAGGTCTTAGTTTTGGCCCACGGGATCTTTCATTGAGGCCCACGGGCTCTTTAGTTGGGGCACACGGGCTTAGTTGCCCCGCGGCATGTGGGATCTTAGTTCCCTGACCTGGGATCAAACCCATGCCCCCTGCATTGGAAGGTGGACTCTCAATCACTGGACCACCAGGGAAGTACCTAGAGTCTGTTTTTTCCCAATGAGAGACTCCTTTAACAGGATTCCATTAAAATCCCTGATTTGCCTTGCAAAGATTTGTCAGGTCTGCTTTGCAGTCTAAGGCTCTCTTGTCAAATCCTGCTTCCTAATCTCTCTGCTTTTACAAGTTTTAAAATCTGCATTCCTGTATGAAAACTTTCCCTGCTCAATCCTGTTTCCTTTCTCTTTTATCTTTTACTCCTAACTCTGATTTAGCGTTTGCTTCCAGGAGGACCCAACTGGCACAGCTGGACTAGCCTTTACATACACTGTGTTTCTTTAATGTCCCTGTTGGTATCTTGCTGTGTGATCATTGCCAAACCATTTCTCATTTCTGGTTCTCTATAATGAAGACTCTTACAAATAAAAGTGATCCTTATGATAATTTAGTTGAACGTTCTAGAATTCTAATTAGAGTTGATGACTCTGTTAATTGATCTTCATCTGATGGGAAAAAAAAGTGATGACAACAAAGGTATTTATAAAAATATATTTCACAAAGTAGGAAACAATACAGGAGTTTCTCTGAATACAATACATGGAGTAAATAAACAATATTGCATTAAAGCAAAGTAGAAAATTAAAATGATCTGCATGTAGTACTTGAGTTTTATCATACATTTTCTACTCCTAAATGGCAGGTTTGCATTAAAAATTGAATATGCTCACATCTTCTAGTGCTGTTCTCTTTTGGAGTCTAAGACATTCTGTGCATCACCATGAAGATCAGGGAGAGAAGTGCTAAAAACAGAAGCAGTAAAATTATGTACAAATCAGTTCCTGCTCTAAAACTGTGGAGGCAACTTGAAGCATGTTTATTGGGCAGGGCATTATGTAGGCATCTAAAAGTCTAGAGTTTAAATATTCACATGAATCAGTATACTTTCAGATGTTTGTGCTTGTAGTAAAAACACCAAATACTAGGCTTATGAACAAAATAGAAAACAGTCCAAAAGTTTCTCTGGGAAAATGCTGTTCCTGCCATCACCAGTCACAATAACACTTTCTACTCTAAAGAGACTATTAGCTTCCCTTTTGATAATATTGCCTGCCATACTCATCTCATCAAAATGTACATGTATTAAACATTCATTGTATATATATTTATATAAAACAATCTAAAGTATTATTAATGGATATAATTTAGGTTTTTTTTCATATAGTCCCTTAATCTATAGATTACCAACCTTAATAAATAAAAGCATTAATGGACATCAATAAAATATTTATTTCGAGGATTAAACAAATAAATTCACGCGCTAGCAATAAAATCATCTGTCTCTTATGTAGTCCACTGTGTGACACAGTTTATCTTTGTGTCCTTGTGGGAGAAGATGAACCGGGGGGAATGAGTAATCCTGCTTCCAGAGAACAAGCCTGTTTGAATGGGATTTCTCTCCTCCCACTATTGAGTTGGCAGTCCCCACCCTGGAATGGATTACAAACATGTGAATATTTTAAGGCTCGACACAATATTTAAAGATGCTATTCAGTCTCTGATGAATGGGGCCAACAATTATGTACAAGGTGTGGTCACCGTACCATATAATCTAGGAGGCCTCCCAAAGCTCCAAAAAGTCAGAGTGTACAGCAGACCAAGTATTGCTTTATCATTTGTGGCGGGATCCTTATTGGTGAAGGGGAAAAAAACCATTTGCATTTATAAAAATCCTTGCAGAAGACACATATCAGTAGCAAATTTCTTGCAGGTCCATTTTTCTAAGAAAGCACCTTTTTAAGTTTGATTTTTTCCTCTTTTTAAACCATTTCTCTAAGGACGAGCCAGGATCCCAATCTTTGTGGTGGTCAGGTAAATATCAAATATCCAAAGACTTCTAGACACTCCACATACTTTAATTCACACTCCACAAGATTTATAACCTCCTAACACATACTTCTTTATTTTTATTATTACTTTTTTGGTTCAACATTAAAATGTAGCTGAGTTTATAGATGATTGGTGCTAAACTTGCCTCTAAAACAAATTGCCACATTGGTTGTATCTAAGGGGAGTGACCCTAGAATATTACAGAATGCTCAGTTCCCACTGATTTATTCATAATCCACTGTCAAGTTTCTTTGTCACTTTCACCGACAGAGTAGAGTTCACCCAGTCTCTTAAAGCGGGGACCCCAGTCACTGAGGTAGTCAAAATTCTGATCTGAGTCTGAGGTGGTGGACTCCAGGGAGCTGAGGGAGCCGGCCACAGACCCTCGGCCTTCATAGCCATAAATCTGAATGGAGTCATACGGTGGGGCTGTGGGGTCGTTATCTGCCTCGTGTAGCCGCACATTTATAAATTCATCCACATCCACACCGCTCGGAACTGGAGCAAGCCCTTGCCTTGGCATAAATTGCAAATCTGGTTTAATATCTTTACGGGGTAAAAATCCATTAATTCCATCTGGGTTTTGTAAAGTTGCAATGTCAAAAGCCTCCGTGTCTTCTTCCCCTCCTCCTTCGTCATCGTAGCGAATGATGTTTTCTCGCACATCTTCATCATCTTTGATAATTAAAGGCTCGTTTTTATGTCGCCGCAGAGTCACAAACAGCACCACGATGACTACAGGAAAAACACAAAATAGCGATTAGTCAGACTCAGGTATAATTTCACAAGCAACGCATCGTGTATGTTAAGAGAGAGGGGCGCTATTTAAAAACTTACTGAGCACGTACCTTTCATGCATTCACTTGGGAATTAAGTGAAATACCTTTCTGAAGTATGAGCACTGAATTTTGAGTGAATACTATTCCAGGTTGCTTCTGTTTATTAAATGGTGATGAAGAAGCTGGGTTAAAAGCACAAGTTTGCATCTATTTATGGTGAAAGCTACATTTAATACCGTTAGGAGCTCTAGAGTGAACGGCCCAAAAAGGGAAACAGCACCAATAGCATAACTAACTTGCTGTGTGTCTTGGGCAGTTTGTTCAATACTTTTTGGCTCCATGACCCTCTTCTATAAAGAAAAAGGAGCTGAATAGATCATATTCAGTACATTTTGTGTTTTTTAAAAATCAGTCCTTCAAGACTCTTTCAAATAAAATAATGTCCATTCACAGATGAAATGATATATTAAGGTGAATGTCAACTTTGCATGGGCAACTTCTTCTCTTGTATGAAAGCTAGCACTCCACTATCTGGTAAGGTAGGACTACGGGTCGGGGAAGGGAGAGGAACACATAAAAAACTAGCCAGATCAGCCACACCAAACTTGGGCTAATGACATTAAAAAAATGTGGCAGGAAACGATGATCAACTCAGGGTACTGGGTGAACAGAACAGATGTAACCAGGAAGGTAAAAACTGACATAACCTTCATCTAAGGGCAGGATAAGATATAACTTTCCTTTTGTGTGTCTTCCTACTGTCTAATCTCATTTTTATAATTGGATTTTTTAGTAGAAAAGTTACAAAAACTTTTTCTTATTTTGCAATCTTCATCTAAATTTGATTGTAGTATCAAGAAAAATATCTGAGAAACAATGCAATTTTGAAGAAAATGTATTTTTTGTTTGCTTGGGGTTTTTTTGTTTGGTTTTATCTTGCCAAATTTTGTGATTGGATGGACTCAGTAACCCAATCTATACATTGTTTAGATAAAAGAGTATTTTGGACATATGTTTGCCCCCATTGAAGTAAACTGGCGTGTATCAGAAGATCTGGAGGCCTTCTAATGTAATAGTTGCTGTTGTAACCACATAAAGGTCCATCCCCACTTCCACCACCATTATGCTTAGTCTTTTCGCCAGTGATGGGATTAAAAAAGGCACTGAATAGTTCTCTCCAATTGAATATTTACTATTACAATTCTTTTTTTTTTCCCTTCTCTTAGTGACCTCAAAGCTTGGAGAAGTATATACAAAGGAATTTTTCTTCCAAAGAATGCTAATTAGGGTTTTCTAGGCTGGGTTAGGGTTTTCTGTCCTTCTTTACAGTCATTTATGAACCAGAAAAATGGTGACCATTCGGCTATGAAGAAAATACATACCTAGCAGCAAAATGATGCATGCTAATATGGCAATTAAGGCGCCCATACTGAGTCCAATCGGAAGTACATAAGCTTCAACATTACAAGACTGGACAACACCATCACTGCTGCAGCCACAGACCCGGATGGTCAGGGTACTGGTGCTGCTCAGAGGAGGATTCCCGCTATCACTGATTATGATTGGTAAAAGATAGACTTCTTGCTTCTGGCGGTTGAATCCATTATGCTTTGCCAAAATGCTGAGGGAATTATCTGGAAAAAGTGAAAATTACAATAGTTTGCATCATTTCAAAACGGCTGCCCAAACAACACTTGTTTTTCTAGTTCATAAATCCTCTGCAAGCCTCAAGACAATCCCAACTCCACTGAACCACTCCAGCTCTCTCCCTCTCCCCTTTCCCACTTTCCCAGTTGGCATGGACCAAAACATCCACACCCTAACAGGTTCAGTGAGCTTGGTCTAGGATAAACTAATGGAGTTTTACCACCACCTTGTAAATGCAAAAGATTTCTTTTACAAAAATGATCTTCAAGTGTCCTTTTAGAAGACACAAATTACCCCAAGTCCCCATAAATAAGTTTAATGTTCTCTCATTTGTCCTGATAATGCAAACGTGACAGAATTTCATCACATTTGAAAGTCATGTTTGAGAAGCTTTGTGTTAAAAGTAGACTATATGACAGTATGGCATACAAAACAATGCATTTGACTCTCACAGATACCTAAAAACACTTACTCATGCTCTAGAGCATTTTACACTAACACATAACAAAAGTCCCATTTACTGCCAATTGGAGGAGATATGCCACATATTTTAAAATTCTGCAGAGAAGACCTCTAGTGGTTACACAAGTAAGAATTAAGTGATGAAAAGTCATAGGAGCAGGTGGTCCATTTTTAATGTATTAATTAATCATATGGAAATGTATATTGGTTATCTGGAGCAACACTTAAGGACATTTAAGCAATACTTAATGGCATACTTCAGCTCGATGTAGAACTGGCCAGTGAGAAGTGATTGGTCCCGTGGTAGCGCTGTTGTTCTCAAAATTTCACCCCCAAAATGAACTCTTTATTGTCACTCATCCCTATCTCATGAACTATAGCTATATATGTGTGCATATATGTATATATATATAAATTATTAATCTATTTTCTCATTTTGATTAATGAAAGACATAGGTCTATTCAACATGGGAACACTGATTATTTCACACTGATATTCCAGCCAAAAGCAAATAAACATAACTTTGGTTAATGTGTGCAGTACAATTTGGGCAAAATGATTATTTCAGTTGGGATTTTTTTCAAATATTGGCAAGTTTGCAGACCCCAGAACTCTTGTCTACCTCGTTGTTGCATATTAAGGCAGGCATTCCAAACCATTGCTGTCCAGTTCCTGGTCATCAGTGTCCTACTGGTTTCCAGAATACACAAATACATGAATAGATATTCCACTCAAGTGATTTTAAGTAAATGTGTTAAATCTTCTGAACCATATAGTACTATACCAGAATTCAAAAAAAAGTGACATTCCCTAAAATAAATGTATAAATTATATTTGTTTTTGCTTTAAGATATATGTGGACCTACAATGCCTTGCTAGTAAGCAGTTAAAGAGAAAAGAAAAAGAAACTCTGAGTTAACTTTTTTTTTCTAAATGATTGCTGGTTGTGCCTCATTATTTAGTAATTTGAAGGGTGAAAAGAAGTCTCTAGTGGAAGTAAGCAGTGGTATTCCAAATGATCTAGTCATCTTTATTTCCATGACATAGAAGGAAATAGCACTAAGCTAAAAGCAGGAGAACACCATCTCAAAAAAGATACAGAATATATAGCTGTGTTACATTTCCAGAAAGTGTGTGACAAGACTGAATACAGTTAAAATTAGTACAAGCAACATTTGTGGGTGATTTCGTATACCATAGTTCAAAACAGAAGATGGGAATTGTTCTTCAAGATGCAATTAATAAAATTACAACGAGGCTTTTGTCTTTCTGTGGTCAACATTATTTATATGAGAAACTATCTTTGCATATTCGCTCTTTAAAACGAACTATAATGATAATTTAGAAACTGCAGCAGGAGTATTACTCATTGCAGAACAAAACCATCTCCTTTATTACTTAGAAAAGCATTGATGGGTCTAAGACCAAACTCATACTCATTTTTTTACTACTCCTGGTATCTGTACGTGTTACTCCCTTTCTATATAAAGAAAATTATTGACTGAGTAAAGGGAGTCTATGAGTCATTTTTGCTAAAATTTACCTGCTACTTCCAGGCAAAGTCAATTCCCTATTTGCCTATTAATTTTTTACCATATTTTTGATTGGAACTTGCATTTATTAATTATTTAGTTATTTCATTAGGCCAAATTGAATTGTCATTATTTTAACACTCAAAAAAACATTGAATATTAGCAGTTTCACACACTTCAAATTCATGTATTTGAAATACATGTTTCTTTCAATCTACGTGTTGCAAATATCTTTAACAAAGTTCTGGTTTGTTTCTTTAAAACATATGCCTTTTCATTTTATTAAAATTTTAATCTCAATGTAGTCAATTTTATCCATCTCTTTAATGATTAGTCATTTAGCCTTATTTTTTAAATTATTAATTATATAAAAATTAGTTCTCATAATGTTACCTTTCACATTTAAACAATTGTATGGAATTGGTTTTTTCTGTACTGATTATTGATTTTTCCAAGGTTAATTATAGAGTAACTTATCCCTTACCCACTGATCTTCAATTCTCAGTCTCTCACAAATCAAATTTTTTTGCATCTTCATCCTTTTAGGCTCTCTATCATGTTCCAATGCTCTGTTTTTCTAATCCTGCATCAATACCATGCTTTTTATGTATGAAAAATTTGTAATAAATCTCGATGTTTGTTAGGGTATTTTCCCCTGTCGTGTTCTTCTTTAGGAATATTTCAGCTATACTTGTTCATTTGCTAATCTCTGACAAATATAGAAGAGATTATCAAGTTCCGTGAAAATTCCTATAAGAGTTTTAGTAGAAATTATATTAAGATGTAAATAAACTGAGAGAACTGACAGCTTTATTATGTTTAGTCTTCTATACCAATATCGTGGTTTCTTTATTTTCTTTAATATATGTTAAAACGTTTTTATTTTAGCTACAAGAGATTTTCACATATTTTTTACACTTATTATTAGTACTGCATGTACTTTGTTTCTTTAGTAAATATTACCTTTCTAAAATTATATTTTCATCTCATTGTTCATCTGATTGTTTTATGCATTGATTTTAATTCTAGTAAACTTCTAAACCTTTTTTTTACTTATAAAAATTTATCTCAACACAGAGATATGTGTGAGGAGCATGATAATATGAGGAACTCCATGGAATTGCTTCCCAGTGGAACTGGGGAGAATTATAAAATAACATTTAAAAAAATTAGTGTCTCTGGAAATGGTCCTGGAGACAAGCAGCAAATGCAGAAATGTTTATTCAAGAAAATCTATTAGAGTCTGGTAGGAATGATGAGAATGTAGTTTGTCAACCAGAACCTAGTTCCTTCATCCCTTCTCTCAGCTCTGCGAGATGGAAACTCCACTCCAAACTGGTTCAGCCAAGAACACAGGGCTCCCCCCACCCCACCCCAGCTAGCAGTTGGAGGGCAAGGTGTTGCCAGTTCTCACCCTGCTCCTAGCTACCTATTGATCAACTAAATTCTGAATCGGTATGGCCAAGAAGAGGGGCTCCTTTCTTCTTCACAGCCTATACTTGTGCAACAGAGGCTGTACCTTGGCAAGGCTTCACAGGGAATACAGGGCCGCAATTGTGCCCTGTAAAGCAGTGGTTTCACACTGGGAGAGCCAAGCCCAAAAGACTTGAGGCTGCTGTTCCCTTGCATCAAGTGCCCAGCTCCTAAAGTAGAGGCGTCACTCGGAGAAACCCAGCATAGTCTCCAATTCAGCTCCAAAGCCAGTGGCTCAAAGTTTTGCCTCAGTGGAGAAGCAAAGAACCCAGGAAAGAGAGGCAGAGGAGCCTGCCAGGTTCAGAACAAATCTGAAACACTTGCCAAGGGAAATACCCTTTTGAAGGAGCCCAAATTGGGTTGGATTAGTCTGTAGAACAATTTAGGGCCCCAAATTAAAAACAATACAGAAATCATCTGGCAATCAGTGGAGTTTAGCAACTTGGGTGTAGTCAGGGAAAGAGACAGTAAACCCTGCCAAAACCACTGCCATTCGAGGGTGACTGTGGGCATACCCAAGGCTGGGATCCCCTGAAGTGAAACGTTAGAGGCTTAACACTGCAGAGGGGAAGTAGACTTTACTAAAGTAATCTAGCCGATCATTAAACAAATAAACAAGGAAATTAAAGTAACAGGCCTTCAGTAAAAAGTCAATATCAGATTTGCTATAATATATTCTCTAAAAACGTCCAGTCTTCAACAAAAGATTACAGGATATACAAAGAAACAAGAAGGCATGACCCATAAACTAGAGCAAAACAAAACAAAACAAAAAAGCAGGCAAAAGAAACTGTCCATGAGAGCAAACAGGTATCAGATTAACCAAAGACTTCTAAGGAGCCATTGTAAACATGTTCAGTGAACTACAGTAAACCTTTAAAGAAGGAAATGAAGGAGTGATAACAATGTCATATCATAGAGAATATCAAAAAAAGAACATAATGGAAGATGTGGAGTTGAAAAGTACAATAACTAAAATGATAAATTACCAACTCTAAATTTGAATTGGCAAAAGAAAGCATTAGTGAACTTGGAGATAGATCAATAGAAAATATGCAAGCTGAAGAAGAATATAGAGAAAAAAGAAAGAAGAAAAATGAAGAGAACCTCAGAAAGATGTGGGACATCATTAAGTGCACAAATATACCTGAAATGAAAATACTAGGAGACAAAGAAAGGAAAAGAAAAAATATGGCTGAAAACTTCAAAAAATTTTGGAAACATTAGTCTCCACATTCAGAAAGCTCAACAACCATCAGGAACGTAAACACAAAGAGACAGAAAAAAAAATGCTGAAAGCGAGAGAAAATTGACTCATCACTTCCAAGGGAACCCCAATAAGATTAACAACTAAATCTTTATAGAAATAATGGTCACCAGAAGGAAGAGGGCTAGCACATTCAGAATGCTCAAAGCAAAAACTTTCAACCAAGGATCACATATTCAGCAAAGCTATCTTTAAAAAAAATGAAATAGAGACATTCCCAGATTACAAAAAAACTGAGGGCATTTGTCACCAGCAGACATGTCTTAAAAGAAACAGGAAAGGAAGTTCTTCAGACTGAAAAGCAAATATCCCCAGATGGTAATTCAACTCCACATTAAAAACAAAGAGCATCAGGAAAAGTAATTATGTAGTTATCAAAGACAGTATAAATGCATAGTTTTTCTCTTTTCTTAACTTTTAAAAAGCAATTGTATAACACAATGCATACGTAATATATTATTGAGGATATAATAACTAGAAATTCAAAAGTAATGGTTTGGTATTCCAGTATTCTCCTTTCAGTAATGGATAAGAAAACTAGTCAGAAATAAATAGGGCAATAGAAGATTTGAACAACAGTATAAACCAAGTATACCTAACATATTTATACAACACTCTACCCAAATAGCAGAATAAATATTCTTCTCAAGTACACATGGAACATTCTGCAATGTATACTATAGGTTAGGCATAAACTAAATAATACAAAGTATTAATAATACAAAGTGCATTCTCTGACAGTAATAGAATGAAATTAGATATCAATAATGTAAAACATTTTGGGAAACTCATAAATATGTGGAAATTAAACAATGCATTCCTCAATAACCAATGATTCAATGAAGAAATCAAAAGGGAATTTTGAAAATGTGAGACAATGTAAGTGAAAATGCAGTCAATCATAAAGTCATGGATGCAGCTATAGCAGTGCTTAGAGAGATACTTATAGCTTTAAATGCCTGTATTAATTTGTTTTTCATCTTAACTATACTAACAAGAACCCCACATACAATTTTGAATATAAGAAGTTATGGTAGACACCTGTACCTTGTTCTTGATATTAAAAAAGAGAAAATAGCTTTTGACTTTGAACACTAAGATGATTGATGGTGTTTATTTGAAGACACTTTTTGTAAAAGTGCACTCTCTTTCTTTTTAATTTTTTCTTTGGTTTTATTTGTTTTACAATGATGCAAAGGGAAAAGGCAGTCATATCAAGGATAGTAACTTAGCTGTTCACTACCTCTAAACTTGGCTTCAATTGTATTATTGTGTTACTTAAAAATCTTCTTTCCAGTCCTTCATATGTGCATGCATTTCCATTTTATATCATCTTGTTTTCTCTACAACCTAACCTGTTCTGTCCTTATGGCTTCTTCCCTTACTTATTATATTTAGTGCATTTATTTATTTTTCTTTTTGAGCATACCCAATATAAGAGGATACTTGATAATGATTTACTAGAGAAAACACAGACATTTTCTAAAACTAAAAAATATATGAAACAAAAAGAGGAAATGACCATTGATTTTTTTGAAAAAATTAAATCTTTTGAATTTGAGTATATAATGACAGAATTTGACAAAAGATAGAAAGATATTGTGCCAAGATCTATTTAAGAAGAGAATGGACCAAAAGCATTTGGCATTCTCTAGGGTGGATGAATATCCAGGTCAATAGACTAATGTCCATGGATATGCTACCCATATAGTGCAGTTGAGTTGCACTGAGATAGGAACATATCATAACCTTATCACCTACTTCTCTGATATTCTCAGTAGGTGAAATATTTAAATATTTGTATTCCCTATTATTTTTCTCAGTTACGGATTTTCCTGTTTTCTCATCCTCCTGGAATGTTTTGCTTATGAGCCTTACAACAAGGAGGATGAATGACTCTATTTTAAAAACCTTGCTTCATACTCCACACCCATTTGTTTCTGTTTATGACCAACTGTTGAAGGAAAGATCATGAAGGGGAGTTAAAGTGGACAAATAGCACCAGGCATACTTCAAATGACGATATTCCTAAAGTAGTGGTTTGTTGCATTCCTTACTCCTTGTCTGAGTAATACAAGGTATATATCAAATAAATAGTAAAGAAAGGACCAGGTAAATAGTAGGTGCATGGGCTTGCTTGCTTTCAGATAGCACATTACAGTTACGCCATTATGCATGAAATTTCTTTCAGATTCTGACAACAGATTAATTTTGAATAAAAATAGTTACTTGTATTCTTAGTTTTGTCGTTTTGTTATTCCAGAGCATTTGTTGTAATTTTACTGGAAAGTGCTAGAGGCTGTTAACAAAGGCAGCCATTTTAAAATTAAGTGCTTAGAATTCTTATGCAACAGTTTTGACATTATAGATAATATTAAGACAAATAGATAATATTCAATAAAATGTGTGCATTATCTCACTAAACTCTAAGCCCCTTGAGGGAGACTAGCCTTAGTCACAGCTCTAGTCTCAGTCTTCAGCACAGGACTTGGCGCAGAACAACATTAGTTGTTGACAATTAGTTGTTGACATTAGTTGTTGACTAATGACAACATTAGTCACATCGTTTAACCTACTTTTATTTGGTCTTGCCACTCTTCTTTCTCTCTTTGTTCCAGCCCTCCTGGTCTTTTCTGAGTTAAGGATTTTCTGTCCTCAGGGCTTTCATATTTGCTCTTTTTTCTGTCTCATAATCTCTCTATCCCTCCTCAGCCCTAATTTGAATTATTAAAATTTATTCATTGTTTATGCCTGGGCTTAAATATTACTCCTTTGGGGAAATTTTCTTTTACTAGCTGTCCCCAATCTCCTCAGATAAATTAGTTATGTAATCTTCTAAAAACCTTTTTATTTTCATCAGAACACTTACCACAAAGAAATGATATCATAATGGGGATATCATAGACTCCGGGCATGCAGAAATAAACTAGGGAACTTCCAAGTAACAACTAACCAATTTATGATGCATAATGAATACTCAGCAAATATTTGCTGAATAAATGAAGAAGTAATCATTAGCCATATTTTGTGGGGCTCATATTTATTTCCGTTCATGTTACTTTGTCACGGGGGGTTATATGTAGTTCAAAATAAGTCAGTGAGAAAAATCAATTTCAGGCTGTTGGAAAGCATATATAGCCAGGGTCTTATATGGAATTTTAAAAGAAATATTGATGGTTTCCAAGTCTTTCCCTGGACATGCCTCATATCATGTAACATGAGCAATAAATTGAGGTTGCTTATATTTACGTAGAGAAGGCTCAGAGGGGAAGAAAAATTGCTCTAACATATCTTAAATACCATCATTTAAAGAGGTGCACATCAGAATTCTACTGAGGAGTCTAGGAGAAATTTCCTCTTTGATTCTTTTTTTTTTTTTTTTTTGGTATGCGGGCCTCTCACTGTTGTGGCCTCTCCCATTGCGGAGCACACAGGCTCCAGACACGCAGGCTCAGCGGCCATAGCTCACGGGCCCAGCCACTCCACGGCATGTGGGATCTTCCCGGACCAGGGCATGAACCTGTGTCCCCTGCATTGGCAGGCGGACTCTCAACCACTGCGCCACCAGTGAAGCCCTCCTCTTTGATTCTTGATATTCAGCCTTTGAATCATTTGGAGTTGGAAATCAAAGGATATTTTCTCATAGAACATTAATATCCTTATAAGAAAAGTTTCCTTTAGCAAATAAGTCAGTAAGTGTTTATTATAGACTGAAAGTTTGTGTAGCCCAATAATTCATATGTTTAAACCCTAACCCCCCCCCACACACACCCCCAGTGTGGCTATATTTGGTGATGGAGCTTCTAAGGAAGTAATTAAGGTTAAGGAAGTTTGTAAGGGTGGGGCCCTGATACTATAGAATTGGTGTCTATAGAATATAGAGACACCAGAGAGCTCTCTCTTTCTCCACCTGTGGGCAAACAAAGACGAGGTCTTACGGAGTGCACAGAGAGACGGAGACGGTGGCCACCTATAAGCAGCCAAAAGAAGAGGGTTCAGGATGAAACACATCTTGCCTACCCCTTGATCTTGGATTTCCTCACCTCTGGGACTGTAAGAAATAAAATTGTGTTGTTGAAGCCACCAGTCTGAAATATTTTGTTATAGCAACCTCAGCACACTAGATAGTGCTATGGTCACTTATTAATTCTATATGCATACTCCATGAAAAACTAAAAAGTCTATCTGAAGAGACAGGCGGTGCCTACCTGGATAATTCTTCAACTCTCTTTGTGTAATTTTCCCCACAGTCCTAAGTTCCTTGCTTCCTTCCTTCTTTCCTTCCTTCCTTCCTTCTTTCTATTTATTTTCTTTGGTCATTATTATTGCTGTTATTATTTAAATATCCCATGTTCTTTCCCCATTGTCTATTTTTTATTCCAGATAAAAGAAAGCAGGCAAATCTAAATTCTCTGTTTGTTTCAGTGTAGTTCATCTCTTGTTGTTGCCCTGATGCAGAAAGTTTACTTTGGTCTAGGTCCCATTTATTTGAAATCATGGAGTTATGGCTTTGTTTATCCTGTTACATGCAAGCAAAAGCAACAAGGAGCCAGAGTTAATCAAGGCACTTGCCAGACAAATGTTTATGACAAAGGAATAGATGAAAAGAAGATCAGTAGATATTATGCCTTTTTGAGAAATGTCTCCTGTCATTTGACTTGCAAATTTAATTCAAATTTTCTTGGTCAAATCAAATGGAATGAAAATGGCAAGAAGGCCAAAACCAAGGGAAAATGACACTCTGTTCAGTAGGTATGGACAAGAGATTTAATTAAGTTCTTATCATTGTGTTGTCTGTTACTTCTAAAAGCCTAGCAAGGCAATAAAGATACAAATCCATGGATTTCAGCATACTAGATAATATGCATATATAGTATCTCATATCTAGGAACATGAAGCAAAGATCATAACATCTACACTTCATTCATGTATTTTTACTCTAAACACTAAGTCTTGTTGGAAACAATCAGGCTATAATGAATTAATAAAAATTAAGACTCTGTGAAGCCAGTCTCCTCCAGTACCATTATAATTTCCTACATAATTCATTGAAAGTATACCAACATACTAAGTCTGCAACATGCAACTGGATATTCTGAGTCATCTAATTAGACCATTTGTCATTCTTTTCCCTTTTTTTTCCTCATTAGATAGTGCACCATGCCACCTGATGTCAGTAATCTCAATATTTATATGAATGTTGACTCATTACCAAATCTCCTAATATTTAATAATAAAGTATGTATATCTAGCCATAAATGTTGACCAAGGTTTACTTTGGCTTTAGAAAAACTGTCACTGTGAATTCTTTTAGAAGTTCCTAGACTAATACCAAAGTTAATGTTCAGCCAACATTTTACAGTTACATATAGAATAAATTAGTGCCTTTTTAACAGAAAAAAACTTATTCCACTATAACCATGTAGCACTACAATTCTATAAATATATGAAAGATTGACATTTTGCAGAGGAAATGTACAGAGAGTGGGCTATGCTTTTCACTTGACAAAAGTTAGTACTCATTAAAGTAATCTATGAAATTTAAGCATCTTCTAAAATTCTTTAAGAATCTACATATACTGTTCTTAAATGGCTAATATAAGAGGAAATTTTTCTTAGATCTTATGAAGATGGTGTTCAATGTAGTGGTCTGAATGGTGACCTCCAAAGAGACATGTATATGTCCTTTTCCTTGGAACCTATGAATGTTACCTTACTTGGAAAAGGGTCTTTGCAGATGTAATCAAATTAAAAATCTTGAGATGAAGAGTTCATCTGGGATTACCTGGTGGGTCCTAAATCCAGTAACATGTATCTTTAAAAGGAAGTCCAATAACATGTGTCCTTGTAAGAGTAAGTCAGAGAGAGATTTAACACAGAGAAGAAGGAGAGAGAATGTAACCACAAAGGCAGACATTGACATGATGTGGCCCCAGGCAATGGAATGCCTACAGCCAAAAGAAGCTGAAGGAGACGAAGAATGAATTCTCCTCTATGGTTTCTAAGAGGGAGTGTGGTCCTGCCAGTACCTTGATGTCAGACTTCTGGCCTCCAGACTGTGAGAATACATTTCCGTTGTTTTAAGCTTCCCTACCTGTGGTAATTTGTTATGGCAGCCCTAGGAAATTAATACAGTCAATAAATCTGATTAAATATTATTTACAGAAGCAAGGTAGGCATTCTTATGGCCATTTTACCTATGAGAAACAGGTTTTTTGGACTGATAAAAGGTTTCTCAGCTGACAGTTAAGAATTACTAGCAAGTCCAATGTATTTCTACACTTTCTCTGTCATCTTAGCAAAAGTCACCTCAGGAAGCAAGGAGAAATGGGCTCTAAGAAGGTTATATTAAAGCTCAAGGATAGGATAAAAAAGGGAAAGTGTGTGGAGTAGGTTTTTCCACACCATGACACCTTTATCAGAGTCAAGGTAAAAATTAAGTTGTCAAGGCCACTGGTAGGCAGAAATATAGTATTGTAGAGGCATCAAAAGGTATTCAGTACAACACTCGTATCAATCTAAATCCCGTTATCTTGAGACTCAATATAACATAGTATAGCATAGCATAGCATAGCATAGCATAGCATAGCATAACCTTGAATTAATTATTAAGAAATAAGCATTTTCGGTGCCAGAGAGGAATGCAAGTATCTCAAAGTCCAAGTTCCATGCTAGACATAATCACTCTGCCCAAAGTCTTCTGAGTTTGATTGTTTTTCTCCTGCACTTAATTTGCATGCTTGATCTTACTCAAAATGTTCCACGTATGTTCTGTAGATCCCTTAGAACTCAGAGGAAAGGCAGATTTATCTCACTCCAGGCACCAGGGAATGAGAGATGAAGATTAATATTACCTTTATTTTATCTGAGAAATGCCTGCATTAACTAACTCACAAAAGTGAAAACTATACCAAGACCCAATTTCTATTTTGTTTGAATGGAAATTTTAAAGTTTTTATAAATATCAACAGATCTGGAAAATAATATTTCTTATCTACTTGGATTTACGCAGAACTGAAAAATGCATTAACATTTTTTAAGTGTACAGCTACTTAGGGGAAAAAATACAAAAACAAAACAAAGAAATACCAAGGTCTTTAGTGGAGTTGTAAACATTTCAGAAATTAACCTAATAGTGGTTAAAAATCCAGACATTGGAAAGCTAGCATTGTCAGGAGAATGACTTTTCTACCACATCTCTATTGATTGAATAGATATCTCTAAATATTTAAGAAACTGGGAGTCAGAGATTAATTCATTTGCACTGGAGCTGATAAGTTTTTGCCCATTAACACACTTGTTATTTAGGGTAGTTGGACCAGGAAGTGAGACGATTTTAAAACAGCAGTTAAAGTGAAGCATACATTGTGTATAAGATATGGAAATCATTATATATAGTGAATAGAGAGCTGAGGGTATAAAAGAAAGAAAGTACCTAAAGTAGTTTGTATTCTAAATAACCTGCTTTGATTTGAAGGAGGTTAAGTATCCCTGGAAATCATCACTTTGGTAGACATTATCATCTTCCTGAAGATTTTTAAATTTGCACGTATGAAACTAAGACCTAAGTGTCTTTAGATCTTATTTTCATACGTGCAAATGGTTTCTTAGTTTCCTAAGAAACTAAGTGAAAGCCACCAAAAATTGTACAAATTCATTTTCCTTTGCCATCACCCATGCCTCCATCTTAATGTCTTTCAAATCCACACTGACACGTTCAGTTAATTCTCTCAGTTATTCAGTTCCTCCTGTCTCCAAGACATCGCTGTCAGAGGAAAGTCTTCTTTGGCACATATTTACCCAGCATGCTGCTATACAGTCAGGTGTGATGGTTTTCTTCCTCACCAACTGAAAGATCCTTGGATGCAGAGATTTTGTCTTCTTTAGTGAATGCATCCTATTGACTATCATATGTGTCACCGTATAGTAATCTTCATGGCAAGATTTTAATTAATCCTTGTTGAATGAACAAATGGATGACTTTTTAAAATGATTACTGATCTCAAGGAACTTCTGACTCAGAAGGGAAGAGAAAATAACATATAACTATAGCCAAAATGTGAGTCAGGTGATAGTCCTTCTCTAATTATGAGCCCTGTCCTTTGGTCTCTGCTCCTATACCTCGTGGTCCACTATGCCATTTGTACCTTGATTTAAATTTCTATTATCATAGATACAAATGAGGGATGCTTTAAGGAAAGAGTGGCATGTGGGCTGGGTTTAGAGGAAAGGGCTGGTTTGTTAAGCTGGGGAAGTGCAAAGAACGGCATCCCTTCTTGTCCCTATAATTCTCATTTTTCTGTTCCATAACATTCTGTCCTCATCATTTTTTTCTAACCTCTTTATGATCTGTTTGAATCTGATTCACTTACATGATTTCAAATACCAGACAATATTTTTCTAAAATCTTAGCCCTATGTCCCCTCCAGTTACCTACTGGGTACATCCACCTGAATGGTCAGTGCCACAAATTCAGTCTTTCAGTAGTGGAACTAATAATATGTAATGCCTATTCTTCTCCATTTCTAAAAATCTCTTTCTTGATCCAATTTCTCGTATCATCTTTCTGGCTACATGATTTTATACATCTTTCCCCTTGTATCCAATAAGCTCACACCTTCGTTTTCAATGTAGGGAAGTTCTGTCATCCTTCAGTAATCAGCTGAAATTTTACTCTTTCCTTTATGAAGGAGGCAATAGGAACAAACAGACTCCTAAGGATTTTGGAGTATCTAACTCAGAGACGTAATGGAGATTTGATTATAAAATGAGTATAAAGCAAATATGGTTTTAGTTAGTTTGTTGAATAAATACATAATAGTCATCAGTGAATATAAGTCAACATGTAACAAGAGACTCAAAACGCAAAGCAGTACCTTGAGAAGTCCAAAATGTATCCAATGCTACAGAAATAGAATGCAGTGAGAGGATCTTACATCACTAATGATACATACATTATTACATTCATTTTAAAAATAAAGTGCCTATCATATACTAGGCTCTGATATATTTGGTCCAACTTGACACTCTAATTGTCAAGCCTGTTTAACGGTCACCTGTGTCTGAGCAAATATTCACACAAACAGAAGCCAGATGAAAAATCCAGATACAAATATCTGTCTGAGCATATTAAAAATGCATATTCTTGGATTTTATTCTAAATTAACTGAATAAGAATTTCTGGGGCTAGGCCCTGGACATCTGCATTTCAAATAAATTTTGTTTGCATAAAAATCTTCTGGAATACCTGAGAGCCATTCTACTCTATTCTATTTCCTCCCTTAGGTGTTAGCAGTGGTTAGTGGCTTGGCCCAAGCCCTCAGAGGCTCCACTGGGGAAGCTGTTGTGCTCTGGGTTTTGTAATCCAGCAGGGGTAGCAGCTAATAGCAATTTTCCTGCATAATTCCTTCTTTTCTGGTTTAGTGGTAAAATAGCTGCTAAAAAAGAAGGGAAATGATGCAACAAAATGTGGCATCCTACAGCGAGCTGCAGTCCAGTGTTTGTCCTTGAATCATTTTAAAGTTTAATATGTTATATTAAAACAGCTGGCTAAACATATATCTTTGGGCGGAAGTCTTAATATACAGTGAAGGCAAGAAGAAGGCAGTTATGTAGATAAAATTATCATTCAAGCAGTGGTCACATTATCATTCCAGGTTATGGGGAATGGCACGTGCTTTTGAATCTTAAAATCCACATTCTTTACAGTCTTGGAAATAGTACTGTTTTGATCATTCAAAAATGACTTTACATTAAAGGTCAAACTGATTTGCTTTTCCTCAAATTCACCCACATATTAACAGGTTAAAATACAGATGGAGAGAGCAGAAATAAAGTGATCGAAGAAAAAAGATACCTGTGTAGGTCACCCTTATGATTGAAATAGAAATCACATCAAACTCATTCAAACTCTTTTTATTGAAGATGTAATCTGATAAAACTTCCTATTGTTATACACTGTAGAGAAATCTGAATACATTTTGAAGTCATGCATGATTTCATTTTAATACTTTCTTTTAAAATAAAAGGAATTTTTTCATGAGTCTTTCAAAATATTCTCAAGATGGTATTTGATGTTCCAAGCTTACCAGCCCCCATTGACAATGAATGTGTGGTATCTTCTAGCAGTGGGCAGTGATATAAAGATCCCTACCATCAGATTCTCCGCATTTTGGAATTATAAGAGGTATGCTTAACAAATAAAGAGAAGTTTAAGGGAATTTGTTCCCTTTTCAACTTTCTAATTCCTGAAAAGTTTATATTAGGTGTAATTTCTTTAGGCTGTGTATTCAGAATGCTTCAGAATGTCATATTAGATAACGTTCGGGCTTTGGAATCATTCCTAATTGTGTTTGCACCCTAATTTCATTACTTACCTAGTTGCATTTTAAAATAATTTCCCCAAGGTCATAGCAGGTACTCTTATTGTGCCCAAATTACTAATTAAGGAAATGAGGGTCAGGAGGTCTTTGAGGGGTAAATGTGTTTTTTTTATCTAAAGTATATTTTCAGGGTCTGAAGTGTGCAGTGTTTAATGAAACTTAAAACAAGTCATTATTATTAATATATGTAAGATTATCAGTTACTTTAGCATTGAAATAAAGCAAAGCATTGCAATCTTTTAAGAATATTTGGATTTCATACTTTCCAATGAATTTCTACTTGAAAGCCTCAAAGATGAATACAAACTAAATTATAAAATAAAATATAAGGTAAAAAAATAAAATACATGTTAAAGAGTGAGACTCCACTTAAATTAAAAGAGTGTTTATTGTAGGTCAATTATATGTCAATAAAAGATGATTTTTAAAATCACATAACATTTAATTTAAAACATCTGCCTTCCCCAGGCTTGGTTTTGCTTCAGGCTTGGAAGACAGCCCTCCAAAAGTAGGATATAAATTGTCTTCTGTCTCTATCCTTCTGCTTCCGCTTTTAGTCAGGTATCTGCTATACGTAATCCTGGCTTCCTTGTGAACTGTCCCGGCGAACACACGAATCGAAGAAAAGGGTATAATCTTGCATGACTAATATAGCTATAATTTGTCGCTGATGCCTAAGAGTGAGATATAAAGTGCTAGTATTTTTTTTTAACATCTTTATTGGAATATAATTGCTTTACAATGTTGTGTTAGTTTCTGCTATACAACAAAGTGAATCAGCTACATGTATACATATATCCCCATATCCCCTCCCTCTTGCGTCTCTCTCCCACCCTCCCTATCCCACCCCTCTAGGTGGTCACAAGTACCAAGCTGATTTCCCTGTGCTATCCAGCTGCTACCCACTAGCCGTTTATTTCACATTTGGTAGTGTATATATGTCCAGGCTGCTCTCTCACTTTGTCCCAGCTTACCCTTCCCCCTCCCCGTGTCCTCAAATCCATTCTCTATGTCTGCGTCTTTATTCCAGTCCTGCCCCTAGGTTCATCAGAACCATTTTTTTTTTAGATTCCATATGTATGTGTTAGCATACGGTACGGTATTCGTTATTCTCTTTCTGACTGACTTCACTCTGTATGACAGACTCTAGGTCCATCCACCTCACTACAAATAACTCAATTTCACTTCTTTTTATGGCTGAGTAATATTCCATTATGTATATTGCCACATCTTCTTTATCCATTCATCTGTCGATGGACACTTAGGTTGCTTCCATGTCCTGGCTATTGTAAATAGAGCTGCAATGAACATTGTGGTACATGACTCTTTTTAAACCATGGTTTTCTATGGGTATATGCCCAGTAGTAGGATTGCTGGGTTGTATGGTATTTCTATTTTTAGTTTTTTAAGGAACCTCCATATAGTTTTCCATAGTGGTGGTATCAATTTACATTCCCACCAACAGTGCAAGAGTGTTCCCTTTTCTCCACACCCTCTCCAGCATTTACTGTTTGTAGATTTTTTGATGATGGCCATTCAGACCGGTATGAGGTGATACCTCATTGTGGTTTTGATTTGCTTTTCTCTAATGATTAGTAATGTTGAGCGTCCTTTCATGTGTTTGTAGATAATCTGTATATCTTCTTTAGAGAAATGTCTATTCGGGTCTTCCACCCATTTTTGGATTGGGTTGTTTGTTTTTTTGATATTGAGCTGCATGAGCTGCTTGTATATTTTGCAGATTAATCCTTTGTCTGTTGCTTCATTTGCAAATATTTTCTCCCATTCTGAGGGTTGTCTTTCGGTCTTCTTTATGGTTTCCTTTGCTGTGCAAAAGCTTTTAAGTTTCATTAGTTCCCATTTGTTTATTTTTATTTCCAGTTCTCTAGGAGGTGGGTCAAAAAGTATCTTGCTGTGATTTATGTCATAGAGTGTTCTGCCTATGTTTTCCTCTAAGAGCTTTATAGTGTCTGGACTTACATTTAGGTCTTTAATCCATTTGGAGTTTATTTTTGTATATGGTGTTAGGAAGTGTTCTAATTTCATTCTTTTACATGTAGCTGTCCAGTTTTCCAGCACCACTTATTGAAGAGGCTGTCTTTTCTCTACTGTATATTCTTGCCTCCTTTATCAAAGATAAGGTGACTGTATGTGCATGGGTTTATCTCTGGGCTTTCTATCCTGTTCCTTTGATCTATATTTCTGTTTTTGTGCCAGTACCATACAGTCATGATTACTGTAGCTTTGTAGTGTAGTCTGAAGCCAGGGAGCCTGATTCCTCCAGCTCTGTTTTTCTGTTTCAACATTACTTTGGTTATTCTGTTTCCATACAAATTGTGCAATTTTTTGTTCTAGTTCTGTGAAAAATGCCATTGGTAGTTTGATAGGGATTGCATTGCATCTGTAGATTGCTTTGGGTAGAATAGTCATTTTCACAATGTTGATTCTTCCAATCCAAGAACATGGTATATCTCTCCATCTGTTTGTGTCATCTTTGTTTTCTTTCATCAGTGTCTTATAGTTTTCTGCATACAGATCTTTTGCCTACTTAGGTAGGTTTATTCCTAGGTGTTTTATTCTTTTTGTTGCAATGGTAAATGGGAGTGTTTCCTTAATTTCTCTTTAAGAATTTTCATTGTTAGTGTATAAGAATACAAGAGATTTCTGTGCATTAATTTCGTATCCTGCTACTTTACCAAATTCATTGATTAGCTCAAGTAGTTTTCTGGTAGCCTCTTTAGTATTCTCTATGTATAGTATCATGTCATCTGCAAACAGTGACAGTTTTACTTCTTTTACAATTGGGATTCTTTTATTTCTTTTTCTTCTCTGATGGCCGTGGGTAAAACTTCTAAAACTATGTTGAATAATAGTGTTGAGAGTGTGCAACCCTGTCTTATTCCTGATCTTAGAGGAAATGCTTTCAGATTTTCACCTTTGAGAATGATGTTGGCTGTGGGTTTGTTATATATGGCCTTTATTATGTTGAGGTAGGTTCCCTCTGTGCCTACTTTCTGGAGAGTTTTTATCATAAATGGTTGTTGAATTTTGTTGAAAGCTATTTCTGCGTCTATTGAGATGATCATATGTTTTTTATCCTTCAATTTGTTAATACGGTGTATCACAGTGATTGGTTTGCGTATATTGAAGAATCCTTACATTCCTGGGATAAACCCCACTTGATCATGGTGTATGATCCTTTCATTGTGCTGTTGGATTCCATTTGCTAGTATTTTGTTTAGGATTTTTGCATCTATGTTCATCAGTGATATTGGTCTGTAGTTTTCTTTTTTTGTGACATCTTTGACTGGTTTTGGTATCAGGGTGATGGTAGCCTCGTAGAATGAGTTTGTGAGTGTTCCTCCCTCTGCTATATTTTAGAAGAGTTTGAGAATGATGAGTGTTAGCGCTTCTCTAAATGTTTGATAGAATTCGCCTGTGAATCCATCTGTTCCTGGGCTTTTGTTTGTTGGAAAATTTTTAATCATAGTTTCAATTACAGTGCTTGTGATTGGTCTGTGTATATTTTCCATTTCTTCCTGGTTCAGACTCAGAAGGTTGTGCTTTTCTAAGAATTTGTCCATTTCTTCCAGGTTGTCCATTTTATTGGCATACAGCTGCTTGTAGTTATCTCTCATGATCCTTTGTATTTCTGCAGTGTCAGTTGTTACTTCTCCTTTTTCATTTCTAATTCTGTTGATTTGAGTCTTCTCCCTTTTTTTCTTGATGAGTATGGCTAATGGTTTATCAATTTTGTTTATCTTCTCAAAGAACCAGCTTTTAGTTTTATTGATCCTTGCTATTGTATCCTTCATTTCTTTTTCATTTATTTGTGACCTGATCTTTATGATTTCTTTCCTTCAGCTAACTTTGGGTTTTTTTGGTTCTTCTTTCTCTAATTGTTTTAGGTGTAAGATTAGGTTATTCATTTGAGATTTCTCTTGTTTCTTGAGGTAGGATTGTATTGCTATAAACTTCCCTCTTAGAACTGCTTTTGCTGCACCCCATAGGTTTTGGGTCTTCGTGTTTTCATCGTCATTTGTTTCTAGGTATTTTTTGATTTCCTGTTTGATTTCTTCAGTGATCTCTTGGTTATTTAGTAGCGTATTGTTTAGCCTCCATGTGTTTGCATTTTTTACAGTTTTTTTTCCTGTAATTGATATCTAGTCTCATAGTGTTGTGGTTGGAAAAGATATTTGATAAAATTTCAGTTTCCTTAAATTTACCAAGGCTTGATTTGTGACCAACGATATGTTCTATCCTGGAGAATGTTCCATGAGCACTTAAGAAGAAAGTGTATTCTGTTGTTTTGGGATGAAATGTCCTATAAATATCAGTTAAATCCATCTTGTCTAATGTGTCATTTAAAGCTTGTGTTTCCTTATTTATTTTCATTTTGGATGATCTGTCCATTGGTGAAAGTGGGATGATAAAGTCCCCCACTATTATTGTGTTACTGTTGATTTCCCCTTTTGTGGCTGTCAGCATTTGCCTTATGTACTGAGGTGCTCCTATGTTGGGTACATAAATATTTACAGTTGTTATCTTCTTCTTGGATCGATCCCTTGACCATTATGTTGTGTCCTTCTTTGTCTCTTGTAATAGTCTTTAGTTTAAAGTCTATTTTGTCTGATATGAGAGTTGCTACTCTAGCTTTCTTTTGATTTCTATTTGCATGGAATATCTTTTTCCATCCCCTTAATTTCAGTCTGTATGTGTCCCTAGGTCTGAAGTGGGTCTCTTGTAGACAGCATATATACGGGTCTTGTTTTTGTATCCATTTAGCCAGTCTACGTCTTTTGTTTGGAGCGTTTAATCCTTTTACATTTAAGGTAATTATCGATATGTATGTTCCTATTACCATTTTCTTAATTGTTTTGGGTTTGTTTTTGTAGGTCTTTTCCTTCTCTTGTGTTTCCTGCCTAGAGAAGTTCCTTTAGCCTTTGTTGTAATGTTGGTTTGGTGGTGCTGAATTCTCTTAACCTTTGCTTGTCTGTAAAGATTTTAATTTCTCTGTCAAATCTGAATGAGACCCTTGCTGGGTACTGTCATCTTGGTTGTAGGTTTTTCCCTTTCATCACTTTAAATATGTCCTGTCATTCCCTTCTGGCTTGCAGAGTTTCTGCGGAAAGATCAGCTGTTAACCTTATGGGGATTCCCTTGTATGTTATTTGTTGTTTTTCCCTTGCTGCTTTTATTATTTTTTCTTTGTATTTAATTTTTGATAGTTTGATTAATATGTGTCTTCACGTGTTTGTCCTTGGATTTATCCTGTATGGGATTCTATGCACTTCCTGGACTTGATTGACTATTTCCTTTCCCATTTGTGGGAATTTTTCAACTATAATCTCTTCAAGTATTTTCTCAGACCCTTTCTTTTTCTCTTCTTCTTCTGGGACCCCTATAATTTGAATGTTGGTGCGTTTAATGTTTTCCCAGAGGTCTCTGAGACTGTCCTCAATTCTTTTTTTTTTTTTTTTTTGCGGTATGCTGGCCTCTCACTGTTGTGACCTCTCCCGTCGTGGATCGCAGGCTCTGGACGCGCAGGCTCGGTGGCCGTGGCTGACGGGCCCAGCCGCTCTGCGGCATGTCGGATCTTCCCAGACCGAGGCACGAGCCCATGTCCCCTGAATCGGCAGGCGGACTCTCAACCACTGTGCCGCCAGGGAAGCCCGTCCTCAATTCTTTTCATTCTTTATTCTGCTCCGTGGCAGTTATTTCCACTATTTTATCTTCCAGGTTATTTATCTGTTCTTCTGCCTTAGTTATTCTGCTACTGATTCCTTCTAGAGAATTTTTAATTTCATTTATTGTGTTTTTCATCATTGTTTGTTTCCTCTTTTGTTCTTCTAGGTCCTTGTTACACATTTCTTATATTTTCTCCATTCTAATTCCAAGATTTTGGATTCTTTCCTATCATTCTTCTGATTTCTTTTTCAGGTAGACTACTTACTTCCTCTTCATTTGTTTGGTCTGGTGGGTTTGTACCTTGCTTCTTCATCTGCTGCATATTTCTCTGTCTTCTCATTTTGTTTAACTTACTATGTTTGGGGTCTCCTTTTCACAGGCTGCAGGTTTGTAATTCCCGTTGTTTTTAGTGCCTGACCCCAGTGGGTGAGGTTGGTTCAGTGGCTCATGTAGGCTTCCTGGTGGAGGGGACTGGTGCCTGTGTTCTCGTGGGTGGGACTGGATCTTGTCTTTCTGGGGGGCAGTGCCACGTCCAGTGGTGTGTTTTGGGATGTGTGAACTTAGTATGATGTTAGGCAGCCTCTCTGCTAATGCGTGGGGTTGTGTTCCTGTCTTGCTAGTTGTTTGGCATGGGGCACCCAGCACTGGAGTTGCTGGCCTTTGGATAGAGCTGGGTCTTAGTGTTGAGATGGAGATTTCTTGTGGAGCTCTTGCCGATTGATATTACGTGGGGCTGGGAGGTCTCTGGTGGTCCAATGTCCTGGACTCGGCTCTCTCATCTCAGAGGCTCAGGCCTGACACCAGCCTGAGCACCAAGACCCAGGAAACTTTTCTAGGCCTTCTGAATGACTCTGGCAGCTCTGTCTCTCTTTGTAAATTCTGATTTCTATTTCTAAGCCACACGAAAGTCTTGCCAATCGCCACCAGCCCTGGCTCTGCTTGTGCCCTCAGTAATGCCGCAGACAGAAATAGCTAATACTTTTACTTACTGGGACGTTTCATGTGTTCTTCATTCCCCCACTGGCAACCTCCAACTTTAACTCATTTGATGCAAAACATTTTTCCCTAAAAAATCTCCAATTTGGCTCTTAGGTTTATCTTATTTGGGTCCCTCATTTTTCTAGGACTGAGTTTTTTTTACGATGATCCCACATTCAGTTGCTATGTTATATAAATTAGAAAGTGGCACCACATATCAGTGGATAAATGACAATAACACCCAATTTTGGAAAATTAAAAATTTAACTGGCTCTCAAAATGAGGTTGAGATGGAATTTTAGCCTCTATGTCAGCACATCTATTCATTTTAAGGTGATAGGATTGTTCTAAAATTAGATGGTGGTGATGGTGGCACAACTTTGTAAATTTACTAAAAAATCACAAAGATTGGAAGAGTAGTTGCAAAGTCAGCATCATGACCTTAAGGCCAATCCACAAAATGTTCTTGTGAGCAGTACTGTGCATGGATTGACAGCCGACAATATTGGGCTTCTAAAATTAGGAGAGTCCCATATGGTTATCTGGATGATCCTACCAGTATGCATAAGACTTTGCAAAAACTATAGAAACATTCACTGAATCTCTGGAAAAATAATCTCTCCAAGTAAAGAAGGATAAGCTTCTGAAGATATTCCACAGCTTGAAAAATAGATATTCACATGACTCAATAGGTAGATCCTGCTGTTTAACTTGCCTTTCTATAATAGAAAAGAGCTTATTCAATCGATTGTGTGTGTGTGTGAAAATCTGAAAAGAGTCACAGCATTTTTCCTTTCATGAGAAGCCATTTAAGACTGAAAACAATTTCTTTGGACATTTAACAGCTCATTACTTTTTAGTGATCAAAAGCAATGAGAGTTTATTTATTAGGAAAAATAGTAATTTTATGTTATTTTTTAATTTGAGATGGAAAATATTAAAAATCTAAGGATAAATGAAACTGGTTCAAAAAGACTCCCAAGAGATGTCATGTGTGGATTTTCTGCTAATTGCTCTGCATTCTTACTTTTAAAAACTCATTTGCCAAGATCTCAATACCCATGGCAGTATGTGAAAGTGATGCTTTAAATTCTTGAGTTACTTTTGTTATCATGTTTAGGCAGTTGAGCATTTTCCAGTTTTTAAAAATACTTCTTCTTACTATACCTGCAATTATATCTCCAATGCATAATAGTTATGGTGGTTTTACTCACTCTTCTCCTCCCTCACAGCCCTTATATTAAAAGCAAAGTGTTTTTTAAAAATACAGCGTTGGGGCTTCCCCGGTGGCGCAGTGGTTGAGAGTCCGCCTGCCGATGCAGGGGACACGGGTTCGTGCCCCGGTCCGGGAAGATCCCACATGCCACGGAGCGGCTGGGCCTATGAGCCATGGCTGCTGAGCCTGCGCGTCCGGAGCCTGTGCTCCGCAACGGGAGAGGCCACAACAGTGAGAGGCCCGTGTATCGCAAATAATAATAATAAGTTTTATATACTTTTGATATTTTCCATACGAAATGTTAAAAAATAGATAGTTATTTCCTAATTACATCTTTGCTCTTTAGAAGCTTTGTGGACTTGGGCAAGATGTTCTACCTCTTTGAATTTCTAGTCCTGTAACTGAGTAATGCTATAATAAGACATAACCTATAGAAGTTGTAGAAAGATCAGAGGTAGTACTATATATGTAAAAACTATAGCACAGTACCAACCCTAAAGTCAGTAAATGGTACACATGATTTAATTCATGAATCTTTGCAAGGAGGCATTTATACTTTTAAATGAGAATTTGATGACATATGTAGATCCCCAAATACAGTGTCATGCTTACAATAGTCATGGAAGTATAAATTTGAATTCCTAGCACTCTTTGGCTTGCTCTAACCAACCACAATCAAGGATTATCTGAAAAGCGTGCTGAAAGAGGCCCTTACAAGTACACTACCTGGATATCCATGTCCTTTGATACTCCAGGGACATTGGAGTATCATTATGTATTTATCTAGAGGTGCTGATTGTAGATATTTATTTCGTCATGCATCGCATTCACTGATACCTTTGTACGGTTCATATTCACACATTTCTGACTGTCCTCCCATTAAGGATCTTATAGATGGAAAGATTCTGAAATTCATTTGAGCTTCTTGTTTCTCAGTTGCAATTTCTTTATAAAAGGCATTATTTTAATCACCCTCATCAGCTATGAGGAAAGGTAGGCCCTGTATTTGGTAATTCTAGAAAAGCCAATGGAACACAGAACAAAGAGATCCTTGAGAATAACTTCTCTCCAGAATTAGCTCACCACTAGTGGTGTTCAGAAGAAATGGTTTCTTTTTTATTGTCTTTTTCTCCTATTTTTCCACAAATATATGGGAGTTCATAGATATGGCATAAATGATTATGCTGTGATACTAGGCAATAATACTTTCTTTCAAAACTTGAGATCAGTTGTACATTCTTGCCTTTCTGGAGTTAGAAGATCAGGTTAGGACATAGACTAAAACCAATAAGCAAGTGATTATTACAATGTGATGTATAAATCACTGTGCTGCTAAATCTTGGGTTATCCACTCTCATTCATTCATTCACCAGGCATTTATTGCAAAGAACTCTGTGAAGGTTTTCCTATAGACTAGGCATTATAGACACAGCAATAAAAATGTTTAGATGCTTTCATGGAGTTTATAATCTAGTAGGAGGCATAATTAAACACAATGATAATAACAAATGCAGAAATCACACACATGTTTCATTAACTACACTTTTTGGCATGTGCTGTGTAAGAAGGAAGCCAGGTTACATTGAGGATCTATATCAAGGGTACTTAAAGCCAACCTGAAGCCTAATTCATCACTGAGACTGTGCCAGTTATTTGACTGTTGGCACCCAGATCCATCTTCTGATGGTCCAGTGCTCTGCTCTTCACTGTAAGAGGTACTGACCTAACAGATCCTGTATCATCCAGAGTTTGGCTGAGTTCAGCTAATGGGAGACAGCGGCTGGGGGGAAGGAGAGTCCAAGTTACGTTACTCATCTCCCTTCTTTTCTACCTCAAGTGGCATTTCTGTAGCAGCTGAACCTCCTCAGTGTCTTCAGCTCCCCCTTATTTCATTTGACTTCTTGTGATTCTGACTTTTTAGTGAACTCCAGGATGACCATGGCTCCAGTAATTCTGCATCTTCCCTTTCTCTCTTTGCTTAGTGGCAGTAGAAACTTCCTTTTGTTGTCAATATTTAGGTTGCCTCCGCTGTTTGGCTTCTCAGCATTTTCTATCATCTTTGTTACCACTGCCTTGCATTACATTTCCTGTTTTAAATAATCAGAGTGATATCTGTTGTCTTAGTAGGTCCTTGGACAGTTGAATTGAGAGCAGAGAGAATTTTTTATTTTTGGTTGAATCTTTTCAAAGCACTGTGCTAAGAATTTATTAGGAAAGGAATGTTACACAAAATAAGAAAATAGTCAAAGGAAAGGAACAAGCGATCTCTAAAGAAGAAACACAAATGACCAGTTAATTACCTGAAAAATGTTGCATCCTATAAATTATAGTGAGACATCATGTGATGTCCATCAGATTGGCAAAGATTTTAAAAACATAGAACGATAATACCCTTTATTGGCAATGGTGTGAAGGGGCACAGTCATATAGTTCTGGTCAAATTGCTACAATCTTTTTTGAAGTAATTTAGCAATTGAGAACAGAGAGAATTTGAAAGCAAAGAATTTTTCTCTAAAGGGTCCTATTTAAAAAAAAAAAAAATTACAACTTGCATCCAACATAGTTTGGATAGCAGAAGAACTGGGTGTGAGAGCTTGGCCAGTGTGGTATCATAGAAGGTGAAAATCACTATGGAGAAGAATAAAGGAGGTTGAGGAATAGAGGAGGAAATTAGAGAAAAACATGCTCAGTGAAGGCCTGACTCTCTTGGGGCATTTGAGCAGATTTGAGGCAGATGGTGAGTGAGTCCAGCATTCAGATATAGGGGGGTGGGGCAGGGGGTAGGAGAGCGTGTCAAGAGAGGGAAGAATAAGTTCAGTGACCCAGAGGTGAGTCTGCCTGTGGTGAGTTCAATGAGTTCAACAGCAAGGAAGCCATTGTGACTGGGAGTAGTGGAGTGAAGTGGATCATGGCTGGAGTAAAAGGAGATGAAATCAAAGAGATCAAGAAGAGGCCTTACGTTTGCATTTACATAGCTTCTCTAAGACTTTTTCAAACATTGAGATTTCAGTTTCCTTTTATATAAAATGGGGATAATAATATCACTTACCTCACAGGCTAATAGTGAGAATGACACGACAAAGTGCTTAACATAGACCAGACACATAGTAACGATGTCAATTTTAAAATAATAATAATAACAATAACTTATTATTATTATTGCCTTTTCTGGGTTTTCTCTTCCCTTGGTGCTGCCCTCCCCAAAGGAGATGGGTTTGCCTCGGTCCACACAACTTACCTTGGAAGATGATTGTTGACTTTTAGGGCAGAATCAGCGGCTCTAAATCAAAGCAGAACTTGCTGTCTCACCTGAGAATGAAACTAACTTAATGGATTACTGCTGTATTCATCAGAGGTAAATGGTGCCAAGTATAAATTGTCACTTGCCACCTGCCTCTACAAGGATTAGGTCACTAGCCACTGCAGTCGCCGATCTTCAACACGCCCTGGAAGAAGTTCAGGGCAGAGATCAGGAGGGAGGCACTCTGTGCTCTGGGAAAAACTGGCACAACAGGTCATCAGATAGAGATTTTCAGGAGAAGATTTTATGAGCCCAAATTCTTGCATCTCCTCCTACCTAGAAAAGCACTAAAATCATTAACGGTGACATCTGTTCCTCATGACAAGCAGCAAGCCTCTGCCAACGGGTGCTTGACTGCATGTACCCCCCCTCACTAAAATCAAGTATAACACTGACCTTCCCCTCTACCCTTTTGTAACCGGTACTTCAGAGCTATCTGAGATGCTCTATCCCGGGCTATAGTCCTCATTTTGCCCCAAATAAAACTTAACTCACAGCTCTCATGTTGTGCATTTTTTTTTCAGTTGACAATGGTAAATTCCTTTGAGGGCAGAGGTCGTGTCTTCAATGACTTTATATCTGAAGAATCTAGCAACGAGGCTATAGTAAAGTCTTAATGTTTGTGGAATGAAAGATGAATGTTCTCATCCACCCAGGCTATCTCATTTGGGGAAACAATAAATTTGAAGTTGCCAGACTTCACTCATACATAACTGAAGCAAAAAGTCTTACTCATGTTGGGATATTTCTGGGTCAGTGAATCTGATTTCTCCAAACCACAGTAAAGCCACATCTATAAACAAAGGCAATCTGAATGTTTAGGCAGTTATTCAAATAGTGATCACTATTTATGCGAGAATGATTCCATTCTTCTTACTCCGTTTTCATGACAGTCGGATTTCTTTTTTTTTGCCTGAATTATTCGTTTCTCAAATTTATTAGTCACCTACTCTGTACAAGGCACTGTTCCCAGTACTGATTGCCTCAATTATCTGTTTGATTTTGCCTGTGAAAATAAAGCCAAAGAGATACTGAAAATCCACTTTCACATTCCAAAGTCCTTATTTAAAAAATCAGCAGTTGGTTTGTGTTCAAGTGTTACTTTGTAAGTGCCCCTCATCTGTTTCCTTTATTTCTGGGGCACTCACTTTAATATGTTCAGATCACTAGCTATTCCTGCTGTGTAACTTTCCACCTACCTACCTCGGGTCTGTCACTGTCTTTTACAGGCTTTTAAGCTCTCTGCAGAACGATCAAATAATTAATGGTATTAAAGATGTCGCAGTAAAATTGTTATCTATGCTGGAAATGTTACTTGAGTGAAGAAAAGGAGAAATTTTTAATTGGAAGTCTTGTAGCTGGAAACCTTGACAGGGCTGGGGATTTGTGTTTCTTTTTATTTATTGGAGTTAATGCATTTTAGTTTAGGCAGTATGTGTTTCAAAATTACAAGGACGTTTCTGTATCTTGTAGGTGTCCTTCGGAGATTTGAAAGCAGAATCTATGCTTAACCAAATAGCTTTTGAAACAAGGGGGAATGAAGAGTTTCTTAACAGGGGCCAGGCAGTTTTGAAGAAAGCAGCAACTGTGGGGTTTTATGAAGGGTCCTGTAGACCAACTCCACAGCTTCCTAACCATAAAATTATTGTATGCAAATTACATAATTTCTTTCCCCTCAGTACTGTAAACCTTAAAATGGTATTGATATTCTTTCCTTAAATGTTGAAGTAGATTCAATGAATCATCGAACAGTATACCTAGTTTACAATGGATTAATTTTAGTCTGACTTCTTTTCCCTCTTCCTTTCATGCCACAATGAAAAAGGGATGAAATGTGATTGTGAATGAAATTTGGGAATTCTCAGTACTCACCCCATTTTGAAACCAAAAACTTCGGTTATAAATCTCCTAGAGTTCGTAAAGTTCATCTCCATTTTTAACATGAGCTGCACATATACAGATTCTATCCAGCAGTCTTCACCATAAATGCAGGTATGCTATACCCATTTTATAGACCAGGACTCTGAGGTTTAGATAGTCTAAGTTACTTCCCGAAAGTCATTCTGTGCTTTGGCAGCAGCACTGAGTATTTGGGATTCCTGACACGAAAGCCTATTCTCGTGAATTGAAAGGACATTGTGAAGTTCTTGATGAATGTCATGAAGAAGTTACTCTCAGTTTAAACACCCTACAAGTTGATTTCATTCCTACAACTTCCTTAGTTCTCACACAAACCTTCCCACCAGGAATTATTATCCTAAGCTCACACTATAAGAAACACTAGCGCAATGTCTTTGCTTGTGCATTCTGGAGTCAGACTGCTTGGGTTTGACTCTGGCTTTGCATTTATCAATTAAGTGCCTTGGGCAAGTTGCTCAACCCCTATGTGCTTCAGTTTTATCATCTGTAAAATGGAGAAAATAACAGTACTAGCCTAAGTGAAGTCTAATGGTTTTTTGAATATGCATAATTGATAAGCTAGGAATTGTGGTGAGTCCTTCTAAGCTTCATCTCATTTAGCTATTATCATATTTGTTTTTATCATATACTATTTTTATTATGTGCTATTTTATCATGTACTATTTCCTTTCTTATGGTGAGGAAAATCAACAGCCTCCTTTGGCAAATGAGAATACTTCACCCCATAAAGCTGGCTTAGAGGGCCTCATATCCACGTCTTTTTGTCCCCAGAACTCATGTTCTAAGCACTTTGAAATCTCTTCTCAGAACAAACTTCCAAACTATGCTGGACCAGTAGAGGAAGCAAGGAGGTGGACATACCTATTCGTGTTGTCTTTTTCCCTTTATTATGTCACATGCAAGTGTTATCTCCATCATTCCAACGTCTCTGCCAGAACAGCTAATTTATACCCCATTCATTCAGATCAGATGCAAGCCAAGGATGGAATTACTGCATATGTGCCCTTGGAAACTCTAATGAAAGAGCCTAGCTTTCTTCACCTATGAATATAAGGACTCAAGGCAGGTACAAGCAGCAATTCTCTGTATGCTCCTAACCTCCTGCAGGGACCAGACTTGTCTGCAAAGCAGTTTGTTTTTAAAGCAGTTTACAAAGGAAGAGTTTGCTCCTTTTTTCAAGTGCTTCCTTTTTCATGCTGTTGGTGGACCACTGAACAGTTGGAGGAAATGAAATGTGCATGCTGTCTGGGAGACCTCCAAATGCAGCAATCCCGAGGCCTGAAGGTAGCATCCCCTCGTGGCTCGGGTTTCTGCAGAATGATCCCACTGAGATGACAGTGGAGATGTGAAGATTTGAACAGCGTGAGTTCCCTTCTGCTCTCTCCCAAGCTAGGGAATACTCTGTACGGAGGGACCTCAGGTTGATTGACAGAGAAAATGCAACTCAGTTAAAAAGAGCATTTTCCCTCTTCCTGCCTTTTAGTGGATGGGCCACCCTTAACATCAATTCAGATGGTCCTTCTCATCTTCAAAGTAAAGTTTTCAAAGGTGTAAGAAATCTTAAACCTATTTTATGCCTAAATATTTTCCAGCCAAAGTTCTGCAGTGGGTTTGGGGCAGTGGGTAGGGGGAAGAAGAGGGGGGTTTTGAGGGGGCAGGAGAACTGCCTTCTGTGAGCTTATGTTTACTTCTAATTCCAAGTATTGCCTCTTTCACCCCCAAGCCATGCACTTCGAATGTCTGCAATATGTAACAGCCTAAGTATAGAACCCAAGGGGTGAGAAACATAAGTGATGGGGAGACAGGGTAGAGGGGGCTTCACTGAAACACAGATTGGCAGTTTGTTTCAAAATGTAGAGGTGTGGTCCTCCACTTCATTTGACAGTTCAAGAAACCGGCATCTTCTCTGTTACCCAAAACAAGATTTCATAATGAAACACTAAGGGCTTTAGAATAAAAATGGAGTTTGAATATTAGCTCTTCTGTGACCTTGGAAACCTTCACATGACTCAACTTAAATTTCTACATATATAAGATGGAGCAAGGAATACCACCTTTTCAGGATTGTCATAAAGCTAAAATGAGATAAGATATATAAAGTACCTGGTCCATAAGAGGCATGCAATTAACATTAGCCAAACTGTACCCCAAGCTCCATTTTCTCCCTTGAATCCTCCCCCTACCCCTAGCACACAGACCTGGAATTCTACTTCCACCATTGAATTAGCATTTATTAGCTTTGTGATTTCGGGCAACAACTTAACCTCGACCTCACTGAGCCCTAGATACTATAGCTCTAAAATAAGGATAGCAATATCTCCTCATGGATTTTTGTGGGGGAACAGACAAGGCAAGAAAAGTGAAGCCATTGCTTTGTAAGCCAAGAAGCAATACATACTATGTTTTTATTATCATTGTAGATTTTGTTTTGCTTCAATGATGATAATGATAGCCAGCACTCTGGTACAGATAAAACATTCATTGAGTCCTTCTAAAGATTTTTATAAACATAAATCACAAAAGTTCTATGAAGATGGCTTTACTAATTTTTTTTTAGATAAAGACTGAGTTTTAGATAGTTTAACTAACCTTCCCACGGTCACATCACTAACACGTGTTACAGCTGAGATACAACAATCTAATCATGATCTGAAAGCCACTAATCTAGACTACCTTCCACTTTCTAGGAACTTGAATTCATGTTAGTTAGCCAGTTAAACTATAGCTGTCTATGTCTGTATTCTTACTGCCATTCCACTGAAGTTGACATTCTTTGGGATGTATAGGAGCAAGAAAGTATGCTGGACATTTGTTGAATAATGGATCATAGGGGATTTATACTGGCATTGTGGCAGTACGGTATCCATATTCTAAAGATGATCAAGTTACCTGGGTCAAGCAGGTCTCTGAAGTAGCTAACTTTTGGAGGCATTATTGAGAAGGAGGTATAAAGATAGATTCTAAAGTTTAATTGTGCTTCTCCCTCTTGTCGTGAACGTTGGATTCTTTATTGACCCTTGTTACAATTTTGTCACTACTGGCTTTCTGAAACCTTGGAATAACTTGGCACAGTGGTGGAAGTTATAAACCCCCCCACCCCCGGCTAAAGGAGTTTTCTCACACGTAGAGATGACACTAAAATGGTCTCTCTCATCTATATAAGCTCTCCTATTTCGCATGAGCAACATGAGGTTTGAAAGAATGCCGTTTTCATCAATATGCATGATATGATCTTCAGAGTTTGGTCAGTGTTTGCAGGAATGGGAATTGTGAAATATTTATGCACCTTTGATAAGCACACACACCTTTACAGTTGCTATCGATTAAACGTTTGAAATAAATCTCTCAGCTTGCTGGTCTTTTCACTTGGCTTATTTTTTTCCTCTGCCAAGTAACATGTCCACTAACAGGACCATATGCTGCTTCTCAGATCATTGTCCAATGTAAGAAAACACAGAGATAGAATGGACATATCTCTATAGCTCATATTTGGAATCTCTGGGATTTTTTTTTTTCTAACAGGGATAGTTTATGATAGGGGAGTGACTCCTACAAGGCTGATTGCAGCATACAAAATCACTGTAAGAATTACCTCCTTCTTTTCTTATGTTATAGCCTTCACCAGTAATTTTTCAAAATCTCCCTGGGTCTCTCTCCAGCCTCCTTTTTAGTCATTAATGCCTGCATGCCCCCTCACAGTAGAGTCTGGTACTGCCAATGAGGTTATAGTTCCCTTATATATATATGGCTGTCTGATCAAGCTGTTTCCTTTGTCCTGAATGATCCCTTCAAGGGACTTCCCTTGTACTTTCACTTACCTGGGTAAGTCATGCACCTTTGATAAGTACACTCACCTTGAAGAATCAGCCCAGGTTTACTGCTTTCAGAGTTGGCTATCAGAGCTCCTTCTCTGTGTTCTAGTCACACCCTGTGTTTGTTCCTCCCGCTGTCTTGGTTATTTGTTTTCTAATTTCAAAGCCTCTAATAAGGCAAAGGGCCATATTCATTTTTAGGATGCGGGGGCCATTGCTGAACTGAACTTCTCTACCTGCATTATCAGACAATGTAATTGGCCATATATACATTATGCATCTGCATAATCTTGTTTTCTTTCCCAGTTTTGTTGTCCTGGATTGAAGCACCACTCAGTCTTCACTTTCTCCATCTGGCAATTCCTATAAGACTCAGCTCAGGCATCTCTTTCTCCTAGAAATCCTCATTTTCCCCCTTTCCCACCCCAGTCTTATTGAGATCCCTTTGTCTCAGATCTTGTTTGCCCTCTGAAAACCTCAGACTTAAGACAAGCAAACCAGTGATTACGAGATAGATAAGAACTCCAATAGCGTTGCTAAGGATATGGATCAGGACATTGATCTCTGTACCCCTCATATTTGTTGCAATACCTGCTCTTGATAAGCCACAAGAACTCAGTGGACATGTGTTAAATGTATATGAATGGATGAGTAAGAGGAAAACTGTATGAAAGATAGCTTCTCAGTACTCAGTCATAACACTCTTTGAAAACTTGCTGAATAAGAGTAAAAATGCACAACTTATATACATTTTAACTATTCAATCAACATTTCATGATCACCTGGATCACCTTCTTAACTACCTTGCCAAACACTGACAGTTATTGGATATTTTTTCCATGTAGATAAAGTGGTGTTCAGGGGAGGCACTTTGTTTTCACTTGGAAATTGTTAATATGTAGCAAAATCAGTGATTTTTTTATAATAGGAATGCAGATGGAGCCTAGAGGTTAAGTGACCATATACTTTATCATTGAAATACTTTGGAAACAGAAGAGGTCATTATTAACAACTAAAATGTTGGAACAATTGGCATAAACCTGAATCGACCAGGCAAACTGTGATGAAAGTTTACACTATCTAGAGAGAAAACACAATGTTTTTATGACTGTCCTTCTGCTGACATGAAGTTCAATGTCCAAAGGCAATGTGATGGATAATCCTATGAAGATCCTCTCATCAGAGGTTTTTACCTAAGTGTCTGAGGTACCTATGAACCTGACTGTTAGGTATTTCTCTTAGTTACTCACTCTTGCTATGCATCATTACTGTAGTTTGATAGATTCCTTCCTGCAGAACTATATGTATAAAAGAATGTCTAGGGACTTCCCTGGTTGCACAGTGGTTAAGAATCTGCCTGCCAACGCAGGGGACACGGGTTTGATCCCTGGTCCGGGAAGATCCCACATGCTGTGGAGCAACTAAGCCCATGTGCCACAGCCCATGTGCCACAACTACTGAGCCTGCACTCTAGAGCCTGCGAGCCACAACTACTGAGTCCTCATGCCACAACTACTGAAGCCCATGCTCCGCAACAAGAGAAGCCACCTCAATGAGAAGCCCGCGCGCCGCAACAAAGAGTAGCCCCCACTCTCTGTGACTAGAGAAAGCCCGCGTGCAGCAAGGAAGACCCAATGCAGCCAAAAATAAACAAAAATTAAAAAAAAAAAAAAAAGAATGTCTACTTTGTTGCTGTTCTTCTGCCTTTCCCCTTTCAGAGAGTATGGAAAGAGTAGAGTATGCATATACCTTGTTGGCTGTGCCAGAATCACCCTACACCCTGGAAGAAAAAGGTGTGGTTGCATGTGTGTGTATGCACACGTGTTGAATTGTGTACTGATGTTGTAAGCTAAGAAGAAAAACAACTGGTCTTAAAAGGAGAATAAATCCTGCTTTCCCCTAGATTTACCAAAGTCACAGTCTAAACAATTATAGCAAAATGTCTTTAGAAGCCACCCTTCCCCTGGGGGAGAAAAATAGAAGAAATAGCGAACCCTACTGCTCTGTAGAATTTTTTTTTTAATCTGGAGAAAATTGGTGCTGAATAATGAGTAGGTTGTTTATAGATTTTCTCTTTTGCAAAAACGTCTGCAATAATTCTTCTCTCCGTAATTATGCTCCCAGCTAGTCCCCTCTTACATGGAATCTGGACTTTACCATGTGTCGTATTCTGGCCAATGGGACGACAGAAAACATGGCCCAGTATTTGGTGCTTGCCCTTTTCTCCTACACTTGGGTGTCCTGTAACCAATACCTTGTGAACAGGTATGAACTGGCCTTCTGAATGATGGGACACACATTGTTAAATCATCTCTATTGCTCAGCTAACATTCAGTCAATCATCACATATGTTTGGAAGCCGTGTTATATCATCCAGTCCCAGCTGAGCCAGCCCACATAAGAAGAATCACCCAGAAGATCCATAGAATCATAAGAAATTTTAAAACGTGATTGTCTTAAGCTGCTAAGTTGTGGGTTAGTTTGTTACATGGAAAAACCAACTGAGGGCTTCCCTGGTGGTGCAGTGGTTAAGAATCTGCCTGCCAATGCAGGGGACACGGGTTCGAGCGCTGGACCAGGAAGATCCCACATGCTGTGGAGCAACTAAGCCCGTGTGCCACAACTACTGAGCCTGCGAGCCACAACTACTGAAGCCCACGTGCCTAGAGCCTGTGCTCTGCAACAAGAGAAGCCACCCAATTAGAAGCCCGCACACCACAACGAAGCCAAAAAGAAAAAAGAAAAAGCCAACTGATAAAGAAATAGGTACTTTAAAAAGGAGTTATGGTAACAAAAATCTAAAACACATAGCATTGGCTTTGGGACCAGATAGGTGCAGAGGCTGAAAAAGAAGTCAGGAGAATTTTAGGAAATGCTGAAAAACGCAGCAAGAAAACTATTAGATTCTTAGTGGAATCCATTAAAGTCATGAGGAAAATGCTATAGCAAACTGGTAGTCAACCAGTTATACTGTGGTCAATCAAGTTGTATAGTAGACAAAAGTTTATAAAATATCGATAGTAACAGAAAAGGTTTTTTTAAAAATCCCCTAATTAATTTGTAGACTTTGGTTAAGAAATCTTCCAGACAAAATGTTAGAAGTGTCAATTGGCTTCTTTTAGTGAAATATGATACAGTACAGGAAAAGAAATATGAGCTAAAACAAAACAATAATAACAAAAAATAAATATTCATTCTGTAAGCATTGTTTAATGCAGTTTTGAAATAGAAGGCTTACTGGGTTGCACAATAAAACTGTTTCTTAATTAATGTCTATCAAACAGTAGAAGAGTTTCAGAGTATAAAGTGACCTAGAGTAGAAGTCAGCAAACTATGATGATGGACCAAATCCAGCCTGCCACCTGTTTTTCTAAATAGATTTATTGGAACACAGACATGCCTATAGTTCATGTATTGTTTATTTGTTGGTTTCTCACTAGAAAGACAGAATCAAGTAGATGTGACAGAGGGCATAAGACCCACAAAGCCTTTTTTATCCCTTTATAGAAAAAGTTTGCCAACCCCTCTCATGGGGTAAAGATCAAATAGAGGGTGAGACTGCCCTTTGTTAAGACATCTAAAAGATTTAAGATGGTACCTCACAGACCAACTTGACTAGAATTTAAGAAAATCTTTAGGGCAGTGTCTTAAAGTAGACTGATATACTGAAAAAAAATAGACATTTCTCAAAAAGAATAATAGATATGGCTTTTGGAGACATGGACTGGACTCATAGGAAACGTACAAAGTATTAAAAGATAATTTTATGATAAATTAGGAGTTTGGCATTAAAATATATACACTACTATTAATAGATAACTAACAAGGACCTACTATATAGCACAGGAAACTATACTCAATATCTTATAATAACCTATAATGGAAGAGAATGTAAAACATATATATATATTTTATATATATTCAGTTATATATATATATAACTGAATCACTTTACTGTACACCTGAAACTAACACAACATTGTAAATCAACATATATTTCAATAAAAAAATTTTAAAAAAACATTTTATAGTTGAAAGCATCATCAACATGGATAAAATTGACTTAACAGTTGTAATTAAAAAAGAAGTCTCAGATACCCAGCAGATGAGAAAGATACTGAGCTGAAAATATGCAATACTTCTTGTAGAAAACAAAGGATTTATCAAGGGATGATCCAAGAACCCAGAGGCAGAGTCAAGAGCAGTGGTGAACAATGAACAAGGCATCATGTACATAAAGTAGAACCTGGCTCATTTCCCACCTTTGGAGCAAGAGGATCTGGCAACAGGTAACCAGGTGGATTTTAGAGTAGCTATGGACCAGTGACTTCTATCTATCTCACATTCCTCCCCTATCTAAATAGTATCTCCAGTCCAGTTATCCTTTTCAAATTTAACCAGATATGTTAGGTATATGGGGGTACAGATAATGTGTCTTTTCAGTTCATAGTCTCCTGATTGAGAGAAGCTGAAACAAGAATTTCATTTGAATTCAGACCTCTTACAGAGCGTGATTAACTGATTCTATAATTGTAAGAGGTTTTTGGGAGTCCTGGGATAGGAGAGAGCACATATCGAATGTGAGAAGAATATAAAGGATTTTTGGACAGAAGGCAGACAGTAGTAGACAACAGAAAATGGCCACAGGATGTCTACTGCTTTTTCTATCAGAGAGTGGCAACTCTTTTCCCTCTCCCCTAATGTGGGCTGCCCTTGTGACTGGCTTTGACCAAAAGAATGTGCTGAAAGCGACAGGGTATATAAGTCCCCAAGCCCGGGAATCAAGTGAACCTTAAGAATCTGCTCCCCATCTGGGAAAGTGTCTACCACCTGAATCCAGGTTAACCTTCTAGAAGAGGAGAAACCACATGGAATGAGGTTCCAGATGTCCTAGCCAAAGCCCCAGGCAGGCGAGTGAACCACGGTGAGAATAGCTGAGGCCAGCTCAGGCCAGAAGAGATACAAAGCTATAAGCGCAGCAGCACAACTTGCTAATGCACAAAACTGGGATTAAATTAAAGGGTTGCTGCTTTCTGCCATCACAGGGTCACCTTATGAGGAGGCATTCAACTTAGAAATGTTTCTGGAACTCTTTCTGGTTGCATGTTCTAGCTGAATAATAGCGGGGCATCTTCTACATGCCAGGCACTTTACATACATTATCTCTAATTCTTACAATTATAGTGCTAAGCAGTCTATAAATGATAGCTATTATTATGCATCACACTCTGTGGTAAATGCTTTACATCATTATCACATTTAATCCTTAAAATCACTTCTATGATAGGCATTATTAACCCAACCTCACAAAGAAAGCAACAAAAGCATGCAGACCTTAAATAATGAACCCAAACACACAGAGTTAGTAAATGGCAGACCAAGGATTTCTGTTTGGATCTATTATAATCTAAAACCTACTTTCTTTTTACCAGTACTACTCTGTATCTTGGCAGATGGAAATCCTAGGTAGTGAGAGTTCTTTGTCAGGTACATATAAACACCGACAATGGATTATTTTCAACTTTGTTCTCAGACGTGCCTTTCTGGAAGCAAAGGGAAACATCGAAGAAGCTGTCCACACTCCTTAGTGACTTCTTCCAAGAGCAATATTGACTTTCCAATGTCTTTCCCTGGCATGATTCACAACATCAAATGTATCCATCCCTGGAAGGAGCCTTTTGCATCACTGGTTTTCAAGTTATCTCTTGGGTTCTGTCATGTTGGGAGTGATGGGGCGATGGAATGGACAGAGTCTCTGGTCCTGTCTTTCACCTGTTTCAGTCATAGAAACTTCACATCTATGTGTTCTATATAATTACGGTACCTTGAGAAGAATAGCTTAATATAAGAATTCCTCTATTAAAAAAACAATCAAACAAGCAAAGCCAAGTAATTCTGCTTTATGCAGTTTCCCATAGTATAGATGAGACCACTGGGCCCTGAGAGGGGAAGCCATCTTCCAAAGGCCTTCAAAGATAGAGCTATGGTAGAGGTAGAACGCTCAGAAATATTGCCTTTTTTTCCTTATAGGACGTGCTGTGAGGCTGTTAGTAGGTGAAATTCCCAATAATCAATCTTTGGTGTACACAAAGATTCTGTTTAGTGTCCCTTAAGCCCAAAAGAGTTAGCTGGATATTTAAATAATGTATTACCACGGCCTGTATTGAGGATGGGATGATGGATGAAACCAATTCTAGATTCATCAGAATTTTACTTGGGACACCTTTGGACCAGGTCATGGCCGTGTTTAGGCCAGTTCACTTAAATAGTGACCTCTGGGATTAGAGGCATCGCTAAGACATTAGACAGAATGAACTTGCGGACGCTGTCCTGAGCATCGTAGAACGTTTAGCAGCATCTCTGACCTTTTCCCACTAGATGCTAGTAACATCCCACCCCGTCTCAGTTGTGACATATCCAGACATTGCCAAATATCTCGTAGACTACAAGACCACATTCAGTTGTGAACTACTCATTTGATGTAGGCACTAAAATAATTTATTTGATCATCACTTTTTAGCAGTATCCAAAAGAAAACTAAATTTACAATCCAAAACAATAAACAGTATTGCACTTATCATAGAAAGCAAAAACAGAACTTGAGTCAAGACTAATGCAGCTTTTAGAGTGTTTGGTTTTTAACTGAGTTATAGTAACTGAGTTGTGCAGGCACTGAAGTGTTTGTGGATGTTTCAAAATGACCTGCTTTTCATGAACATCAAATTTTTGATCTGCAGAAAAAAATGGATTGATAGCTGATATCAAATTTGATCCAAGATCCTGGATATAAAAAAAAAGTTTTCTTGCTATAAAATTTTAGCTGCGTGTCACTTACATTATATTATGTCACATCTCACAATGACATATTGCAATGTAAGTCACATAATAGACAACTGCAATTCATAACTTTCTGAACAGGGAGAGTCATTCTTTACAGAGAAGCTTCCCAAGGGGAGGGAAGGAATCCCTCTGCTGAGGTCACTCATAGCACTGATACTGCTGGCCTATTTGTGACTTATCTTCTCATCCTGTCTGTACTATTTATTTTTCCAACTTACCTTCCTTTTAAAACGGACCTTCCTTCACATCTTCTGATTGTGATGGAGCTGTCAATCAAGTGGCTTGTCCCCAGTGGAAGGTGGGGACTTACCCAGGCTGAACCAACAGGGATCTCAGGGCTGCTACTAGCCTAAGGTTGCATTTGTGTGAATTAAAATATGTATTCATCTTTTTGAAGTTACAGCCTCACAGAGTTCAAGGGCTTGGTGATGAGATGGTGCCTTTCTAAAAATGAGACAAAGGAGACTGCGCTGGGATCATAGCTTCTCAAGGGAAGTGTGTGCTGGTTTTCAGTTGTCATTCCTCCCAGGGCTGAGGGCCTTGCACAGGGAGCAACTCATACAACTGTAGCCCTGAGAACATTTCATCTCCGTAAATACAGAGAATGGCTTTTGAGTCACATGCTCATCTCCTAGGTCAAACAGGGACCCCATTGTTTTAAACCAGGAATTGATATGAAACCTGGCATAGAGAAGATCTCTCATTTACAAACACCAAGCTGTGAGATCTGTATAGGTCTACCTTGTCTGCAAGCTTTCTTTCCCACTCTTTGGAGAGAATGTACAGGGAAGGCAATATAGCACAGAGAAAGAAAGCAGAGGAATAGTGCTAGGGAAAGACAGGGACCTATAACATCTTTGGGGCACCTGGATCTGGTCATGATAAAAGCCAGTTAAACTCTGGACTTTTTGTTATTTGGGCCAGTTTACATTTCTTGTTTAGGTAATTTGAGTGGGTTCTGTCACCTGTAAGCAAATAAGTTTTTAATAAGCATATGCACTCTCTCCATCTAGTTTTTTTATTTCTTTTTTTCTTTTTAAGAGAAGTAGTGTAAGCTCTTCACAAGCTCTTCTGTGTGAAGCTACATTAAATGCATGCATTCATTCAACAGTTTCTTACATTTTTTTAAATGCAGCCACCATCTATTGCTCTTCCCTTTGAGCCCATGCAATATACTCTAAGGTCACATAGTTTGTTTTTTAAACTCCTTGGAACACTGTAAGTAATGCCTGGATGTACCCATCTTAAGAGGAGACTCGGGCTGAGAAATGCAATACTTATCAAAGTTCAGCTAACAAGCGATGCAGCCCATAGTCAGAACCCAGTCTGGGAGATGGCTTCCCTACCTTGTGTGACTGTCTCTGTCATTGCTCACTTTCATCATTGTTGCTTCTGAGAGTATTTTATGTATTAGAAGCCCAAGGAAGTCACAAATTTGTCGGATCAAGGATAATAGAATCACAGCTGGAACAGCCCATGCTTCCCCTCTTTCTTCCAATTTTCTCTGCATCATAACTTTTTCCCTTCTAAGCCCTCTAAGAAAACAAACTAATGCATGCCGTATATCAAGAGGCTCAGACCCTCACATTGTAATGTGAATGGTCTTGCTTCTGTAAGCCCAACATCCAATGGACTTAAAAAAGTGGAGCTCGCAGGGACCCAGGGAATTGACTAGTAAATTATGGACTCTACCTGCTTAATCTCCACAGTCTGGTTTTGGCCTTGGTTTCCTAAGTTTCCCCGAATCTCCTAACAAAACTGACTGATGACTTTCCTGACATCTTATTTTGTTCTTTTCATCTTTGCCCTCCTATGGAGCCATAGGTACCCATGGAACAAGCACCTTGGCTGGGTGCTACTCTTAAGAAGGAGAGTCACAGGTGGGAACATCTACATCCCTACTAGTGAGAAGTTTTTTTACGTTTTGGAAATTCCTGCTGCCATATCATCCTCACTAATTTGACGTTTCTTATCCCTTTTTGGGATCAGCTTGAGACCTAGGATACATTTCAGGGAAGGTTTTATATAGCTAGTTTAACCCCTTAAGTTCCATTCTTACCTGCTTCCTTCTTTCCTCTTGTAAGGTCCCACCAGCTTTGCTACTTGGTCCACCTGAATTATGGTACTAAAAACCCCGCTACTCTCCTGTTCTCTACCACCTGCTCATTCTCATCACCCTTCTGAGGAGGAAAGGCCCTGATGAGAGAAACTTTATGATGCTAAAACTCCATGTTCTATACTTACAAACAAGACCCAGCACATACTCCAGTAACGTATTTCCAGGAGAATCTTGCACAGCCAAGATTTGAATTTTAAATTCTCATTTTACAATTCCAACATTGGAAATTGTGCTTTGAGAGAAATAAGTAATTCCTTGTTAATGGTGCTTTGCTTATTTTGAAAGACATTGTATTAAGGGATTAAGCAAGTGAGTAATATAATAAAAACGATGACTGCCTTTGGAAATGTGCTTCTTTATAGCTTTTACTTATAAACTTTGCTTATACTCTTTATACGCAGCATTATTTTTGTACTTAGGTTCTTATTCTTTTCCTCCAGTTCTTTTTAGAAGCTAATGTGCTTTTCTTCAGGTTTATTAATCAGAATACCGTATTGATTGCAATATCTGTGAAATATGGGTGTGTATTATAGTTGAGGGCACATTGTATTTAATTGTCAGCTTTTTAGTGGAACATTATTTTTCGTAGCTGGATATAACGTTCATGATACATCTCATTAACAATATATTATATTTGGTGACATTACAGTTTTAAGGCATCAGATTAGAGTTGAGGCTTTCAATCAGAAAAAGGCAAAGATAGTGTGTTGGCCTGATATGGTTTCAGGCCACTATGATTGGCTTATCTCCATTGCAAATGATTCACTAGACTATATTCAGGTATAGGTCCAATGCCCTAGTTTAAGTCCCTACTTTGTTCTATATGAACATAATAACCCTAGAAATATCCAAGGAAGAAAGGATACTAATCTAGGTACCGGTCAAGTATTTATGTGCCCCTAACTTTAGATCATGTAAATGTCACATCCTATTACTAAAAAGTATGTAAAAACTGTTTATGTGGAATTGAAGTACTACAAAAGTCCCATTTCCAAAAAATAGTAAATATTTCTAAATGCTTTTTCTTTCCTTTTAATGCATTTTAGACTCTTTGTATTAAAAAAAAGTTTAAATGATTTATCTGTTCTCTTTGTCCTAATGCATTGTGTATATATTTGAGTGGTTATGTATGATCATTGAATAGGACAATGCAGCAAGATCTTTCACCTTTTTAATTAGACAGTCCTTCCAGATTTTGGCAACATGTTGACTATCAGTCAGTTTTCGTGGCTTTCATTTTTCCATATTTTTATATCATTTTCTATACCTGTATAGAAAGATATCTTTCTATATCTTCACTAAATTTAGGGTGGAAAGTTGTGCAAGACTGAACCAGGTCTATTAGCCCAATACAAGAGTCATTGTTCTCTTCCTAAGCATAGGAAACAAGTGCTTTACTATGTTTCTTAATAACTCAGTATCATTGTAATGAATTTCAAAGACCATTGTGAGGATCAGACACACACAGTCTAGAATCACACCTGGCATGTAGTAGATGCTCACTAAGCAGGAGGCATAATAATTTTTTGTGTAGGCCTGCAATATCTACAGTAAATCATTTGTTTTAATATTCTTTTTTGATGCTTCCGGGTTTTCTGTAACTAATACTGTGACTATCTTCTCTGATGTTTAGCTATTGGTTTCTAACGTTCTATAGTTGGAAAAATGAAAGCACAGGTGTTTGAAAATTATAAATGAAATATCAACAGTTTTACTGAGCAAATGTTCTAGAAGCATAGTGTAAGGCATTGAAAGGCAGCAGGTGCTACTGGTGAGAATGTAGCTTTAGAAGCTTGGTAGCAAGCTGCATTCTGTACCTGGCAGGTCAGTGAGCATATCTGAGTTTCAATTTCCTCATCTGTAAAATGGCAATAACAATACTCACCCTGAATATATATGGTAATAGATAGATATTATGTAAATTATCTGAAATAATAGGTGCTCAATAAATTTTAGCTATTTTTTTTGCAATTTGATATATAACCCATGCAGAGTAAGAAAGTACAGATTTGTCTTAAAATAACCACAGGACTTTTAAAAAATATCCTAAACAGAGATGTAAGCATACTCTCTAATCTTTATAATTATTTTTTATATTTCTCAATGAAAGTTATTTTGTAAGCAATTCTGTTTTCATGGTATGTAATGTTAGATTATTCCTTGAAAAAAAATGTTCTTACAAAATTAAACATCCATTTTAGAATAAATATTTTAGAAAGACAGAAAAGTTATAAAAGGATTAATATAGAGGTATAGGTTTTCTTCTTGTTTCTTGCCTACCCAGTCAAAATGTGAATTTATACAATTACCTGCGTACATTTTACTTCTCTTTCTTTGGGCAAAAAAGATAATGAATTCTAGATAATTGTCTCTTAACCATTCTAAAACTTTCTTTATTGAACTTTAGCCTACCAACATTCATAACAAAGGCAAGTTTTATGTCAACTCAATATGTTTCAGAATATGGCCAAAGTTATTACTTGTTTGTTTTGTTTGTTTGTTTGTTTTGCGGTACACAGGCCTCTCACTGTTGTGGCCTCTCCCGTTGCGGAGCACAGGCTCCGGACGCACAGGCTCAGCGGCCACGGCTTACGGGCCCAGCCGCTCCGCGCGGCATGTGGGATCCTCCCGGACCGGGGCATGAACCCGCGTCCCCTGCATTGGCAGGCGGACTCTCAACCACTGCACCACGGGGGAAGCCCCAAAGTTATTTTTTATTTTTAAGATTTAAAACTGTGCACTGAGAAAAAAAAATTTAAATGTATCTATTACTGATGTACATAATGTGTAGATCATGATGTTTACATCGATTCACTTCCTAGGGCCATTAGTAAACTTTGTGTGCATGCATGAGTGTGTGTGGAAAAACCTCTTCAAAGTGTGAGACGCATTGTTTATCCTATGAAAAGCATCAAGAATCGATGCAGATATAATCAAAATATGAAGAACTACTTCACTAATTTATTTTTGGGAATCAAGCAAACTCTTATGATCATAGAGTTTGTGAATCTCCACAAAATGTCTCACTACATTTTTCTCTTAAAAACATTTTTGGTAATTCCCTATTTCTCCTTTAAGTAAACTATTCATATAGCTGATCATTCTTCCTTAACTTCGACAGGCACCTCTACCCAAAACTGTGTCTTATCTCTGCAAAAGTTAGTTCAAACTCTACCTTTTTGAGAGATTTTTCTGTAAATCAAAACTGAATCCAATAATTAAATACCTTCATAAAACTCTTAACTTTCCTTGTCTCCAGCCTTAGAAGATAAGCAAGACTTACCAATTCTGAACTATTGGAATCATGTATCATACATGATTGAGTTATTTTGATGTAGGGGAATAATTTAATTCTATAACATGTCCAGAAACCTGCTCAATGAGTTATATACAACCTATAATATTGTAGAAGCATATCTTTTAATAATACTATCCAGTATTTTAATGTGGATGAGATTTGGTACAATAATTTCTAATGTAAAGATCACTTCCATTTGCATTATTTCTTTTGAAGGTTGATAAAGACAAAATACATAGAGTATCTAAGTTCAGGTACTGCCCTTGACATTTATCCTACATTCTTTCATTTGCTCATCCCAGCAATTTTGTTTTGACATAGTTAAACACGGTCTGTTACAGAAAGTTAAAAGCCTTGTCCAAAGTCACATCTTCGTTAATTGGTGGATGTGGGATTTGTCTGATTTCAAAGTTTGTACTATTTCTCCTAATACCATGGGTTTGCACGCTCAGTATGTTAGAATAGATGAGTCCTTAGCTCCCAGCCCTAACCTATTCATTTTGTGTGAGAGGAAACAAGTCCAGGGAGAAGTATATCACAGTGTGACCTTGATGAAACTAGCAATGCCTGTCTGGCCAAATGAAAGCAGGAAACTCAGAGAAGGATGATTGTGTTCAGCACACCAGGCACCATATCACCCTTTTTTCAGACTGCTTTAAGATAAACAGCCTTCAAAAGTCTGAGAATAATATACTCAAGCAATAGAGAGAGGAAATTCTAGTAGGCAGTCTACTAGGATGAAAGCAAAGGCAATGAGTAAACCAAAGAGGTCCAAGGACAACAATTACTATCTTCCTTTACGAAGTGCATCAGCACATTCATTCTGGTGGCAGCTTAGGGAACAGAACAGGCAACAGATAGAAAATGAATCCAACATGATGTCCTGAAATCAGTACAATACCATCCTCTAGTTGCCAGGGGCCCTCAATAAACATTATACTACATTGAAAGTTAGCTAAAACATGTTAACTGACAGGTCTCTAAACCAGCTGTGCATAGCAACTGGAAAAGGCATGAACTATTTACAGGGAGACTTGGACCAAAACTAGAATGGATTCTAATAAACCTGCAAAAATAGAATCATCAGCCCCAGCTCACAGTGCTACAGCACAAATTGCAGTGATGACTGTGGATCGCTGTGAATTTGGAAAGAGCTCACCAAAATTATTTGACTCTGCAAGCAGAAAAGCATTAAAGAGTATATAGTTCAGCATAGTTTGTCTAAGCTCAGGAATCACGAGGACACCAATCTGAAACTCACAGGAGAACCATGAGTTCATGAGTACAGATGTGTGTCACCACCCAGATCAGCCAAATGCTTTGTAAAGATGGGAGAGATGGAATCTAGGAGAACCTAACTCTTTATATAGAACTAGTTTCACAAGTTGGGTAAGATTTAAAAGGGAACATTGTTTATGACAGTATGGAAACTAGAATGTGTGATCATTCCTCCTCATATCATAGTATTTTGCAGGCTAGCCTGTGAATTTCTCCACTGTATGACAAAAAGCCATGTTAAATTATAGCTGTTCTCTCTGAGAATTCAAATTAGTATAAGACTGAGTCCTAAGGAGAACAAAAATACTCTGTACAGGACAAAAACAGTGTATATTTGATTCACTGTTTTATTTTGAATTTCCAAAGTAGTGCCTTGCACGTGGTAAGCACTAAATAAATAGGTATTGAATGAATATGAGTGAATAAAGATATGGTGTGTTATCAATAACCTCAGAGGACAGTGGAGGAGATACTCCTTGACTCAAGACAGATACTCGTGTCTACCTTAGCAGTTATCACAGTCCTGCAAGAGAAAAGCAAATCAAACTTCACAGAAACCGTTAAGCACTCCATTGCTCTGCTCACAGATGAGGGGAACCTGGGTTGTTAGGAATGACTAGAAATTAGCTAGATGGAAAATAGAGGGAGCAGAGGATGTATATTGCAGACAAAAGGAAGGGATATAAAAAACATAATTGGTTTTGCGTGTTCAACCTAAAGGATGTATGAGACAGGAACAGGGTAAAAGGGAGAGAGTGATGGAAAATAAAGTTGGGGTGATAGATGTCTCTCGTCGTTGCCTTTTTAAAGCACACTGCTATTGATTTTTAAAACATACATTTGAAGTCTCTGTATCTAGTATCTAATATCTTCATAATCTGCCTATTTACTAAGGCACTACTAGCTCAAAAATTATATCATTCTATCAACTCTTAAATATCCCATTTGCCAATATATAGAGAGCTATATGCAATTGGATCAAGTCCTGTGGAAACCTACAATTTTTAGGTACTCTTTATTTTTATCCATTGATTATGTTATGGTAATGAGGGTTATATCCAAAGAACAACTTAAGTTACCCAAATACTCTTCTTTCCCATTTCTCCTTTCCCCCCTGCTTTACTCATGGTCAGTGTTTACCAGTAGGTTCAATTATTGGCCTTTCAGGTAAGGGACAGTTGAACAGCATGTAACTACTTATCACCCCAATCCTTATTTTAGGTTCCTTTTTAATATTTTTGTTTGTTACATTGGGTGAATGAAAGAGGCTTAGGGGGCTCACAAATTTGTAGAAGAAGGAGAGAAAGAGAGGAAGGAAACTAGTATTTATTGAGTGCCTTCTATTTACGAGACACTAAACTTAGCACGTTTTTATGTTTTTACTTAAATTAATATTTTCTTATACAAAACAACATAGGGATAATTATTACTTTCAGTTTATAGATAAAGGCTCAAGGTTATTCAGTGATTCATGCGAGTTCTCACAGTTCATGTTCAGAAGCGCTAGGATTCAAAACTAAATATTATTAACCAGGAAGCTTGTGCTATTCTGTATTCCACAAGGGCTCTCTCTTTTATCCTTCATTCTAATGCATCCCAAGTCAACTTTTTACATGTTTATCTATGCAAGTGTCCCCTTTACTGTTTCCAAATTATTTCTCTGCCTTCTCTATACACTTTAATAAACTGAAGGATCCAAAGCACATGGTGTGATATTCGGGTCACATCCCTAGACAGAATGCCACATATGCCTAATGTTGTGTCTATAAAGTGCTCAAATTAATTCAAAATGCAAACTTCTGGGCGGAAAAGAGATGAAATGATTGTCAACTACATTTAATACTTTTTTAGAAAAGGAAAATTTGCATAGACTGACAGCTCATTTTGTTTCCACATCCGATTTTAATATCTGGTTGTTCTTACCAGAGGACAGTCATGTTTATTTGGCACACACAAAATCCCCAGGCCTATTTTCATGCTTGCAAATAGATGGTAAATCAGTAAATAACATTATTCTTTAATGACACAAACAACAAAATAGTCCAAACAAGATTTGATAAATTCAAAAAAAAGTTCTCTGAGTAATTCTTTTTACTTCCCCTAATGTTCAATCTATTCCTTTATCGTTCTATTTTTCTTTTGAAGCAAAAGTCTCAGAAAGCAAAATTCTCAAAAAAAAAAAAAGTTTCTATGCCATAAGGTATCTTTAAGATAACTGAGATAACTTCAAGATAACTAACCATGTGCCCATGTGTCTCCTCGTTTTTCTTTCAAAAATCCTCAGAATTAGAATTCTCTGTAAGAACCAGAAAAGATTGCTAGCAAATTGACAGCAAAGCTCTGAATCAGCTCATAACTTTGAATAGCATATGGACAACAACACATATGAGCATATGCCGTGTATCTAAATTACATCCATAGGAGTCAGCAATCTCAGGACTAAATTGTGTTCTATAACATACACTGAAAAATAGATACTGTGCTGTGCTATGTCTGACCAGAGCAATAATTTTAGGATTTTCAGTTTTTGCAAAGGAAATTCTTAGTTTCTGTGGGTACTCTTGAATTATGATTTTAAAAAAAGCAAACAAACATACAAAAAGGATTCTGAGACGATACAAAATAACAAGAGTTTTCTAAAAACTACTTAAGCGAAGAAAATCTAGTTTTCTGAACCAAGCTATACAGTCACACTCAACTCAGAAAGTGGAAGTACAGATCTGTTATCTATTTTTCTTAGCTTGCACATCATCCTTAATTACAGTTTAAACGACAAAATGAAACATAAATGGCTTTTTATCAACGAAACATTGCTGGAAGCATAAACAATAAATTATGAATTACTGAAGCAGAAGCCTTTTTGGATCATGTATGCATAATGCTATTCTGCATATTCGGAATCCCAGTTGGCCCTTCTGTTCCATGCAAATTGAGCACCACCTTTTATGATTTAACACTGAGGAAGAGCACCTTACTTCATATGGGTAAAAGCTAACACCAAATATGAAAGAGACCTCTTATCAATGTTTGATGCTGTGGAAAAGTCTACTATGTGAGCAGAGTAGACAGGGTCACCATGTCTACTGTATGTAGACATGCGTGTATAGTATTCACTACCACACTCAGCCAAGCACACAGTTTTCACGTGATGCTTAGGTATGGTAGCCTGAGAAACCCAATAATAATGAATCCACTGTCACTGAGGGATTGAGGCTTCTTTTTTCTTTTTTTTCTTTTTTTTTTTTTTTTTTTTTTGCGGTACGCGGGCCTCTCACTGTTGTGGCCTCTCCCATTGCGGAGCGCAGGCTCAGCGGCCATGGCTCACGGGCCCAGCTGCTCCGTGCGGCATGTGGGATCTTCCCGGACCGGGGCACGAACCCGTGTGCCCTGCATTGGCAGGCGGACTCTCAACCGCTGTGCCACCAGGGAAGCCCGGATGGAGGCTTTTTAAAGACCACTTGGGGAAAGAGATGTTATTTAGGAAAGTCTTCTGTTAGTTGCAAAGCAACTTGGTGTAATGGAAGAATTTAACGAGACTGGTGGTGTCCAGAAAGAGGACAGTTGGCTTACCAAGGTCCTCTTTGCTGTGTGGATAATCAAGGAAGGCTTTTCAGGTCTAATTCAGCCCAGATGGGGCAGAGGGACTCTGCCTGCCTGGAAACCTAAATCCTGAATACAGGAGAGGTGTGCCTGAGGATTCAGCTGGAGAGAGGATGGAGGGCTGAGGATCAGCTCTGGCTGGCTTGGAACGTGGGAAACCCACTTCCACTTTCAAGAAGTAAATTTTAGTTTGGGGACAAGAGGCGTCTGAATTAAGTTGACATTATTCAAAAAAGCAAAGGAAGACTCTAATTTTCCAGCTTATACAAAATGATTCCCACAGAGTCTGTGTGTTGGGAGGTTGTGGATGATTTAAAACAACTTGATATGCTAGAATGGAATGTCATCTTAACAAATTGGAAATTGGGATTAGCCATTTTATGGAGAAAGCTTAGTTTAATATTGGCAAAGGAGAGAGAGAAAAAAAAAAAGCCTGCATATTTAAAACCAGGTCCAGGAATCCCAGCTATTTCGTGGCTGGTAAATACTTTCATTCTTTCCCCACCTTCTCATCTTCCTATTTTTTTCCCTTTTATGTTTCTATGATAATGCCCTTTAGACTGCAATACATTGCAATGCGTACTAGTAAGGATCATTAGTTTCACAACTACCAGTGAGGCCAATTTCAGAACTACTGTACAACATTCAAAAATCAACAGTTATAGCTGCAAAGGGACCTGGTTGAGAATGATAAGCCATCTCTTCCATGAAGAGATGGAAATTTAGGAATTAATGGATTCACATAAATAGGATCTTGTCCCATTTCATGATGAGTGATTTTCTATGTGCCAGACATTGGGATAATAGCTGTCTAAGCCCTCGGTTACCCATATCCATCAAAGCACACCTAAGGGGTAGATAGGCAGTATCTGCTATTACAGATGATGAAACTGAGGCTTAAAATAACTTGCCTGTAGTCAGTATTCCCACAAGGGATATTTCTAGAGGATAAAAAGACATGAAACACATAGTGATTGAAGTTGGCCATTGAGCTGAGATGGAAACCCCACCAAACAAAACATGAATTATACTCTAAACAGGTAACCACGGAATGGATATTGAGATAACCCAAGACACACTTATTTCAAAGCTCTAATCACCATCTCCATTATCTGAATTAATTATCACAATCATGCCTTTAGAGTGAGGTTCTTGTTAATAGAATTTTGGTTAAAAAAGAGTCATCAAGAGGAGAAAATAAAAAATATTAGTGTCATCAGATATTCTGGTTCCCCTCTGTCTTTCCTTAAGCCTAATCAAGCTATAACTAAGGCCAAGTCTATGTCTTTCCTTCCCACAGACCCTCTTTAGGGGAGCGTTTTATGTTTATCCTTATTTCTCTATACATGTGATTCAAATATTTCAGTATAAAACATGAAGACTCCCATTTCTCCAGCCTGCTTTCTGGCAATTTCAATCAAATCTTTTAACTGCAACGTGCAGGCTGGCGAAGATCATGTTTCTGCCGACCTCACATTTTCTGCATGCAAGAGATTTCTGTATCTGGAAAAGGTTCATTTATCTTCCCTGACTTGTTAATATGTAATTGCCGAGTATCTTCTGTTTTCACAATTAGAATGGAAGCCACTACTGAAATGCTGTCAGTCAAACTCCTTTTGTTTATAAATTCATCCAACTGGAAGATGAAGAAACCGATGTCTGAGCTGTATAATTGAGAAGATTCAAGGCGTTGTGGTTGTTTGGTGTGTACATGTGATGTGAGTGACTCATCACATTTTTTTTTTTTTTTTGCGGTACGCGGGCCTCTCACTGCTGTGGCCTCTCCCGTTGCGGAGCACAGGCTCCGGATGCGCAGGCTCAGCGGCCATGGCTCACGGGCCCAGCGGCTCCGCGCGGCATGTGGGATCCTCCCGGACCGGGGCATGAACCCGCGTCCCCTGCATTGGCAGGCGGACTCTCAACCACTGCGCCACCAGGGAAGCCCTCATCACATTTTTGACCTTTGTTTTCACCTTTACCTGTATTGAAGTTTGCTTTCCTATTCTGGCAGAAATATAATTCTCATATATTCAGAAAGAGAATTATTTATGAAATCACTCAACTGTATAGGAGACAAGAGACAGTTAATTTCTATCTCATTTTGTTTTTGATTATGAATTAGTCAGCTGAAAATTGCAGAAGGACCAAGCTGTATGAGAGAGGAGAATGATCACAGCAACTTCGAATTGAAAGACATGCTGCAAGTTTCTTAGAAAATGCCAAATACTGAAACCATCTCCCTTAAAGATCCAATTAAAAAGAGGGTTCATCCACCTATCAATTATGGCTTTGAATGTATTGGCTGTCTCAAAATATTAACCTTCATCTACTGGGCTAGGACTTGTAAATCATGACGTTCTCAGTGGAGAAACATCAGCTATTGACCATTTTAAAGTCCATCTGAAGAAGGAAAAACAATTCTGAATATGAGTTTATCATTTGATTCTCTCACGTTTCAAACATAAAATATACCATAGTTTTAAAATAAATAATGTCTAGTATTTGAATTTTTTTGGTTGTTTTGTGTTCTCTCTTCATTAATAAGGAATGAGTAACAGGCTCACAAGACAACATTTTATCTACATTCTTATCAGTATATCTCCACCATTTTAAACCTGACAACTTCTTTCCATTGCTTTGTTTCTAAATGTTAAGAGGAGACAAACTGTGTTTTTTTCCTACTTTCATGGAAACTATCCAGATGCCAAAAAAGTGAAACAAAACTCCTGCATTTCTGATCCAGGAAAAGGGAGATAGAGTATAAACTTGACATATCTGTTCCAGAGACCTGTGTTCATGATTAATTCTATGGAGATGTTGAATATTTAGATCCTAAATCCAAAATCACAGAGAACATATGTCCTAGTTTCCACAAGACCGTCCTGGTTTATGGTGTTTCTAGGCATAAATATAAATAGCAACCCCTTTCACATTAAAAAAAATCCCAGTTGGGACAATATATGGTCACTTTTTGCAAAATAAATCAACACATAATTTTAAATAAACAGTCATGGCACAGAGAGTGTTCTTTCTGTCCATTTTGTGATACCTAGCTTGTTTTTTTGTAATTATTTCACACACACACACCTGTGAGGTAAGTCAAAACTTAAATCCTATTTTCTAGTTTCAAGATAAAACAGATAATCCACATGCCTTTAAATATTCTACTACAGGGTTTATTGAAATGTGTGTTGCAGCACGAAGAGTTTTCCTAGGTGTACAAACTTTTACTTTGTACTAATTCTAAAAATTAGAGAAAACACTTGAAATTCATCCACTGTAGGACTAAAATCTCCTCTTTAAAGGGTTTAGGGCATAATAAATATAGTACAAAACTACGCTTTCACAGGCACCCAGTAACTACCTCTCATTCATCCAGCATATGTTTACACAGTGTCTTTGACGGGCCATACCTGTAATGGGCACATCTTGAAATTGCAGAATGCACAGAAAGCACCAAGGATCGCAGACCTTTGGGATGGGAAAACACTTCTTCCCAGAGAATCTTTAAATGTAGGGCATTTGATATGCAAAGATAATGACTAGTACCTATTAGCTCACAATCAAAGTAAGCACGGCTCACACTTCTGCACAGACTTTCAGCTCAGTTTGGAATTGCCGAGGGGGCTCTCATCTTAGGCGTGGTCACGGGGCTTCCACAAAATAAGAAATGTTGGCAGCGTTATCCAAAAAACAAAGACAATGTACTTGGATTAGAGCTCCTAATTCAGGGAGGCTAACACATGTAACTCCTCTATTGAGGAGAAAGATCAAGATTTCATTTCCTTAATGTTTATAATAGTGGAAGCCAGCTGAATGAGTAATATCTATATAATAGCTTTCTCATTTCCTTTTCTGTGATGCATCCACTTTATCAAAGCATCCCCAAAGAACTAAGTAGCATCTTGTTAAAGGGTAAGGCCAGAATATATTTAACAAGAGCCATAAAATGTTATTTCACTTCATAAAGGAAGTTTTACCAAAACTCACTACCTCCTTGAAACAGAACAGAGAAAATGAACCAAATGTCATGAGCCAAATTTTACTCTTCAGATTGAGCATAGTTTTTATATAGACCATTCATAAATCTAAACAAATGCCTGTAGTAAAGCCAGAAGACAGCCCCAGATGATACATTTATTCTGCTAATCATTCTAAAAAAGCTGAAACTAAGGCTTAAATACTTCTGAGCCAAAATAGACAGCTAAAAATCCTTGTTAAATGTACAGCAGCTTAGTAAAGAAAAACGCACAGATGAGATAGACTTTTTTTAAATGATCTATGACCTTCATATGTAATAGACAAGAGTTAAGGGAAATGGTTAATCCGAGCTTGGTTCTCAAGAAATAATGAAATGGATTAAATATTTTCTGTGAGTAAAAGACTTAACAAGAAAATCAGTTCATATTAGCTCCAAAATAATACTAATAAGGAGTGTCCTTCAAGAAGGATTTTCTGATCTAATTGCTATTGTCAAAGTTGGTACAGGCTTAAAACAAATACCTCTAATGTGTACCCACAAACCAGATGAAATTAGAATAGGCTTTCCCTAAAGACTTGGTAAACATTCAATTAAAACTTAACAACTGCAAAGTATAAGCCAGCCCCTCCTCTATCAGATATCTCGGTATAATGTACTTGGATAACATCAGATATCTCAGTAAAATTACTGGAACTTTCACAGGGGTTAAGTCTTACTGTCCATTTTTTTTTTTAAAGTAAGGTGATTGAGGTATTCCCCGGGATAAAATTAACTTGCATTGCACATTCACAATTCCCTTATCTATTGTTTCAATATTGGAAAGAGGAAGTGATGTAATTACCATGCCTTTAGGCTGATAAGCTAAGTTTCAACTGCTCATAGTGAAGAAAAATTATTTTACTGATATTTTCAGTCAAATTATGAAATCACATCCTATTTTCCAATGTATATTCTACCCTGTTTCACAATGCTAATGTATTTACCTTCATTTTTCTTGATGGTAAAATTCGGATTGTTGACCATTTCTGGAAGAAGGCTGTATAAGAAATAATGTCCGTTTTTGGGCTCATCTTTGTCCGTGGCACTCACTGTTTGAATGACCTGTAACATAAAACTTGACGTCAGCACTTCTGATGACATCAGAGGGCTTGCACTGCCTTTAAAAGCTGAGTGACATTCCTTTAGTAGAGTGATACTTTGGTCCAAGGAATATTTTTCAGTTTTCTAAGTTGTTATGGACGGTTCACACCAAGAATAAGGAGAAACATTCATCACTTTAAAACTAGCTTTGATATAAGCTGATGAAAATTAGGGTCATTACTTTTGTGTCCACTTGGTATCTGTGGCTTGAAATGGCAAATTTAAGGGTATTTGAAAATTCCACTGGGCAATTACAGGCTTCTTTCCACTTTGAGTATGTACGGGCTTCAAGAATGAAATCTGGAATTGTTACAGTGATTGTAGTGTGGCTCTTGGGAGGATGTTGGAGGTAAAGTACTTAAATCTTGAATCCTCACAACTCCTCTTTCATTTTACTCATTAGGTTACAAGTGTTTGCAAATAGAATGTTCCTCGGCACAAACATCACTGCCACAAACCTTTCTGAAGAGTTGCATCTCTTCCCTCCCAATAATGAATACTGTTTTTAAAGCTAGTGGATAACACATGCAAACAATGCTTTGGAGTGTATCCTGAGATGAATAAATTATAGGGATTAGAAGAATTACCACCGTGCAGAGAACTGTTTGGATAGATACACATACTCAGAATTGGTGCCAGTTGAATGTGCTTATTTCATTTGCAAAGCTGCATTAACTTAGTGCTAAGTTGTTCCTTGGGATGTCAGAGAATTAGCTTAATAATTCATATTTATGAGTCTGTGATATTAATAACTTCCATATGAAACACTGGGCAACAGCTAATGTAAAAATTATAGCTTAAATTACTACTGTAAATAGTTACAACATAATTTCTACCAAAAAAAAAATGCCTATGAAGCATGACAGTCAAGGGTATAATCAGATTTACCATAAAAAATTAACAGGGAAATACTCTCAGGTTTGTGAAATTTAGAGAATTATGATGCCTAATGTTGTGTCAGTTTAAACAATTATGTGCCACTGAACTTTGTCAGTGTCATTAAAGAGAAAAAAATGGATCACTTTGTGAGAAAGAGACATCATTGCCTTGTAACTTATCACCTAAATCAGATATCACCACAATTTAAGAACATTTTCAATAGCTGTGAAGTTTTGCATTGTTATCACCCACATGCTATACGATAAGCAGTGCATCAAGGTTATTTGGGGCATAAATGAAATAACTTCTCTCATTTTCTATTTCTCCATTTTTGTAAATGGAACATATTCCTACTTTGTAGGTGTTTTACTCTTGTTAAAGACCTTGTGAAATGTCTTATAATTGTACTTAGCTTGAGTAACAATATAACAAAAAATAGCACAAAATATAACTCATGGTGGAGACAGTGAGATAGTCATTAAGTTGACGGACTCTGAAATAAAGCTGCCTTGACAGAAGTCATAGCCTTATCCTTTACTCATTGCATGAAATGGAGGGATTTACTTAACTCTTTGAAACTCAGTATTCCTAAATTTTAAATAAAAGAATACTTTTCTCATAGGGTCGTTTTAATTCTTTATGTAAATTCATGTCAATCTGTTAATACAGTGTCTGGTTCCTAGTAACTGTTCAATGAGTATTAGTCATCATCATTATTATTTATTATTTTTTGTTAAGGTCACTACCATTTATTCATGACATAGCACATTGATAAGTGTAACAACTTAGATGTTACACAAACAGGGGCCTCGCTTCCATCAGATTAGTTGGGAAAGCAATTATATTTACTATATCTAAACAGCTAGCTTATTTGCCTTGACATTTAGGTGCAGAGAGATTCCTTGGGCTTCTAGTTTTATAAAGAAGAAAGACTTAAAGTACAAGGGAAAAAACTGTGAAATACAGATGAATCTTTTATAGACAACCTACATGTACAAATATTTAACAGAATAATTTGACAAGAGCCTTCTTTTAGGCAGTTATGAAGAACAAAGGGGGAAAAGTTACTTGTGAACACATGTAGCATCGTCTTCTCCCTTTACCCAATTTTGTTTCAAAAAGACTTCTAGGGCTTCCCCGGTGGCGCAGTGGTTGAGAGTCCGCCTGCCGATGCAGGGGACGCGGGTTCGGGCCCCGGTCCGGGAGGATCCCACATGCTGCGGAGAGGCTGGGCCCGTGAGCCATGGCCGCTAAGCCTGCACGTCCGGAGCCTGTGCTCCGCAGCGGGAGAGGCCACAGCAGTGAGATGCCCGTGTACCAAAAAAAAAAAAAAAAAAAAGACTTCTGTTCCCAAGTGCACCTGTTGAAGAAATCATTCCTGAAGTGTGTGAGCACATGTGAAGAAAAAGAGCAAGCAAAGAAAGGATGTCTCTACAGTGGCTGTATCAATTTACATTCCCACCAACAGTGCAAGAGGGTTCCCTTTTCTCCACACTCTCTCCAGCATTTATTGTTTGTAGATTTTTTGATGATGGCCATTCTGACCGGTGTGGAGATTCCTTAAAAAACTAAAAATAGAACTACTATATGACCCAGCAATCCCACTACTGGGCATATATCCTGAGAAAACCATAATTCAAAAGAGTCATGTACCACAATGTTCATTGCAGCTCTATTTACAATAGCCAGGACATGGAAGCAACCTAAGTGTCCATCGACAGATGAATGGATAAAGAAGATGTGGCACATATATACAATGGAATATTACTCAGCCATAAAAAGGAACAAAACTGAGTTATTTGTAGTGAGGTGGATGGACCTAGAGACTGTCACACAGAGTGAAGTAAGTCGGAAAGAGAAAAACAAATACCGTATGCTAACACATATATATGGAATCTAAGGGAAAAAAAAAGGGACATGAAGAACCTAGGGGCAAGACGGGAATAAAGACACAGACCTACTAGAGAATGGACTTGAGGATAGGGGGAGGGGGAAGGGTAAGCTGTGACAAAGCGAGAGAGCGGCATGGACATATATACACTACCAAACGTAAAATAGCTAGCTAGTGGGAAGCAGCCGCATAGCACAGGGAGATCAGCTCGGTGCTTTGTGACCACCTAGAGGGGTGGGATAGGGAGGGTGGGAGGGAGGGAGACACAAGAGGGAAGAGATATGGGAACATATGTATATGTATAGCTGATTCACTTTGTTATAAAGCAGAAACTAACACACCATTGTAAAGCAATTATACTCCAATAAAGATATTTTTAAAAAACACATGAAAAGATGCTCAACATCGCTAAAAAAAAAAAAAAAAAGAGGATGTCTTGTATTCTGGGGTGGGAATCATTTGTAACTAAGAGCATTCTTAACGTGTATTTAACGGATAGAGCTCCTACAAGCAATACCATTTCTAAGTCATCTGCATGAAAAAGACTCATACGTGCTGGCGAGTGAATCTACATGTTACGCTCTCACAACCAAAACAAGAGGCAATAATTTAGCTTACCTGAAGTAAATGAGTATAATTACCTGTCACACCACATCTCAGAAGTTTGGTCTAAATATTACATCTGCAATAAATATTTTTTCCACCATTTATTTAAGTCAGGAAATCTGTTAGACATGCAATTTCTGAGCTTGCTGAACCAAAAAGTCTTGGGACAGGGCCTAGAAATCTGCATTTTAAAGTCTTGTAGGTGATTCTGATGCATGCTTAAGTCTGGGATCCACTCTTTTGAGTCAAGGGAGAAGATTGGTGTCCATAGGTCTCTTATTACTGTTCATTAGAAGAGTTTGTACTGTCAAGTTTACATCAAAATCAGTGCATGATGTGTTGGGAAAAAAGTGATGAAATGGTGAATCTTTAAATTAACTTCCAAATATCCTATGAACTAGCTATGGTTAAGACTTTGGTTTAAACCATTTTTGACACTTCATTTTATTTTAATGCAATGGCCACTGTCTGATCATTTTCTCTGAGAGTAGATGCCTGGTAGATCACTTGAAGGACTTTATGCTATTAAAATGCATTAAGTTACCCATATTTAAAAGGCTGAAATTTTCATTGATGTAATAACATCTGAACACATTTGGCTTTAAACAACAGAAGAAAAAAGAATAGATTTATTCAAGGAAGTGTACCTCCACACAAGCAGATTTTATAGGTACACTGAGTTGATGGCAAATGAAAACTGCATGCATTTCCCACTGTGAGCTACTTTGACATCAGCTGATTTTTAAGTAATTGGACAACTATTTCATGAAAATGATATAAAAATTTCTGAAGAGGTCATAGATTTTTAGTAGTAAATATACAGCATTTAGCTTAAATATTTTCCTTTCTAGCAGTAAAGTTAGGATGCAGTTGAAAAATCTAATGCTTGATAACTTATTGTGGATTAATTTCAAGGGAAGGTAAAAGCTAATATACTTCTCTATCAGAAAAACAAAGCATATCTGAGATCGGGCATAAGGAAATGAATTTCAAGGCCATACTTGAATTTCCATGGGAGCAGACTCTGATCTATTTCTTGAGAGTACTGATTTGAAATCAAATGACCTTTCTAAGCGTAAAACTGAAAAGAAATTTTTTTTTAGAACTGTCGGCCATAATTCTGACTCTTTTTAAACTATTCATTGTTTATCAATAATGCTAAACCTTAGATCGCTTTAATTAATATAGTTTATTAAACATTATTTTAGATTTTTATAGTAACTCAAAAGAAGTTAATAGTAGTAGGTTTCACTGTCATTATTAACTTTTCAAAAGGCAAGCCGCCAACAAACAAACACATTTCTGATTATCTGATCTGTTGACAACCTTAAAACTCTCTTGGAATCTATTAGAATATCCCCTGTGAGTTCCTGTCGTTATTGTTCATTGATTTGTTCTTAGATGATGAGTTGGGTTTTTTCCCCCCTCTCACTGCTATTAGAACAGTGTCTGGCACATAGTAGCTTTTTAATAAGTATTGTCTAAATGAATAAATGAATGGATGAATAAATAATCATGTCAGGCATGTTTTAGCATCACCACTAATTCTTATGTAACTTTGAGAGGTAGGTATGAAGAGACTTATCAGAACGCTAGCGCATCAAAGACATTGTAACATCTGATCCCAAGTAAATTAGGTAACAAACTCCCTACATCTTCCTGCTCCGCATGTCAGACTGCCTCAAAATCTTGTTGGCATTCATATCTTCCTCATGTGTACTTCAGTTAAATTGGGGCTTAGACTTCCAATATTTTGGAGAGTGCATAAAGATGAACTTATCCATTCTTGACATTTATGTTCTTTGCTTTATGGATATTAAGGTTCCCTTTTGATTTCGAAGGTGGTGGAAAGAGAGTGAGTGAGGAGACATCAAAGGCAGTACAGCATAATTTTTGGTTTTCTATTCATTCTTTTGCCTATTATTGATAGTTTGTTTCTGGTTACCAATGTAAACGTTCCTGAAATACTAGCTTCTATTTCTTAGAGCAGTAGTTTTCAACTTGAGGAAGGAAAAGATGATACATGAAAGTAAAATTGTATGAAATCATTTATATATGCACATATATGAAGGAAAAGTCCAGAGCTTTTATCAGATTATCAATGGTGTCCATAACTGAAGGGAACAAAACAAAATAGACTAAGAGCCATCCCCTGAAAGAGCGGTCTTTGCAAATACAAATTTTGTCTACAAGAGAAATCAAGTTATACCAATGATAACTAATTGAAAAAGGAGGACATACAGGAATTTGAGGAAACTATATGAAAACCCACATGACCCAATTATCCTCAGTTATTTCAAAACTGTGTAACATAGTTCAAATTGAGCACTGCTCATATCCATTTAATGGACAGTTCCTGGATACTTTTTTTATAATTTGTAAGGCAATCCAGTTTCTATCAGGATTTTTCTTTTCCTCCCCAAAGTGTTGTCCCATGTCACATTTCTTTGCATGAGTATGTCTTTGTCTTTAAAAAGTATTAGGTGGCTATTTAGAGCATGTATCTTAGGTCTGACCTATAGAAAATACAACAGGAGAATGTAGATTAGATTGTATATGTTTCTTTTAAACACTAAGTGAAGTCCTCAGTCCTCTTGGTAGACATCTGGGGCCTGTGCCTTCATTCATCCACCACAGAACTTCTGACATTTTCCTCAGTTTCGTTCTTTTTCATTCCCTTTCCCTTTACTGTAACTAAGTTAAGGTAAAATGATACAAAGCAAGGACTCTTAAAGGATGTATTTATACAAAGTTTGAATTTTCCAGTTTCTCCTGTTTCTTATTTTCTTTTGCTTGTCTCTGCATATTTCATCTGTATTTTGTGCGTCTCTGAAATGATCAATATTTTTGAAAAATTACTCCATCACTTGCTGTGCTTTGAAAACCTCATTAGTAAAGTCCACAGTTTTTAACATAATTTAGAAGTCTCAACTGCCTTTTTAGTCTTATCTCCTCTCCATCTTCCACTACACAACTTCACAGGAATACTTCCTGATGCCTCATTAATATCATAAACATTACTTCCTAGGCTGAAAATGCATCCTATTGTTTATTCTTCTTAAGCAAGATTTTTCCAGCTGGCTTCCATTTGCCACTAGTTGTATAGTTTTCTCTGAAGGAAATTCAAAAGATCTTATAATCAACTATGTTTGGTAAATGCCCAAGACCATTTGGTTCTAGCCCTTTGGGGATTCATATGTATTTATAAATGCAAGGGGATCTTACAGTGAAACAAAACCAGTAGAAGACAATGTTCTTTAATTTCGTTTAATACAGTTGTTCCCAATCTTATTGGGAAAAACATGCGCGCACACACATACCCAGACACACCACACGCCATACCATATACTGACGTGCTATACCCTAAAAGTGTTTCTCAGGCTGTCACTTTAAGACACGCTACCCTCTAGAATATGAGTCTTAAAGGCCCGGAGACCTCTTTAATCTCCTTTTGAAGGTGTTGTATCTACATAGCTTGGTGGTTATAGCACTAATTCCATTTGCATCTCTGCCCTTCCAGCAATACATCAGCTTCTCTTGGTACCAGATCTTACCCAATTTATGTCACTAACACAAAGCCTAATAAGACTAAAACCTCCTAATAGCTAGTGTCATTTTTACTTTCTTGAAAAAGACGTGCTCATCACCATGGCTTCCATGAACAAATAAAAACAAGCATACACATGTGCGTACCATGCTTCCATCTAAATTCTTATTTACTAACTTGTAGGTTGAAAATAAAATGAAGAGAGAACATCAGTCAGTAACAACCCAAGATTTGTAAACAATCCTTTATACCATTGTTTTTTCTGTGGATCATCAATCCTAATATTTAGGTGAAGGGCCAGAATAAAGCATGTGGATTTGGAATCATGCAAGAGGTTCAGTCAAAGCATATAGAGGCTGCAAACATGACTTCAAAAAAGATTTAGATTGTATGTGTTCCTGTAAGTTGATTCTGCTGTACTTTAAAAAATAATAATTATATTAGCCCACAAATTCATATGGGGAGGAATGAAGTACAAGCCCTTTCTTCACTCTTGACAAATACACTTGTAAATTATCAGAGGAAGAGTTATTCCAATACAGGGAAAATAGACTGTCCTCTTTTATACTGACCCATTTAGGCATTGTTTATAGTGTTTTGCTCCAAATCAAGGATCATAAATATATAACAATAAGAGCAATAAAAACAACAAAGACAATACTAATAAAATATTTTGCTTTTGAAACTATGAAACTAGTTAAAATATATACTAGTAATAATTACAATTATTTATTGAGCACTTGATATTGAGCTAGATATTTCTAAAATGTGAGAGTTTAAACTAACAGCAGTTAAGACCCAAGGTCACAGAACTAGTAAATGACAGAGCTGTGACTCAGACTTAGATTGTGCTAGTTTCAAACCTTCAAACCTTCAAAAATTCCGAGTTTTTTTAAACTTTTTTGCCTTTTTTTTTAGCTTTTCCCCCTCTGTCAAAATTGCACTGTAAAAGTTATACTTCTATTAATGACTCTCTTGAAATGTTTTTTTACATGTGAATTCTTCAAATATTGTTTTATACATCCCACTAATCTGCCTTCCCCTTACTTCACCTAAAGTAAAATGAAAATCATATTTTATGCATTTTGTTGAGGCCATCAATTTCATCTGTTCTAAAATCAATCCTGTCTCTCTCGTGTATGCAGATAGATCCTGAAAGATGCCCTCCGGCAGGAAAGTTAAAATTAAGTCTCCTATATTTATTGTTTCATGAGTGTTATAAAATGCCACAATTTCATTTCATTGTTTCACATTTATTAGAAAAAGACCAACAGAAACTAAAAATATACATAAATATGGTAGCAAACTCATTTATTGCTGCTATTTATCAAGGGATAATTCTACTTTTCTTATTATGTGGAATGCTTTGGAATAGAGTGTGTTATTGATCACAGGAGTTTTTTTTTTTTTTTCTTTTGAAAAGTGCTCACTCTTGATCAGAATCTTATTCTCATTACTATTTTTCTAAAAAGTGTGTCACACAGGCAATGGAATTTCAAAGTCTGCTCCTTGGGAAGCATTGTGAAATCCTAGAAAGTACAGGGACTGGGGCACCTCCAAGAATAGACTTTGAAGCCCATCTTTCCTACTTTTCATGGCCTTAGTTAAGACCCTTACTCTTTTATCAGCCTCAGCCCCCATATCTGTAAAATGTCATTGCAACACCAAACTCCCAGAACGGTGATGTTCATTGCATGTTAGATGTCTGTATGTGTTATTTCATTCATGGAAGCATGCAGCCTTCCCAGTCACCTCTCTCCACCTCCACTGCCAGCACCTTAGGCCAGGCTACCATTATCTTTTGCAATTACAACCTTCTAGATGCTCTTCGTGTTTAATTGCAGGTGCACGCGTCTGCATGTGTGTATGTGTGTGTATGGATTTTATTCAAACACAATATTCTTTTTGTCCAATTTCATTCTTGCTTATTACACTCGTATTACAGTTGCTTATTACTCTTATTATACTCAGCCACAGATGTCTTCAATTTTTCAAACAAACCAAGGTTTTTCTCCCTTCAGGGTCTTTGCACAAGCTTATTCTGTTGGCTAGAAGGCTCTTGTTTCCACTTCTTGTATGACTACCCTTTCTCATTTTTGTTCAGTTTCAGCCTAAATGATATCCCTTTAAAAAGTAACTTTCTTTACAACACTACGTAAAGTAGATCTCTGCTTTTTCTTTGTTCTCTTCTGTCTATACTGTGTAGTTTTCTTCAACTCAGTTTTCAAAATTTATATTATTGACTCATTCTATGTTTTTTTATTATCCCTCTTCCTCATTCAGTTCCATTGGAGAGAACACTTTTTTTGTTCTTTTCACATTGTCTCCCCAGGTCATATTACAATACTTAGCATCTTGTAGATACACAATAAATACTGTTCAATAAATAAATGAATGATTTTTCATTTGTGCACTCTGTGTCTGTGAATAAAACAAGTGTTTCCATGGTAATATGTGAGAAACTAATTATTGAAATATTTGTCACTGCTAAATCAGAATCATGATTCTAAAATTTTGTGGATATCCATTACTACATGACAAGCATTGGCTAGATACATATCTATAAGTATGGGCTATTAACTTTTTTGACCTGTGATATTCCCATGATAAGCAAACTTTATATTGCTGCAGTATTGGTCAGAGATAGAAGGGATTAAAAGCGATAAACCAAAGTATGTTTTTAACCCAGACGTAAATAACTTGATGCTAAATAGAACATCTCGACTTCTATAGATGGTGATGAAGCTCAAATTATACTCCACTAGATTTATTTATAGTAACAGGGGAAGCTCCTTCCTGAAGGAAAAATAGCTGAAGAGGTCGGTTGCTAACTAATTCTCAAACAATAAATATTCTCTGAGACTAAACAAGAGACCTTGAGTCACCCCTGGAAACACAATATTTTCAGTTCCGTCCCTGTGTCAGTGAACCATCTGGAGCACATTACCCTAATTCTGTATGTATGGTAAGCAAGAGGTAAGCACCTGAAATCTTAGAAAGACCCTACTGAGGAGACAAGATGTAGAACAGAGTTATGGAAGGCCCTCTGTCCAACACTGATCACTGATGTTCTCTATTTCTCTTTCATGTTTGGTTTTGAGTATGGTGTTATCATAGTGAAGGAAGATACTGGTTTCTCCTGAAGGAGCTGTTACCTGGTCCTCCACCCATCCCACCAGAGTACCATTCTCTTCAGACAGAACCTGGTTTATCCCCAGCTGACTCCTTTTCAGCACTTGATAGATGTTTCCTATCTCTGGTGGAATGTGTCCTATACTAAGCGGTCTTTTCATTAAGATAGTTCCATTTCCTCTCATCTCTTCAACCTCCTTTCTGCCCAGAGGATTTGAGGTATTTTCTTGCAATTCTACCACATCTAATTTTCTCAAGTGCCTACCAGAGGGAAAACTCTATGAGGGAAAAAGACCGAAGTTTGTCTGCCACTAAATCCCCAGTACCCAGCCAAGTCTTGGCATACAGTTTGTGTTCGACAAATATCTACTGTCCGGTCAAAACCTATCATCCTATTAGACACATGAACTTTCAGATATCTTGCCTTCTAATTTTGAAATCCTCAACCCATACGCTCATTTCTGCTTTGGCCATTAAAGAGGAGCAAGTGGAGAGAATCTTTTTATTCATCCTGTTAAACTGAGGGCCAGGTAATTTGTAGATGACTCTATCATGGCATTATTGAATTGGAGACTAAAGGTATACGTCACCTTATAACTTTTAACTTAAGATAAATTACCTGTAATTATTGGGGGAAAATTGTTTTAAATAAGAGTAACTAGCCATCAGAAAATACCACATCAACATCTAATTTTGAAGTGGAGGGATTATTTAAAAGGATTCTAATCAAAAGGGATTCCCGTTGATTTTTTATAATATTGACTGTGAACTCTCTTTGTCATGGGTGGTTGTTACTCTCTTAAGGGAACCAATTCAAGAAAATGTCATCTTTTACTTCAGAATTGTGGGAAGGTGGGAGGAAGAGACAGGACTTCCAGTTCTACTTTCAAAGTACACCTATGCCAATTTAACACAGATGTACCATGACCTAGAGATCTATCTTAGAGGAAGGTGGCCTCCCTTCTTTCTTTTTCTTTTCATTCTTTTTTTTTTTGGACTCTTTGTTTAAATGAGTCCAGCGGAAAAGAGTCAAGTGCAGTAGAATTCTCTGCGTTCATGTTGATACTGGTTTTCATTTTGTGAGATGTTTTAAAGAACTCTTTACAAAGCCTCACTCAATCCAGAAGATTTTTTACGGATTGAGTTTTTCTAATGGCTTGTGCTTGCTTATTGCTAATGATTTTCAGCTGCATCATCTCCCAGGAAGCTGACCCCCTCGAGTTTAGCCTTAAATCCATATCTTCCAGGCAAACTAGACATTTCAAAGCCACCTGCACTCCTTTCTCTGAGGCTGTTATAAAGCAGACATTAATTGTTGAAAAATACTGAGATGACTATGAATTTAGTGCTAATTCAGTCTTTGACATTTGTTTTGCATGAATGTGATAATGAATATTCTAATTTCAAAGTGAGTCAGCCATTTGTATGGTATTATGAGACATGATTGAAAGTGTATCTATGTTGAACTTATATAAGTGAACACTATTTAGTGTGGATAACAAAAATGAATTTGGGAGAATGTTAAATATAAAAATGAGATACTTGAGCTATTAAAAGTGACTTAGGAATGATATAATGAATCAAACATGAGTTCTGACTAGCACAAAGGATTCAAGGAATTCAGGAGCTATTTGAACAACTGCGTGTGTATCAACCAGTCAGCCATATGTCCAAAAATTATGCTGAACAGACAAAGATCTGATTATCTTCATGTAAATATGAACTCTAATAAACATGCCTAAATAGATTCATTTGAGGATAAGATAGTGCAGTGGACACACACAACATAAACATTTTTTCACAGAATGAGTCATTCATGTTGATTTGCAAAAATCATAAAACAAAGAATCAACTTTTTTTTTTTATTTTGATCTTGCATAGGAAAGGGGATGAAACAGTGCATTTTTTTCGGAGGATAAAAACTGCTGAGGAATCATTAAAACCTTGGAAACAGTCAAAATCCACAGGGTAAGCCTCCAGATTCCAGGAGGTCCAAAGGCATGCATGTCAATATCACAAGCGAAGCCAATGTGTAATTTTTGAAATATCGATGCCATTGACTCTCTGAACTTGTGTGATGAGTTTTGCATGAACAGTGGAGTTTTACTTAAATTCTCAAGCATTTGACAGTTTCTCTATGATGAAAAATGTCTGGCTTATAACTCTGTGATTGGCTACATTACCCCAGCAACAATCTGGCCCACACAACCATATCCTTGAAACTGACCTGCATATATTTTGATCAGACTCTCTCCACCAACTGCATTCACCAACTTAGCTAAATGATATTTGCTGCCAAGTATATATACACTCCATCCTCAAAGGATCACAAATAAAAACACTCAAAAGATAAGACCGATAGAGGGCAATTCGACATGATGAAATTAAGAAACATTGAAACTAATGTTAGAATATTATTTTTAAAAAGAGGTCCACCTTTGGCATATGACTGCTGAAGGTGAATGTTTTGATTATAACGACACTTATGATGTCTAAGTGTTTAAAATTACTCAATTTTATTATTAGAATTTTAGCTTTTACTTTGTATGTGTGCACATATATGTGTATCTTTTTTTTGGTAGATGGAAACAATGCCAATCCTTCAGATACAGGAGAGTAGTCTCGGGGAAAATGCCCACTGTTTTATAGGAGAGTAGCAACTTGATCTTTTGTAAGAGTTAAATAAAAGTATAGAGCTACAGTTCTATTCCTTTCTTAGGTGGAAGAAATCTGACTCTTGTCAGGTAAACTGCTCGGCAAATAGTAAGTTGAATTCCTAACACCCACGTGAGGCACAAGAATAGTTGGATTAACAACTCCAGTGTCATGCTGTCAGCTGCTGTTTATTTAAATTAAAATGTCACCATCCAGAAATAAATTAGGAAGTTGAAAAACGATAAATTTCTTTAACATACAGTACTTTGGCACCTTGTTAAAATAAGTCTATTACATTTGTGTTTTTTAGAACTTTACATAGACTATTTCCATTTTGACATTGAGTATAGCAGGTTTTGTTTTCGTTCTTCTTTCTTAACTCTCTCCCTCCTTCCTCCCTCCCCCTTCCTTCCTTCCTTCCTCTCTCCCCGTCTCTCTCTCTGTGTCTGCATTGTCCTATCTAAGCTACATAAGACAGTTTAAAAGAAAAAGAGTTCCATCAATACACATCAATACACAATTATCAGATGCTTTACTTGCATGTCTAAAACATGTCGTTCACATTATGTCTATCTAAATGCAGCTACACCTTTACAGATTTAAAACTTCACTTCCTGCAATTGGTCTTCCTAGGGTTCCAATGTTATGTGTTATTTCTACAATTGATATGAAACAAACATGCCTTCCCATGGGCTCTTCCCTCACTTCCCGTCATTTGAAGGTTAAAATTTTGGCCCCATCACTCTAAGACCTCCCCTGTGATCATCCATACCCTGAGATATTTTAAGATAGTTTTTTGGCTCGGGGTTCATGGCACAGCAGGTCATTCCGTTTGAGGAGCCAATTTGGTCATAAGTAGGAAGAGAATGAACATCTCTGAAAGAAGAATACTCCCTCTCTGTTCCCGTTTGGATGTTTCTTGCCTATGACTTTGCAGATTGTGAATGATGCAAGTGCACCCTATAATGCAGGTTAATCAAATATGAGACAGTTGTATACAAACATATTCAGCATTAACAACATGGAGATATTTACTTGGCCGGGTTTTCCATTTTCACATAAAAATGCCTCATATTCGGATGCGAATTCAGGGGCGTTGTCATTGACATCCAGCACTTTAATAGCAACAGGTACTCGGGATATCTGACTGTGGTTCCCTATGGGAAGGAAAAAATAACATCAGCATTGAGGATATTGCATTTTAATGTGCAATTCAACTTTCTTCTTGAAAGCTTGTGTGTCTGTTTCAACTTCCCTTAATTAGGGTGTTTTCAACATGGTGATTATGGAATCTGACCATTCAGCAAGGAAAAATAGCAAGTGCTTGGCTGCTTAAAAAAAAGTATAAATTATTATTCCAAACACCATTTGCTGGAGCTTAGCTTGATAAAGACCATCTCTGAATAAATTAAAAGGTTTCCTTGATGAAGAAAGCTTTATTTTATTGATAAAGCCCATTGTACAAAAGAAAAGAATGCTGTATTGCAACAAAGATTTATCTCTTTCTTTATCTTGGGTAGACAGCCCATTTCTGCACTATTACTTGTTCGACTGACTATATATTAAAGATGAACATCAAAACCTGAAAAAAGGCTAGAACCAAATCAGTTGTTGAGAAGGTATCTTTAATACTGATAAAAGGGATAATCTTAAAGAAAGGGAATCATATCTTTTATGAATTTTATTTTTTATTCAAAATTGACCTTGGGATCTTTTTGGGTTAAGATAAGCCCAAGTTATTTTAATATGTCATTTTCATAAAGATTTTCATCAGTGTAAACAGATAATAATCTTTTAATCTTTCCAGGTCAATTCCAGTAGCACAGACTTTAATCCTTAAGCCTTAAGTCCTTAAATTTAAAAAATTATACACACACACACACACGTGCACACACACGCATACACACACAAATATGCATGCACAGAAATCTGGCCCATTAATACACTGCTGACTTGGCCCACGTGATGATTTTTCATTTCTAATAAATGCAGTACCACTCGACTCTGACTGTACCATGCAATAATCTTTTGATCGCTTGTAAATTATACAGAATGCATTGAAAATGGCCAATTATTTATTTGTGTTTCTGTGGCACTGAATATTTATAAGCAAGCTAGGAGGGGAAAAATCTTTGGCTTTTGTGTATGAAGAAACAGACTTGTATTTGATATATCGGACTCTTCTTTTTGACAGCTGGTTAAATTCAGACCTCTGAAACCTTCAAATACTCATGCCAAATAATCATAGCCATGTTACAGTTTTATAGTTGGTTAACCCCACTGGCAATGCTACAAGATTGGAATTTAACTACCATGGCTATTCTCCAATATTCTAATTTGATTAACTATGGATGGATGAGTATTATCCTTTGGAATTCCAACCACCTCAGTAATGGAACAAAATCTCAATTCCCAAAAATCACACCAGTGGCTTTAAATGTCCTTTTTCTTTTACCTAATATGTCCTTTTTCTTTTACTGTCTTATGTCTAATGAATTAATTCATTCCCATTCAGAGAGGAGGCATGCAGCTCCCTAGTTTCAATGGAAGGGAAAATTTAAAAAAGTGTAACACATGACTCTGAGGACAAGAAACTTACATTTTACCCTTTATCTACTTGAATCAGGTAGATAAATGAGTTGTAAGGTATTTGAAATAAGGTCTGATTATGTCCTTAAAGACTTACATCTCTTTTCTAGTCTGACCATGAGCTGAATAGCAGCTGCTGAAGAGTAAAAGGGAATCCGGTGTTTGCAGGAAACAAATGTTTGGAGCCCCATCTTTGCCTCCCACTACCAACATGACTCTGAACATGTTATTTAAGCTCATTTTATTCCTGAGGACACTGAAACTCAAGACCTTGACACCTTATTTGCAGAACTATTATACACATTATATAAGAAGAATTAGAAGCGCCCAGATCATATTGGGCACATAGTCAAGTGTATCTTAGACTTTACCTTTTATAACTGGAAACATCAGCTCCGTGCATATTCAGTGTGCACTATGTACAGTGCAAGATATTTCACAGAATCATCTCATTCAGTCCTTACTGAAGAGCTATGTAATAGGTAATGTGATCCCCATGTTGTGGATTACTGATGTGGAGACTAATATTCACAGGGCTACATGCCTTTACCAATATGACTCAAAAATGAACTCCAAGACTCCAAAATGTAGTTTTGGCCGTCCAAACATGAGTCATTTTCGCAGTATTATACTGATGAAGTTTAAAACAAAGTATATTTGCTTGTTGTTTGTTTACTGGTAAGGTCACTAATCACTGCCATTTCCCCAAGAATGCTTATAGGCTTGTTATAAATTTTTATTTCAAGTTTGACCACTCTTTGAAGTTTGAGTACAAATATAAAAAATCAAGCTGGATAAATCTAATGGGTTGTACCACGACTGATATTCTCAGAATTGCACTAATAATCTGCAAGCCTCTCTGAGAAACTGAACGATTTAAATTCCATATTTTTCCTCAGACTTCGATTTTGCCCAAGGTCTCTTCAGTTGATTGATTTTATTTTGTGATTCTCTGTATTTCAACTCTAAGGACTATTGATTAGTTAGTTACATAACATTCACTTCTTGCAGTGCCACATCTTAGACCAACTCTTGTGTATATAAGTGATTAGAGGAGCCTTCTATTATGTTTTAGTCTCGTTAAGCATTCAATTCATAGACAATGATCAACATAGACTTGAACAGTGAATAATAGATGCATTGTCTTCGAAAACTGCAGGTACAAGAAAAAGCTGTTGTACTCTTTAAACATGATTTTGTGCCTGGGGAAGTGAAGAGAATGCTGAGCTTACCGAGTTAGAGTCACTGAAAATGGTTGATTGGGCCAAGTTTACGACATATGATATTCTTTGTCTTCCCTCTTTCTCATGTCTTGCGCGCGCACACACACACACACGCCACAGGCAAACATGCATATACAGATTTTACTCTCACTATTTTGGCAAAAGGATAATTATGCCAAGGCACATGTTCTTAACTTCTCTCTTCTCTTTTCTTAATCTCACAGTTTTAATAAACTGCAATTATCTCTTAGATCTAGATGGCCAGCAGGTGGTAAAACTCAAGCATAGAGGCTAGAGAATCTCCGTGAGCTTCTTTCTGGGATAACTTTCAACATTAAAGTAATATATGCTTTCTCTTATTGTAAGATCTGGGACAGGGTGGTGGTTAACTATCCAGGGGCCCAGATCCCTAGAATAATACCATCTAATCTTTTTCTGTTGTTAGAAGTAATGTAGGTTTGGGAGCTATCACTTAATATTGTTAGAAGATCACGAGCATAGGGGCTATATCATATGATCACTGGCGAGTCACTGAAATATTTTTTGATGAGATTTACAATTTTAAAAGCTAGGATAAAGCTTACTGACAAGAGAAGTTATGGTTTAATTTTGTTTTCTTAAGCAAATGAATGTCTCAGACATTTACTTTATTTCTTGAAACTGCTAAATCAAGGAGAAAAACAATAAAATATAATCAAACAATAAACTGGTACCATATATCCCCAAAATATCCCCAAAATGTGTTATCATTCTCTGTATTAGATGAACATGCACAACTGAAATTATTTCAACTTATAATTCTTGACACAAGTGTCATATTTAAATGCTGAAGATTCACTTTTATCTAAATTAATGAAGTGATGGGAGTTCAAAATTTAAAGATATTATAGAGCAATAAAATTAATTAGATAAGCTTCTAAGGAAATTATTCATGTCCTTTGTGACTGGCCCCAAAATGTTTGCCTTTCATCTGATACACAAACATTAAATATAAAGATATTATAATTAGAAACTTGATTAGCATTCGTTAAAGATTAATTTTCTAAACACAGGAGATGTGACAAAGTGGTCTGGAAGGAAAAGCCCATTTCAATTGGCCACAAAAGTTGACTGTTTTCACATAATGATGGAAAAAAGGCTGAAATGGCACCTACTATAAACAACTCCTTGACTTCTACCATTTGAATAGTAGTGACTTCCTGTCACCTCTCTGTCACATAGCCTCATGAATTGCCCATTAATTTTGCCCTGTTATAATCAAAGGTAATGGAATACTGCCAAGTCTGCGTTACTTGGGAATTTGCTTCTAACTAGTTTCCATGAGCTGCTGTTTTTGCAGGCATCGATTGAAATAAACAGCCTCTCCTTTTCAGGCTATAAGAGAGAAAATTGATTTGACAAATTTAGATATACTGGTGGGTTCAATAAATAATTCTTGAGCCTTCTACGAGTGGAAGGGTGGAAGGCATGAGCAGTAAATTACAGTCAACGGGGGGAATGCAAAATAGTGAATTTATAATTGAATAGGGATGAGAGGAATGCTGAAAGTTTATAAAACAGGAAGATTCTAACTGAATATATGATTGATAGAAAAGATAGCAACTTAGGAAATTTAAAATGAAACTGATGGGAATTTCAAAGGTCTTGGAAAATAATTTCAGTCGTGAATTTAGGCTCTCTGGTGACTAAAGATAAAACTTTTTGATGTACATTTTGCCCATAAATGGTGTGATAATTTCTAAATCATTAGTTATGGTTTATTAATTCATAGATTATTAGCATAGAAACAAGGTGGAATATAATTAACCAGTGGACACCAGCGTAGAAAATCTGTTGGGACTTTTTAAAAATTTTTATTGGACAAATATATATCACTTATATGTGGAATCTAATAAAAAATGGTACAAATGAACTTGTTTACAAAACAGAAATAGACTCACAGATGTAGAAACGAATCTTATGGTTACTGGGGGGAAAGGGATAAATTGGGAGATTGGGATTGACATATACACACTACTATATAAAATAGATAACTAATAAGGACCTACTGTACAGCACAGGGAACTCAATATTCTCTACAAAAATATTCTGGAATATTTTTGATAGGTTTTTCTCTTTACAGTATTATTTTTATGTGTTACCCTTTCACTAACATGGCAACTGTATTGATGCACCAGTTAAAACACAATCTGTTGTCTCCCTCAAATACATACCAAGAAATTTCAACATCAAGGGAGCAGTTGACCACCATAATTTTAATAATTTTTCATTATATGATTGTGAAGATTCCAGCAAGCCAGGCTGTAAAGAGAAGTCATTCTATTTTACTCCTTAAAATCTCAGTCATATTTAGATTAGTTTAGAATTAAATGAGAACTTTAATCAGAGGGTGTCTCTGGTATCAAATGAACAAAGCTTGTAAGGCATAGTTTTTGTATTAACCAAGTAGTAGCTCTCTCAAGAAAGGTAGAGAAATGCTTTCTCTCACTGTGCAAGTTGTGGACTTAGACATATTTGAAAATGCCTTAAACTCTGGAGAAAATGACTCTTAAATGGCGACTTCAGTTTAAGTCCTCACTGACCCCTGTCTGTTTTCCCTACTGACTACAAAAATGCATGCTGTCTGGCTCCAGCATTTTCAAATGCTCTCTAAATAGGGAGAAAATGTGTAGGTCTCTCTCTTATTTATTACATTCATCTTAAGTGAACCTGGACGTAGTGGAATCCTTGGCAAGACCTCACTCCACCTTTTCCTACTCTCTACAGTGAACCCTCAGTATCCTTTTTCCAGCTCACAAAAGTTGAAGTCCTAAAGAATAAGGTAGGCACATTTATGGTTGTTAAATTCTATGGGAAAAAATTTTAGAGCCATTGAAGTTAGGACTGATGTTATGAACCTCTTAGATACTATTTATTAAATATAAGGCTTTAAAACAGTCATGTTCTAAATAAAGGCAACATTAATGGCAGTTTATAAATGAAAAATTAGTACTAATGGGAATGGAGCTATTACATTTCCCATTTTTTTATTAATATGTTATATAATATTACCTACTGTAAAATAAATTTATTTATTTATTTTTTGGCTGCGCTGGGTCTTCGTTACTGTGTGTGGGCTTTCTCTAGTTGTGGTGAGCAGCGACTTCTCTTCGTTGCAGTGCACGGGCTTTTCATTGCAGTGGCTTCTCTTGCTGCGGGCACGGGCTCTAAGCACACAGCCTTCAGTAGTTGTGGCATGCGGGCTCAGTGTTGTGGCTCGTGGGCTCTAGAGCGCAGGCTCAGTAGTTGTGGCACACAGGCTTAGTTGCTCCGCGGCATGTGGGATCCTCCTGGACCAGGGCTCGAACCCGTGTCCCCTGCATTGGCAGGAGGATTCTTAACCACTGCACCACCAGGGAAGTCCAATATTACCTACTTTTAGTTCTTTTTTAAAAAAATTTAAGCACTTACTAGTTTTATTTTAATATGCTAAACATTTTAACTTAAAATTGATAAATATGCATTATTTGCGAAACTTTTTCCCAAGACCTTTTCTTTGACAATAAGTCTGCTTCTAGAGTTCTGAGTTAAATTTACATAAACCAGTAATTCATGGCTTATGATTTCCAAGTATTTTTTTTAATTAAGGTAATATTGGCTTAGAACATCATGTAAGTTTCATGTGTACAACATTACAGTTCAACTTCTGTATACACTACTGTGCTTACTAAGATACTTTTAATTCTTTTCTTTATGTATGCTTACCAATTTGTTTCCTTTAGTTGTCTACATTTTTTGTTTTGTGTGTATGTGTGTATGCATACATGGTTTTTACGTGTTCATTTTTGTTTTGTTTTATGTACATCTCTCTTTTCTACTGTGTACTACTGTTGCTGAATTTGTGACTGGAAAATACTGACTCCCTCCTTTCGCAGCCGTAAGTGCATGTTTAAATCCTTTTTATACATCTCATCTTTCTCCATACTGTAAGAGGCGAGGAAACAAAATGCCGTAATAAGTTTATTATTCCTTATGCTCCCTTTGGTAATCTAAGTCTTTGAAAAATCTCTACTTCTACTCTGCCAACAAAAATTGCATTATGCTTCTATTACTATATCTTCAGTGTTTTTTTTCCCTAATTATTTCAAATAGGATTGATTCAAAATTATTGGAACTGAATTTCTTGGTATTACTCTTACAATGCAATTCAGTTTAAATCCCTTATATGTTAGAATCTTAATAAAGGAGACTCACACTTTCAGAGGAATATAGATTTATGTAATATTGAGTTTAAATGCTCATTCAACACCAGCTTAGAATAACATTTGTGCCCCCTAATACATGCATACACATACACGCACACACAAACACAGACACACTTTATTAGGGAAGAAAACTAATATTGTAAACTACCCAGCATGTATTGTGTGATCTGTTATGTACTATTTCTTTGAGGTTTGTTGGGTTACTGTGAAGACGTTATTTTCTTAAATGGGAATATGATTTCAGGCTATGTAAGACTGAAATTTATATGTTACATATCAGAGTAGGGAGTAAAGAACATCCAGTGCACCTAGAAATCATGTGGACTCTAGTCACCTTGCCCATATTTACTCAAAGCCAAGAAGTGATAAAGCTGAAATATTAATCCAGGGCAGTTTTATCAACAAGTGGGGAAAAAAAAAACAAACACAGAAACAAACAAAACTGATTATTCCCCACAGGCTCTCTTCAGCATAGCACTCGTAAAACATAACCTTAAAATATATTTTTAAGATGGATCACTTCCCAAACAATACAATATCCTAATAAATTAATAACCTCAAAAGAAAGGTTTGATGATTCCATTAACATGGAATTTTTATTAGTGAATTTATTTTTAGAAATATAATTTTCATATTTTTAATTTTTTGGGCAACTCCTTACATTTTCTTGTGTGAGATCAACTTTTGTGGTAGAAGTAAGCCATGAAAACAATAAAGTGTATACACCTTATGGTTTTATTCCAGTGTATTTTTATAAAATGAACATACCCATGTAACTATCACTCAGGTCAAGATGTAACCAGCATCCCCAAAGCTTCCCATGTACCCCTTCTCAGTCATTATGCCCTTCAAGGTAACCTCTACTCTGTTTCTTAACACTATATTAGTGTGCCTTCTTCAGAACTTTATAAAAACTGAAATAATATAAAGTACACACTTTTGTATCTGACTTCTTTAGCTCAATATAGTATTTGTAAATTCATTAATGTGGTTGTAGGCAGCTGTCGTTCATTCTTTTCCACTGTTTGGGAAAGAATTTCATTGTATACATATACCACCATTTATTTATTTATTTATTCTCTTACTGGTGGATATTTGGGTTGTTTCAGTTTCATGCTATTCTGAAAAGTGCTGCTATAAATATTTTGTGTATTTTTGTTGGTGTACAAATACGTGAATTCCGTTACATTACATACTTAGGAATAGAATGAAAGATTATAGAATATGGCTCCTTTCAATTTTAGCATCTGCTTCCAAGTATGTTTTCTAATGTGGATGTGCCAGTTTACACTCTGACCAGCAATGTATAAGAGTTCAAGTTGCTGCATGTCTTCAGGAACACTTGGAAAAGCCAGTTATTTATTATTTGTTTTTCATTTTAGTCATTGCAGAGGTGTACAGTTATGTTTCAGTTTGATTTTATTTTAATATCTTGATGATTTGATGCTAAGGACATATTATGCTTACTGGCCACTTGGATATCTTCTTTTGTGAAGAACCTGTTCAAGTTTTTGCCATGTTTTAATTGGTTGTCTATGTTTTTCTAATTGATATGCATATTATATATTAAGGATACGTGTCCTTTGCTAGATATGAGTGTCACAATACCTTTCCCTACTCTGTGGCTTAATTTTTCACTCTTAATAGTGACTTTTGATGAGCACAGATTCTTAACTTAAAGCTGAATTCATCAGTTTTTGCTCTTATTAACTTTAACACTTGTTGCAACTGATTCGTTAATTATTTGCATAATCCAGAATTTGAGAATTCTGTTATTTTTAGAAGGTATATTATTTTTTTCACATTTACATCTCTGATCTCCCTGAAGATTACTAAAATTGAGGTTCTGAGTTAGAGGCCAAGGTTCAGTTTCATCCACTCATGGATATCCAATTCACTGTCAACTTTATTGTAAGTTCACCTATGCTATCTTTGTCATTGAGTTGAGTATTTTTGTACAGGCTTGTTCCCGGAATTTTCTGTTCTATTTTTCTGTCTTTATGCTCATACAATTCTCTTTTAATAACTCTTTATGATAGATCTTCATATATTATCATGAATATGGTAAGATCAACAATTTTTCTTTTAAAATATTTTCTTCATTATTTTTCCCTTTAAATTTCTTTACACGTTTTAGTATTATTTGTCAAATTGTGGGCACACACACACACACATAGCTGTTGGAAGTTTGATTGATATTGCAAAGATTCTACAGATAAATTTAAAGCGGATTGACATCTTTTACATTTGAATCTCCAAATCATGAACTATGTATATACTTCATTTATTTATATTTTCCTTAATTTCTCTCAGTAATGTTCTATAGTTTTCTATTTAGAAGTTTTGTATGTCATTCATTAGATTTTTTTTTTTTTTTTTTTTTGTGGTATGTGGGCCTCTCACTGCTGTGGCCTCTCCCATTGCGGAGCACAGGCTCTGGACGCGCAGGCTCAGCAGCCATGGCTCACGGGCCCAGCCGCTCCACAGCATGTGGGATCTTCCTGGACTGGGGCACGAACCCGTGTCCCCGTGTCCCCTGCATTGGCAGGCGGACTCCCAACCACTGCACCACCAGGGAAGCCCCATTCATTAGATTTTGTTACTATTTAATTGTAGTCTTCTTACTATTATAAGTAGTATATTTATTTTCTGAGTATTGTTAGAAAATAAAAATATGATTATTTTATAACTAACAATCATGCAGACTTTCTTCATTATTGATAATAGTTTAACTTAGATTTTTTTTTCCCTTTTTATGTACTCAATCATGTTGTCTCTGAGTAGTGACAACTTTATTTCTTCTTTCCGATATTTATACTTTAATTTCTTACCTGTATCTTACTGTACTGGTTAAAACCTTCAGTGTAATTAATTGAATAAAAGTAGCAATAGTACACAACCTACCTCATTTCCAATCTCAGGGAGAAACCTTTCAATATTTTACCATTAGGTTTGATATTTGCTATTATTTTTTTGGTAACTATCCTTTATCAAATTAAGTTTTCTTCTATTTCTAGTGTGCAAAGAGCTTTTTCAAGAACAAGAGATGAAGATATAACATTTTCTGCATCTGCTGAGAATGATCATACGTTTTTTCTCTTTTCTTTCCTCAGGATTTTAATTTACATTAATAGATTTTCAAATGTTATCATCTGTCCTTGTATTCCCTGGGTGTAATATTATATTTTTATATTAACAGTTTTGATTTGCTAATAATTACTTAGGATTTTGTTTATGAGAAGCAGGCTGTTAATTCTTTCTTTCTTGTAATATTCTTGTTGGGTTTTAGCATTAAGATTATTCTGGCTTGGTGACATAAGGTGGAAACTGCTCCCTCTTTTACTTCTCTCTGATAAAGTATGTGTCATGTTCATTTGGGCATGACAATTTATGTGTTAAGAGTTAGTAATTGTGAATTCAATTTATTCAATAGAGAAAATGATAGACATATTTTTCTTTTTCTTATCTATGCCAGTTTGCACTGACTGCATTTTTCAACTTATTAGGCTATCTCATATACATTTTAATCCTTATTCCATAAATATGTTAATAATGTCCAGCTATTGTTTTTTAACATCTATAGAATCTGTAATGAAGTCCCCTTTGTAATATTTTTTTCCATGCCCCCTGCAGTGAAAGCACGGAGTCCTAACCACTGGACTGCTGGGAATTCCCTGTCATTTCTAATACTGGCAACTTGTACCTTTTCTATTTTTTCTTCCAAGATTTTTATCAACGTTATCTTTGCACATAAAGAGGTTTTGGCTTTGCTGAATTTCAGGACTGTATATTTGTGTTCAATTTCACTATATTCTACCCTATATTTATTTTCACCTCGCTACTAGTTTTTAATTTTCTGTTCACTTTTAGCCTTTTTGAAGTGGATGCTCAGATAATTGATTTTTAGCATTTCTTCTTTTCTAATATAGCCATTTAAGGCTAATTTCTCTTTAGGCACTGTGTTCCACAGGTTTTGTCATGTCATTATTTTGTTATCATTTATTTTTTTAATGTGCTAATTCCCTTTGTGATTTTATTGTTTTCCATGGATCATTTAGAGACATATGGCTTAATTTCCAATACTTGGGGATCATTTCAGGGCCTTTAGTGATTTATTTCTAGCTTAATTCCACTGTGTTAAGAAAGCATACTCTGCTTTGAGTGCTGAGACTTGATTTATGGCCCAATTTGGCCATGTTGGGTAAATGTTTCAAGTGTGTTTGACAATAATAATATTTTTGTAATTTTTCAGTGCAGTGTTTTATACATTACAATTAGGCAAGTTGACTAATCATGCTATTCAAACACTTTCTACCCTTACTAATTTTTTGTCTACTTATTTGATTAGTAGAGTTGTAGGTTAAAATTTTCATCTACAAGTGTTGACTTGTCTATCCCTTTGCTTCTGTCAATTTTTTGCTTTATGTACTTCACAAACATCTTATTAGGTACATACAAATTTAGAATTTTTATATCTTGCTGCTGAATTTAATCATTTATCATTATGAAAAATTTATTTTTGGTAATATTTCTTCTTAGTCTATAGCTGAACCATTTTGGTTTTAATTTGCATAGCTATTGTTTCAGTCTTTAAGTGTTCTTATATTTGAGGTTTATTTCTGATAAAAAACATGATTTGAAAATTGATTGATTGCTTTTTTCCTAGTCTGACAAATGTCTTTTAATTGAATTGAAGTATGTAGCTTATTTACAATTAATGTAATTGTTTATTTATCTGGGTTGTAATTTCTTCTTGTACTTTAAAATTTTCTTCAGCAGTTCTTTCTCATTTTTCCTCTTTACTATTTTTTTGGGGATTCATAATTTTCAATTCTTTTATTTCCCCAACTAATAGGCTAATGGCGGAAATTAAAGAATTAAAACTTACGAATCCAAAAAAAGATAGAAAAGCAGGATTAGCCTATTAGTTACATAGTCTTCTATTAATATTATTTTAGTGGTAACCTTAAATATATTTGTATATATGTCACTGACTTATTAGAATATGCCTTAGAGTAATGCTTCAAACATTTTATGTACAATGAAAGGATATATATAGTGCATAATTGTTTATGCCATTTTGTTACCATTTTCCTGTATCTAGGTTTTCATTTTGGAAATCAGATATGAAAATGTGTTATCTTCCTTCAGATAGAGTTTGATTTTCTCCTCACAGGAAGGTCTGTACAGATGGATCATCTCAATACTATTAAGGCTGGATTTCAGAATTTATGAGGGCTGATTTCATTTCTGGTTTTCCCTTATTTCTAGAGCCCACCCTTTCTATTAAATTGCAAAAAAAAAAGGTTTTTTTTCGCTTTTTGCCTCTTAGCACACGCTGTCCCATAGCCTTGAAATCCTCTTACTCCTGCACATGTTAAGATTTGGTAAATGCATCATGGGAAAAATCCATCCATGATGCTCTGATGTCTTCTTTTCAATTACCTCCTCACTGTAGACTTGGCCTCTCCATTTCTGGATACCTCTGTAGCCCTGACCTACAGCTTTTGTCTCCACAGTCCCACGAGACACTCAAACTCCAGGTCACTGATTTCTGCTTGGTTTCTATGCCCTCTGAATCACTTAAAGTCCTGAAGGAAATAAGCAGTGCTAAATTTAGGAGTCACTTCAGTTTGTTTCCTTTCTTTCTGGTATCTTGGCTTCTTAAGTACTGGCTGCCTTCAAACACCATTTTTTTCTCTAATTTTGCAGTTATTCTCACTGGGGGAATTAGTTGGGTATAAGCTACCACCATAGACATAAGAAAAATACATAATTACCCCTATCCCATTGTGGGATAATATGTTCATTGTTTTCCCAAGAAATTTAAACTGTAAATCACCCCACACTTATGGAACAATGGACAAAATATTACTATAAAATGACTGTAATCCTCCATGAGTTATTGCCCAGCAGAATTCACGTATGGTAATTAAGATTGTGTTATCCTTAGTTAATGCTCTGACTACAAAGCCAGACCAATCTCTTGAGATTCCTTTCCTCAGTCTATGCTTTGGCCTCAAAAATTATGCATTTATTGTGACAGTGAACCAAGATGTGTATACCATAATGAGTGACAAAAAACAAAACAAATACATAACTCAAGATAAATGATTAGCAGAGGTGGTAGAAATGACTGCAGCGCAAGCCACCACCTCAGTGTCAAGTACATGATAATAAAATGGATGATGCTGATTTATTCCCAGATGTTAATATTAAAAGGGTTGAATATATGTGAATGTAGACGTAGATATACGTAGTTGTATCCATATGTCACTACTTCCTCCAACTGCATTTGTATCCACAAAATCATCTGTGTATCAATGCATATTAGAAAGGCAACTAGACACAGAGTATTATGTATTCTTTTAATAAAATTTGAAAAGATATATTGGGTGAAATATGTAAATCTATAAGTAATAGGTAGCACTAGGTGTTTTTATAATTGTATTTAGAGAGGCAATGCAGAGCACCTATATATAATGGTATTGTGCAGCTCAGAATGTCTGTAAACCAATCTCTCTCTTTTTCTCTCTCTTTCGTTTTAGATAAAAGTTAGGTGCTAGCTGCAAAAAACTTTAAAACTACCTACTCTGTTAAAGGAAGGTTAATAAACTCTTCATGGACCCAGTAAATCTATCATGCAAATTTGCAACGTAGAGCAACAGAGATGCTGACAAGGACACCATGTGTCAAGCTTATTTCAAAACATTATGAGAGAGACTCTGGGAGGGCTCATGCCAAGAAGTACTTCCCAGAACTTCTGCTTCCAGTGTCCTTGTCCTCATGGTGAGCCACTGCCACCCCCTGCCTCTGCAGGACCCTCCACACTAGCAGCCGTGTGGATGAAAGGCCCCTGGTGCTGCAGCCAGGATTCACTGCTGTGCCTCTGAGGTGGGAGAGCCAACTTCAGGACACTGGTCCACAAGAGACCTCCCAGCTGTACATAATATCAAACAGCGAAAATCTCCCAGAGATCTCCATCTCAACACCAGCACCCAGCTTCACTCAACGACCAGCAAGCTACAGTGCTGGACATCCTATGCCAAACAACTACCAAGGCAGGAACACAACCCCACCCATTAGCAGAGAGGCTGCCCAAAATCATAATAAGTCGACAGACACCCCAAAACACACCACCTGACGTGGACCTGCCCACCAGAAAGACAAGATCCAGCCTCATCCACCAGAACACAGGCACTAGTCCCCTCCACCAGGAAGCCTACACAACCCACTGAACCAACCTTAGCCACTGGGGACAGACACCAAAAACAACGTGAACTACGAACCTGCAGCCTGCAAAAAGGAGACCCCAAACACAGTAAGAGAAGCAAAATGAGAAGACAGCAAAACACATAGCAGATGAAGGAGCAAAATAAAAACCCACCAGACCTAACAAATGAAGAGGAAATAGGCAGTCCACCTGAAAAAGAATTCAGAATAACGAGAGTAAAGATAATCCAAAATCTTGAAAATAGAATAGACAAAATGCAAGAAACATTTAACAAGGACCTAGAAGAACTAAAGCTGAAGCAAACAATGATGAACAACACAATAAGTGAAATGAAAAATACTCTAGATGGGATCAATAGCAGAATAACTGAGACAGAAGAACGGATAAGTGACCTGGAAGATAAAATAGTGGAAATAACTACTGCAGAGCAGAAAAAAGAATGAAAAGAACTGAGGACAGTCTCAGAGACCTCTGGGACAACATTAAATGCACCAATATTCGAATTATAGAGGACCCAAAAGAAGAAGAGAAAAAGAAAGGGACTGAGAAAATATTTGAAGAGATTATAGTTGAAAACTTCTCTAATATGGGAAAGGAAAGAGTTAATCCAGTCCAGGAAGCACAGAGAGTCCGATACAGGAAAAATTCAAGAAGAAATACGCCAAGACACATAGTAATCAAACTGTCAAAAATTAAATACAAAGAAAACATATTAAAAGCAGCAAGGGAAAAACAACAAATAACACACAAGGGAATCCCCATAAGGTTAACAGCTGATCTTTCAGCAGAAACTCTGCAAGCCAGAAGGGAGTGGCAGGACATATTGAAAGTGATGAAGGAGAAAAACCTGCAACCAAGATTACTCTACCCAGCAAGGATCTCATTCAGATTTGATGGAGAAATTAAAACCTTTACAGACAAGCAAAAGCTGAGAGAGTTCAGCACCACCAAACCAACATTACAACAAATGCTAAAGGAACTTCTGTAGGCAAGAAACACAAGAGAAGGAAAAGACCTACAATAACGAACCCAAAACAATTAAGAAAATGGGAATAGGAACATACATATCGATAATTACCTTAAATGTAAATGGATTAAATGCTCCCACCAAAAGACACAGATTGGCTGAATGGATACAAAAACAAGACACATATATTTGCTGTCTACAAGAGACCCACTTCAGACCTAGAGACACATACAGACTGAAAGTAAGGGGATGGAAAAAGATATTTCATGCAAATGGAAACCAAAAGAAAGCTGGAGTAGCAATTCTCATATCAGACAAAATAGACTTCAAAATAAAGACTACTACAAGAGACAAAGAAGGACATTACATAATGATCAAGGGATCGATCCAAGAAGAAGATATAACAATTGTAAATATTTATGCACCCCACATAGGAGCACCTCAATACATAAGGCAAATACTAACAGCCATAAAAGGGGAAATCGACAGTAACACATTCATAGTAGGGGACTTTAACACCCCACTTTCACCAATGGACAGATCATCCAAAATGAAAATAAATAAGGAAACACAAGCTTTAAATGATACATTGAACAAGATGGACTTAATTGATATTTATAGGACATTCCATCCAAAAACAACAGAATACACATTTTTCTCAAGTGCTCATGGAACATTCTCCAGGATAGAGCATATCTTGGGTCACAAATCAAGCCTTGGTAAATTTAAAAAAATTGAAATTGTATCAAGTATCTTTTCCAACCACAACCCTATGAGACTAGATATCAATTACAGGAAAAGATCTGTAAAAAATACAAACACATGGAGGCTAAACAATACACTACTTAATAACGAAGTGATCACTGAAGAAATCAAAGAGGAAATCAAAAAATACCTAGAAACAAATGACAATGGAGAAACAACAACCCAAAATCTATGGGATGCAGCAAAAGCAGTTCTACGAGGGAAGTTTATAGCAATACAATCCTACCTTAAGAAACAGGAAACATCTCGAAAACACAACCTAACCTTGCACCTAAAGCAACTAGAGAAAGAAGAACAAAAAAACCCCCAAAGTTAGCAGAAGGAAAGAAATCATAAAAATCAGATCAGAAATAAATGAAAAAGAAATGAAGGAAACGATAGCAAAGATCAATAAAACTAAAAGCTGGTTCTTTGAGAAGATAAACAAAATTGATAAACCATTAGCCAGACTCATCAATTACTACAAGACTGAAATCAACAGAATTAGAAATGAAAAAGGAGAAGTAACAACTGACACTGCAGAAATACAAAAGATCATGAGGGATTACTACTAGCAACTCTATGCCAATACAATGGACAACCTGGAAGAAATGGACAAATTCTTAGAAATGCACAACCTGCCAAGACTGAATCGGGAAGAAATAGAAAATATGAACAGACCAATCACAGGCACTGAAATTGATTAAAAATCTTCCAACAAACAAAAGCCCAGGACCAGATGGCTTCACAGGCGAATTCTATCAAAACATTTAGAGAAGAGCTAACACCTATCCTTCTCAAACTCTTCCAAAATATAGCAGAGGGAGGAACACTCACAAACTCATTCTACGAGGCCACCATCACCCTGATACCAAAACCAGACAAGGATGTCACAAAGAAAGAAAACTACAGGCCAATATCACTGATGAACATAGATGCAACAATCCTCAACAAAATACTAACAAACAGAATCCAACAGCATATTAAACGGATCATACACCATGATCAAGTGGGGTTTATCCCAGGAATGCAAGGATTCTTCAATATACGCAAATCAATCAACATGATACACCATATTAACAAATTGAAGGAGAAAAACCATATGGTCATCTCAATAGATGCAGAGAAAGCTTTTGACAAAATTCAACACCCATTTATGATAAAAACCCTGCAGAAAGTAGGCATAGAGGGAACTTTCCTCAACATAATAAAGGCCATATATGAGAAACCCACAGCCAACATTGTCCTCAATGGTGAGAAACTGAAAGCATTTCCACTAAGATCAGGAACAAGACAAGGTTGCCCACTCTCACCACTCTTATTCAACACAGTTTTGGAAGTTTTAGCCACAGCAATCAGAGAAGAAAAGGAAATAAAAGGAATCCAAGTCAGAAAAGAAGAAGTAAAGCTGTCACTGTTTGCAGATGACATGATACTATACATAGAGAGTCCTAAAGATGCTACCAGAAAACTACTAGAGCTAATCAATGCATTTGGTAAAGTAGCAGGATACAAAATTAATGCACAGAAATCTCTGGCATTCCTATTCACTAATGATGAAAAATCTGAAAGTGAAATCAAGAAAACACTCCCATTTACCATTGCAACCAAAAGAATAAAATATCTAGGAATAAACCTACCTAAGGAGACAAAAGACCTGTAGGCAGAAAATTGTAAGACACTGATGAAAGAAATTAAAGGTGATACAAATAGATGGAGAGATATACCATGTTCTTGGATTGGAAGAATCAACATTGTGAAAATGACTCTACTACCCAAAGCAATCTACAGATTCAGTGCAATCCCTATCAAACTACCACTGGCATTTTTCACAGAACTAGAACAAAAAATTGCACAATTGGTATGGAAACACAAAAGACCCCAAATAGCCAAAGCAATCTTGAGAACGAAAAACGGAGCTGGAGGAATCAGGCTTCCTGACTTCAGACTATACTACAAAGCTACAGTAATCAAGACAGTATGGTACTGGCACAAAAACAGAAATATAGATCAATGGAACAGGATAGAAAGCCCAGAGATAGACCAACGCACATATGGTCAACTTATCTTTGATAAAGGAGGCAGGAATGTACAGTGGAGAAACGACAGCTTCTTCAATAAGTGGTGCTGGGAAAACTGGACAGCTACATGTAAAAGTATGAGATTAGATCACTCCCTAACACCATACACAAAAATAAGCTCAAAATGGATTAAAGACCTAAATGTAAGGCCAGAAATGATCAAACTCTTAGAGGAAAACATAGGGAGGACACTCTATGACATAAATCAGAGCAAGGTCCTTTTTGACTCACCTCCTAGTGAAATGGAAATAAAAACAAAAATAAACAAACGGGAACTAATGAAACTTCAAAGCTTTTGCACAGCAAAGGAAACCATAAACAAGACCAAAAGACAACCCTCAGAATGGGAGAAAATATTTGCAAATAAAGCAACTGACCAAGGATTAGTCTCCAAAATTTATAAGCAGCTCATACAGCTTAATAACAAAAAAACAAACAACCCAATCCAAAAATGGGCAGAAGACTTAAATAGACATTTCTCCAAAGAAGATATACAGACTGCCAACAAACACATGAAAGAATGCTCAGCATCACTAATCATTAGAGAAATGCACATTAAAACTACAATGTGATACCATCTCACACCAGTCAGAATGGCCGTTATCAAAATCTAGAAAGAATAAATGCTGGAGAGGGTGTGGAGAAAAGGGAACCCTCTTACACTGTTGGTGGGAATGTAAATTGATACAGCCACTGTGGAGAACAGTATGGAGGATCCTTAAAAAACTAAAAATAGAACTACCATATGACCCAGCAATCCCACTACTGGGCATATACCCTGAGAAAACCATAATTCAAAAAGAGTCATGTACCAAAATGTTCATTGCAGCTCTATTTACAATAGCCCGGAGATGGAAACAACCTAAGTGTCCATCATCGGATGAATGGATAAAGAAGATGTGGCACATATATACAATGGAATATTAATTACTCAGCCATAAAAAGAAACGAAATTGACCTATTTGTAATGAGGTGGATAGACCTAGAGTCTGTCATACAGAGTGAAGTAAGTCAGAGAGAGACAAATACCATATGCTAACACATATATATGGAATTTAAGGGAAAAAATGTCATGAAGAACCTAGGGGTAAAACAGGAATAAAGACACACACTTACTAGAGTATGGCCTTGAGGATATGCGGAGGGGGAAGGGTAAGCTGTGACAAAGCGAGAGAGGCATGGACATATATACACTACCAAACGTAAGGTAGATAGCTAGTGGGAAGCAGCCGCATAGCACAGGGAGATCAGGTCGGTGCTTTGTGACCGCCTGGATGGGTGGGATAGGGAGGGTGGGAGGGAGGGAGACGCAAGCGGGAAGAGATACGGGAACATATGTATATATATAACTGATTCATTTTGTTGTGAAGCAGAAACTAACACACCATTGTAAAGCAATTATACTCCATAAAGATGTTAAAAAAAAAACCAAAATACATAATGAGAGAGAACATTGACCAATAGCGGAGTATTCAATGTTGTTAGCAAAATAATTGCAAATAATGGTGAAACAGAAAAGGCTGCTGGAGGTTTTTGTTTGTTTGTTTGTTTTTGTGGTACGCGGGCCTCTCACTGTTGTGGCCTCTCCCGTTGTGGAGCACAGGCTCCGGACGCGCAGGCTCAGCGGCCATGGCTCACGGGCCCAGCCGTTCTGCAGCATGTGGGATCTTCCCGGACCGGGGCACGAACCCGTGTCCCCTGCATCAGCACCAGGGAAGTCCTGTTTTTGTTTTTTTTTTAACTGAATTTATGGAGAATGGCGAAAAGCCCTGTATGCTACATGCTATATTTTATATTTTAATTTCTAAAACTTCAGGCCAAAGACAGAAATGAAAAGTGATTTTTTTCTTAACACACCAGAAAAAAAAAAAAAAAAGGATGCAAGAGAAAAGCACTGCCGGCAAAATGTTAAGTTCTATTGTTGGCACCTGCATTTTTGCTGTTGCAAATAATCCACTTGTTTCTGGTGGTCTATTCCAGACATGCTTGGGGCAGATCTTTGAATAAAGTTATTTGTGTAAAAGGTAACCTAACTGATGCCTACATTTGGGCACATTGGGCACATTCCTCTAGAACATTAATCATTTTCAAACTGATAGTGAAATCCTACTTGGAAACCCCAACCCTACTCCATAATCATCTATGCCAGCCACATCAGAACGCCATTATCGTCATGATCGGCATCATCGTCTTAAGAAACTACCTGCTATTTATTGAACACGTACTGTCAGGCACCATGCTTTCATTTTTATACAACCCTGTGGCTAAAGTCATATGATTATTTCCTCTTATAAACATTTAACAAATAATAACTGTAATTTTAAACGTCCCTTCAATCAACAAATATTGACCTTATACTTACTGGGTGCCAGATACTCTTCTAGGACAAGAGATACCAAATAGAAAAGACAAACAAACAAAAACATGTTCTATTATATTCACACATAAATGGGGGTAGGGGTGGAGACTCTCAGGTATAGATGAAATGTATGAACAAAAATAAAACCAGGTAAAATAAAAGAGACTAATGTTGGAACTCAACTTTTCGCTCAGTGCTTACAAACGATAATTACAGGGGCTGCAGTATCAAGTTATAGGTGTGCTAAAACCTCTCTTCTCAATTTTCTTATCTCAGAAATCGATTCTCTCCTTTCTCTAATTAAAAAATCTAATAATTTGACCCTGTGCATTCATCCCCAATATGGAAATGAAATGAGGCTGACACCTTTTTCTTGATGATTCCTGGAAAACTGTATCTACTCTCAGCAGAGGCCTGTTGGCCCCCAGTGATGATCAGAGTAATAGCTTCCAAAGGTCCAAGGCCAAATATGTCCTTGGCTACTTCTGCCAGTTGATGCTATGCGGAGGGTACAGTCTATTGGGGGGCGCGGTTCAGGGGGAATGTAATTTTCTTTTGAATTCGTTTTCATGGAGGGAACAAATGATTTTACTGAATTTTGGCTATTCGAGCCATAACCTATAATACTGAGAGAGGGTAGCAAATTCAGTTCATTTGAAACATCTAAAATAAAAACTTCGGCAGTTTTTTCTCAGATTCTTGTGGATTTCAGAACATTCAGTAAAATTTGACTCAATGGGTCTGATTTGAGCCCAGAAACTTTTATTAGAAAAAAAAAAAATCTTAAAAGGACTTCAGAGCTTTGATCAGGTTCAATATGGTAAGAGTTGTAGTGAGAAAATCCCTTCTTCATTTAAAAATCTTCCTCTGTCTATACCATGAATCTTATGAGGGTTCAGAAGACAGCATTAATGCTTGTGGTACTTTTATATATTCTATGAAGCTCTGATTCTAGAAAGACTCTATCCTAGCATCCCCCCTGGCAGTAGAAATTTAGACTTTAAGCCAACTGGTAAGCAGGTATTATGGTTTGGCAAACCCTGGTTATCATTACTAGGATGTAAATTGCATCTGGATAAGACTTTTTTGTTCACTGTTGTGTTCGGGAGATAGAACAGTAACTGGTACATAAGAGGCCACCCTAAAGTCAAGATAATATCTATCTGAGAGTTACTGAGAGGAGTGAATGAAATCATACATGAAAACACTAAGCAAACTACAGAATTTGAAGAGTTAGGTCTTGTTTTTGTCCCATGTTGTATTTTGCTCCAAATTTTCTAGTTACCTCCTTACTGACTCAACTTCCTCTGAGGTCTTGTCACCTCTGTGCCTAATTCTACAAGCACATTTTTCTCCTTAGCCATTATTCCAGGGAACTGAAACCATGTCACATAAACAATTTTTTCAAGACACTTTGTATTTTACTCGGCTAAAGGGGAAGAGAGTAAGACTTGTTTATACCTTGAGGCACATTTTGGCTCACTGTAAGATTAAAGTGCTTTCCAACACAGCTGCTCAAGAGAAAAACTCATCAGTCTCCCAAGGTAGTGAGTTCCTGACCACTGCAAGTATGCAGTCATAGAACAAGGCTGTGGTAAAGGCAAGTGGAGTACCAAATGGTGGATGTGGGGTAGGTTTTTATATCTGCTCTAATCATTAAATTAAAACAAACATTGCTTTTTATTCTGACTCATGTTTAACTACCGAATTTATTTAGTAAAAGTTTATCCAGAGTTGACTCAGTGAAACTAAATTAGGAATTGTTGTAATAATTTTCCACCTCATCTGGTTCCTACGTTGAAATTACAGGTCATACTTTTACAGCACTACAAATTACTGTTTTTCCTGTAAGCAAGTTGACTCGGATTTATATATACATAATTTCAGGATTTCCCCCCACTAATTTCTTAATATTTGGTGACGATAGTGCTCCCAGAATCCTCTACTGAAAAAATAAATAAATAAATAAAAACTCTGCTAATGAGTTCCACTGTGTAGTTTCTCATCCCAACATCCATATTTACTTCTAATTAAGTGCATGAGAGCAATTCAGAATTTTAACATTTCAAATATTGCCTATCCAGGTGATTCTTCATAACTATGTGAGAATAAAAAGTTTCTATAACTTTTCATTTCTTGCACATAAACCTTCATTATAATTTTGTCTCAGGAAAGTGTTGGAATTTGCTCAAAACTAAAAAGAATTAATTGCCTATCGTATTAAGGCAATTAATTGCCTAACGTATTGAGGCAGTTAAATCATTTCATCATATGAATAACAGTGAATATAGACTTAGGGTAATATGGAAAATGAAGGAAAAGGAAGGGCAGGGAAAAAGGGAAGCTAATAATGATAGATGTTCAGTTTAGTGTTTATTATGCAGTTAGTTTTAGTATCCATTATACAGATGACAAAAACAAAGGTATAGAGAAACTATCTCACATCCTTGAAGTCAAACAATTAAAAGACACAGATACGATACAGGGTTTGAAATTAATGCATGCCTCATTCCAAAGCACATCCAAATCTCTTGCAGTTATATAATATTTGCCTTAAATATTAGCTTGATACAGACACCACAGAAATGGAGTTACAAAGTCATACGCTAGCAGAGAGGATCCTTCTCTAGAAGTGTATCTGGGGTGAAATTATTTGCCACAAATACCCTCTACCTTCTCTCCATTAAAAACAAACAAACAAAAAAAACCCACAATAGTCTGAGAGATTAAAAAAACACTGGCTTAAAGAAACACGATACTTGTATCTTGGAGATAAAAGACTGTCCAATCACATTTTGAGCATCTCAATATACTAAAAGGTCCAAATGGACACAATTAATTAACATAGTGAATAAGAAGAGTGAAAAGTTGGTTTATAGGGTAGTTGCATAAAAAGATTGTGGTAACTAAAACTCTGGACTAGGGTGCGGGGTCAGCCTAGGATTAATAACATGTTGTTTAATCGCTGGCATATAGCAGGAAACATATTTCCTCTCTCTATGCTTCATACTACACTTTATGAAAACAAAAAGTTAATTACATTGCATTGAGTTGTGGTGAACTTTCCAGTTCAAATATTTGAAGATGTCTATAGAAACTAAGCATGTTGTTATACTACCAGTTAATTATCCAATGGAATTAGGTATTAGCCAATGCTCTTTAAGCCAAGATAAATGTTAACAGTCTAGTACTAGTTTACATATTCTCCCTTCATTCATTTATTCAATCAATGATTCATTCATTCAGTAAATATTTATTGAAGACTTACTATTATCAGATACTCTGTAGCTGTTGAGGAGATATCAATTTAAAGCATAAGACATTCTACCCATGGAGAAGAATTCATAAACAGTATACATGATAATAACTAAATTATATGGTATGTAAGAAAGGATTAAATGCTAATAAAAACAAATAAAGCAGGATAAGGAAGATCTGGTACTGATGGTGGTAAGGGTTGAGCTTATTTGAGCAAAGACTTAAAGATGGAGTTAATCATGACTACAGCAAGAGGATGCATATTCCAGGCAGAGGAAACAGTTGTTGCAAAGATTCTGAAGGGAGAGCATGGCTAACGTCTGGAAGTATTCAATCACAGATTTCTGGATGGTTAGCAAGCAAAATTATTTTCTTAGGTTTAGTGATAGAGTTGCACATAACAGTGACAAAACTGCAAAAACAATTAAGCAACATCTTTTTCTTGATTACTGAGATTGAGATAATGTAAGACAAAACTACTCTAGGTTTTAACAAAGAATTAGGCTTGGGTTATTAACTTCAAAGTATACAACCAACTGCTGTGTTCTTGGAGGATATTTTATTTCCTTAGGAAACCTCTCTTCTGATATATTCCCACCTCAGAATATTTGCAAGAATTCTGTGCCCTTTTCTTTCCCCATATCTTGATAGGTTAGATTTTTTTTTCTGTTTCTAAAGTATTTAGCGTATTATAAGCATGTGCTTAAAAACCTTGTAATTGTATCCCAAAAGTAACCATTAAGATTTGCTCATTGAATTAATATTTGCCAATCACTTACATTGTGATACTTTGTATGCCATGAGCTATGAGGATTATAGAAAAGTGTAAAATGTAGTCTCTGCCCTTGATGACATTAGTCTGGGAGGGAATAGAAGGCACATACACAAATAACTATAATTATAAATTAGATCATCACTGCCTTCTCTGAACTCCCACGTAGTTGCGACAAAATATGTACTTTCTGAAAGAAGGAAACATTGTATCCAAATCTTGAAGGAACAGTAGTAACAGGAAATATAGAGAAATGACAGGATATTCAAGGAAAGAAAATATAACTAGAAAAGGTCCAGAGTTAGGACACTGCACGCACGCTTCATCTGAAGTAAAAGTGATGAGCAGTAAGGGTTGACAAAATAGTATAGATACCAGACATGTATGTAGTATTAGGGTGATACAGTTTTTGTATTATTTTATCCTGAAACAGTATCCTCAAGTTTAAAATCATAGCCACATACTGTTACTGATAACTGGTATTTCTGATAGCAGTATTCTAAAGACGTAATTCCTCATTTAAACTTTTATTTTAAAGAGGCCTAAATACTACTTGTAAGAAATAAACTCAGGACTCCTAACATTTCTGGATTTCAGTGTAGGGTCTCAAACTGAGTTCTGTTCAAATATAAAATCCTTCCTCTTTCCCTGAAAAAGATATATTATTAATATTCTTTATAGAAAAATTTTAAAAGCTTTGGTGGATACGAGGAACAATCCCAAGGTCACATAGTTGGCTACCCTGCAAAAGGCCAGTCTTAAAACAAGGACTTTTTTTTAATCCAGAGATAAAGCACAACAACGAATATACCTAACAGGGTTTATGAAGTAATAAGGAAACTACACAGACGTTCTCAGCTTTTAGTATGCTCTAAAGTTTTAGGACTTAAAACTAGAAGTATTTAAGAAGTACTTAATAACATTTAACATTATTAATTTTAATAGTATTATTTAATATTTTAAAAGTAGTTTGAAACTATGTTAACTGTGCTTTGTAACATAATGCCTTTGTGGGAAACAAGTTAGTGTGGTAATTTTAAAACATGGCCCCAAAGTTGTTTGACATGCCTCTCGTTGCAAGGTGGGGGAATATGTTCCACTCTCTTGAATGTCTATTCTCTTACTAATCAATAGTATATGAAAGAAGTGAATTACGTCAATTTCTAGACTCAAGTTTACAAAGTTACCACCTTCCACTTCCCATCTTTGTTGGGAAACTCACTGTTGGAACACAGATACCAAGCAATGAAGAAGCCCAGGCTAGCTCTTAGAAAGGCATCTAACAGCCAACACCAATGTGCCAGTCATGTGAGTGATTCATATTGGAATTGGATGGTCAGCCACATTCAGGCTATCCCAGCTGGTACCACATTCTGCAGAGACAAGCTGACCCTGACAGGCACTGCTCACATTTCAGATTTGTGAGTAAAATACGTATTTGTTGTTTTATGCCACTAAGTTCTGGAATAGTTTGTTATGTAACAGTAGATAATCAGAACAGATTTTTAGTGTCTGGATGTAATGTGCTACTGTAATGAAAACTTAAAACATGTGGCATTGGTTTTGGGACCAGGTGGCAGACAGGAGCTAGATAAATTAGGAAGACTCTGGTGAAAGCCTAAAGGGCCCCAGGGAGAGTGTCGAAAGACTAAAGGATGTGAAGAGGCTGTTGACAGGGTCTTATAGTAAAGAAAATAGGGAAAGTATTATTGGAAGTTGGAGGAAAGGAGACCCTTGTATGTAGTGGCTAGATTTTTGACCATGTCGCCTGCAGGTCATGCAGAAGAAAAGGTAATGTACCTAATGAATTTGATGATTAAGAGATTCCAGGCAGAGGCAGAATTTTTAAAATACCACATCACTTCTTCTCATTGACTAAACAAAATGTGGATGGAGACACATTGGCTAAAGAAGGAATTTTTCCATCAAGACTGGTTGGGTTTGAAAATAAAACTTTTTCATTTGCAGCTTCTCCAGAGAAAAACAATTATCAAGTTAAGAAATATCTCAGTCCACCGATCAAATACAGATTCGGACAATATGATCCTTTGTTGTTACTATCTCAGAAAGATCTGAGGTTCCTCATGGGAACTTTCAGAGAGATAAAAGTCTCTGTGAAGATTTTAAGGACAGGATAATCTCCCAGATCCTCTCTGTTAAAAATCTTAAGAGCATTGACCATAGCAGTTTCACTAGATTCCCAAGGTCAAGAAGGGCTCATTGTGAAGAGAGATGGGAGTGTAGCTCTTTTTTAATGGAGTGTATTATAAATGGACTTGTTAGAAACTTACAGTCTTTAAAGGAAATGTATTGGTTTTGACTAAAAGAGTGATTATAAAAGGACAACAGGAGAGATTCTTGTGAGTGATGAAAGTCTCATTATGTCTTGACTGTGGTGGTATATACATGAACTGACACGTGATAGAATTGCATAGAGCTAATCTCTCTCTCTCTCTCTCTCACACACACACACACACACACACACCACAGAGAGAGAGAGGACAAGTAAAACTGGAGATATCTGAATAAGTTTGGGTAGATTGTATGGATGGCGGTATCCTCGTTGTGACACTGTACCATAGTTTTGCAAGATGTTACCATTAGAAGAAGCTGTATAAAGGGTGCACAGGAACTCTCCATATATGTGTGTATATATATATTTACAACTGCATACAAATATACGATTCTATTAAATAAATAAATAAATGATACTTCCTGATGATCATCATCTACCTAAGACTGAAAAACCAAATATGGTTTTCAAAACTATTAACAGACGTTTTCAAATAGGGGAGGAACTCGCCTAGGTCAGTGCTTTTCAATTTATGGTACACACTGCAGTATGACTGTCACTCGGAAACTTGTTAAATATGCAAATTCTCAGGCTCCAACTCAGACCCAGTGAAGCACAAGCAATCTGTGCTTCAGTAGTCACCTCCCGGTGGGTGTGATGCACGCTGAACTCTGAGAAACACTAGCCTAGAGTTTTGTTCTGTGATAACCATTAAACATATACTAAATAGAGCCTTGCTACTCATATTTACTCCACTGACCAGTAACGTCAGCAGCACATGCAAGCTTATTAGAAATGCAGAATCTGTACTCCAGACTCAGAGAATCCAAATCTGCCTTTTTACAAGATCTCCAGTTAACTCAAAGGGACGGAAAAGCTTAAGAAGTGGTGCCTGAGTGTATTTGCTGAACAGCTACTATGTGCATCCCATGAAAATACACCTTTGTTTCTAGTGATAGTGAGAACATTTGGGCACCAGCTTCCTGCTGGGGCCGGGATATTAAACAAGTTGCCCAAGATCACACATCCTAGAAGGAGCCTAGGATTTGAGCTTGCACAGTACATAAAGGGACAACAGAAATGATCCTTCTGGTCTGGATCCCTCCAGAGCCTATGTTCATAAGCACGATGCTCAATTGTCCAGTCTTTCTTCATCTGTTAGTCTAGCTCCTGTGGGCCAGTTCTGGTTTCCAGCTATTTACAACAGCGAGTGTCTGAACTGCTGACACACATTCCAGAGTCAGAATAGATATTATTATTCACTCAGGCAGTTTTGACCATATCACTTTCTGGACACTAAGCTCGTAACAGGAACCTCAGATACACCACCCAGGATGTTCTGGTTTCGGGATTGCAGAGTGTCTGCGTGCTCTGGTCCTCCTCCTCCCCAAGGCCCCCCATTGATCCTTCCATGTGCATCACAAGGCACAGACTACAAGTCGACAGAGTGCACGTTAGCTGTAAAATAATACTATTGGGAGGCAGAGTTGAAAGGGAAACCTCTGATTGTCTCTGACTGGATTTTCTTCGTATTTATCTTCTAAACTTCAATTCTGTGGAAGTTGCTGGCAGAACCGAGTGTTATCTGAATGCACAACTGACAGCATAAAAAATCAGTTATCATTTTTATGTCTAGGGTTTAACTTCAAGAAAATAGCAATATTCAGATTGAGTAGATGGTTTAGGGACTTCAGGGGGAGGTGTAGGGTTTTTTTAAATCCTTTTTGCCAAATAAATAGGGAGGCATAGCTAGAAAATGCTTCAAAGCTGTGAGAGAATAGATTATTAGGATTCTGTATATTTTTGTAGAATCTTCAGAAGTGAAATAATAAAGTTATATCTATAACAGCATAAAGTTATATCTATAACAGCAAAGCACACAGCTAATGGAGCAGGGTAGACCCTCATTAATAACAGCAACTAGTGGGCTTCCCTGGTGGCGCAGTGGTTGAGAATCTGCCTGCTAATGCAGGGGACACGGGTTCGAGCCCTGGTCTGGGAGGATCCCACATGCCGCGGAGCAACTGGGCCCGTGAGCCACAACTACTGAGCCTGCACATCTGGAGCCTGTGCTCCGCAACGGGAGAGGCCGCCATAGTGAGAGGCCTGCGCACCGCGATGAAGAGTGGCCCCCGCTTGCCACAACTAGAGAAAACCCTCGCGCAGAAACGAAGACCCAACACGGCCAAAAATAAAATAATAGCAACTAGTATCATTGAGCATCATACTCTAGTTTCTGCTAGCCCCTGGAAATTCAAAGATGAATAATTTAGGGTGAACAATATACTATAACAATCGAATGAATACATCGAATATAACTAATTGTCAATTTCAACGTACCAGGCATGACACTAGGTGCTAACTAGGTGCCTTCTCTACTTTAGATCATCCAACATTCCTATGATGTTGATATTATCACTCACGTTTCACAAAGAAGGAAGCTGAAGCTCAGAAACATGGGGGGGCCTTCCCATAGTCACACAACGCATATGTAGCCTAGACAGAATTCAAACAAAATGCTACCTTCCCAAAATTCCTTTCTTTGATGACAGAAGTAGGAAAGGGCATTGAAAAGAGGTCAGGAGCAGTCAGTTGAGAAAGGAATGGGTTTTAGATTCAAATCAAAGAGAACTACCCAACTTCAACTCTTTTCCTGTCTTTCTCCACAGATGGCTCCAAATGTGCTCAGTTTATCTTTGGAAAAGTAAGACTAATTACTACCATCTACATGAATCGTTAGCCATTCACATCCAATTACTGACACAGCATAACCATTATACGTGTCCATAAACTGTCTGATTAATGTTGCTGTACATTTCGTCTTGTCTCCACACTGAACGAAGTATACCAAAGATTCTCTGTCTTCATAGTCTGTTGTGTCATGAGCTTTGGGGAGGAAAGGTAGAGAAAACTGACACGGTGAAGGTAATAGGTGGCATGACATAGACCAAGAGAGGATTGACTAATTTAAATTAGTTCTCAGTTCTCCAATGCTTATTTTATTTATTTATTTTACAAAAAGTGTAAAGGGTTTTAAAAATTATGTGTAGCACAGGCAAAATTATTTAAAGTCAATACATTTTTAAGGAATTTCACACATTCTGATTCCTTCCACTGCCAATCTACCTTAGTTCCTCCAATGTTTGAGTCATAATCTTCAAGATAGCCCTTCCAAAAAGAACTTTTGCTCAATCCACAGTTGTCATGTCAAGTCATGCACAATTCTTTTAGTCAGGCTTCTTTGATATCCAATGGAATATGGACACACTTCAAAAATTCCCCACCTGTAATCTTTAGGATCTAGTTTCCTCAAGCAATTTACTTTAGGGCCATGTTCAGGGTCAGAGGAAATGGACCTGCCTGGTTCTGAATTTAAGACACCCTCTAAACATTCATTAAGTTCAAATCATATTAATTCCTAAGCTATCACACCCTAGAATAGTACAGATCTTTGGGATATGCCGATACCTATGATTAAAAAGTTTGATTGTTAGGTTTTTCATAGTTTATTTAGCAGCTCTGTCTTGTAGTTCTTTCCCACAGATTTAACACATAGTTCTGTGAGTAAAGGAAACCACAGAGTTATCCTGTGAGGCGTTTCCAACGATGTAGGTCTATAGGAAAAGCCTCATTGGGATAGACCTCAACTCCAATGCTTATTGTAATGTGTAGAAACAATTCCCTTTCCTCTTCCCCTCAGAATATAAATATAGATACAGATCTACACACACACACACACACACACACACACTAATAACTCATCTTACAAGTTTAAGAAATAATTTCCAAGTAAATTAACTAGCTAGCATTTGTCACGTTTTCAAAGCAATGCTGCAACTACATATATGAGGTGGTTTGGTCAAGGCTCTTATTGCTATCCTAGGAAAATGATTTTCTATCTCATTTTATCTTGTTTTCTACACTTGAAAAATGGGTCTAATAATACTTGCCCTTTACATACTTCAGAGAAATGCTGCAAAGATTAATGAAATACATGTAAAGAGCTGTAAGCTGGATAAATTAAGAGATCATCATCATTATTCTATTGGATTCTTCAAATAAAATTTCCAGTAGAACTATGACCCTACCAACATTGGTGAGTAAGGCAGATATAAGAATGCAGGAATAATGTGATTTTTAAAGAGCTTTTTGTTGTTTGAATCAAGTGCTTAAATCAAATGCCTAAATCTCAAACAGATCTGAGAAACTAAACAATTTTTCAGAAAAAAAAAAAAGAATGAAGACATCTGAGAATTAAGAAACCAAGAAAGGGATGATCTTCAAATGCTGCAAGCTGACACTTCAGTTGGCACCCAACCTTCAGATGGGATTACTATCATTGGACCCATGATTCCAAAGACTTAATAAGTGGACAATTAGGGTTTATTTCTCCTGGAATTTATCAAAATTACTTGAGATACTCATCCAGCCTTTCCCCCACGTCTGTTGCTTGGCTGTATGTGGATAAATTCCAGTTGATTTAATTTTTCATTTCTGCTGCCAGATGTTTTGACATCACGTATTATAGGCATCTAATTGTTTAAAAATGCTCTCGCATTAATGCAGGAGAGTTCTGCTGTTTTCTGCCTTCTAGGCTTTAACTCTGATAAGAAAGGAAGTAACTTTATTGTTTTCAAATATGAAACAAGGTCTGAAATTCACATCTGGCTTGACCCAGTACTTCAGCAATATATTTAATTAATTAATTATATTTAATTTTGGCTGCATTGTGTCTTCGTCGCCGCGCACGGGCTTTCTTTAGTTGCAGCGAGCGGGGGCTACTTTTGGTTTTGGTGCGCGGGCTTTTCGTTGCGGTGGCTTCTCTTGTTGCAGAGCATGGGCTCTAGGCGCGTGGGCTCAGTAGTTGTGGTGCAAGGGCTTAGTTGCTCCACGGCATGTGGGATCTTCCTGGACTAGGGCTCAAACCCGTGTCCCCTGCATTGGCAGGCAGATTCTTAACCACTGTGCCACCAGGGAAGCCCTGAACTTTTTAAATTAGCTGCATTCATTTGAGAAACCCAAGGCTTATTCCATGGAAGGAGAGAAAGGAGTCAGAGAGAGAGAGGAGAGACTCTATATCCAGAATAAATTTAGTTATTTGCAAGGAGTCCATGTGCTATTAACTTGAATATAGTCTACTGATGTAGAAAGACAGACTTGGTAGACATTTTAATTTTAGAAAGTGCTCATTCAGTGATCTTGAGGAAATTACCTCCATATATCTCAATATTATAAAATGAAGATAATATAATCTATTTACTTAACAGTCTCTTATCTCAATATTTATTGTACTAAGAAAAGTTAATAGTCTTTTGTCCATGCAAGTTACTTATGGTATGAAGAGGAGCCTCAGGCCAACATTATCCTGGCACCTTAAAAACAAGATCAAACTTCTGAGCCTCAAGCATACACAACTCCAGGGCTGCATTTATGTGCTTTGGAGAAGACAATCTGCAGAGAGGTAAGAGGATGAGCACTGTGTAAGGAGCAGGGCAGCAGCCATCTTGCTCCCTTGAAGACAGTGGAAACACACCCATTCTCAATTCGATTTCTTCTGATGTGCTAACACTTTTCAAGGTGTTTACCAAGATGATTTCTGCCTGATTTAAAAGTGTGTGTGACACTCCTTATACAGTTTCTAGGTAAAATAACTACTCCAGGGGCTTCCCTGGTGGCGCAGTGGTTGAGAGTCCGCTTGCCGATGCAGGGGACACGGGTTCGTGCCCCGGTCTGGGAAGATCCCACATGCCGCGGAGCGGCTGGGCCCGTGAGCCATGACTGCTGAGCCTGCGCGTCCGGAGCCTGTGCTCCGCAACGGGAGAGGCCACAGCAGTGAGAGGCTCGCGTGCCGCAAAAAATAAAATAAAATAAAATAACTACTCCATAAAACTGATGGTAATACACAGAGTGACCACGAAGTGGTATTATCGTTACCATCCTCACAGTTTGTATTACCAGAATCGATCTGGTACATATCTGTTCTTGCAAAATGAATATTAGTGAAGCACGTGCTAATTACAGATTCATGAAAAGTCTTTGGGTTACCGAATGACTTCACACTGTCTAGCAGAATGATCCTGAGAAAACAACTCAAGCTTTCTAACTTTCAGCTACATCATCTAAAATGTAGGATAATACAACCAGCCCTGGCTTATTTTCATATTGTTGTTTTGAGGCTTCAATGTTGTAAAGAATAAAGAATCAGTTTACCAAATATATAATATAAAAATAGAAATGTAAGGAATTCCTATTACTAGCAGAAATGAAATCTGGAGGCCAAAGTTATCCTTACCTGGCAAGAGCCTCACTTTCATGACTAAATTTTCCAAAATATCATTCACCTTGCTACATTCACTGAGATTTAGGGTTTTGTCCTCAGCTTTGTGGGAACAGAAACTTTATTCTGTCAGCACATTCCTGAAGACAATGGTGCTTCAGCACAGATATGCATTAGCCAAGCCCAAGGAAGACACTTGCTTAACAAGAATGTGAATACATTAATTTACAGTGAAAATAAAATGTCCGCCAAAGGCTTTGTAGTGTGGCACAGTGGTTAAGGCAGAGGTTCTGGTGTTAGACAAACGAAGGTTCAAAGTTTGGCTCCACCAAGTACTAGTTGTAAAGTCCTTAAAGCTTAAAGACACACAATAGCTATCTGATTTTCTCATTTGCACCATGTAGATAATCTAATTTCTAACCACACAGGAAAATTTTGTAAAATACATGGGTGACTACTCAGAATGCTGTGTCAAGCTCTGAGGAAAGTAAGTTCAAGAAATGATGGAATGATAGTTGTTGCTGTCATTATTATCATCATCATCTAGGTCAGCAAATTTTACTGCAGCGTTTCTAAAATTGAATAAAATAGTCACAAAAATTGGCTTGAAAAAACATGGAGTGAGAGGAATGGGAGTTAGATGTGCAATTTAAATCCTAGCAGCCCTGTGTTCTGTTAATCCGCCTATTTCTAGAGGCAGGGCTTGTCTTGAAAGAGCACATCAGGCTTGGTCCTTATACCGGGGTGTCACTCCCTGGAAGACCTGGATGGGCCCCCCGCCTTTATCTCTGTGACATACTTAATTCCCTATTCCTGCTCATATGCCTCTCTGAAAGAGTAACAATACCCGGGATTTAGCAGAAGGCAAGTCTTTGATCTGTCCTGACAAAATGCTGTCTCTAGAGAAGGCAGCCTTATTTGATGAGACCCTAGAAATGTCAATTATAATGTCAATCTATTTCCACTGAGGATAACTTCATTTTCATTCTGCTCTTAACAATGACCAACATTTAGTGAGCTCTTACTCTCTATACTATACCAAGAATCCTATGAAAGATGTTATAGACATTACTTCTTTCAATATCCAACCTACATTTTGCTGGTGATAAATTATTTTATCAACATGATATCTAAGATATAGCAATACTTCTTGCTGTTACTATATCTCAAACTAATTGGGAAGATAAATGCCTTCCTAAGGCCATGGTTCTTAAACAGTTTGGTCTCAGGGCCTCCTTATACACTTAAAAATAACTAAAGAAATCAAAATGTTTTTATTTATAAAAACATGTTACTAGCTTATATCTCTCAATATTTACCAACTAGAAATCACAACTAATTTTTAAAACAAAATAATACACACACACACACACATTTCATTAGCCATTGAGCAATGATACCAACACATGTCATGTAGCCTTTGGAAAACTCCACTCTCACGTGTGAGAACATGAGAGAGAAAAAGGCAAGTAGCATCTGTGTATTATTATAAACACACTGTGACCTCATGGAACCCCTAAAAGACTTTACCTTACACTAGACCATACTTTGAATATGCTGTTTTAAAGGATTAAAGATTTTTGCTTCCCCCACATGTTCCCCTGTATATTTCAACCATTCTATGATTTTTTTAAGACTAGGGACTATGGTAGGTAAAGCATACAACGCTATACAAAAATGTTATTATGTACACCGTACAAATGATGAAAATAAGGCTTAGAAAGGATAAGCGCTTTTCCTAACATCACATGAGTTACAGGTATTGTAGTTAGCTTACAACCCCATATCCTTCTGTCCCCAAACCTGTGCTCTTCATTATCGTATTATACTGCAGCCACTGAAGATCCATCAACCCGAGATGGATGAGAACTTAGTGATGCTCTCATTTTACCCACAGGCTAAAGAGAACTCTGAAGTCCAGAAGTACCATTATGATAGGTCCAAGAATTGAACCTATGTTTCCTGAATGGATTTATCATACCCAACTCCTTGCCTCTTAAAATCAGTTGTTCCTATTGTAGACACAATAATTACAGTATGTGTCCATTAAGAAGAAGGACAAAAATACTCATGTGAAGGTGTAGACGAGCCAAGTTTCTTGGCAAAACTATGCTGAATAAAATAAACATACTACCTTATGTGACTTTTATTTTTATGATTTTTATCCCAAGTAGACTATCAGCAATTTAATTCCCTGATTTTTTCTTCCCGAACGTATAGTGCCTAGCACAAAGCCTGGCATTTAATGACACATTTGTACAGAGATTAGTATTTTTCAAGGATGTTTGCCCTGTTTTCCCATCTGTCACAATTAGTAGCACCAAAGAGTAGAGAGTTCAGGCTTTGGTATTAAACCTGGTGGATTTGAACCTCATAGTATTAGATCTGTGACCTCATATACATTCCCTGACTTCCCCAGATTTCATTTCATGTATTTCTGAAACAATGCTCAGGATGTGTCCATCCCAATGCTGTTATAAGGAGTGAATGAAACAAATGTTTGCACACAGTGGTGACTGTCATTCTGCCTGGAATTAAGTAGCATCTCAAATTCTAGTTTGCCTTGATTGCCACTCACAGATATTATTAAATTTAACAGATCTAGACGCTGAATCAAAGGAGATCGTAGGAGAGTTGCTCTGTATGCATCTATGCAACTTTCCCAAATCGTAATTCCTATGATGTCCAAAGACCAGTGAGCTTCTCCAGTCCTTCTACAAACAGACAATATACCTTGGGTGTTCATTTTTATTGTCCTGTTGGCTAAAAAGCACAACAGAAAGGTCCACGTGGAAATAAGTGTGCATACAGTGGAGGCTCCCATAACCATGACTGAAACAAGCCAAGATCAACAATTCCCTCCCTTTCATCACACAATTCCCAAAACATCCTGGGTGGATTCATGCTATTCCCTTCACCTGCAACATTCTTGCTCTTCCTCTTCACTTGTCCCAATAGAGCATTGCACTTGACTCCTAGGGACACTGGAGAAGGCACCATACAGAGCTAATTTCTTCCTCATATGTGTTGTTAGGATGTGTTCTGTCTCCTTCCATTAGACAACCTGCTTGTAGTCCAGCAATTATCTCCCTACTGCAGAAGCCCCGCATCTAGGCCGGGAACAATGTCTTTAACAACATGTGACCATAGTGTCTAGTACAGAGGTGCAGAAATGTGTTTGACTCACTAAAGTTTTGTGTGCTCAGTCAACAGTCATTTGGTACATTTACTGACTAATTTACTGGATCTTAACTCTCTTTAAGATGGACACTACAAGGGACAAAATCAATCATTCAGAGACCAAAACCAAAATAAAGATATCTAATTCAGTATTTTCCATTTTCACTAAGGTCTCCTATTTATATGCCAGAGGCCATTTGTAGAACATCTAAATGCCTTTTTAAACCCATGCCTAACCAATCACTTCTGATAAATATCCAGGTATTTTCAGATTTATTTTAGGTTATCAGTTTCCCTGAGAAGTCACCCAACACATCAGTTCTATCTTCCATGCTTTTTATATCGTTTCTTAAATAAACAAATGTGGATTTGTTATATTCTGGTATTCTGTGGAGTTCAGTCTTGGTTTCTTTGTAACTGCTACATAATTATATTGGAAATGTGAAAAACACTTCAGCAGGAAATCAGATGCTGGCTCAATGTGGGTATGTTTATATCCAGAGATACTCGAGTATTAACCGGCAATGAGATTCAGATACTGTGCCTAAAACACAACCTGAAGACAAGCCTTATTTTAGAGCTAGGAAAAAATATATATATATATTTTTATAAAATAGAAAAACACAGATTTTCTTCATAGCGCATTAGAATTGTTTGTTTTACTGAACAAAACAGTTAAAGTCAAGACAGAGAATGTTCTAAAAAGTCAGTGTCTTTTTTTTTTTAAGTCAGTGTCTCTTAAACATCAAGCTCACAATAGTTCACCTGAAAGAACAGGTGATGAGGCTTTTATTATTATTGCCATTGCTAAAAACAGATATAGAGAATATATTTATATTATACCATATTAAATTATAGTAAATAATATATGTTATAATATAATGTGATGATTATATTAATGTAATCTATATTAATTACAGAAATATGATAATTATATATGCATATATATTCTCTATATCAACCAGCTGAGTTTTAGTTCCCTATTGAGTATTACAGTTTCCTTTTAACCAATAAATAAACACACTAGATTGATCAAGGAAACTGTTGATGTTCAAGTAGGTTGTTGTTAATGTAAACTAGGTTGGAATTCATATTTGTTTGGCTGCATAGCCGACGCTTTTTCCTTCCACATTTGTCATCCATGGTTTTATTCCATGTCTCCCTTCTTCAGCCTATTATTAATCATCCATTGTCAAATTATAACAGCAGGTGTGCGGAGCAGACTTCAGCATCATTCCAGGCTTATCTCAGTGGGTTGCAGGAGCATTCAAACTTCAATATAAGGAGCCCCTTTAATTTGTTTTAAATTTAGGAACTGGAGGTTCCTAAAACTCCAAATTCCCCTGGAACAGCTAGTTCACAGATGCAAATTTTAGATTCATTATCCCCAACTGGACCTCCTCCCACCCTTTCAGTGGGGAAAAAAGCGTTATCAGTGACATCCCATTGTGTTCTAACCTGTTTTATAAAGCGCTAGTCAAAGGAAGGCTGTGAACTCTTAAACTTTGGAAGGATGGACCATCTTTTCTGTTTTCTGACTTGTTAACATGAATCATGATATGTCTCAGGAGCAACTAGGCTATCACTAGGAGAGGATGCAGGCTCAATTGTCAGAGACTGGGCTGAAGAGTCAGACAAACCTAGGATCAAATCCAAACTTAGCCACCTAAACATGGAGAGCTTGAAGTTTGGTATCTTCACTTTCTTTATGAGATGAGAGACTGGTGGTACCAATTTACGGAACCGTTGTGAGGATTAAATGGATAAAGGGCACGAGAAGGGCTAGAATGTTGCCTAGCATACAGTAAGCAGTAACTCTTAATTGCATCATTACTTTCATTCTCGTCACCAAGGTTTAGTCTCCATCAGTTTCCTTGCTGCTCATTAGTTTTAGCCAGATGCCAATTTCTGTTCATTCAAACTCCATTTCTAACGCAGCTTCAGTTCTACTCTGAATCAGGACTGCAGGGGTTATAGCAGTGGTTCTCCAAGTGCAGGACCTGGGCCGGCAGCATCGGCCTCACGTGGGAACTTGTTAGAAATACAGATTCTTTGGCCCAGTGTTGTAACAAGCTCTCTGGGCGATTCTGAGCCACCATCATAGCCATATTCTTCCCCTTCTCATTCTCCAGGTTGTAGGCTCTCTGTTCCACTCATAACCTATTCTGCTCCTAAATCTGGAATGCTAATATTCTGAGCCAGACATTTCCCTTATTTTGATATTTCTATGTATTTGATGGGCCCCTCTGACACAGAGAATAAGATCATTTCCTGTACCTGGCATCTGAAGGCAATCATAATTTTCCATACTTAACTTTCCAACCATATATTCTTTTCTCTCCTGAGTTCTCTAATCTTCAGAAGATATTCTGTGCTCTTCTCCTCTTGATCAAGACGTTTGTTGTTTGGAAATACATCTCTGACAAAAGCCTACTGTTGCTTTATGACCCTGATGAAAATATACCATCCACAAAGGATCTTCCCAGAGAAGACTGTCTCTCCCATCCAATGGAGAGATCCCACCCTACTCCAAATTATATGCTTTTTATATTATAAATATTTTTATATAATATTTTTATAATAATATTTAGAGTTTCAATGCAAGCCTTAGAGACAGTTTCTTTACATTCTACTTCCTTGCTTCTTTGTGACAAACAGCATAACCCTTGACCTTGGGCATCACGTGGGGTGAACCCTTGTCCTATAGATACTCCAGGAACAAGAAGGTATCAGTATCATAAGTGAGGGTGTAGAGTGACCAATGCCCTGCCACCCCAAATTAGATGGAAGCAAGTTATCATAGTTCAAAATTCTACCATCTGGCTAAAAGGGCCACCTGACCTGGCACTGAAATGCTAGGTGGGTGGGGGTGGATCAGAGATGGAACTGGCATCTATTTTTAGCCCTGACTTCTAAGCTCTGGATTAGGGAGTCCTGTAATCAGAAAACATGCTGCATTTTCATTCTTTAGGCTTTGCTGCTTTGTAACCTGCTTCCACTTGTTCAATACATATCAGATTAAACGATAAACGGGCTCATTGGGTAATGAAGTGTGGGCTGGCATAATTCAGGGCTTGCCTCAGGCTCTCAGAGGGAAGAGAAATAAAGGTTCTTAGATCAGAAGCCTGGCTACTTGGGGAAGAAGTGAGAGGACCTGAGGCTCCTCTCTGCCAGCACCTTTCTCATGGTCTCTGTCTCTGACCTTAGATTGGTTAATATTCTATGGGAATTCTTCCTTTTGAGCAGTCAGTGCCCCACAATTTTCATACAAGGAGAGCATAGTCATTCCTGCCCTTTATGCCTCAGCTTCAGTCACTCAGGAAAGAATGACTTTAAAAAATCCAGAAAAGCCACTGTGCCTATGTGCTTGTCTGCCCAAGACTTTTAACAAAGAGCTAAGTGGGGTATATTAAAAGCAGAGATCCTTTCCACCAATTAATCAATAGTGTCTGTTTAGAGTCAGAAATAATCAGGTTATCTTGTGGTATTAATTCTTATTTCCTTTATTCATTCATTAACTCAGCAAATATGTACTGGGAGCCCCACTGTGCTAGGCTCCCAGGATAAAAGAGTGATCAATAACAAAGCAATAATAAAATGTCTCATGAGAACAAGGACTTTACCAATTTCTCCCTTTAGAAATGTATTTTCAAGGAATTCCCTGGTAGCCCAGTTGTTAGGACTCTGCCCTTTCACTGCTGTGGGCCCGGGTTTGATCATCCCTGGTCGTGGAACTAAGATTCCGGAAGTCACATGGCATAGCCAAAACAAACAAACAAAAAAAGGTATTTTCAAAACCTCAAGCAAGTAAATGGGTATTATAAGCCGCAACCAGTCTCTTAAAGGCAAAGAGCATGGATCTTTGAGACCTTAGAGCAAAGGATTAATAATAATTGCTAAAGCTTACACTAGCAGTCAGGTAGGAGAAATTTTTGTTGCATTAAAAATGTGCTAACAGATTTATTATGAATAATACAAATTGCTATTTAAGTTGAAATTCTAAAGAATCTATAGTTAACTAGTTGACAGCTGTTAGGAATACTGTGTCCAATCCTTTTTCTCAAATAAGTAAGAGGTGAGAGCAGAGAATTTTAGATGTATGTGAGAAGAGGAATCTAGAAGGGAAGTACCTATGTGTGTAGGCTACAGATCCATATCATTCTTGGTCATATATACTGAGATTTAGCATCCCAGTGTGAAATTAATTTTTCTAAAAAAGAATGCCCGTAATATTTGGAAATTCCAACTCCTCCCATCAAGAGGTGACATTTGTTTCTTCACTCCTTAAACCTGCTCTTGGTAATTTGACTTGCTTTGACCAGTGGGATTTGCAAACTTGATGCAAATAGAGACTCGGCAAGTACTTGCTCCCCAGTCTTTTGCTGTTCCATGGACGCCCGGGAGTAGCACCAGAGGAGCTGAGCTAGCCTATTAGAGGATGTGAGGCCACGTGGAGCAGAGAAGAGGTGCTAACTAATGCCTAACTAGCCTGTCATATATACAATTGGTGCCAATATAGATCATCCAGCCCCAGACAAGCCACCAGCTGACCAGATAGACTAGCAAAACCAGTTCAGACCAAAAGAACCACTCAGCTGCTCCAGAGAACCACGAGAAATACATCTTTATCATTTTAAGTTTTGACACGGTCATTTATGCAGCAGAAGTGAACCAATACAAATCAATGTCCATATGACTATTTTGGTTCCCTTTATTCCTAAGCCCAAGTGGCTGGGAGAAAAAGGGAGATCTAAATGACAAACAGAATGTTTAGATAAAGGACATAAAGTTTATGTTTATGCAGGGTTGAGTAGGCACCAGGTTTGGTCTGGAGAAGGATAAAGAGGAGGGTGAGGAAGGAGGGGGGAGGGGCACTAGAGAGGGGAAAGAAGAAACGTCATTGAGCCCTTCCTATACGCCAGGCTCTATTTTATGCAGTTTACCTGTATTACATCATTTAATTGTCATGACAAACTTCAAATATAGCAACTGAGGCTAAAAGAGATTATGTGACTTATTCAAATCACACACAGAGCATATGTTCTGGCTCTGAAAATTTGACTTCATAGTTTGGTTTTACCTAGTAAGCACTACTGCTGTCTGAGAAAGCAGTGGTAACAGTAACTGTGACCTTAGTTTGGGGTAAGAAGGAGGCTTTTAGGGTTGCCAAGCTGGCCAGGACTGACAAGAGGAAAGAAACCCCTCCGTTTGGATACATATTTTTGTGGAAAATTATACCTCCCAAATCAGCTCAGGATGATACGTCCTCAAAAACTCACAATTTGTATATCCTTAAAATAAAGCTGGGTGGTTTTACTTGATGACAAAAAGATTACTTTTAGGCATATCCTCTTTAATTATATAAAGTGATAAAATTAATGTTTATAATTATTGTTATGATAATTAATATTAGCATAAGCATCATTACCAGAAGTTTATTCTATGTTAGGAAAGATATTAGGATGTAAACATATTCACTCCTTATCACACACCTCTAAAGGTGTTTCAATATATCCCCCATTTTATAAATAGGGAAACTAAGCCACAGAACGAAGTAATTTACCAATGGAGTGAGTGTGATTGAATGAAAAAATTATGATTCCATCCAAGCAAACTGACTTATAAACTTGGCCACTTAACTCATATGTCATTCTCTTTGACTTGTAGACTGATGTCTGCACTTTCTTCCCAAGTCCATGTGCTTCCTCTGTCCTCAGAGAAACCGTAGCTGAGGGTAAATCAACCTACTATCCTCCAATATTTATAATCTCTTCACATATCTAGGACCTCCCCTACCTGCCCCCCCTTAATCTGGTACCCTCAAATCTGAAGACGACCATTTGCTATGACTGGTCAGTTTGCTACAACTTGTAGCTGAAAACCTTGAATTACTATTTGCTGCCTACTTCCTATCCTTTATCTACAGTTGTCTACAGTAGGAGTTAACTGTTAAGGATTTGAGGAGGGTGGTTTATAAAGAGAGACCAGGGCAAGACATAGGGATGGAAGCCTCTTACCTTCTGCCTTTTTCTGGGTTAGGATTAAGGGGTTATTAGGCATAGTGATATCTTAAAGGAGTTCCTAGTTAAAATCTATTGATATAGCTCCAGTCTCAATCCGCAGGCTTTTTCTAAATGTCAGTAGATTAGAACAAAAGAGGGGTAAAGATGAAAGAGATGGAGAGGTGGTGGGAGGATATCGGTAGAAAGGATGCAGAACAAAGAGGAACTAAGGGAGAGATTCCCAAGTCAGTATTCAAGTAACTGGAGCAGCTGTATATGAAGTGGGCACTATAGTGGTTAAAATAAATCTGGTGTGGGTTACCCACAAAATGATATTCATGCGGGGCCTGTATCAGGCTTCTCTTTGAACTTGGAATGACACTCCCATTCTTCCCTGTAGGGAAATCTTATTTTGTATGCTGATCTCTTTCCCAGGAAACTGTAGCTTCCCCTTCACTTTCCCATAATTTATTTCCACTTCCCTTCATTATAATCTCTATTGTTAAGAATACTGATCTCTACCTTATAGCACCTGCATGCTTGTCTGAGGTAGGGGGATCTTGCTAGGAACTTGCCATGTGCCTATATTCCCAGACAGTCAGCCATAGTGCTACAGCTTCTCTGATATTTGGGAGCCCTTAACCACTCCTGCCCCTGAATTTTACTGTTTACCTCAGACTTTCATCATCCTTTCCCTTCTGTGAGAGTTACTAAACTGGACAACACCTTCTCTCCATCTGCTTCCACTCAATTCTATACAAGGGAATGATATTGATCTTAAAGACACTGTAGTCCTGATTATGCCACAGGCAATAGATAGAGACACTGCATATTTTGAACGAGATCTTGATATAAAATCTGAAGTCCTTAATTCAATCAGGCTCTCCCAGAATATGTCTGCTTCATTTCGAGGGTTTTTATTTAGGCACAGGTCAATCCACCATGCCCGAACCAGGGACAAGAGGAAGGTCAGTGAACATATTGGCGGTGCAATGAAGAAACACAGCTGCACCCAGCAGTAACACACAAGTCACGACTACCAATTTTGTTGTTGTGGGGAGAAGGGGTAAAAGAAAATATAAACCAAATAAATAATTTAAAATTAAGCTGTTATTCAAAGCCTCAGGTTAGGGCTGTATTAACAAGAACATATGTGATTTATTCATCAATTACTAAAGATTATAGATAGATTTTAAGCTAAAAGGTATAGTACCATCACTTTTAATTCAGTTCTTACTACAACCTAAATTTAAAAGAACAATTATGATTCCCATTTCACAGGTGGGAAAACTGAGAGCAAGAGAGAGGAAATAATTTGCCCAAGGTTATACGGGCAAAATGTGGCCAACTCCATCCAACTCCAGGACCCAGAATTTCTCGAAACAATGAGCTCCCTATAAAGATGTATTTTTCCTAAGTAGCCTGGGTTGGACAAAGCAATCATTCTGGCAGCTGGGCCCTATGTCAGGAAGAAACATTCCTTAAGTGCTATCAGACTAGTATGTCCCCTGGGAGATCTAACCATCATTAGTGAAAAGCTTCATTGACAATATTGTGTGCAGCCCACTGTAGTGGGCTAGAGCAATGCATTATCAATAACTCAAAGAGATTCATTTAATGGGCAATTATATGCTTCCTGCTTTACAATACTTTCAGGTAACCAACAGTAGTATGCTTTCTGTAAATGCCAGTTGCCAGCTCTCGGGTACACAGTGTCAGTGGGATTCCCCACTTTCCATCCCACATCACCACTCTCTCTGGGAAGGACACTCTAAAATGGGCATTCAATGCCTCTGAAATGTCCCTGCAGAGACTCTACTGTAAGAAAATTTTTCCCTTACTGTCCCCCAATATCCTTTATCTCTCTGACAGCTGAGCTTGTTACCCATGTCTCTCTCTTAAGTAGGTCTTACTACACTACCCAACCTAAAGGGATCTTGTGCATCATCTGACAAGCCTTAGCTCAAACCTCAGCTCAGTGAAATATCACCTATCACCACAGGAATAACAAAAAATAGAGGCCAAAACACACAAACAGAAGAACACGTCACCTTTTTCTGCCTTCCTTCAAAATATCATAATTATGTTTATAATAGAAAATTATATTAATTATAATATAATTAAATTATAATGTGAATCTGATGGGGAGGGTGGAGGGGAGATGGGAGAACTTGCGAAAAGTGGATTCCTGAATGGCTGCCTTGAGTTTCTGATTCCATAGGTCCTAGGCAAACACCAGAACTCTGGTTTGAACAATAACCCAGGTGACTGGGATCAGCTGGGCATGTCAAGTTCTCTGTGAACTTCATTGAAAAATGCTGTCCCCTAAAATGTTCCTCAGTTTCCTGATCTCGAAAATGGGAATAGAATTCCCGTCTGAACAGCTCCAAAGGCTGGCTTTGTCCATTAGGCAATGTTCCTCCCCTGGGTTATAAACGTTAGAACACGAGGGCCTGAGCAAATACAGGCTTGTTCTTTCCTCCACTGCACTCTTGTCCCTGCACCAGCCTTCCGCTTTGCACAGAAGAACTATTTCATTCGCTTGTTTTAGGAAATGATGTGGCAGTGTCAGAAGCTCGATTTAAGCAGGAGGATGGAAGGAAAGAAGATATAGGACAGGGTTCCCCCCAAAGAAGGCATCTAAGAGCATGTAATCTGCAGTTAAGCAACAAGGGTACCAATCTTGTCTCCACCCTTTGCTCTCTTGGAGACTCTGGGCAAGTTACTTAACCTATGTCTGAGATACCTTGACTGGAAAATGCATAGAGTAATAGTACCTGTTTTCAAAGACTGAGGCGAGTTAAATGTACCATAGGGATTACATGATACTTTTTCAGTGTTTAGCTAAATTTACTTTAAGCCTTCACCACCATGGTACACAGCAGCCATGCAAAATAGTTTCAAGGGATGCTACTAGCAAAGCTACTTAGCAAAGATGCTCTATACAAGCCTAATCTCTTGTTAGTACTTGGGCATCTAACTGCCAGATCATGTAATGAGATGTGCTTGTTGATTGTGATGGCCAGTTAGATCTATTACCACTGAAATTCTTGGGAAATATACACAGTGAAGCATCTCAGCCTTGGTTAAGTGAATCTGACACAAGAGGATAAAGGATGACATCTCCATTCTCATTAAGAGATAACAGATGGACTTTCCTAAAATCCATTTTATAGCTTAATTTCATTTGTTCAAATCTTTTGTCTGAAGAGATGGTGATCTGAGAGTAATTTTAAATTGTTCTCCCTGGAATGAATATTTCTTTATCTTTATTAGAACCTCCCCCTGTGGGGTTCTATTGTCCTGGGTAGTTTTAAATATTCATCTCATCCAAATACAATAAATCTCCCTTTAGTATTTTTTTTCCAAGACATGGTCTGCGGCTTTGGAAGATAAACATTACATGATGGGCTAAATAATAAAACCAAGTGAAAACAAGTTTCTAAGCCATTTTCATAGTAATTCCAATATTTCTTAAGTTGTCTGTGATCTTATTTCAAGTTCCTTTCATGATTTAGAAAAAAAAGATAACCTAATTTTACATTTAAATTTCTAGAATTATGCCCACCTCAGCTTATATTTTACAGACTAAAATTAAAGTTCTCTTTTGTACTCTGCCTTGTTGGTTTTAAGAAAGTTACATGCAAAAAGTCAAAAATAAAAGTTTACAATCTCTGAGTAAAAAAAAAAACAAACATCAAAAAAGGATGTAATAAAAGGTGAGATAACTCCCATTGATGTCAACAGAATAATGTAAGTTTGGGTTGTATATTTTTAATTCTATAAGGTTCCAAGTAAAGCTGAGGGTTGTCATGTGGACAGAACCATTTCCTATTTGGTCTGTATGGAGCTAACTGTAACCTTGAATCTGGGACATACTTGAGTGATTTCTGTCAAGCCATGAAGAAAACTTTATCTGATCTATGTTTCAGTATTTTTTAATCAATCATATGTTCATTGAAGGAGGTTTGTGGTCATACTTTTTTTTCACACCATCAACATGGAACTGCTTGTAATTCCCAATACTCATCACCTTCTTGCTCACCTCCGTGTCATTCTTTATAGATATACCAGCAGATTCCAATTCACACTTTTATATGCAGGGGCTTCCAAGTGCCATTAGAAGGAAAACTTCAAGAGGCCCAGGGTTTTTGCTTATTTTGTTCACTGCTATATCCTCAGTCACTAAAACAGTGCTTGGCAAGTACCGAAGACTCCATAAATAATTATTGAGTGAATGAACAAATGAATGTCTTCTCTTATTTGGTTTGGTACCCTTGTCACCCTAGAATTAACAGCTCATTATCCCAGAGCATCTGCTTTTGTATCTGTCTTCCTTACTTGTCTGTGATTCCTTGCAAATGAGACTTTTGTTTCTGGGTTGCCCCTGAAATATTTCCTAACCACCTATTCTGTGTATTCATTTCCCTTTACTCTTTACAGTGGAGTACCTGGATTCTTCTAATTAGGGCCTCCGTGATGAATATTTAAGTGAAGGCATCCATCTCATTAAAAAAGTGTCATAGATTAAGGCGAACTCAAGTAGGTTTTTATATTCAATATATGAGAAAATTCTTTTAAAAGTAATTATTGCCTACATACTTTAAAGAACACCATGGTCCTTTAGAGCATTTTTATATAGCCTCCAACCAATCTAAATAGATACAGTTTTTCTCAGACGCTTAAGGTGATATGCAGCTTCAACACTGTAAATTGTAAAAATTTCATATCTAGATGGGGTTAAGACTTCTAATAAACCAAAGCCACCAAATGGGATGCTTTGTTTCCTTTATCCCTTAACGTTACAAGGGAAAACTATTGCCAGAGTCACATACTGGAGAAGAAAATGGTACTTCTAATAAGGAAAAACACCGAAGTTTCCAAAGCTCTTTTTTCATTCCATATCAAGCAGGTTCTTTGCCTGCTTTGAGTTGCCAAAAGAAACATTCTTCACTCTTGAATCGTCACTTTTTCACACCGTGGTTGTATTCTGTTTTCTTTTGTTTTTAGTAAGACTCCATGGAAGACATTACCCCACATCTCAGAACAAGGAAAAACCATGCCCTTCATGAAGGTCTAGATTACTCTTCCTCTTACAGACAAAGTTATCAACATAGAGACATTAGCTGTGAAACCAGGGCAGATTTTAGAGAGAGCATAGAGCAGATCTTAGGGCTGATGTCCTTTACATATGTATGCCCATGAATCTTGCTTATTGTGAGTTTTTATTTCCTTATTCAGATTCCTTCTACCCTAATTCCCTCAAGAATGTAATGTCTCCCTTGAACTGTGTAAACTGTGAAGTCCTCATCAGCTCCTTTATGGAAAAATAAAGTCAGGTAATATGCAGAATGTCTTTTGCTTGGAAAGAAAATGAATATCACATCCCCTTTGCATGTTCTGTATAATAAAAAAAACTGGTGAGACAGAGTGTGAGTTCTCATAGACAGAATAGCACTAAATTGTACCATACAGCTATTGTTTAGAGACTCAATTATAGTGTCATTAAGTGTAATCAAAGAAGCTGTGCTCATTAAAAATTGGCAGAAGGACTAACGTGTTATTTTAACAACCCTAGAACCTCCTTTGAAAAAAAGGTTACATTTTCACATGTAATTTATGAAAAATTTTACGTTGAAGATATAATTTTAAATAGTCCATGATTGTTCTTGGATTGGAAGAATCAACATTGTGAAAATGACTCTACTGCCCAAAGCAATCTACAGATTCAATGCAATCCCTATCAAACTACCACTGGCATTTCTCACAGAACTAGAACAAAAAATTGCACAATTGGTATGGAAACACAAAAGACCCCGAATAGCCAAAGCAATCTTGAGAATGAAAAACGGAGCTGGAGGTATCAGGCTCCCTGACTTCAGACTATACTACAAAGCTACAGTAATCAAGACAGTATGGTTCTGGCACACAAACAGAAAGATAGATCAATGGAACAGGATACAAAGCCCAGAGATAAAACCACGCATATATGGTCACCTTATCTTTGATAAAGGAGGCAGGAATGTACAGTGGAGAAAGGACAACCTCTTCAATAAGTGGTGCTGGGGAAACTGGACAGCTACATGTAAAAGTATGAGATTAGATCACTCCCTAACACCATACACAAAAATAAGCTCAAAATGGATTAAAGACCTAAAGGCCAGAAACTATCAAACTCCTGGAGGAAAACATAGGCAGAACACTCTATGACATAAATCACAGCAAGATCCTTTTTGACCCACCTCCTAGAGAAATGGAAATAAAAACAAAAATAAACAAATGGAACCTAATGAAACTTCAAAGCTTTTGCACAGCAAAGGAAACCATAAACAAGACCAAAAGACAACCCTCAGAATGGGAGAAAATATTTGCAAATGAAGCAACTGACAAAGGATTAATATCCAAAATTTATAAGCAGCTCATGCAGCTCAATAACAAAAAAACAAACAACCTAATCCAACAATGGGCAGAAGACCTAAATAGACATTTCTCCAAAGAAGATATACAGACTGCCAACAAACACATGAAAGAATGCTCAACATCATTAATCATTAGAGAAATGCAAATCAAAACTACAATTAGATATCATCTCACACCAGTCAGAATGGCCATCATCAAAAAATCTACAAACAATAAATGCTGGAGAGGGCGTGGACAAAAGGGAACACTCTTGCACTGCTGGTGGGAATGTGAATTGGTACAGCCACTGTGGAGAACAGTATGGAGGTTCCTGAAAAAACTACAAATAGAACTACCATATGACCCAGCAATCCCACTACTGGGCATATACCCTAAGAAAACCATAATTCAAAAAGAGTCATGTACCACAATGTTCATTGCAGCTCTATTTACAATAGCCCGGAGATGGAAACAACCTAAGTGTCCATCATCGAATGAATGGATAAAGAAGATGTGGCACATATATACAATGGAATATTACTCAGCCATAAAAAGAAACAAAATTGAGCTATTTGTAATGAGGTGGATAGACCTAGAGTCTGTCATACAGAGTGAAGTAAGTCAGAAAGAGAAAGACAAATACCATATGCTAACACATGTATATGGAATTTAAGAAAAAAAAAATGTCATGAAGAACCTAGGGGTAAGACAGGAATAAAGACACAGACCTACTAGAGAATGGACTTGAGGATATGGGGAGGGGGAAGGGTAAGCTGTGACAAAGCGAGAGAGAGGCATGGACATATATACACTGCCAAACGTAAGGTAGATAGCTAGTGGGAAGCAGCCGCATAGCACAGGGAGATCAGCTCGGTGCTTTGTGACCGCCTGGAGGGGTGGGATAGGGAGGGTGGGAGGGTAGGGAGGGAGACACAAGAGGGAAGAGATATGGGAACATATGTATATGTATAACTGATTCACTTTGTTATAAAGCAGAAACTAACACACCATTATAAAGCAATTATACTGCAATAAAGATGTAAAATAAATAGTCCATGATTACTGTGTAAGACATATTAATTCTAAAAAACAAAAACAAGAAATCATCTATCATCTCATCTCCCCAAAATGATATGTATTGACAGTGTAAATTTTCTTTCTGTATTTTCTGCATGTATATATGTATGTATATATGCATAGTTTAGCTATGTGAGTAATAGTTTCTATATCGAATGTAATATATATGTTAGGGTCCACTTATTTAAATTATGGTATATAGTTCTTGAATTCTATTTTTTTAACCTACCCTTTTATACTAAATCTTTCCCCATATTTTTATATGCAAAACATTGTTTTTGATGGCCGAACAATGGATATAGATATAAGAATACTTGGATAGAAGAATGTTTCCTTCCCACATATATTGCAACTTTTTGGTCATTTACCACAGTGTAAGTTATTTCATGTTGAGACGATGCATTCAAAGGCTCCTCGGGAACAATAAAATAAGTTCCAATGCCAAAATATCTAATAGAAACTGGGACCACTTGTCATATGATCCCTAGGCATAAACTGAACTCAGCCACATAAGGAAGAAATTAACAAACCCAGGCACTTACTGATTTCGGTAGCAATGATTGTTATGTTGTGCCACACGCTTAATTCCCTGTCAAGCGGTGTTGCAAGCGTTATCTTCCCATCATCTGCATTAACGTTGAATTGTCTCTCCAGGTCGGTGTGCCGGTCGATGGAAAACCTACAAAACAGATACATTTGTAATCTACTTCACTGTTTCTATGATCCATACATTCCACAGCAGACCTTTAGTAATCCTTAGAGAGCCATAGTTGTGAAGTCAAATGAATTGGGAAACACAATGGCATCATAATTTGTAAAACAAAATGACTGAACGCAGCATAAGAAACTTAATAATTATTGTCTAAGGAGTAATTAGCTACATATGCAACACGGAGGTCGTAAACTGCCATCAGTTTCAATAGGTAACATCTTCAAAAATGGATGCTGATGAAGAGTTAATTGGACAATCCATCACATTTATTGGACAGCTTATGATAATTAGCAGTTGCCACAAAATACCATATAAAACAATGAACCCAAGCCCAAAGCAAGATGGCACTAGCCAGCAAGTTATTTACGGCAGTTCAAAGGAAATGTGTCTTTGTGTAAAACTTGCATTTGATTACACAGTATGTATGTGTTACTGTCGTTGCTGCTGTTGGTTTGTTTTGTTTTCATTTTAAGTAAAATATATATTTAGTCTCCTATTTGTCTCTGTCTATAGAAATCAGATGTTTACTGATTCTCTAGTAAAATTTTTTAAATTGGAATAGATATTTTGGCAGATTTACAACACACAATTTCAGGAAATTTAAAACTTTAAGTGGGCAGGTTAGTAGTTTCTCTGTTGAGAAAACTCTTTCAAAGAAGACAACATTAAGATGCTTTGTGTCTATGGCCAAGTGCTTCTTGGGAACACTAAGTATCAAGATCATACAGGAATTATTTTTTTCACAACATTAATATCCTTTTTATACACTAGTATCTGAGCTTTGGCAATGGAATGCCAAATATAAAAAGCTATATGTCTTAAGGAACACAAGGCATAATTAGAAATATCGGTCTATAAATAAGCAGTGAAATAAACTAAAACAGGATGGAACAGAGGCTCAAAGAAGGATACTGTAGACTAAATGTTTGTGTCTCCCCCAAAATTTATATGTTAAAATCCTAATTCCTAATGTGATGGTGTTTGGAAGTAAGGCCTTTAGGAGGTAGTTAGGGTTAGAATAGGTCATTAGAGTAGGGCCCTCCTGATGGGATCAATGACCTCATTTAAAAAAGAAGAAGAAGAAGAAGAAGGGGACATAGGCTCTCTCCCTGCTCTCTGCCAATGAGGATACAAGAAGAGAACCATTTGTAAACCAGAAAATGTGCCCTCTCCATACACTGGATCTGCTGGTGCCTTAATCTTAGACCTCCCAGCCTCTAGAACTGTGAGAAATACATTTTTGTTGTTTAATCCACCCAGTCTATGGTATTCCATATCTGTAGAAGGACAAACTAAGACCAAGGCCATGTACAATCCCATCTAGGAGGAAGGACTGAAGAAAACCTTCATGGCTGAGGTGACCTCCTAAGAAGTGCACATGAAATCGATTTACTGGTACCCGTTAATGCTAAATATGAAACATCGTCCATGGCTATTTGGAGCTTAGCATATTTTATTTTTTTACATGGTTTTTATGGACATTTATTCTATCATTAAGAATAAGACTATGTTATTATAACAAAATGAGAAAAAAATAAATTTCCCATAGTGTTCTGTCTGTAGTTTTGTACTGTTAATATTTTAGTGGATTTCACTGCAAACATATATATGTATTTTATGTATATCTACTTATTTATGTGTATCTACTTATTTGTCTGGCTGTGAAGATTAAAAATAAAGCATAAATCAGTCTCTTATTTGTATCTATATCTACCTATAAAGAAGGATGGATAAGTGGATGGGTAGATAGATGATAGGTAGATAGACAGACATATAGGGATATGGATAACTCCTTCCTCCTTTTAGCTATTTCTTTTTCATTAGAAAGGATATTTATATCACTTATACCAGATGCAAATACCAAGAAAAAAGGCATTTCTGTGAATCTTCCCCACCAAACACAAGCATCACTAAACATTTTGGAATAATATTAAAAAACACTTAATTTTATTGACAATAGCTTATTGCTGATTACTTGGTAAAAACATGTACCATGAAATTATAGTTCCTGGTACAGTAAAGACTTAGATATAAAGAAAACTAAGACACTGACATGCATCTATACACCAGGAATTTACAAACCAACCCCATGCCTAACCCCCAGGATGATTAGAGAAATTCAGAAAGAATTTAAGAACCCAGAGGCATCTCTGAATTAACAGTGCTTGCAAAATAATCCTGAGCATGAGGAAGTAAGTGTTCATTGCAAAACATTTCAATCTGTTGTATTACGGGAGAAAAAAAGACTAAAAAACCTTTTCTTGGGGAACAATGATTGTTGATTAGACCTATGAAGTTCCAAGTTGAACTGTAAAATAACTGAAAAGACATGGGTTTTGCTCCAGATATCATGAACACTCTGTCTCTTAAAAGAGCTAAGGAATGTCCAGAGGATTAACTATCACTCTCTGCGTCATTTCCATAAATAAACTGTGCAGGCATTGCTGGGTTGTAGTCATTTTATTATCTCACTGCTGATATTTCACACACTCATGCAGCTACCAGTTTCCCAGAGGCCACAGTAAATGAAAATCAGTCTAATCACTGATACTCCTGAATCCCAAATCTGAAACACACTCCATGGCTATTTGATTGCTGTCCAGTAAATGCCTAAAACTTCTGGCCTAGAAGCAGCACTGGGAACAATGACAGGGTTTTGGAAGTTGGTATTTAAAAAAAAAAAATGCTGTTTGTTTGATCCCTTAGTTAAAACTATATTATGCAGGGACTTCCCTGGTGGTCCAGTGGTTAAGACTTCGCCTTCCAATGCAGGGGGTGTGGGTTCGACCCCTGGTCAGGGAGCTAAGATCCCACATGCCTCACAGCCAAGAAAATAAAACAAAAGCAATACTGTAACAAACTCAATAAAGACTTTAAAAATGATCCACATCAAAAAAATTTTTTTAAAAACCTGTATCATGCAGACCTCAAATTTGGAATAAATTATATCTCTATTATTTATACATTGCTGTTTCTGGGATAATTAACAAATTCACTGAGCCTCAGTTTCTTCACTGGTCAAACATGAAGTACTCAGATCCCAGGTCTGGTTGTGAAGATTAAAAATAAAGCATAAATCAGTCTCTGGTGCTTAAATAGGTGCTGAAGATATGAGCATCATCAAATCACCATAATCATCATGTCCCATTAAATGAAACTTTATATAAACTTCCCCACTTGGAAGGTGGTGGAGAAGGCCCCTTTCTTAATAGTTTATAAATAGCATAAACCTGGAAAAACATTTGGGGGTTATTTAACTCCCATCACTCTAACAGAGGCAGGGATATTTTCCTCATTTTTTAAAGATCCAGTTCATGACAGACTTTATGGGGTGAGTCATAAGAATTTATCAAATAGGCTATAAATACAACCCTTTAGTAAGATCAGAGGTAAGAATGTCATAATATTACGAGATTACACAATGGGAGGAACTTGGGGAAAACAATGACTTAGTTTAAAATTCAGTTTAAAGTCTACCTCAACTATTTCAAGAAGCCTCTTGCTCCCTTTGTAGACATTTCACACATTTTATTGCCTAACAGACTTTATAGTAAAGGCTGCCAAGAGCCTTTGCTAAACTGTTCAAAAATCCAGGCTTAACACAGTCAATAAGCAGGCATGAGACACCAAACGTATACCAAGCACAGTGCTAGATGCCTTTTTCTTTCTTGCACCCTTCTCTCCTTGGTTTCTTGTAGAATGAATAAAAGAAAAATCACTCTTACACAGGTGTTACTTAGTTGTGTTATTAATCTCTCTGTACCTTTGTTACCTAATCTGTAAAATGGGAATTATAATAGGTTTTGTGAGATTTAAACAAGGTAATACCTATAAAGCACTTATTGCAGTGCCTGGCATGTAATAAGTGCTCAGGAAATATCTACTGAAAATTTTTAATGTTGTCATTACTTATCTGGAAACAATAGGTTTCTACTGACAATTCCCAGGCCCCTCTTCAGTGGTAAGCCAGCATTCCTTTTACTCCTGCTTCTTTGTCCCTAAACAGTTCATCTGGGTTCTCATATCAGTGGAAGCAAACACAAGGAGGATATCACTTTAACTGATAAAATAAAGCTGAGGAAACGGAGCATGTGGGGAGGCTCCTACCTGCACCTCTAGCACCATTCTAGTGTTCATTTTTCTACCAACTTTTCGGACCAAAATCTCCATCCCATAAACTGGCCATTCAAGTTCAAAGCATTATTGGACACATTCATTTTTGTATTCATATTGAATACTATATGAGCATTTGTTATCATAGTTAAAATTAATTACATTTTTATGTAAGTTTGAAATGAATTACATAAAGATTACCCATATTTTAAAAAACTGCACCCCACACGCCACTTTTAGGAATGTTCTCAGAAGATCCGTGCTCCCCACCGATAGCTACACCACTCCATCTCTAGCTGCAAAGATTCAAGTTGCTTTCCTCTGGCCCTCTAAGCTGCCACCATCCACTCCACTATCTCAGTTTCTCCCCACTCCTCCTCATTCCACTGTGTGACACAGCCACATCACTAGCAATAAAAGTCAATACTCAGTTACAAGACTCGATATAGGCTCTTTCCTTAAAAGCCAATTGACAGAGAATAATTTCAAAGAAAAGCAGAGTGGGTTAAAAATAGCAAACCTGAAGTACCAACTTAAATTTTAGAATCCAGTGTACCAAGCAAGTTCTCCAGATGTCATGATTTTGCATAGATGTCCCAGAAGTAGACACTAAGCCATTCACTCTGTTTTCTGGGATTCCTAGCGTCTATCTGAATAGCAACAGATGAGTGCAAGAAACAGAGAAACCAGAAAACCTTCAGTCTAATCTCACCTGTGGGATCTCATTAAAACAATGTAACTAGTCATCATCTCATAGGCCCATCTATAAATTGGAGAAAGTATCTCTTTCACAGCATGGTTCTTTGCAGTAAATGAGTTGATACATGACTCAGATACAATAAACTAATTGGTTAATTAATAGTCAAGTCTTCAAACCCAGAATGACTGTGAAAAAGAATAACTAGAAATAGGAAGATATAAATAAAAACAACCATTCACATCCTTCAGTAGTTTCCCAAGTGACACTAGAAAAATGTTCCAAAATTATTTGTAGTGTTTGTCTATACAAGTCATCACCCTTTTCAGAATATCTGCTACCAAAGTATCTGCTTCATAAAGCACAGACTCCGAGCTGAAGAGATGGGAGTCTGTGCTGGGTTTCCTCTCTCAACACTCATCCACAAGGAGCCTTCTGGACCTGGCCCGAGCCTTCACAGATCTTCTCTTCCTTAAGGTTGTCCCTCCTATTATTCTACAGGTAAACATTTGCTGGACTTTTGCTCTTTATAGACAGGAAGAGATTGTTTGATTTATATATCATAACATCACATTAGTTGGAATTTTGCACTGCAGTTACTCAACAGCTCACAATAGGAAAGATGCACAAACATTTACTGAGCATGGCTTGTTATTATGTGTGAAACATGGTGGTAAAGAAATATGAGAAAAAAGAGTAGACGGGATAAGAAAGTAAAAAAATAAGAATAAAGCATGAATTTGGTTCCTACTATATCTACTGAAAATTTCAATGTCTTCTAATTTATATCTTAAAAGTCATAGGGGGCTTCCCTGCTGGTGCAGTGGTTAAGAATCTGCCTGCCAATGCAGGGGACGTGGGTTCAAACCCTGGTCCGGGAAGATCCCACATGCCACGGAGCAACTAAGCCCATGCACCACATCTACTGAGCCTATGAGCCACAACTACTGAAGCCCGCACGCCTAGAGCCCGTGCTCTGCAATAAGAGAAGCCACCGCAATGAGAAGCCCGTACACTGCAACAAAGAGTAGCCCCCGCTCGCCGCAACTAGAGAGAGCCCACGCACAGCAACAAAGACCCAACGCAGCAGCCATAAATAAATAAATAAATAAATAAATAAATAAATAAATAAATAAAATCTATTAAAAAAAGTTAATTCTGCATTAAAAATAAAAGTCATAGGATTTGTATCTCCAGTATTGAAGTCTCCATTCTAATTTCTTAAATATGCATCTGTTGGATTTGCTATTCCTTTGCAGATTTACTTAAGATGCATTAGACAAAAGACCTCATTGCAAAAGAGTAGAATATACTTTGGAGAGTCATCTTCCTGCCACAATAAGAAGAAACTTCTTATTAACACAGTGTGGAGTGGTATTTGAAAAAACAGGCCCCTTGGGTTATGTTAACGTCAACTCTAATGATGGACGTTTTGGAAGTAAACATTCTTATTCTAAAACAATGGATATGTTTTAGAAACTGCATCACCCTTGATAACTAGTATTCACAGATGCCCTATTTAAACTTTCCCATTTTATTCCAACAAATACCCTGGTTTTCTTCAATGCTAGTGTTCCTCTAACCTACGGTAGTATGTCTTAGACATAAATCCTAAAGACTTCATCATTTTACTTTGTGGAGGTAAGGCTATGGATGCAAGGAAATTCCTACCTAGATGCTAAGCACTTTGGAGATCTAATTTAACCTACTGCACTCTGACCATGAACACAAACTTTGCCACCAGTTCACTCAATCAAGAGTAGTTTGCAGAGGTCAGAAGTTAACATAAGATGTCACTGGTGCAGTGGTTGAGAGTAGGTCAGAATGGACAACTGGATATTACTGTGTTGGAAAACAGCACCCTTTCTGTATTGCTGCTACTGTTTATATTAAATTACAACTTTTACCTGAGTCATATGTTTACTCAATTATCACAGCCCAACTATTTACATTTCATACCAACACTTGGCACAAAATCCCATCTCTTGTGTGTATGTGTGTGTACATAAGACAGATTTTATTGTCAGCATACAAATATTATATGTACTTATACATTCATTCATTCATTTATTCATTTAAAGCATCTCCTACTCCCTCTTTCCAATCTCACCCCCATACTACGTACCTACAGAGACCCTCTGTCCCTGCTGAATTTCTGTTTCTTGTTTGCAATAAAGAACATCAGACTGTGATGTTCTAATATCAAGAATATTTTAAGGATTTTCAGAACCAAGCTCCCATTATCAAGGAGTCTTTTTCATTCCCAATGACTTCGGTGCCACATTGGAAGGGTGCAGATTAAAGTCTGGAGTGTACACAGGAGATACACTGATTATCTTAATAATCAGATAAAGATAAATAACAAGTTTCTTTTAAAAAAGTTATTCTGGACTATATTATTTCTAACACAATATTTGTGAAACCCCTGATGATTTTTCAAGAGAAAGACCCTTTTACTCCTAACTTCTCTGCTAGGCCAATTTATACATCCATCCTTAGTTTCTTCAACTGAAAAATGAGAACAATAAGATTGCCTTCTTTTAAAGTTTTAAGGTAAATCCCAAATTAAGTAATGCACTGTAAATTTCCTTTTGCTTTTTAAAAGTGGCTTTACATGGAATATTTATCATTATTTGTAGAAGATACTCTGCCAAATATCTAGGTATTTTTAAACAACAATAACAAAATATTTGAAAGATTCTGCTATTTGGTGTCCATGTGGAGAGACATAAGGCTGTTTTCACCCAAAGGATGAAACAGATTTATCCACCACAGTCATCCTCAGATACTTTAATTTATTTAGAGTCATATATAGAAATCTCAGATTCCAAATCTGTTGGTTCAAATAACATCCCATTTTCTGAGTATGTGTTTTGTTTTATAGTTTGTTCCACTCACGCCTTGAAAGGATAGCATCATAAAGCCAGAATGTCATGTGTAAATTTCTGCAGCCACAGAACCGAAAATAGATTTTTCTACAGTGAGTCCCAGATAAAATTTGATTCATGATTAATTCTTTAATATTTATGTAATATCTTTGGAGAAATTCTAATTTTCTCCCTGAGTCATCAAAATAATCACTCATAATTGAGAACTCTAAATATGATATGATGGGAAAAATATGAAAAAATTGAATGCAGTTTTACATTTAAGAGATTAAATGTAAAATTTTAATTTTTATTTAATTTCAATAAAGGCTTAGTGACTGCTTCTTTTGGTCAAGTATGATGCTTAATGCTTGAACAAAGCCTCCTCTCTCAGACACACTGGCTATGACTTTCTCATTATTTACAATGAAAAGTAGCAAGCTCTGTAATAAAGTAATGCTTACATTGCAGTGAGTGAGGGTCCCTAGATGTGCCTGCGAAAGGGAAGGTGTGGTCAGAGATGACACCAAGAGGAGGCAGCATCTGTCTGGGGACAGGAAAAATGAGTAGCATTTTTCCAGGCAGAATATGTAGGGAGAGCATCCTCAGCAGGAAGAAATGCATGGAGAAAATCTTGAGTTTGGGTTTGTTTAGGAAACTAGACAATTAAAGGACCAGACTAGGTGTGGTGAGAGCAAAGTTCTGACAGATAAGCAACCTATCATTTCTTCCCCATCCTTTCTTTTATTTTGTCTCTTCCATCCTTCTTTCCTTCACTCTTTACTGAATATCTCTCATGTACAAGGCATTGTATTAGTTGCCAAGACAGACATGGCCTTGCCTGCTCTCATGTAACTGAGTCTATATCTGGAGAAAGACAATGAAAGAAAATAAGATTTTGTAAAGTTAACGGTGATGTATTCATGAAGAAGAAAAGAAAAGGGAGGAGATGTATAGAATATTATTAAAATATGCCTATCAAAAGAAACAGCAAATATGAAAAGTCTGAGTTAGGAAGATATTCAGTATGTTTGAAGACTTTAACGAAGGATAGTATTGTTGAAGTTCAAGATTCAGTGGAGGGAGAGCATCAAGGGGTACATCAGGAAGGACCTTGGAAACTGTGCTGAGGAATTCATTTTTTCACTTGTAGGAGATGGGAAGCCACTTGAAAAAAATACAGCAGGAGAGTGATATGACCTAAACCACAGCCAGATTCCATAGAACTTTCTGTGATGTAGAAATGTGCTCTGTGCTGTCCAAGATGGTAACCACTAGCTCTATGTGGCTATTTAGCCCTTGAAATCTAGCTAGTGTGATTGAGGGATTGAAATTGTTATTGTATTTAATTTAAATTCATTTTATTTGCATTCAAAGAGCCACATGTGGCTAGTGGCTACTGTATCAGCAGAGATCTAAACTGAGTTAGAGGTCACTTTGGCACCTGTGTGGATATCAAATGGCGGGAGATGGGCAAATGGGGCTGTTTGTAACTGCTCACATGAGAGATGATGGTGTTCGAGCTTAGGAACTAAAATAAATAGGACATGGTTATTATTTGGATGTGGGAAGTAAAGGACATTAAGGAATCTTGAAGAAACACCCTTATGGAAGGCTCATAACCTCTTCTATTAATCTACATTGCTTTCAAATTAGACATCAATTCTCTTTTGTCTTCTTTTAACCATATTTATCTAATTAATCACCAATACACCAAACTGGTCAAAAACTTCACATAAAGATTAGCAAAATATAATTAAATATTTCTTTCCAGAAATGTAATCTGGAATTTACAGGAGCTATGTGATATTTCTCTCTGGTGTGTGTTTTTTATGATGGGAGATTAGGAGTTATGAGGATAAACTCTTTTACACCCATGATGACCTTGACCCTCACTGTTCACCCTCAAGTGACAGGAATCCCAACCAACTCCCATGAATCTCTGTAGGCTCACAGTGACTTAAGGATGTCAGGGGAAATCTAGCAGTGAAGAGTATCCTTTAACTGCCTTAGATATCTTTTGGGGGCTGTCAATCATGCCAATAATGACTTTTCTCTATAAGAAAGGACATTCAAAGTTGAATGCTACATGGACAATAAAACAGAGATGGTGTGAGACAGAAAAACAAATCATTGTGTAGCAGTATGGGCCATAGGGCCACATGCAGAATTAAGATTTAATATTATATTCAATGTATTTATTGTGGCCTTCCTGATTTTCAGCCTCTCTGCTAAGCCCTGTATATTAATTTCTTAGTTAATCCTCTCTTTAAATTACTTGTGTAGCCCAAATAAAATGTCTTGACTCTCAGTGTTTGTAGTTGTAAAATGAAGATAATATACATTTTTCCCCAGTCATTAAGTTAGTGAGATAATAAGTATAATATCCTGGCCACAGTATCTGACACTTAATAAATTCTTAGTCAAGAATAGCTTCTTGAATAGCTATCAGAAAGGTGGTATTTGATTATACGTTTGTCCCATTTGTGTCAAAACCATTTAATATATGGAAAAATAAGTGTTTACGGAAAACATGCACATGAAGAAATAATAAAAGAGTAGTGCACAGCTATATTGAAGCAGGATTTTTGAAAATGTCACAAGTTATATACACTTAGAAATTTTAATTGGACATTCAGGCTCAGTAAATGCAAAAGACATATGGTAAGTGCTGGGAATTAAGAGATAAACAAGATGTGGCCTCTTAACTCTTAAGAACTAGAAATGCATTTATACTGAAATAGTTTGCTTGTCTATCACAACAGAAATAACACAAGCACACCATTTCAGTATTCAACCAGATGTAATCTTTCTAGGGGGACAAAAGTATTTAAGGTGACCATCCCAAACGTGACTTGGATCCTGAGGCCCATTTTTAGGAACTTCAACTAAGCCTATGCCATTCCCCAGCAAACTGACTTCAAACACACAGGAGCGAGCTAATAAACGTTTGATAGATGGATGGAAATGGCACTTCTCCATTTTTAACACATTCTCTTCTTAAATATGCCATATTATGTTTTCTTCTGCAACACTAAGTCAAATCTGATTGTCCTTTATCAAAAGCAAGGTTGTATAACATACTGTGTCAAATCGGAATGTAGAAATATAAGGAAAAATAAAGGTTTGGTTGAAATGACTCCCATAAATATTTGAACATAAGACAAGAGTACCAGTCTCCCTTTGTTGGGATGCAAAATAGGGGATTTATTTTGCCTTATGAGTGTAATGATGTTAGATAACACTGCTCAGCCTATACAATCAGCTTTGTTTCTCTCAGAATATAAACATTATTATTAAGTTTTGTACCCTAGAGGGAACAGAGACTTCACCAATCAGAAATAAATAAATAAATAAAAACTTTTAAAATCCCAGATCAGCCCTTTTTTTCTTTCAAGCTTCTTATGCTATTTTTCCATCTTAGATCACTTGTTTTAAAATAGTTGATCAATACATGCAGTGTGATAAATTTTTTTAACATCTTTATTGGAACATAAATGCTTTACAATGTTGTGTTAGTTTCTGCTGTATAACAGAGAAAATCAGCTATATGTATACATATATCCCCATATCACCTCCCTCGTGTCTCCTTCCCACCCTCCCTATCCCAACCCTCTAAGTGGTCACAAAGCACTGAGCTGATCTCCCTGTGCTACACAGCTGCTTCCCACTAGCTATCTATTTTACATTTGGTAGTGTATATATGTCAATGCCACTCTCTCACTTAGTCCCAGCTTACCCTTCCCCCTCCCTGTGTCCTCAAGTCCATTCTATATGTCTGCATCTTTATTCCTGTCCTGCCCCTAGGTTCATCAGAACCTTTTTTTTTTTTTCTAGGTTCCATATATATGTGTCACCATATGGTATTTTTTTTTCTTTCTGACGTACTCCACACTGTATGACAGACTCTAGGTCCATCCACCTCACTACAAATAACTCAATTTTGTTTCTTTTTATGGCTGAGTAATATTCCATTGTATATATGTGCCACATCTTCTGTATCCATTCATCTGTCGATGGACACCTAGGTTGCTTCCATGTCTTGGTATTGTAAACAGAGCTGCAATGAACACTGTGGTACATGACTCTTTTTGAATTATGGTTTTTTCAGGGTATATGCCCAGTAGTGGGATTGCTGGGTCATACGGTAGTTCTATTATTAGTTTTTAAGAAACCTCCATAGTGTTCTCCATAGTGGCTGTATCAATTTAATTCCCACCAACAGTGCAAGAGGATTCCCTTTACTCCACACCCTCTCCAGCATTTATGGTTTGTAGATTTTTTGACAATGGCCGTTCTGACCGGTGTGAAATGATACCTCATTGTAGTTTTGATCTGCACTTCTCTGATGATTAGTGATGTTGAGTATCCTTTCATGTGTTTGTTGGCAATCTGTATATCTTCTTTGAAGAAATATCTATTTAGGTCTTCTGCCCATTTTTGAATTGGGTTGTTTGTTTTTTTGATACTGAGCTGCATGAGCAGTTTATATATTTGGGAGATTAATCCTCTGTCAGTTGCTTCATTTGCAAATATTTTCTCCCATTCTGAGGGGTGTCTTTTGGTCTTGTTTATGGTTTCCTTTGCTGTGCAAAAGCTTTTAAGTTTCATTAGGTTCCATTTGTTTATTTTTGTTTTTATTTCCATTACTCTAGGAGGTGGGTCAAAAAGGATCTTGCTGTGATTTATGTCAAAGAGTGTTCTTCCGATGTTTACCTGTAAGAGTTTTAAAGTGTCTGGCCTTCCATTTAGGTCTTTAATCCATTTTGAGTTTATTTTTGTGTATGGTGTTAGGAAGTATTCTAATTTCATTCTTTTACATGTAGCTGTCCAGTTTTCCCAGCACCACTTATTGAAGAGGCTGTCTTTTCTCCATTGCATATTCTTGCCTCCTTTATCAAAGATAAGGTGACCATATGTGTGTGGGTTTATCTCTGGTCTTTCTATCCTGTTCCATTGATCTATATTTCTGTTTTTGTGCCAGTACCATACTGTCTTGATTACTGTAGCTTTGTAGTATATTCTGAAGTCTGGGAGCCTGATTCCTCCAGCTCCATTTTTCTTTCTCAACATTGCTTTGGCTATTCGGGGTCTTTTGTGTTTCCATACAAATTGTGAAATTTTTTGTTCTAGCTCTGTGAAAAATGTCAGTGGTAGTTTGATAGGAATTGCATTGAATCTGTAGATTGCTTTGGGTAATACAGTAATTTCACAATGTTGATTCTTCCAATCCAAGAACATGGTATATCTCTCCATGTGTTTGTATCATATTTAATTTCTTTCATCAGTGGCTTACAGTTTTCTGAGTTCAGGTCTTTTACCTCGTTAGGTAGGTTTATTCCTAGGTATTTTATTCTTTGTTGCAATGGTAAATGGGAATGTTTCCTTAATTTCTCCTTCAGATTTTTCATCATTAGTGTATAGGAATGAAACAGATTTCTGTGCATTAATTTTATATCCTGCTACTTTACCAAATTCATCGATTAGCTCTAGTAGTTTTCTGGTAGCATCTTTAGGATTCTCTGTGTATAGTGTCATCTGCAAACAGTGACAGCTTTACTTCTTCTTTTCCAATTTGGATTCCTTTTATTTCTTTTTCTTCTCTGACTGCTGTGGCTCAAACTTCCAAAACTATGTTGAATAATAGTGGTAACAGCAGGCATCCTTGTTTTGATCCTGCTTCAGCTTTTCACAATTGAGAATGATGTTGGCTGTGGGTTTGTCATATGTGGCCTGTATTATGTTGAGGTAAGTTCCCTCTATGCCTACTTTCTGGAGAGTTTTTATCATAAATGGGTGCTGAATTCTGTCAAAAGATTCTGCTGCATCTATTGAGATTATCATATGTTTTTTATCCTTCAATTTGTTAATACAGTGTATCACATTGTTTGCGTATATTTAAGAATACTTGCATTCCTGGGATAAACCCCACTTGATCATGGTGTATGATCCTTTCAATGTGCTGCTGGATTCCGTTTGCTAGTATTTTGTTTAGGATTTTTGCATCTATGTTCATCAGTGATATTGGTCTGTAGTTTTCTTTTTTTGTGACATCTTTGACTGGTTTTGGTATCAGGGTGATGGTGGCCTCATAGAATGAGTTTGTGAGTGTTCCTCCCTCTGCTATATTTTGGAAGAGTTTGAGAAGGATAAGTGTTAGCTCTTCTCTAAATGTTTGAAATAATTCACCTGTGAAGCAATCTGGTCATGGGCTTTTGTTTGTTGGAAGATTTTTAATCACTGTTTCAATTTCAGTGCTTGTAATTGGTCTATGTATATTTTCTATTTCTTCCTGGTTCAGTCTCGGAAGGCTGCGCTTTTCTAAGAATTTGTCCATTTCTTCCAGGTTGTCCATTTTATTGGCATATAGTTGCTTGTAGTAAGCCCTTTTGATTCTTCGTACTTCTGCTGGGTGAGTTGTTACTCCTCCTTTTTCATTTCTAATTCTGTTAATTTGAGTCTTCTCGTTTTTTTTGATCAGTCTGGCTAATGGTTTATCAATTTTGTTTACCTTCTCAAAGAACCAGCTTTTCGTTTTCTTGATCTTTGCTATTGTTTTCTTCATTTCCTTTTCATTTATTTCTGTTCTGATCTTTATGATTTCTTTCCTTCTGATAACTTTGGGTTTTTTTGGTTCTTCTTTCTCTAATTGTTTTAAGTGTAAGATTAGTTTGTTCATTTGAGATTTTTCTTGTTTCTTGAGGTAGGATTGTATTGCTATAAACTTCCCTCTTAGAACTGCTTTTGCTGCACCCCATAGGTTTTGGGTCTTCGTGTTTTCATCGTCATTTGTTTCTAGGTATTTTTTGATTTCCTGTTTGATTTCTTCAGTGATATCTTGGTTATTTAGTAGCATATTGTTTAGCCTCCATTTGTTTTTATTTTTTTTAAGTTTTTTTTTCCCGTAATTGCTATCTAGTCTCATAGCGCTGTGTTCAGAAAAGATACTTTATACAATTTCAGTTTTCTTAAATTTGCCAAGGCTTAATTTGTGAACCAAGATATGATCCTGGAGAATGTTCCATGAGCAGGTGAGAAGAAAGTGTATTCTGTTGTTTTTGGATGTAGTGTCCTATAAATATGAATTAATTCCATCTTGTTTAATGTGTCATTTAAAGCTTGTGTTTCCTTATTTATTTTCATTTTGGATCTCTGTCCGTTGGTGAAAGTGGGGTGTTAAAGTCCCCTACTATTTTGTGTTACTGTCGATTTCTCCTTTTATGGCTGTTAGCATTTGCCTTATGTAGTGAGGTTCTCCTATGCTGTGTGCATAAATATTTACAATTGTTGTAACTTCTTCTTGGATTGATCCCGTGATCATTATGTAGTGTCCTTCTTTGTCTCTTGTAATAGTCTTTATTTTAAAGTCTATTTTGTCTGATACAAGAATTGCTACTCCAGCCTTCTTTTGATTTCCATTTGCATGGAATATCATTTTCCATCTTTCAGTCTGTATGTGTCACTAGGTCTGAAATGTAGACAGCATATATATGGTCTTGTTTTTGTATCTATTTAGCCAATCTATGTCTTTTGGTTGGAGCATTTAATCCTTTTACATTTAAGGTAATTATCAATATGTATGTTCCTATTACCATTTTCTTTATTGTTTTGGGTTTGTTTTTGTAGGTCTTTTCCTTTTCTTGTGTTTCGTGCCCAAGGATGTTCCTTTAGCATTTGTTGTAAAGGTGGTTTGGTGGTGCTGAATTATCTTAACTTTTGCTTGTCTGTTAAGGTTTTAATTGCTCCATAGAATCTGTATGAGATCCCTGCTGGGTAGAGTAATCTTGCTTGTAGGTTTTTCTCTTTCACCACTTAAATATGTCCTGCCACTCCCTTCTGGCTTGCAGAGTTTCTGCTGAAAGATCAGTTGTTAGCCTTATGGGGGTTCCCTTGTATGTCATTTGTTGCTTTTCCCTTGCTGCTTTTAATATTTTTTTCTTTTTATTTAATTTTTGATAGCTTGATTAATATGTGCCTTGATGTGTTTCTCCTCATATTTGTCCTGTATGGGACTCTCTGCACTTCCTGGACTTGATTGACTATTTCCTTTCCAAAGTTAGGGACGTTTTCAACTATAATCTCTTCAAACATTTTCTCAGACCCTTTCTTTTTCTCTTTTTCTTCTGGGACCCCTATAATTTGAATGTTGGTGCATTTAATGTTGTATCAGAGGTCTCTGAGACTGTCCTCAATTCTTCTCATTCTTTTTTCTTTATTCTGCTCTGCGGTAGCTATTTCCACTATTTTGTCTTCCAGGTCACTTATCCGTTCTCCTTCCTCATTTATTCTGCTATTGATTCCTTCTAGACAGTTTTTCATTTATTGTGTTGTTCATCCTTGTTTGTTTGCTCTTTAATTCTTCTAGGTCCTTGTTAAACGTTTCTTGTATTTTCTCCATTCTATTTCCAAGATTTTGGATCATCTTTACTATCATTACTATGAATTATTTTTCAGGTAGACTGCCTATTTCCTCTTAATTTATTTGGTCTGGTGGGTTTTTATCTTGCTTCTTCATTTGTTGCTTATTTTTCTGTCTTTCCATTTGCTTAACTTACTGTGTCTGGGGTCTCATTTTCTCAGGCTGCACATTCATGGTTCCCATTGCTTTTGGTGTCTGCCCCCAGTGGGTAAGGTTGGTTTAGTGGCTTGTGTAGATTTCCTGGTGGAGGGCACTGGTGCCCGTGTTCTGGTGGGTGGGGCTGGATCTTGTCTTTCTGGTGGGCAGGGCTGCATCCAGTGCTGTGTTTCGGGATGTCTGTGAACTTAGTATGATTTTAGGCTGCGTCTCTGCTGAAGGGTGGGGTTGTGTTCCTGTCTTGCTAGTTGTTTGGCATGGGGCATCCAACACTGGAGCTTGGTGGCTGTTGGGTGGAGCTGGGTCTTAGCATTGAGATGGAGAATGCTGGGAGAGCTCTTGCCAATTGATATTACATGGGTCTCGGTGGTCTCTGGTGGTCCAGTGTCCTGAACTTGGCTCTCCCACCTCAGAGGTTCAGGCCTGACACCAGGCCCGAGCACCAGGACCCTGTCAGCCACATAGTTTGGGCAGCCATCCTGTCACGGAGTTGCCAGAGGGCCAGGCATCCTGTTGGGGGCTCCTCTCCTTGGGTCCCGGAGACGCCTGAGGGGTGGCCTCCTGTCAGGGGCTTCCCAGTCAGGTGCAGTCACCTGAGAGCCAGGCGTCAGGTCTGAGTCATGCGGGGCGCTGGGCGCTAATCTTCTCTGCTCCAGGGCGCAGCATTGGGAGGTTCAGCCAGTGTCTGAGACCCAAGTTACGGCTTCCATCAGGTTTATATCTGAGCCCCAGGTTTACGACTTCAAGATTCTTTCAACTTTTTTTCTTTTTCTCTGTGCTCAGTCTACTTCCACTTGCTCATAGGGGGACTGCATTCAGAGTCCTCTCCTCCTGAACTTCAGACCAGAGTTTCTCATCAGTTTGATAATTTTTGATTATTGTTAGTCAGGTTTACCGTACCACACTGGTTAACATTTGAGCTAAATCAATTTGTCGCTTTAGCATTTGCATCTAAAAATGTAGAACAAATATATATTTGCCTAAGAGAAGACACTGTAGTTTGGAGGTAACATGTGGGTTTGGAGCTAGATGACTAGCAGCGTGAAGTTGGGCAAATTACTCCACCAGTAAAGAGGTTCCGTGCACTTGTCCGTGATGGACATACTCGGGGCAGATGTCCCTTTAAGGAAGGATGCCAGAGCTGTAGGATGAGCGGGCAGGGGAGACCCTCTAGATAGCAGGTCCTTAGAATCTGCCTCTTTTGCAGAAATTGTCCTCTCCAGGAGTTACCTGGAGATTAAGCCAGCAGAGGGATAAAGGCCCTACCATTCTGGCAGGACACAGGACTCCTCTGATGATCAATACTCATCCCACTGGGTTGGGCCAAGGCTTTGCTGGGATCGCACTGCAGTTTTACTGTTCCCTAAGTCTGCCTGCTTCTGTCCCCTTCCAGTCGCAGGTGCTGCCCTCTAACAAACAGCTTGCACTTCAAACTCTATCTACTGCCCAGGAAAACAACCTGCAACCAATGTGTTTAATGGGGATAAGAATACAGGTAATTCATAGAGTTTCTGTAATACAGTGTAAATGAGACATATGTGAAGGGCACTGTGCTAAAACACTAAATAGGCATGACTGAAGATCCACAAAAAATTTCCAGTATTACTCATTAAATATCTACTCTTGGGCTTCCCTGGTGGCGCAGTGGTTGAGAGTCCGCCTGCCAATGCAGGGGACACGGGTTCGTGCCCTGGTCCGGGAAGATCCCACATGCCGCGGAGCGGCTGGGCCCGTGAGCCATGGCCGCTGAGCCTGCGCGTCCGGAGCCTATGCTCTGCAACGAGAGAGCCCACAACAGTGAGAGGCCCGTGTACCACAAAAAAAAATAATAATAATAATAAAAAAATCTACTCTTGTATTGGAGAATGCATGTTAGAGTTTGTTGAACATACTCCAGCAAGTCTGTTCCAAGTGAAATTCTATTTCATGCCACTTCATGCTTTCAGAGAGAGAAACGCTGCTGTGCAAGTCAGAGGTTTTGCCAAGGCATTGAACTGCAGAGGCCAGAGTCTGGCTAAGGCAATCACCAGCCTCAGTTCTAAAAACCCTGTATCATAGTCATCACTGAGGCCTGGAGAACAGAAAGGGCAGGTAGAAAAATAGGGTATTATGAGAAATTCATGCAAGAAACAAATATATTCCCCAGTCCAAGAGAGTAAGCATCTCAGTCTTTTTCAGGATGTCCTTTCACAGTGTGTATGGTAGTTATGGTGATTTTCCCCAAAGCTACACTAAATGAAGCCAGATTTTTCTGGCTGACTCAACGTAAGTGCACACTGTCAGGTGCCCCATGAGAACTAACGTCCCAAGGGTTCTAAGGCAAGCGTGGGGGACATCAACCCCATCATATACAGCTGGATTCTAATAAAAGAATTTCTTTGACTACTCCAAGTTTAAAAAATATTTTAAAAATCTTACCTTTAGGGAGTTTGCTAGACAGAACAAGATCCTGGAATTATGTGAGAACCAACTATTCAACTTACTGATGAAAATCCAAGCTCTTACCAGTCTATTGTAGGAGATGACAAACTCTTTGATAAAGTAAATATCTTAGGCTTTGCAGGTCATACTGTCTCTGTCACAACTATTCCAATGCAGAGTGCCTGTGTTCCAATAAAACTTTATTTTTAAAAAATGTGGGAGGCCAGATTCTGCACACAGGCTATAGTTTGCTGACTTCTGGCCTCATGCAATAGACTTAAAGTATTCACTAGTCATGGGTCCTCCCTTAAGTAGGTTCTATGGAAAGGAAAAGGGGGCAACGTATATTCTACTACACAAATAGGAATAAGTGTCATGATGTTTGCAATGATCTGCAATGCTTGATGCATTAGAATCTAGAGTACAGACCAGCACAGAAGCCTGAATGTCCTTTACATCAAATGTTTCAGATTCTCTGAAAAATTACAGAAAGTTCAAAGGCTAAATCTCTCCTTCTTAAAGAGTGCAAAGCCCCTGAGCCAAGTAACTCATCTATGAAATCCTGGTGCAAAGAAACTTGAGTTCAAATTGATCTGGCTGCCCTGTCTTTAGTCCCAGTGATGTGCCTTAGAGCCCAGTTAGGGAGATGCTGCTCTTGGACAAGGGCAGTGTATATTCTAGTTTCCAAATTTAACAGGAATAAATGCACTTTTACATTATAAAAACTATTTTGCTGTGGTAAATTTATAGGAAGATACAATGTTGAGCCAACTGCAAGGAAAGATGCTGTTTAGAGCCACTAATAATGAAATAAAGCCCTTAGTTATGAATCAGTTATATACTTCACTGAACTCCAACTGTTTCTTTCTCACTGTTTAATTTCATTCTAGCTTTTGTTATTATGCCTAAAGAAACCATTTTAACATTTTCTCCCATGCACTTCGAGTATCAAAAATTCCATCTACAAGTTTTCAACTTTTGCCTCTAATTGCTCTACTGGTTGCTCTAACTGCTTTAATAAATAATATTATCTGAGTTCTGCTAGTCCCAGAATTCTAAAGTCCCTGCATCACATATTATTTATTATTCCTTTAAGGGAAAAAAGGAGTTTTTTTTCTACCCAAAGCTTCTCTTTATAGTGAGAGAGAAGGAGGAGGGAGGAAGGGAGGGAGGGAATAAAAAATGAGAGAAAATTATATACATACAGTCCACCCTCCAGATTAATACTAGGTTCTGTAGAGTGTGAGGTATTTCCACTTTAACATCACTGGATATCTGTGGTTGCTTCTATTGCAATTCCTTAGACAACTAGGAGACCTCTTCCTCTATGTGACCCTGAAGTTCCATAATCTAGTTTTGTTTATCATTTTCAGATAGCCTTAAAGGTTAGTTAGATAAATGTGAAAGACTTGAATTTAACATGGCTATTTAACCAGCCTCCTTACTATAGAACAAGGTCCATGAGGGCAGAGGATCTGTCTTTATAGAAATTCCTTAGGAAACCATAGATTAGATAGATATAGATATAAATATATAGATATGGATATAGACAAGTCATATGTGCCATAGAATATAATATATAGTATATATAACATGTTATATATATATATAGTAATGTGAATGAATGGCCGTGTGACTAAATGAATATATGACTTAATACTAATCACGATTAGCTGAATTAGCAGTACAGTGAGTGTTCTGGGGAAATGACTTGGAAAAGCTGGTACTGTTGAATTGGGAGACAAACTTTAACTGGCTAAGAGTGCACAGGAACTAAGTGACCAAGTTTTAATTGTTTTAAAAAGACTCGGTCCGTGTACTAGACCCTTGTACGCTGTTGGTAGGAATGCAAAGTGGTGCAGCAGCTACAGAAAGCAGTATGAAAGTTCCTAAAAAAATTAAAATAGAATTACCATATAATTCAGCAATCTCACTTCAGGGCATTTATTCAAACTAACTGAAATCATATTAGCACTCCTACATTCATTGCAGCATTATTCACAATAGCCAAGATGTGGAAACAACCTAAATGTCCATCGAGAGATGAATGGATAAAGAAAATGTGGTGTATAGACAGAATGGAGTATTATTCAGCCTTAAAAAGAAGAAAATTCTGTAATGTGCGGCAACATCAATGAGCCTGGAGGACATTTTGCTAAGTACAAGACACCAGCCACAGAAGGATATTATAGCATGATTCCACTTATATGAGGTATCTAAAATAGTCAGCCATGGAAGCATAGAATGGTGGTTGCCAGGGGCTGGGAGAAGGGAGGAATGAGAAGTTGCTAATCAATGGCTATAAAGTTTCAGTTACGCAAGACAAATAAGTTTTAGGGATGTGCTGTGTAACACTGTGCTTGCAGTTAACAGTACTGTGCTGTACACTTAAAAATCTGTTAAAAGGGTAGATCTCATGTAAAGTGTCCTTATCACAATTAAAAACAACAACAACAAAAAGACAAAGTCTCTGGGGGATTACTGCAAGATTGAGGAGAGAGTCAATCGATACACAGTTTATTCGCCAAACAATTGCCAGGTTTTCTACAGTATGAAGCATTTTCACTGTAGCATCATTGGACATCAGGACTATAAGAAGTGTTTTCAGGAAAAGAGCTCATGAACAGCAAGCCTGGTAACTGAGGCGAATTATAAAAATGCCAGAATACAAGTAGGAAAAAAAAAAAAAGCAGGGTCTTCTGTTGAGTGGGCACTTGCATTCAAGAGAGGAATTAGGGCAACAGAGCACTGTGGCCGCCATGGTCATGTGTCAGCCTGCTTCACCTGCTGAATGGCCATTATTCCCACTTTTATTTTAAGCAGCTCATGTAGTCTTACTCACGGAGAATGCTTTGCAAAAAATAAATAGGAAGCAACTATCTAAAAAAACAGTCACATGCCACTCAAAGTCATGGTGAAATCAAATATACACTTGACATGACTTTATTGAGAGGAAAAAAATGAGCCATAGCAGGTTTACATGAAAGCACTGACCTGTATTTAACACTTAGGAAGTTTCACCTTAAGGATAAACAATTTGCTAGGAAGTTTCACCTTAAGGATAAACAATTTGCTCCCTCAAATGCCATTTCAGAGTGTCTATCACAAAGTATCGACTCAGTAAACATTAGCTGTCATTATCCTACCCACCTCATGCAAAATACCAGAACGTAGCAAAGCATGCACAGACATAGTCATCAGTGGTAAGACGAAACCCGGGTTTAAACCCTGGCCCCATACCCCCTGCTATGTCAACATGCACAGGAAGCATCTTTTCAGAGCCTCAGTCTCCTCCATAACGCTGGAATCATACTGACTACTTCATAGGTGTCTTTTGTGAGAATTAAGTGAAATGATACATAATAGAAACTTAGCACAATGTCTGATTCATCAAATAACAATAACGTTGTTTTTTCCTTTACCTCCCTAATCACAATTTGGTTCACAACCGATAGTAACAAACCCATACAAAGGGGCTAGACTGATGAGAAAGGAACACTCCACCCATACTCTGGTTAATTCCACAGACCTGATACATGTATGCCCCTTTTTCCTGGTATGCATCCTGGACTGAATGAGACCATTTAGAGAATGAATAGTTTATTATTTCAATTAAATCGGTCCTGCTAATTCAATGCAGTCTTGTTTATAATAGCCAAGATATGGAAACAACCTAAGTGTCCATCTACGGATGAATGGGTAAAGAAGATGCCACACAAACATGTACACACACACAACAGAATATTAGTCATAAAAAAAGAATGAAATCCTGCCATTTGTGAAAACACAGACAGGCCATGAAGGTATTATGATTAGTGAAATAAGTCAGAGAAAGACAAATACTGTATGATTTTACTCATATGTGTCATCTGAGACAAACTGATGAACAAACAAAATAAAATAAAAACAAATTCGTAAATACAGAGAATAGATTAGTAGCTACCAAGAAGGGAACAGGGTTGAGGAGGTGAAATGGATGAAGGGGATCTGCTGTATGGTGATGGATGGTGACTAGACTTGTGGTGGTGCTCTCTCTGTAGTGTATGCAGATGTTGAACTAGAATGCTGTACACCTGAAAATTATATAATTAAAAATAAACAAACACATAAAAGAAGATTTTGAGAAAAAAAAATTTGTCCTGCTAAGCCATCACAACACGTAGAGACACAGTTTGAGTCACAGAGATCATAGGGAAAGAAAGGGAGTGTGACAAAGGAACAGAAAGCAGGCATTGCACTGCCAGAAGAAAAAAAAAAAAAAAAGTATGCACCACAGTTCCGTTCTTGACTATTTGTATGACAGTGGGCAAGTTAGTCTTTTTATCCTCGGTTTTCTCATCTGTTAAGAGAGTACACATATTATCTCATAAAGGTGTTAGGAAATGAACTGAATACATTTAGCACATCCCTGCCACATAGTAAGCACTCACTAGTAACTATTCATCACAGTAGCAAGGGCAAATTAGACTAAATGATGTTAATTAGACGATTTAGCATGTAACTGTTAAATAAAAAAATAACAGGTAATTCTGCACCGTCAGCAACCTTGAGTAGAAGGATCTCTGCTAAAATGACTACTAGGATTTTATTTTTATTTTATTTTATTATTTTTATTTATTTATTTATTTATTTGGAGCAGAGAAAGGTTTATTGCAAGGTGAAATGAGTACTAGGTTTTTAATTTGCAGTTAAGATATGAAATTTATGGTGGCTTTATTAGTTGGTAGTGTTAACAGCTCCAAAGATGATATTATCCCAAAATACAGATGAGGAAGCTGAGTCTCAGAGAATTCCAAGAGACCAGCTGTCTGACTGGAAAGTAGGAGTGACAGGATTTGAAATGCAGTCTGCTGTAGTTTCAAGATATGGCATCTTTTAAATAATTTACTCAATCGTATCCTGTATTACTGAGAGGCATACGGTACTGAAGAAAGTAGCACATGCTTAATTAATGTTCCTGGAAGGGAGATGGTAAGACCATGAAGTTTGCCTCTGTGTCACTGTCTGTTTGCCCTGATGGGCTTATACAGACATAGATATAGATACAGATATGTTTATACACGTAGAAATAGGTTTAGTTTTAAGAATTTTAATATACATGATATTTTCAGCTTGACAATGTGCTCTCAAAAGAAGCTGAGTCTTAGAGGAAGTTGACCAACCAATTAATGACTGCATGTTTTAACATGGCAGATGCCACAATAAATGCCTATTTCTTGCTGGATGGCAAGGTAAACATTCCCCTAAAAGATGCGTACATTCTTGTTAGCATATAAAATACAACAGCCCTAAAGAGAAAATCATGCTTTGTTATTTGTTACTTGATAGTTCCCTGAATATCTGTGTCCTCTAGTTCTGTTTAAAAAGGTTAAATGGCTCTAAGTCTGTCTGCTAGACTTATAAGGAACTACGCACTGCTCTGGCTAGTCAGGAAATTTAATTTTCTACACAAATTAACCAATTGTGCATTGATAGAGGAAAGCTGCTCTCCATAACCCAGTTGGGGGACAGGGGTTGGGGGAGGGACAACTGCAAAAATGCAGAACTGATACTGAAAAATGCAGTTGGTGATTCTTACATTCTAGATTCATTCCTATGGAGCCAGTCCACCTCCAGTCAGAACGGTGTGGGGCTCACTTTCTGAATAATGCATCAAAACCCTGTTGTAAATGATTTGAAACAGTAATCGCCCCTTCTTTGGGTGAAACCATATATGCCAAGGAACTAGCACTTGCCTGACATCTATCAGAGCTAGAGTATGCCTGTGTCATCAAGTGGTACTTTATCTGTCCATCCCTTCCTGGTAACACAGCCCTAGACCCCCTTTAGCTTGCCTGGAAACAAAATGCTTCCAAGTTGGGCAGTTGTTGCTAAGCAGCCTCAAGCTTCTTCTTCACCTGCCTTTTATGCCACCAACAATTATAAAAAATAACAATAGCAATAACAACAACAATCAACGACAGTGATAATCATCACTGATTCCCTGTAAGCTGGAATGATTATCAGTATATCTCCATTTTTACATCAGTCAATGGATAGATTATAAAATGGGCAAAAACAAGTGGGGAGCTATGAACCTGGATGTTTACCCACTTCTAACCAATCTGAGGTTAGTACTGGCATCAAAAGTTACTCAAACTTCATCTCCAGCTGATGAAGAACATGCTTCTACACAGGAAGTCTGTTCCCGCTGGTACTATAGATTCCATGTTTTGGGTGTACATGGGATTGCCCTGATATCTGAATCCCCATTTGTCCTGAGGGTCCTCAGCTTGGCATGCTCCTGGCCCCCTATGGGTTCTTTGCTGACAAGAGTAGAAATCTTGACAAGTCAAATGCTAAACTGACCCCATGGCTGGTCTCTCAGTTAGGCCAATCTTGTTTACTTTCTTCATATTCTCTCTTATGCTTGAAGATGTGAAGAAAGTGGCAATTGCTCTGTTCTGTGTTCTTTCAGAAGAAATGGAAAACGGGGCAGATTCATTCATTCAACAAGTACCACTGTCTCTATTTATATTAGAATTTCAGTATAAAGCCATTTCACAACTTCACTATTTAGTCAAAAAATGGATGCCCATGTAAATTTATTTTTCTGGATACTTCCTGCCCTTGGATTCAATACTTGTCCCTTTGATAGATATGATTTTCTTAGCCAAACAGAGGCCATTCTGTGTGTCCACAACTTGTTGAGTTCCTTTACAACAAAGAATGGGCCACTGACCATTCCTCAAATCCCCTTCTTAGAGGTTGAGCTCTTTTGAAGAAAGGATTTTTTTTTTATATCCTTATGAGATACACTCTACTATCCTGAATTTAGAAATGACTTGTGTTAAAAACAACTTTTCCAGACCTGAAAATAATTCTTTTTTTGCCCAAACTCAAATTATTTGGGGCACTGATTATTCTGCTGGGTTTCACCTCCAGCCTCATAGTTTCAGCATCCTTGGGAGTATTGGGAGTTTAATACACAAAAAAGAAGTGAATAAGTAAAGCTTTCATAAAGCTCACTTGTCTAGAGTTTCCCTGAATAAAGTAATTAGAAAGATATCTGCCGTAGGTCCCTGTGACTTAGAAATTGAATGACTTGGATATAAGTTGACATCTAACTCATAAATTAACTGGACAATTCTTTAAAACTGTATTCTTCCGTCTAGTTTTCTCTCTCTTTTTCAACAAACATTTCTAATGCAATATTTGAAATCCACACTCAAACACATCATTAACTAACACTTCACCCTTGGAGACCAGTGGACAAGTTACAGATTTTCAGTGTTCTTTCAGAAGAAAGCTATTTAGCCCGAGCATCTACTGTCATTTGGGTGACTGGCAAAGAGAAAAGATGTACACAGTTCAACAACAAGAAAAACCCAGAACTGAGCCTTATTTCTAAAAAAAGGAAGAAAAACTTTAACAAGGGATTATATTTCTCATCCTGGGAAAAATTTTGAGCAGGGAAAGTATAAACAAAAGATATCTTTGAAATGGCAGAGAAAGGTTTTGTCTAAAAGGCACCGATCCAAACATGCTGACCTATCAGAAATGCCCATAAAGTGATAAAAAGATCATTTCAAAGCCAAACAGCGAACACAGAAGTAAGACAGGGGGCCTCTTAATGTGTTGAGACAGTGATCTCATGCCTCTAAATTCTTATACATAATTCACTGTAACTGTCAAAGGAGAAAGAAAGAAAGAAAAAAAAAAACAGCAATACTTTTCTAATGCTAGAAAAAAACCCCACAAACAAGCAAAAACAATATCATATAAAAGATCCACCCAAATGCACTGCAAAATATATTCGATTTGGCTTTTTCATTGAGCTCTCTGAAAGCTTAATAGCTTTCTTCATCTTGATATTCCTGGCTCTGGGCATTGTATGCAGCTCTTCGCAGGTGTGTGCAACACACACACACAAGCTCAGTACATGTTGACCAAAATTCCTTGGTCATGTGAACATAGTCTCAAAGGCAGCCACACAGACTGCATACGTAATTACATTTTGTACTGATCTGCTTGTCAGGCACTATAGCCAGTTTTCCTTTCAAAAGAGAAATACCTTATAGGACTGGAGGTGATGTCGGGGTCACGAGCGGTCACTTGCCCAATCACGGAGTTGAGAGCAGCATTTTCATGAACTTCGAGGAGGTAAGTCGGTGAAGAGAAGACTGGAGGCTCATCTGCATCTTCGACAACAATTTTGACTGTCGCCGTGTCTTTAAAGGGCCCCCTGCTGCTGAAACGCGGGTCAGTGTGGACATTGGCTGCCTCTACCTTCAGCGTATAGGATCTTTTGGTCTCAAAGTCCAGAGGCTGTTAAGAAATGACAAAGATGAATGTTTCTCACTAATGACCACAGCAGCGAGAACAAATGAGTATAATGCTGATGGATGATCGTTATGTGCATTTAAGCCCATTTGTGAGCCTTAATGGGATCACTCTCCATTCCCCCAGATTCAACCTGTAAATTTTACAGGCATTTATTGATATCTGTTTATTATACAAGCTCAGTGAATCTAATCTCCTACTGTTTTGTTTTGTTTTGCTCATTTCACTTGGAATTCACAAAATATTCACAGTCATGAATTGTGCCATCAAAATTTCACTTCAGACTCATAATAAAATTTTACTAGTGAAGGCATGATCTGCATACCAATTAGCCAGTTAATCGGGCCTCTGCTCGTCAGAGATAAGGCAGCATCGAACATAATCTCTATCTGGGAAGAATATTTTATCATTTCTGCAACAGTGTGTGAAATGTAAAGAACTAGAAATAATCATTGTTCAGTCCATGGAGACATTATAAAGCACAATTTAGCACTAATCCCAACAAAGAGTGTTTTCTTATTTCACTTCCAGAGCATCACTGCTTTACTGATCATGTGGCTAAAATGAGGCTTATTATTTTTTAGGGCATTCTTAGAAGGTCTGTATTATATGAGTTCTGTGCTGTGAAGCAGGTGGGCATATAAAGAAATATGTATACAGACGCATATCTACCTGTGTTTATATTTAGGATAGATGATAGATAGATAGACAGATAGATAGATAGATAGACAGACAGACAGGTAGGTAACTAGGTCTGGTGGTGACTTCCACCAACCAGTTAAAAGCAATTTGAAATTACCTCACTGCACCATTACTTAAAATATTTCTGACCTATTAATACCTCTTTCCTTAAAAGCCCCAGAGACTTGACTTAATGACCTATGTAAATAGAGGCAGGTAAAAGAACACAGTCCCCTTAAACAACCAGAAGGCCATCTGCATCAGAACCCTCACAGTCCAATTCTCTCAGCAACACATAATACTTCAGATGTCAAGGATGTATTTCTGTCAAGGTTCAAAGAGACAATTTAGATTTCCATGGCAATTCTTACAAGAAATTGAACTTTACATCTGCGGTGCAAATTAAAAAAAAAAAAGCTGGAACACAAGCTAGCATTAGTGAACTCTTTCAGAACTCCTATACAAGCTTAAATATATATTCTTATTTCAAAATTTTATGTTGATTCTTATATTTGAATTTCATTCTAATTGGACTTCGATTTTTTGATGTATTTTCTAATAAAAAAGGCAGATACTCAATCTCCTGTCTATTCTGAAATTACTAAACACATGTGCCCGTATGTACATGAATAGGCAATTCAACATCAACATTTTCACAATTTGCTAATCACCCCTACTCTAACAATTTTGTAATCTCAAATTCTTTACAAACGTTGTTAAGCATAAGAGGTTATATTCTGCTTAATTCTTTGCCCAACTTAATGACAATCTACCGGAACACATCCTGGTGTCCTTGGGATTTTGTCAGACAAAAAAGAGGACCCATGAATTACAGGAAAATGACTCCCTACAGATTGTTCTCTAGAGTAAAATACATGGGATTTTTGGTGTCAAGATGTGTAGTATATGCTTCCAAGTTTATGAATAATGGTGAATAAAAATACAGCAAACAGCTAATTGCTTCAGTTTATAAAAGCACCTTATGGTAACAAAGAATAGCAGTTAATAATAACAACAAAAATGACATTAGGAATCATTAGCCAAGGAAAATGTATCTCTGGGTTAGTCAATAATTGACTCAAGTATAATTATACTGTACTCTATTTAACACACGAGTTTTTAAATACTTTGCAACTCTTAATACTGAGCTCCATCCAGGTTTAAAGTGAGTGTTACTCAGCAAAGTTAAAACAGATGCAGCCATTTTCTTTTCAAAATTGATTTTTAAAATTGATTTTGTATATAAAACTATATCCAGAAAATTCCAGGTTCTCACTTTCAATACCTCCCCAAAAGGGGATTTTAAGAGCATGACCATTGGAAGCACATCCCTGTGTAACATGACAGAGAGAGTCAGATAGTAAGCTTGGAGTCATGTCATTGTAATGCTGATCAAGACAGAGGGCAAAATTATTGGCTCCTGACAGTGTGACCTATTATCTATCTTCTAATTCATGAATCAGCAAATCCGTTTTAAAATTAATTTGTACTACTTCATGGCAAGCATATAAAGAACCATGTTGAACAAAATACTCATGATGAAGATAAAAGGGTATTTTTCTTTGCAAATGCCCATGTCTGTAAAATACTGAACTGTGTTCTACACGTTTTTTAATGAATGTAGTTGTCACAATGAGAAATAAATATGGAAAATGTACAGAATTTTTCACATTTACCACACGCACACAAATGATCATGAGCAAAAGCAGTCACAGACTGCAATATGGAGAGACATACCATGCTCCTGGATTGGAAGAATCAATATTGTGAAAATGACTATACGACCCAAAGCAATCTACAGGTTCAATGCAATCCCTAACAAATTACCAGACACTTTTCACAGAATTAGAGCAAAAAATTATACAATTTGTATGGAAACACAAAAGACCCTGAATAGCCAAAGCAATCTTGAGGTAAGAAAAAGGAGCTGGAGGAATCAGACTCCCAACTTCAGGCTATACTACAAAGCTACAGTAATCAAGACAGTATGGTATTGGCACCAAAACAGAAATATAGATCAATGGAACAGGATAGAAAGCCCAGAGGTAAACCCACGTACATATGGTTACCTTATCTTTGATAAAGGAGGCAAGAATATACAACGGAGAAAAGACAGCCTCTTCAATAAGTGGTGCTGGGAAAACTGGACAACTACATGTAAAAGAATGAAATTAGAACACTCCCTAACACCATACACAAAAATAAACTCAAAATGGATTAAAGACCTAAATGGAAGGCTAGACACTATAAAACTTTTAGAGGAAAACATAGGAAGAACACTCTTTGACATAAATCACAGCAAGATCCTTTTTGACCCACCTCCTAGAGAAATGGAAATAAGAACATAAACAAATGGGACCTAATGAAACTTCAAAGCTTTTGCACAGCAAAGGAAACCATAAACAAGACGAAAAGACAGCCCTCAGAATGGGAGAAAACATTTGTAAACGAATCAACGGACAAAGTATTAATCTCCCAAATATATAAACAGCTCATGCAGCTCAATATTAAAAAAACAAACAACCCAATCTAAAAATGGGCAGAAGCCCTAAACAGACATTTCTCCAAAGGAGACATACAGATGGCCAAGAGGCACATGAAAAGATGCTCAACATCACTAATTATCAGAGAAATGCAGATCAAAACTACAATGAGGTATCACCTCACACGAGTCAGAATGGCCATCATCAGAAAATCTACAAACAACAAATGATGGAGAGGGTGCAGAGAAAAGGGAAGCCTCTTGCACTATTGGTGGGAATGTAAATTGATTCAGCCACTGTGGAGAACAGTATGGACGTTCCTTAAAAAACTGAAAATAGGGGTTTCCCTGGTGGCGCAGTGGTTGAGAGTCCGCCTGCCGATGCAGGGGACACGGGTTCGTGCCCCGGTCTGGGAGGATCCCACATGCCGCGGAGCGACTTGGCCTGTGAGCCATGGCCGCTGAGCCTGCGCGTTCGGAGCCTGTGCTCTGCAACGGGAGAGGCCACAGCAGTGAGAGGCCCGTGTACCACACACACACACAAAAAAAAAACAACAAAAAAAAACTGAAAACAGAACTACTATATGACCCAGGAATCCCACTACTGGGCATATACCATATTTTGGACATGTGTCCAAAAGACACATGTACCCCAATGTTCATTGCAGCACTATTTACAATAGCCAGGTCACGGAAACAACTTAAATGTCCATCAACATCTGAATGGATAAAGAAGATGTGGTACATATATGTAATGGAATATTATTCAGCCACAAAAAGAAATGAAATTGGATCATTCATAGAGATGTGGATGGACCTTGAGTCTGTCATACAGAGTGAAGTAAGTCAGAAAGAGAAAAACAAATATCGTACATTAACTCATATATGTGGAATCTAGAAAAATGGTACAGATGAACCCATTTGCAGGGCAGGAATAGAAAGGCAGACGTAGAGAACGGACGTGTGGACATGGAGGGGAAGGGAAGGGGAGGATGAATTGGGAGATTAGGTTTGACATAAATACATTACCATGTGTAAAACAGATAGCTAGTGGGAACCTGCTGTATAGCACAGGGAGCTGAGCTTGGTGCTATGTGATGGTCTAGTTGGGTGGGATGAAGGCGGGGAGGGAGGTCCAAGAGGCAGGGGATATGTGTATGCATACGGCTGATTCACTTCACTTTGTGGCAGAAACTAACACAGCATTGTAAAGCAATTATACTCCAATTTTTAAAAAGCCATATATTCTTTGTACTATTTATGGAGATGTTTCTTTCTCCAATGGTAGACCCACACCCAGGAAAAAAGCAAAGATGAGCTTCATTGACCACAATGCTTGGTCATTTGATCACAGTTAGGAGCATCTAATGATAGCAGGGTGGGCCCTGTCCTTCCAGTGCCAGAGCTAGCCAGAATAACTGAAGCTGACTTTGTCTCTTTGAGTTTCCCTAAAAGCAGAGCCTGCAGTGAAGACACAGGAAACTTGAATGCATTTTGCAGAGATATTCTAGGAAGCAGGAGATTAGAAATGCGGAGAGTTCTATAGAAAAGGATGAAAAGCCATTGAACGTGCCACCTCTATGGGCTTATGAGGATTATTCCCACTGAAAATCCTCTAAGGAATCATAAACAATATGCCTCACAATAATTTCTTCAGTGAATAGGAACTGTCCACCAATCTTTGTCCCTCATTGCTTAAAGGTTGCTTTCAGAGTGTTGGCTTTCCTACATAGGTGGATGCTCTGGACAAGAACTGAGCAAGTTCCTGCAGCTCATGGAAAAACACTGAAACACAGAGAGGAAAGAAATGATGGGTGAGATGGGAGGCTAGCACCACCATGGTCACTGTTCACCGAGGTTTAGCTGAAATATAAAGTAGGACTAGAAGATAGGATGTGCAAAAAGCACTCACTTTTGCACAGCTCAAGAAGGCAAACCTCCTCCAGTTGTAAGATTACATCAGGAAGTCCACCCAACCCCTACCACCTTCAACATTCAAGTTTCAAAGAGGTATTCTGAAGACGAACAAAACCTTCCTGAGCTTACCTTTCTCAGTCTTATAATGCCATCCTGGGCCTGGGCATCAGAAGTGATTTCAAACAGTGCTGTTCCATCTCCATCAATGATGTCATATGACGACTGTGCATTTTCACCAATATCCTGATCATTGGCCTTCACCCTCCCTATGGCAGTGCCAAGAACCACATCTTCTGGTACTGAGAAGTGATACAGACCTTAGGAAAGAGGAGAGACACTGAGCACTGCACATATTCCATTCTTCATTCATTCATCTAACAAACATGTATTGGGCACCTCTTTTGCTCTGGCTACTTCTGTATAGATACTACCAATACAGTGACGGGAAAGACAAAAACCTCCTTTCCACTGTGGAATGTACAGTCTTAAATGAGCCAGAGACAAATGTTCCCAGAAGAAGCAGTGATCTCTCTTTGAAACTCTTCTGAGTTATGGGACTTATTCAACCATATGTTTACCAAGTACATATTTGGAGCAGAGTTATATCAGGATATTAGTGAGTCTATGTGAATGTTCTTTCCAATTTGCTGTATAATCACATTGGCTGCCCTTGGGGATATTCATTGTTGCCCAACATAAAATATTAAGCTAATTTCAGCACAGATAGATGCAACGTGTAACACACTGAAAGTCACTTTTGAAGTTACCTTTATATTTACAGACTTATAGACCATTTTTGATAAAATCCAATTACCAAGCTTCTGCTGTGCCCTGCAGCAAGCTGTTCAGACACATGAAGCACTCCTCTTGTTACTAAAATTCTCCTTGCTCTGAAGACCAAAAATCCTACCCTCAAAACTCTCTAGGCAAAATACAGTTACAGTGTATGTGGCTTCCCCTGTGGGGGCAGGAAAACGTGTCTAATTAGTGATATTAGTCCCATTTTTATTCAGATCACTTTGGCTGTTGTATTGGTGTCACTCACTTTCACTGGTGTAGGGGAAGTTGCCGGTACCCCAACCCCGTAACCCCTGGCCACTACCACTTCAGTCACACCTGCCTTACAGCCAACGGCCAACTCTTGCATTTCTTTGCTGAGGGTTTCCTCTGGACTTCAGAACCCGTTTTGTCCATTTCCTGTCAGTCCAGAACTATCAGAAAATTAACACCCCCAGAGAAGCAGCCCTCAAAGGCTCACGCAACTTAGTATATAAAATTCCAGGCTCCTTGCCCTCTCTGGCAGGATAATCTTAAGCTGGTCCTTTTCTTTTGCTTATTTACAGTGCTCCAGAGTTTCCCCAGTGGAATGAAGCTCCAGTCACCCCAGTCATCGCTGGCTTGATAACGCACACTGTCAGCTTTCTACCTCCTCTCGCTCACAATTCTCACTTCCCTGCTGGCGTTTCTTGGGATCATCTCCAATATAAACTACTTATAATCAAATCCTTGTCTCAGCGCCTGTTTGCGGGGAACCGAAACCCAGACAACCAGGAAGTTGTAGTCCCATTGCAGCAAGAACAAGGGAAAATAAACATTCGATGAACCATAAACCCAAAAGGAAAAATTATATCTGGAGAACATTACCTAATTCTAGTTTGAACTCAATCACTGAGTCCCTTGGATAAACTAAGGCTCATTTTTCCCAGTATAACAAGATTACTTTAGATGATGGGCGAGGTTTTCTTCTATAACTAACACACTTTTATTTACTGATGAAGTTAAAGTGTCTCTTGAAATCATAATATTATGTGACCCGGGAACAAAAATGTTTTCCAAACAGTTTTGCTGTAAGAAAGGCACCAAAAATCATCGGTCTAGCACAAGTCTCCCAATACCCTCATAATTGGTGTAATGATTCCATTTCCTTCCAACTTTATATCTCAGATAAAGTTTTCAGATGATTCCTTGAGGTGTGCTTATTAAATAATAAGACAGCAAGGGGCTCACCTTGCTACTAAACCTGCATCAGGAAGCCTTGGGAAACCAAGCCAATGAAACATTTCTTTATCCACTTTTACTCTTCCTACTCTCATCATCCCTTTCAGTGGGATCGTAGTTAATCAATATTACCTCTAAGAAAGGGAACACTTGAAACTTATCCGCCACCACTCAATTGAAACAATCATTTTGTGAGAAAGAGGAGTTGCATGTTAGAGCATTAACTATAATGGCAACTGAAAAGAAAACAAGAGTCAGGGGAAGGATGCAAGAGATGACGTTTTTTATTTCAGTCATTTGGTTTCAAAGGTTGGCATTGTTGTCTGATTTATGAATGGCCAGATGTGAAAATTCTAAAATTCTTTAAAAAAAAAAAATTTTTAACATCATTATTGGAGTATAATTGCTTTACAATGGTGTGTTAGTTTCTGCTTTATAACAAAGTGAATCAGCTATACATATACATATATCCCCATATCTCTTCCTTCTTGCGTCTCCCTCCCTCCATCCCCTCAAGGTGGTCACAAAGCACCAAGCTGATCTCCCTGTGCTATGCGGTTGCTTTCCACTAGCTATCTATTTTACACTTGGTAGCATATATATATCCATGCCACTCTCTCACTTTGTCCCAGCTTACCCTGCCCGCTCCCCGTGTCCTCAAGTCCATTCTCTAGTAGGTCTGCGTCTATTCCCGTCCACCCCGTAGGTTCTTCATGACCTTTTTCTTTTTTTAGATTCCATATATATGTGTTAGCATACGGTATTTGTTTTTCTCTTTCTGACTTACTTCACTCTGTATGACAGACTCTAGGTCCATCCACCTCACTGCAAATAACTCAATTTTGTTTCTTTTTATGGCTGAGTAATATTCCATTGTATACATGTGCCACATCTTCTTTATCCATTCATCTGTCGATGGACACTTAGGTTGCTTCCGTGTCCTGGCTATTGTAAATAGAGCTGCAATGAACATTGTGGTACATGACTCTTTTTGAATTATGGTTTTCTCAGAGTATATGCCCAGTAGTGGGATTGCTGGGTCATATGGTAGTTCTATTTGTAGTTTTTTCAGGAACCTCCATACTGTTCTCCACAGTGGCTGTATCAATTTACATTCCCACCAACAGTGCAAGAGGGTTCCCTTTCCTCCACACCCTCTCCAGCATTTATTGTTTCTAGATTTTTTGATGATGGCCTTTCTGACTGGTGTGAGGTGATACCTCATTGTAGTTTTGATTTGCATTTCTCTAATGATTAGTGATGTTGAGCATCCTTTCATGTGTTTGTCGGCAGTCTGTATATCTTCTTTGGAGAAATGTCTATTTAGGTCTTCTGCCCATTTTTGGATAGTTGATTTTTGCAACTATGTTCATCAGTGATATTGCTCTGTAGTTTTCTTTCCTTGTGACATCTTTGACTGGTTTTGGTATCAGGGTGATGGTGGTCTCGTAGAATGAGTTTGGGAGTGTTCCTCCCTCTGCTACATTTTGGAAGAGTTTGAGAAGGATAGGTGTTAGCTCTTCTCTAAATGTTTGATAGAATTTGCCTGTGAAGCCATCTGGTCCTGGGCTTTTGTTTGTTGGAAGTTTTTAATCACAGTTTCAATTTCAGTGCTTGTGATTGGTCTGTTTATATTTTCTGTTTCTTTCTGGTTCAGTCTCAGAAGGCTGCGCTTTTCTAAGAATTTGTCCATTTCTTCCAGGTTGTCTAATTTATTGGCATATAATGCTTGTATTAACCTCTCATGATATTTTGTATTTCTGCAGTGTAAGTTGTTACTTCTCCTTTTTCACTTCTACTTCTACTGATTTGAGTCTTCTCCCTTTTTTTCTTGATGAGTCTGGCTAATGGTTTATCAATTTTGTTCATCTTCTCAAAGAACCAGCTTTTAGTTTTAGTGATCTTTGCTATGGTTTCCTTCATTTCTTTTTCATTTATTTCTGATCTGATCTTTATGATTGCTTTCCTTCTGCTAACTTTGTGGGGGGTTTTTTTGCTTTTCTTTCTCTAATTGCTTAGGTGTAAGATTAGGTTGTTTATTTGTGATGTTTCTTGTTTCTTAAGGTAGGATTGCGTTGCTATAAACGTCCCTCTTAGAACTGCTATTGCTGCATCCCATAGGTTTTGGGTCATCGTGTTTTCATTGTCATTTGTTTCTAGGTATTTTTTCATTTCCTCTTTGATTTCATCAGTTGTCTCTTGGTTATTTAGTAGTGTATTGTTTAGCCTCCATGTGTTGGTATTTTTACAGTTTTTTTTCCTGTAATTGATATCTAGTCTCATAGCGTTATGGTCGGAAAAGATATTTGATATGATTTCAATTTTCTTAATTTTACCAAGGCTTGATTTGTGACCCAAGATATGATCTATCCTGGAGAATGTTCCATGAGCACTAGAGAAGATAGTGTATTCTGTTATTTTTGGATGGAATGTCCTGTAAATACCAATTAAGTCCATCTTGTTTAATGTATCATTTAACGCTTGTGTTTCCTTATTTAATTTCATTTTGGATAATCTGTCCGTTGGTGAAAGTGGGGTGTTAAGTCCCCTACTATTTTTGTGTTACTGTTGATTTCCCCTTTTACGGCTGTCAGCATTTGCCTTATGTATTGAGGTGATCCTATGTTGGGTGCATCAATATTTACAATTGCTACATCTTCTTCTTGGATTGATCCCTTGATCATTATGTAGTGTCCTTCTTTGTCTCTTGTAACAGTCTTTGTTTTAAAGTCTATTTTGTCTGATATGAGAATTGCTACTCCAGCTTTCTTTTGGTTTCTATTTGCATGGAATATCTTTTTCCATCCCCTCACTTTCAGTCTGTATGTGTCCCTAGGTCTCAAGTGGGTCTCTTGTAGACAGCATATATACGGGTCTTGTTTTTGTATCCATTCAGCCAGTCTATGTCTTTTGGTTGGAGCATTTAATCCATTTACATTTAAGGTAATTATCGATATGTATGTTCGTATTACCATTTTCTTATTTGTTTTGGGTTTGTTTTTGTAGGTCTTTTCCTTCTCTTGTGTTTCCTGCCTAGAGAAGTTCCTTTAGCATTTGTTGTAAAGCTGGTTTAGTGGTGCTGAATTCTCTTAGCTTTTGCTTGTCTGCAAAGGTTTTAATTTCTCCATCAGATCTGAATGAGATCCTTGCTGGGTACAGTAATCTTGGTTGTAGGTTTTTCCCTTTAATCACTTTAAATATGTCCTGTCACTCCCTTCTGGCTTGCAGAGATTCTGCTGAACGATCAGCTGTTAACCTTATGGGGATTCCCTTGTGTGTTATTTGTTGTTTTTCCCTTGCTGCTTTTAATATGTTTTCTTTGTATTTAATTTTTGATAGCTTGATTAATATGTGTCTTGGTGTGTTTCTCCTTGGATTTATCCTGTATGGGGCTCTCTGTGCTTCCGGGACTTGATTAACTATTTCCATTCCCATATTAGGGAAGTGTTCAACTATAATCTCTTCAAATATTTTCTCAGTCCCTTTCTTTTTCTCTTCTTCTTCTGGGACCCCTATAATTCAAATGATGGTGCATTTAATGTTGTCCCAGAGGTCTCTGAGACTGTCCTCAATTCTTTTCATTCTTTTTTCTTTATTCTGGTCTGCAGTAGTTATTTCCACTATTTTATCTTCCAGGTCACTTACCCATTCTTCTGCCTCAGTTATTCTGCTACTGATTCCTTCTAGAGAATTTTTCATTTCATTTATGGTGTTGTTCATCATTGTTTGTTTGCTCCTTAGTTCTTCTATGTCCTTGTTAAACGTTTCTTGTATTTTCTCCATTGTAATTCCAAGAGTTTGGATCATCTTTACTATCATTATTCTGAAATCTTTTTCAGGTAGAAAGCCTATTTCCTCTTCATTTGTTTGGTCTGGTGGGTTTTTACCTTGCTCCTTCATGTGATGTGTGTTTCTCTTTCTTCTCATTTTGCTTAACTTACTGTGTTTGGGGGTCTCCTTTTTGCAGGCTGCAGATTCATAGTTCCTGTTGTTTTTGGTGTCTGCCGGCGGTAGCTAAAGTTGGTTCAGTGGGTTGTGTAGGCTTCCTGGTGTAGGGGACTAGTGCCTGTGTTCTGGTGGATGAGGCTGGATCTTGTCTTTCTGGTGGGCAGGTCCGTGTCCAGTGGTGTGTTTTTGGGTGTCTGTGACCTTATTATGATTTTAGGCAGCCTCTCTGCTAATGGTTAGGGTTGTATTCCTGTCTTGCTAGTTGTTTGGCATAGGGTGTCCAGCACTGTAGCTTGCTGGTCGTTGAGTAGAGCTGGGTGTTGGTGTTGAGATGATCTCTGGGAGATTTTCGCCGTCTGATATTACGTGGAGCTGGGAGGTCTCTGGTGGACCAATGTCCTGAACTCGGCTCTCCCACCCCAGAGGCACAGGCCTGATGCCCGGCCGGAGCACCAAGACCCTGTCATCCACACGGCTCAGAATAAAATGGAGAAAAAATAAATAAAGAAAGAAAAAAGTTAAATAGTTGTTAAACTGAAAAATAAAAAATGATTATTAAAATTAAAAATTAACAAAAAGAAAGAGAGCAACCAAACCAAAAAACAAATCCACCAATGATAACAAGTGCTAGAAACTATAGTAAAAATTAAAAAAAACAGATAGAACCCTAAGACAAATGGTAAAAGCAAAGCTATACAGACAAAATCACACACAGAAGCATACACATACACACTCACAAAAAGGGGAAAAGGAAAAAAATATATATATATCGTTGCTCCCAAAGTCCACTGCCTCCATTTGGGATGATTCATTGTCCATTCAGCTATTACACTCATGCAGGGTACATGAAATTGATTGTGGAGATTTAATCTGCTGCTCCCGAGGCTGCTGGGAGAGATTTCCCTTTCTCTTCTTGTTTGCACAGCTCCTGGGGTTTAGCTTTGGATTTGGCCCCGCCTCTGTGTGTAGGTAACCTGAGGGTGTCTGTTCTTCCCTCAGAGAGGATGAGGTTAAAGGAGCAGCTGATTCGGGGGCTCTGGCTCACTCCGGCCGGGGGGAGGGAGGGGTACAGAATGCGGGGCGAGCCTGTGGCAGCAGAGCCCAGCATGACGTTGCAACAGCCTGAGGCAACATGTGTTCTCCCAGGGAAGTTGTCCCTCAGTCACGGGACCCTGGCAGTGGCGGGCAGCACAGGCTCCCGGGAGGGGAGGTGTGGATAGTGACCTGTGCTTGCACACAGGCTTCTTGGTAGCTGCAGCAGCAGCGTTCGTGTTTCATGCCCGTCTCTGGTGTCCACTCTGATAGCCATGGCTCACGCCCATCTCTGGAGCTCGTTTAGGCGGTGCTCTGAATCCCCTCTCCTCGCGAACCCCGAAACAATGGTCTCTTGCCTCTTAGGCAGCTCCAGACTTTCTCCTGGACTCCCTCCCGGCTAGCTGTGGCGCACTAGCCCCTTCAGGCTGTGTTCACGCAGCCAACCCCAGTCCTCTCCCTGGGATCGGACCGAAGCCCCAGCCTCAGCTCCCAGCCCCCCGCCCGCCCCGGCGGGTGAGCAGACAAGCCTCTCGGGCTGGTTAGTGCTGGCCGGCACCGATCCTCTGTGCAGGCATCTCTGCACTTTGCCCTCCGCACCCCTGTTGCTGCGCTCTCCTCCGTGGCTCCGAAGCTTCCCCCTGCACACCCCCCGTCTCTGCCAGTGAAGGGGTTTGTAGTGTGTGGAAACCTTTCCTCCTTCACAGCTCCCTCCCAGAAGTGCAAGTCCCTTCCCTATTCTTTTGTCCCTGTTTTTTGTTTTTTGTTTTTTTTGCCCTACCCAGGTACGCGGAGAGTTTCTTGCCTTTTGGGTGGTCTGAGGTCTTATGCCAGTGTTCATTTGGTGTTCTGTAGGAGTTGTTCCACATGTAGATGTATTTCTGATGTATATGGTATCTCCACGGCTCACTCCTCTGCCATTTTGAAGCTCTACCTCATGCTATCCACAAGGAAAATGTTCCAGTGGATTAAAGTCTGAGCCCCCACCTCCAGCTGGAGCCGGTTGTGGTGCTTTTCCCACAGCTGAGTCGGTGAAGCAAAACTGGTCAAGAGGCACTGCTCTCACTCCCACTTTTCCTAAAATTCTTAATGAAATGCATCTTTTCTGTTCTTTCTACCTTGGCATTTTTGCAGAGAAATTCTCCAAGGTACCTCAAATGTGTCATTTTCAAACCGCACCTCTGTCTTTCCCTTCCTCTCTCACTCTCCTTCTCCATCCCCTCTCTTCTCTCTCTGCAAAAACTGGTTTTCCTAAGGTATTTCCTATCCCAGCAAAGAGCACTAGCATGCATGTAATCTCTCATGTCAGAAATAGGATAACTCACTTCCTCAACTGAAAATGCAATCTATTCTTAGATTTTTGTTACCATTAGCTCTTAAATATCTAACACCCTTATACACTTTCTCCACTCCCACTGTGACCAACCTTGCTTGCCAGGGCTTCCATCACCTTTTAAATGAATGATTACAAGCACCCCTTACCTGGCTGCAGTGTGGAAAGACGCTGGAAGAGGGCCAGATTCCATTTTCTCTGATTTCCCTAGAATCAAATCTTATTACTTAACCTACAAGTTAAAATATTTTAATGACTTCCTAGTGATCTTAGGATAAAAGTCTTGGTACTTAAAATGACCTGCAAATCCAAGGATGGCTAATTCCTGCCTAACTCTCCAGCCTCGTGCTCCAGCTGTAGTGAAATTTTTTCAGTTCTCATCCAGGGCCGTACACCCTTCTTCCTTGGGGCTTTTGGACATCCTTTTCTTCTAGTTGCAATGTCCATCCTCCCTTCCCCAGTTTCACCTTGTTCCAGCTAATTCCTATTCATCATTTATTTCTCTTATTTCAAGATTCTCCATGTCAGGAAGTCCTTCCCAAATCATCTCTCTAATGTCACATTACTTGGATAAATGCACAGAGGGAAAGGGTTCTATGAGAGTACAAGAAAGTTGGCAAATAATGATTGTCTCCTTGATTCATTGATGGTGGCTGCCTACAATGCTGTTGAGAGGTTTCTGGGGCCAAGCACAGCTTTAGTAGGAACGGGTAGAGTCAGTGATCACTGATGTCCCGCCAGCCACAGGAAGGAGGAGTGTATATTTTGCAGCAAGTGTACTGTATATCTGCCTTCCCCACCTCAGGCTCTAGAGATTTAGTTTCTTTTATACAAGTGGGACTATTGATAGAACAATATCTGAGGTGCATTTCAATCATTCTCTTGAGTTTTCTTAATGGGAGGTACCATGCAATAGAGAAATAAGCACAAATCTTGCAGCCAGACTTGCTGGTTCTAATTCTCAGCTCCATTGTTTACTTTATGCTTAATATTCAGAAATGTTCTTAAATTCTTTGAAATCTGTAAAGTGAGGATACATTTAGTACCAAAGTGATAGAAGAGTTCACAGTTTTTCATATATATGAATTACCATACCTTGCACATAATAAGCACTCAGTGATTGCTATCAGTTTTTCAAATCACTGAAAATTAGAATATAGATTCAAAGGGAAACGTCATACTTAGATGCTCACCAGCGTGGGGAATTCACTTACTCTGGGCAAATTTTGGAGGATTGTCATTCACGTCAGTGAGGGTCACTGTAAGTGTTGTGGTTCCAGATAGGCCACCCGAGTGTCCACCCATATCTTTGGCTTGGATAACAACCAGGTACTCCTCCTTGGCTTCTCTGTCCATATTGGGAAGGGCAGTTTTTATAATTGCTGAGGGGAAAAAAAATGGGAGAATGACTTTTAGCCGGACAGCTCATTCAAAAATCAATGTGTGAATCACACACACACACACACACACACACACACACACACACACACAGAAACACACACGTGCATACATCAGGACCCCACTCAGATAATTTTCTCTTTTCTCTTGACATTTAGCTGGTGTGCATCTCTGATGCCAACACTGAGAAAGACTGTAGTCATAGACAGTAGTGGATAACTTGCAAAAATACATTTTATAATGTATAAAAAAAGGAACTTGCGAATATATACATTAGAAAGTAAGCTGAATGGCATACTCTTGCCTACCAAATTAAAGTATAAATCATAACATAGCTTCATCTACTCAGGAAAATCCTGGAAGTGAAAGAATCCTACAATTTATCACAGACTCCAATTCCCCTACAAGAGAAGTAAATACACAAATAGCTAGAAGGCTCTGAGGTCAAAGATAAATCATTCTGAGGCTCACAAATACATCAGAGAGATGAAAGAAATAAATGCATTATTAGAATCAACTCAGACAAATAAAATGCCAATCAGAGTTAATATAGGCAAGTGTCTAAATCTTAAGGCATTGTTCAACTACATTTATATTTTAATTGTTTAGTTACATCATGACTATAGTAAAAGTAATAAATATTTTAGAGAAATGGGAAGATATAGAAAAGAGAAAAGGGAGTAAACATAAAATCATATAAAATAACATAATATCAGTGCTAAAACGTTAGTATTTTTTCCGACATATTTTCAGGGTTTCATCTTCTGCTTCTCTGTGTGTCACTAGTAATTTAATATTCTTATTAAAGATTCAAAATCTTCTTAGATATTCCTGATGATATTTTGAAAAATCTTTATTTAGCCCTCTCCCTACCCTCATACCTCTTTTCATAGATACTGCTAATATTTTGATGTGTATATTTTCACATGTATATGCATACAAATGTGCAAATGTGCACATGAACATTTAACCACAAATGTGATCACAGTATAGTCATTGCTCTGAGACTTTCTTTTTTCACACAATGGATATCTTTGAGATCTTGTCAACGGTTAGAGGCCCAACTCATTACTTCTTATAGCTGTATAATTTTTCATTGAATTAATGTACTATGAGTAACTTGGGCATTCCCATATTAACCGATGTTGCTATTTTTCCCATTTCAAATAACCATCCACATATCTTATTATGATGATACTATATTTTTCTGTGCCGTGCAGTTTTACTTAACTCTATGCCATAAGATGCCCACCCCATATTACTAAAAGCCCATAATAGAAGTGTTTGTCACTAGTCCAGAATATCCCTATTGAATGAATGTGTTACCTCTCTGGACCAAGTGAAGGAAAATTCTCTGCATTAAAGACAACTCGCCCCTCACTTCTAACCTCAGGGACATCATAAATGTACAATTCAAATTGAAGATGAGTGAATCGCTTGGTCATGTCTGAAGTTATAATCCTGTGTTTTTGGACTCATATGCTCTAATTATATCATCTGTCTGTAAAAGGTTTGCAAGGATTTCAAGTCCCTGAATCATTCAAGTATCAGCCGAGGCACAAGAGTGCCCAGGGAAATCTAATCCACCCAGTCAGTGAGCAGGCTCTGGGAAAAGTTGTGAGTTCTTATGCACTTTCTTCAACCTTGAAGCCACCTTTATATCAGAGCTTCCCATTCAGGGAGCACTCAACTGGATAACCCTGCCTATTTGGAAGTATGGATAGTAACATACTGATATCTTTCAATACAGTGATTTCTTTCAGGATTTGACCATATTGTAATATAAGTCAATAGGTCATACATATATGGTTATAAACAAAAAACTGAAAGAAGAGAAAAACAGAAATATAGCAATCATTCTGATTTGGATCACTGTGAGGCATTGCTGAGGAGAAAATAAACATCTAGGCAAAAGACAGTAAAAACAACAATAAGAAAACCTCATTAACAGCATGACAAGATGCCAACACAGTTACTCCACTATGGATGTATATTTTCATGACTCAGAATCTTCAGTATGGGCCCAATTCCAGTAAGAAGGATTAGAAAACAGTTTTACCCCCATGCTAGTAACATGAGTAACTTGTAGTTTGTAAAGTTTAGGTACCACCACAATTTAAGGTCATCATGAATTAAAGCCATCCATTGGACTTTGGAATTTGATGTAGAGCTTCTAATAATCAGAGAAAAGCGATATAATTCCTCAAGGGAGGCAGCAACTGTTTTCAAAGAAGTTGATGGATTAAGGTCTACACATTAATCCTCTTAGGTTACTTCAGTGGAAGAATTTTTACAGCTTCCTCAGAGTCAGAGAAGACTGGTATGTATTATTCTCATCATTTATTTTAATATATCATGAGAACGTAAATTAAGAAAAAAAAACTGTGATGTCTCTCAGACACATGGAATTAAAATAGTTTTGAAGCTCGTTTGAAAATAGCATACTTGGGTCAGTGTCTGTGAGTTGTATCAGAATATGAGTGAAGCATCATGACAGAGGGCCTTGCTTTAATGGGACAAGAAGAGCTCCCTGGGTTTCCACCTATTACAGAAATGTTGATGTCCTCCACCATCAAGGTATACAGCTTCCTACTACCTACGATGCCCATCTGTTGACAAGTTAGAGTCCCCTTATAAATGCTCCCACCTATTGAAGTCAAGCAAGTTTGGTTTCTCATATTATCCTCACACTTACGAGCTTTGTGATCATGAACACATTATTAAACCCACCAGGGCTCACCTCCCCTGTTAAATGGAGATAATAATCAGCCTCTCATCAAGGGGATTCTAAGACTATGTGAGATAAATCATGCAAAGTTCTTGTCACACAGTAGTTACCCAACCGTACTGTCTCCCCTCCCCTTCTGGCTTCCCAAACAGAATTTAATGCTTATCTGGATACTGGTTCGAGTGCTGAACACTTGCCAGCTGCTCTTCCACATCCACTCTCCAGCATTCTGCACCTACTTTTGGTGTGGGAGAGTGGCCTCTATGGATGGACTTACTTGCTGGCTTTGTGTTAGACTCCACCAATGCACACTACCCCAGGAGATAGGGAGGCTGGAGCAGGGTGAGGTTCCAGACCACCCAATACCTCAATCACATGCTTGGCCATCTACGGTTTCTATCTTGGGATAACACTAGAGCAAAACTCTAGTGTCTGTTAGCGCCTCCTTCCCTGGCTCCTTCAGGTCTAGGAATGATATTAGCACTTCTGCTGCTGGCCTTGTGGGGCTTCCCTATTCCTTAATGGGCTCTCTTAACCTGGCCATACTTTTCTCAGTACTTCCCTCATTAAACTCTCCTGAATCACCCCACTCCTGCCAGGACCCTAAAAGATATGGTTCGGATATTGGTTCTTTAGCCACGTGTCAAACATGTTTCCACCATGTCATTCTTACATCTACAGGTCAAAAGTTCATCAATGTCATCGCATATAGCTGTCTAAAGGACTGCTCCTTGAGACGGCAAGACAGGTATTTGGTTCCTTATCTGTAACATGAGAATAATACGTATACAGTGAAGTGAGTTGCTCACAATGACCCATCTGGGAAGCTGCACACCTGGGAGGTTTCACACCTTCTTCTTTTATTGTACAACATTGAGAGTAGGTTTCCTGATATTTTAAGGTTAAGTGGGGAGTGTCTCCCATGTCCTTAGGGTGTGCCACACACGTAACTGGCTTCAGTACAAACTGTAATGAACAGCTTTTGCTTTGCCTGAGCCCATTGCCTTACAACTAGCAGCAACTCATTAAAAAATCCAAGACATAGTTTCTGGAACATTTTTCCTGCTACCTTGTGCCCATAAAAGCAGGATAAGAAAAACCACAAGTGCCTTTGGTCCTTCTATTCTTCTCCTTGTGTTGGGGCATATCTATACATGTTACTTAACTTTTTAAATTCCTATACAAAAGGCAGATCATTTCACGTGCATAGATACGGCAAGATGTTAATAAACTCCTAAAACAGAAGCTTAAAAACTGCCTTAAACTTTCTTCCTACTTCTTCTACCCTGAATTATTTGCTTTGGCCCACATATTCTCCCAAGTTATTAGTAGCTTTAAGCTATTTCTTTTGTGGACAAGAGAAGGACTTCTATGTTTTAATAATTGTTTGGTATTAAATATCACCAAATACAGAAGAGAAAATATAGTAATAAGTGATTTTCCCTCTCTGATTTGAGAAGTCACAACTTTTGAACTATGAAGACTAAAATGTGACTATAATCCTCAATTAAATGGCACTTTTATCCATTTTCACCTGTGATTTTAAGAAGACAGAGAAAAGATCCTTATACCCTTTTTGCCAAAGTAAACTAATTTAAAACAACTTTTGATGGTGCTCATTTTAAATAGCTTCCCATCTCCCGAGAAATAGACTGTGTTCCTCTTTTTCAAAGTAGTGGTCAAGCAAAAGTAGTGTCCACGTCTCCCCATGTGCTTATAGTCACACATCCTCAATGCCCAGCAATGTGTTCACAAGCTTAAATATTATGTTTAGACTTCCATTACACCAAATTGGCAACAAATCAGAGTTATCAATTTTTTGGCGAGTAGTATACAACATGCTTTCTTCAGGGGCAGTTAGTATGGTAAATAACCTCACAAAAAAGAAAACAGCATATGACTTGGAGTTGATACAACGAAAACTGTTAGAGATTTTGTCTTTGGCTTTTGTAAACTTTCAACTCAGGAAGGGGTCTAGGGCTGACTTAGTTAGACACCTTAAATAGTTGCCTTTGGAAAAAATCACAGAACTTCCCTGGGACACATTTTTTTTTCCTTGAAAATAGGAGGCTCTAACATTTCCAGTGGAAGAAAAATCCACAATTGATGTTCAGAAGGATGAGCCTGTCCTGCTGAATCCTTGATCACATTAACTGCAAAGTAGACTCAGAAACGGGAAATGTAAACTATTAAATTCTAGAAGTGTTTCCCTGGAACTCCATTTTGAAAATCTAATCTAATCAGAAAATTCAATTAATGAGACTAGTCCATTCTCTGTGAATTGAATTCAATGGAGATTTTGAACCTGGCACTGGGAGTAGGGTTGGGAAGGTATGAGATCGGAGGTGAACCCTGGCAGGAGGATTAACAGGGGAAAGAGGGAATCGTCTTGCTCTGAAGCTGGCATTCACCACCCTACTATGAATAGACCAATGTGCTTGATTCTCCTGTATTTAAAAGACATGGTTTCATCTTAACTGTATTCAATCACATGGAGATTTCCCTTGTGCAGAAGTTTAAGAATTTAAATCCTAGCCTGGCCTAAGTTCCTCCCAAGTACTAAACAGCTATTCCTTATGTCTCATCATTCAGGGAGTACTTCTTATTAGAATTCAGTCATCTCAAAAATTTTAAAGTTGAGTCTTTATTTTTTTCTTCCCATTGTCTTTGGTATTATCATTTGAGAAGCATTTTGTATCCGTCACAAAGACTTCCTTTTATAATTTCTGTGATATCACCAGATTGAGAGGCTTCATGAGAAAGGCAAGGAGATGCTGATTAACTCCTTTGTCATTCTGAAGGCCGATTACTGTAATTCACTCTTTGTGGGTCTCCCAGATTGTGCTGTTCAAAGACTGCAGTTGATACAAAATGCTGTGCTAAACTCCTATTTGAATAAGACTTGTTGAACACATTATCCTAGTTATGAAAAAACGAGCTCTGTTATTCCCCCAAACTCTTGCCAATATAACGTGCAATTATCATCTTACAATCTCTGAAAAAGAGTCTTTCAATTATGAGGTTAAGTGGTACAAATTCATCAGGGAAAAATTCTTTTGGGGGGTCATATCCTACACCCATACTTTCTGTTACTTATGGAATTTGTACTACATGCTGCCAGTTATGAGGGGTGAAGGGTATACAACCAAAGACCCTTCAATGCATGCCCACCTTATCACTGAATAATAGCTTTGATACAATAACTTCAATAATGCCATATCCGCACAGATACATTGCAAGGGAGAAAGTGAAACATTAGAAAACTGTTCAACCTTTATAGGGTTCAGAAAAAACTGCATTTACCTTTCTTTGTGACCAATAACTTATCAATTAGATAGGTGATAGACAGGTAGATAGGTAGACAGAGAGAATGGTCTGGATTTGGAGAAACTAGATTTCTCAGATATCTCTGGTGCTTTTGCAAAATATAACATAATTAGAAAGCTAATGTGTTTAAGTATCAGGAATCAAAAGCTTGTTTAGATACTCTGACCTGGTATTTTTAAAACTAAGAACATATTCCAAGGAAATGACAAATTTCTTTTCTCCTAACCCCTCAAATTTTTGGATTAAGATATTCACTTTTTTGTATGGTATTTTTAAAAAGGCAAGTAATTTAAATACGTAACAATGGGAAATATTAAATTAGCAGTTAAGGTTGTAATGATCAAATGCATAAAATATTAAGCAGATATAAAAATTCATGGCCAAGATGCACATGAAAGAATGCTCAACATCATTAATTATCAGAGAAATGCAAATCAAAACTACAATGAGGTATCACCTCTCACCAGTTAAAACAGGCATCATCAGAAAATCTACAAACAGCAAATGCTGGAGAGGGTGAGGAGAAAAGGGAACCCTCTTGCACTGTTGGTGGGAATGTAAATTGATACAGTCACTATGGAGAAGAGTATGGAGGTTCCTTAAAAAACTAAAAATAGAACTACCATATGACCCAGCAATCCCACTACTGGGCATACACCCAGAGAAAACCATAATTCAAAAAGACACATGCACCCCAGTGTTCACTACAGCACTATTTACAATAGCCAGGTCATGGAAGCAACCTAAATGCCCATTGACAGATGAACAGATAAAGAAGATGTGGTACATATATACAATGGAATATTACTCAGCCATAAAAAGGAACGAAATTGGGTCATTTGTTGAGATGTGGATGGATCTAGAGACTGTCATACAGAGTGAAATAAGTCAAAAAGAGAAAAGCAAATATCGTATATTAACGCATATAAGTGGAACCTAGAAAAATGGTACAGATGAACCGGTTTGCAGGGCAGAAGTTGAGACACAGAAGTAGAGAAAAAACATATGGACACCAAGGGGGAAAGTGGCGGGGGTGGTGGTGGTGGTGGTGTGATGAATTGGGCGATTGGGATTGACATGTATACACTGATGTGTATATAATTGATGACTAATAAGAATCTGCTGTATAAAATAAATAAATAAAATAAAATCAGAAAGAAAGAGAAAAACAAATACTGTATGCTAACACATATATATGGAATATATATTAAAAAAAAGGTTCTGAAGAACTTAGGGGCAGGACAGGAATAAAGACGCAGATGTAGAGAATGGACTTGAGGACACGGGGAGGGGGAAGGGTAAGTTGGGACGAAGTGAGAGAGTCTCCTCGACATATGTACACTATCAAACGTAAAGTAGCTAGCTAGTGGGAAGCAGCTGCGTAGCACAGGGAGATCAGCTCGGTGCTTTGTGATCGCCTGGAGGGGTGGGATAGGGAGGATGGGAGGGAGATGCAAGAGGGAGGAGATATGGGGATATATGTATACGTATAGCTGATTCACTTTGTTATACAGTAGAAACTAACACACCATTGTAAAGCAATTATACTCCAATGAAGATGTTAAAAAAAAATTATGTAGCAACTTAAAATGCTCATAACATTTTAAAAATTTTATTTTAAAAATAATGTATCCCAGGCTTCCCTGGTGGCGCAGTGGTTGAGAGTCCGCCTGCTGATGCAGGGGACACAGTTTTGTGCCCTGGTCTGGGAAGATTCCACATGCCGCGGAGCGGCTAGGCCCGTGAGCCATGGCTGCTGAGCCTGCGCGTCCGGAGCCTGTGCTCCGCAACGGGAGAGGCCACAACAGTGAGAGGCCCGCGTACCGCAAAACAAAAACAAAAACAAAATAAAAAAAATAAAAATAATGTATCCCATGATTAATCTTATATAAGTGCTTATAACAATTTGGCAAAGAATATAAATGAAGATAACTTGATGTGTTTTGTGAAGGAACTGGAGGTTCACTGCCACATTTCCTAGCACTCTGCAATAGAAAGTATAGGACTGCATCTGTTAGAAAATGGTCTGGGATTATATAGATGAAAATTTTTTTCAGGAGTATTACTAGCCATGTGATTTTGGGCAAGTCACTGAAATTTCCTGAAGCTCACCAATCATGCTTAAAATCTTATTAATTGCCAAATAAGAGTTTAGGTTGGTATTATTACACGAGAGGTAAAAGCCTAATGTTTTACTTTATACGTCAGATATAGATACAGACACATATAGAGATATATGTAAATATGATACATATTTTGGTATTTCTTTTTATAAATATATACATATATATATGTGGGCATATATACACCCATATATATATATATATATATATATATATATATATGCTTTTGTATTTACATTTTATAGATAGACATATATATGTAAATAAAATTTAGATATTAATTCAGTGCTAACAATAAAGTAAACATACGTTATTTTAAATATTAGAAACGAAGATTATAGTCAGCGATGCTGCAAGAACATCTCTTACCAACTTCAAAATGGTAATGCCTCCACAGTGGTATTCATGTAGCAAAAATTAATATTTTTTGCTTCCAGATCTCTACATGATTTGTACCCAGATTCATCTTGACTACAACATTCTACACAGCATATGCCTTTGATTCCCCAGATACTTAGCTTTCTTCAGACTTTCCACATGCTTCTGTGCCTCCACAACTCTGTGTAGATAATGCAGCCTCGTCCACACTTGCCCTTTATGGACCTCTTAAAACTCCATCCATCCTTTCAGCTCTGATGTTTCAGAAGCCAAGGAGCCTTCCCAGGTAGAACTAATGACTTTTCTTCTTTTGGATCTTACCCATCTTTGCTAGGAACTTCCTCATGTCACTTACTTTTCTGTTTCTTCTCCATTTCACCACTTGCCCTACTATGTCAACCTATCCTGGTAGTAAATTACTGAGGACAGGAACCATGTCTCATTCATCTTTGAATACCCAGAACTGAACACAATCTCTGGCCCATTATAGGTATCATCAAATATAGGAGGGAAGAAAATAAAACAAAGATCAAGAGAGAAGGTACGAGAGAGTGAAAAAGGAAGAAGAAAGAGAGACAGAAAAAAATGATAATTGTAGATCATTTCTCTAGCCGCTTTGGGGACTCAGCCCTGGAGTATGTAAGCACTTGATAAATATTAATAATTGTCATGTATCTGGGGACCAGAGACATTTAGATACAGTTATAAGGTAACAGAGCCGTTAAGTCGGGAAGGAGGGTGTCAAGATTCAAACCAAGTCTTGCTGCCTTCAAGGCTCAAGGGAGACTCAAGAGCTATTCTGTACCATTGCAAGAGTCACTTCTTAAGGTCATGCTGGTTTGCCAGAGGAAGGGCACAGCACTTCCTGAATGCCAGTGATGTGTGTGTGTGTTGCAGATTAAAGAAGCCAGGGGTTCTCATGGTTTCGTTAGATATTGTACCCATTTCATAATTGACATTTGAGTTATTTATTGAATGTCTCAGTATAAATTTGTGGTGCACTGTTCTAATATTTCAGATATTCTCAGGATCACTCAAAACAGTGATGCTGATGAGCTATGTATACTAGTAACACTTCAAAAATTGAATTAGTTAAGGATGAATTCATGAAAAATTTCTTTTGATCTATATGCTTTATCAGCAATGCTTTGGTTTTTCTATTTTTGAAGTTCCAGTGTTATTTACTTCTCTTGGAAAATGTAGTTATGACAGCTAAATTTTCCTACAGTAATCCATAGGAAAACTTAGTTCATCTGTCAGAATTGAAAATGTATTATCACATGAATATTAGGGATTTGGAATGTGGTTCAGCACTGAGAAAGGTCTTGGACAATGTCACAGACTGTGGCTGAGCAAGGATACAAATCTGGGTCTCTAGAATCTTAATTATGAATTATTAATGAAATAATACACTGCCCCTTGGCAAAAAAAGAACAAAAAAAAACTCCATATACTTAACTACAACTTTAAAGTTTTCCCACTGCGTGGATCACAGCCACATCTATCTTCATATCCATATAGAATAACATATGAAATAGTTGTAAGTGAAATAACAATGATACCCCATCTCTATATTTTTACATACAATGTTCATAGTGCATTTAGTGTACGGACTGTCGCTTCTGTAGCTCCTGGATTCCCCTATGAAGTAGTTTTGCAAAAGCCACCATTTATAGCATCAACACACAGGCTAGCCAATAACTGATGTTATTTAAAATGCCAATTTTGAGTTACACTGAAATCCTCGCAATTATTCCTATTCAGAATTAAGGTGAAATTTCTTTTCCCCTAAATGAAAACACTTCCAGGGACTCCTCAATCAAGTGGAATTATTTCTGTGAAGAACAGGATGACACTATTCTTTCCTTAAGCTATAATTCCAATAACTAATTATATGTATAATAAGTATGGGTGGTTTAAAAAGCAAAGCAAAGGTCGCTACAAAATTGGATGCTTTCTCTTAGCAGTTCAGGACTTGGGCAGACGAGAACGGGGGGTGGGGGGGGGATTGAGTAGATAAAGCACAAGCTCTGTTTTCACCGACTAAGAAATGGAGCCAAAGTTAAGAAACTATTTTCAACTCTTGGAACCTCAGTCTCCTCATCTATACAGCAGAGATAGTAACAACCACCTGAGGTTACCTAGCACTTGTTCACAGAGCCTAACAGATACTCAAAACTGATACTATCCCCAAATGTTAAAGTGGCCCTGATTCCTCTAATGCCTCAGAGGAATTGTCTGACCCCAGATCTCAATCAGACCCAGCATGTCATATTGATTTTAGCCTGCTGATATGGACAAGTGCAACATGGTGTTTTAAGAGCCCAGGATTTGATATGGGACATCAGGGTTGATTTCTGACCCTTCCGATTCCAAGTGTCATAAATAACCTGGGTAACTTTTTAACATCTTTGAGCCCCTGTTTTTTCCTCCGTTACAAAGAGATAGTACTTACCCATAGGTTTTGTGTTCATAAAATGATTATTAAGGAAGATAATGCATCTAAAATATTTAGCCAATAATATAATAGTAACTAGCTGATCACTAGTACTGCTACTATAACTACCACTTATTCTACATTATTGCTGGGTGATTGTAAAGATCAATCACAGTAAAAATAATAATACTCCATATCTTACTGAGCCTCTTTTGTGCCAGGCCCTACACAGGTACAAAGTCTATGTGCATATAAGGTGCCTAGCGCAATGGCTGGCAAAGAGTAGATATTTACCTGTATAGGTATTGAAATTATTATCACCATCACCTCATTGTTATTTTTTTACAACCACCCAGTCAGGTACCTATTGCAGTTCCTGCTAAAAGATGAAGACTCATGAACTTTTGTCGTCTTATTAAATTATTTATATTCCATGAGCTTTAACATGGTTGAGACCGTAATAGACCTGATATTCCTCTCTGTATTTCCTGTTACACCAACTGCTCTCTTCTACACTTTGGAGGATCTAGATGATCAGTAATCACTGACTTCAGAGTACTCTGCGTGTAAGTTTGCCTGTTAGCTTCAAATAATCGTCATTGCTCTTCCTCTTTTAGTAATCGCTGACCCAGAGGTGCTAGACCAACTCAGGGGCCTCCCTCAGGGAGCTTCCAGTGACTCACTGACCCTGATTTAAGTATCTATAAAATGCAGAAAGTAAGACAGGCATTGGCGAAGATTGCCATTGTTAATAAAATTTTCCAAATTAACTAAATCCTCAACCTCAAATTTTTAGAGAAATGTTTGGCTAATAAATTCTGCTTTTGCCCCATGAGTCACTACATGTTTAGCAACAGATGATCACTGTATGATTTCTACATGTGAATGAATAAGGTTACCATTCATAAAATCATAACACAAGGCTTCAGAGACATGAGGTATCAATTTGCTTCCATCGCTTTAACACGGGGCAAAGGGGCACGTCTACTTCCAGGAGAGGGCTTTGGCCAGGAAGGGGACGGTCTTCCTATAATTATTGTAGCTGCTACCATGAGCACCAAACATGTGCTGAGAACTTGTCCCAACTGCCCTCAAAGTAACAATCAGATATCCGACTGGGCTCCAAAGAAATATTCTAGGGTTTCCTACCACTGTCATGCTTCTACTGCGTTTTGTTTATTAGTCAAAGACCTTTATAAACCATTGACATGTACAAAAGTAAAACATGTTCAAGTACTGAGAGGAGTCACGTAATAAAATCACTTGACACTCTGCCAACTTGATTCGTTTAGAATAATTTAAGGGCTATCGATCTCACAACTAACTAATCCTGGAAAATCTCCTCACCACTCCTTCTGTGCCTTTCAATCCAATACCCTCCTTGACCCCTTTGTTACATTCCCAAAGTTCTGTTTTTGAAATCTTCCTACATTCTTCTTTGGGGCTGCAGGCTTGCCTTCTTCCCAGCAGAGTGACTTCCCTCCGTTCCTTCACATTATCTCTCAAAATAGAATTCTCCTCCTCCTCCCCTCATGCCTCTTCTCCAACAATGGTGCTATGTGATTCCCTCTTCATCAGATCCATGTCAGTGCAAGAAGCACCATTAGCTTCCTTCCCCTGGCACCGTAACCGTCCCTCTTTTTCACTCTTGCTTATTATCATAGGTTTTAGTTTATTTATTCTTTTTTTTTTTTTGCGGTACGCGGGCCTCTCACTGTTGTGGCCTCTCCCGTTGCGGAGCACAGGCTCCGGACGCGCAGGCTCAGCGGCCATGGCTCACGGGCCCAGCCTCTCCGTGGTATGTGGGATCTTCCCGGACCGGGGCACGGACCCATGTCCCCTGCATCGGCAGGCGGACTCTCAACCACTGCGCCACCAGGCAAGCCCTATTTATTCTTTTTTATTTTTAAGGTTTTTTTTCTCGCACCAAAATTATTTCTACTGTGCCAGTCAACGCCTTTCAGCTCCCATCGTGGACCTAATAGGGCAGGTGGCACAGAATGCCCTGGGCTCTATTTTGTACAGAATAAGGGGAAGAAGCAGTATGGCTAAATAACTGACAAGGAATCAATCTGTGGTTCCCCAAATGTTTGTCAATGACTATTCTGTATAGAACACTGTTTCACGTACTCAGGATACGGTGGAGAAGACAGACTAGGAGGCTAACTTCACATTCCTTATACGCTAAGTGTAAAAGCAGGGGGAGGATTGCAATGTGCAGAGCTACACAAAACCGGGTAACCAGGCTTACAACTCCCTGGCTTTCTGGGCTCCAGCTATTTCCTTTGTAAAGCTGGGAGAGTGATACTTACCTTGCAGGAAAAAAAAAAATGAGACAGACATATGTCACCTGCAGGAGCTATTCGTTATAGGTGGTTCTCATATACATAGGACACATTTAACTATAATTAGCCCTGGACACTTGTGAATATTGAAATCCAGGTATGATTATACCCCACAATAGAGAGGCAAACATAGGTGAATGGATCTCTGTGTTCCTCCAGGACAGAGATAATTAGACGTGTATAAACAAGAAGCCTTCTGACCTTCCTGGGAGGCAAGCCCGAGGCAAAACCAGTCAGAATGGGATGTGAGGTAGGTGTTCCAGTTAACAGAGAGTTACCATACAGAGGGTTAGTGAGAGCAGATTTTTATGGATCTATTGTTCCCTTAGTGACAGTTGTCAAAATACATCAGAGCTCTGTTTCTTCAAATACATTAAGTGGCTTATGATTTTGATGCTCTATATTAAAATTAGAAACCCTAACAAATAGGTAGCTCTTCCTTTTTCTTCGCTGATTTTTAAAAACTTACATGACCCCCCTTCTCTTTCTCTTCCTGATTCTTATCAATCTCTTCTCATGCCCCATTCGATACTCCTTTCCCTGCTGTATGTATTCTTCTTTTTAATGTCTTTGTTCCAATAAATCTAAGTGAAGATACATTTTATGGGAATACATATTTGGTGTGTGAATGCATGAATGAATGAATATTGAAGCTCAATCATCTCTAAAAGTCTGCTTCCTTCAATGCAATTCAATAGTCACTCACTAATTACCCCCATTTGCCAAGCATTAGGCATGGTGCAGGGGTCTGTGCATGATTCTCTTTAGTAGAGGTACCCACGGCAGGCGAAAGACTGGCTCCTTCAAACTCTTAGTTGCTCATGGTAATTACAGGACCTGAGGTTTATGTGTTCATCTGTTGTTGACCTTCTCGCAATACAAAGAATGCAAGGCGCTAATTCTGAGAAACCTGCAGTCTCTCCTTGCACATGTCATTGTATGCAGTGTAATGAGAAATGAAATACTCTAGGAGTAACCTCTGTGCATGAACATGAGTGCAATATACTTAAGAGAAATCATGTGATACAGAGAAAACATTTTTGGATGAGGACAAAGGAATACATTTGTCTTTAAATCTGACATTTATGTTTTGGGTGACTTTGAATATGTCACCTACCCTCTCTCATCATGATTTCTCTGTATTAAATTAAGACCACAGGCACTTTATTTCTAAGATGAGCAAGGGATTAAATCAAAGATAGGTGGGTGAGGTTGCCTGGAAGACATACTTTTCCTACTCTTTCAAAGTACAACATAATAAGTGACTTACTCAAGGTCACACTGCTAGTAAATGATGATGGAATCCAGAATTTTCTAACTCTAGTTCCAATATTTCTCACCATAAGTACTAACGTGCCTAAGTAATAGCATGTTTTTTCATCCATCCTTGTTAAAAATGTACATTTCCTGAAAACCTATGGAACACATCAAATATACTGTGTCCTAGACAGAGGCATATTGTACTGATGATCACTAAGATCTGCAATGTTTCCTTTGTCTTTTTCTAGCAGTTGTTGCCAAATAATGGCCCCAAAGGGCTCCAAAGATATGGGGCTGCTTTTGCTTTTTCCTGAACTTATCAGGCATTCTTTCAATAACTATTTGCCCCATCAATTTCAAAGTGTAAAAATCCTTTTTTGTTGTTTTATATATTTAGAGGCAAATAAAATTTCATAAGCCTATCTTCATGTATGCAAATAATCTATTATTATGAGTGAATTCTAGGCATCCATTTCTGGTGTGAGTGAACCTAATATCCAAAGAAGGCTCATGTGAGGGAATCGGGAGGGTGATAAATAAAATCAATCTTTCTTTCTTCCTTATGGTCTTTCACATTTATGCTGACTCTTGTCAAAACACTCCAAATAACTCTAATTTCTTAGCCCACCACCAGCAGGGCAAGAGAAAAGAAACCATGTCACAATCATCCACCCTCTTTAATTCCTCATCTTTGCAAAAGTTTGGATAACGCTATCCAAATCAGTGGCCATGGAGAGAGCACCTCCAACGAAACAGGCACTGTACTAAGAGCTGGAGATATAAAGCTCGATGAGGTATACATACAGTTCTCTGGTCTGGAGTAGTTCACAATCCTAAAGATGAGGCAGGAGTGATCAGCTGCCTGCTAAAATACAAATTCACCCCCTCCAATTTTGAACTTTGCTTTCATTTTATGCACTACTCAGTCATAACACTTATCACACCGAATTTGTTTTCCGTATGTGCTTTTGTCCTTATTGCAGCATCTAACTGGCCTGCCCCTCTCTGTCAAATTTACTAAGACTTTAAGCATCCTCTTTTCTATAAAAAGATTCCTGTTCTGATCTTTTTCACTCAAAAAATATATGACTATACATTAGTCCCCTCTACACTTTGATAAATACCATAAGACCAGATAGAAGTGATTTCCATGATTCCTTCATGTAAAAGGACAGTCACACATTCAGAATCTCAGCACCCACTGTATCCCAGGTGCACACCGTCATGTGACCATAAGCAAGTCACTTTAACTCTTTGATGCTCTCTTCATTTGTAAAAACAGCATTGTGATGTCCCTACTCAAATGTCAAATTATTAGTGAGGCTTCCCTGACCAGCCTTTACGAAATAATAACCCCTCTGGGCTGGTACTCTTTTTCCTTATTCAGCTATCAAAGTCTCTGCCTACATGCATTCTAGGGGGAGCAGACAGACAGTAAACAAGTGGGCTTTCCTAGTTTACTGATGTTTACCGAGCCCCTAGAACAGCACCTGACACATAGTTGTCTCTCAATGCATTTTAATATTTTTCAATGACTCAGGGCATGAATGACTAACTTTCCTCCCTGTGAGCCTGTGAGGAATCCCACATAAAAGTAAACACAGACAAGTAAATGACTATCACAGACCTCTTCCAAAGATGTGTGGAGGTCTGATTAGAGCTGACTTTCCCCACTTCTTCACCTCTGTAGTGAAAACTTCTAGCCGCAGAATGCTCAGGAGCCAGAGCAGGATGGGTCTACTTAACAGGGAGCCGCGTGGTGTAATTGTAATTAATTTATCCCAGTGAAGCATTCAGAATACCTTAGCATCAAATTACTGTTGTGCTTATTCTCACTCTTACATAAATATTGCACATGTAAAAATTCAGCACCTTGACGTCCCCTGAAATAGGTGCATGGAAAAATGAGACAAATTGACTCAGGGACAGGCGTTGGCATTCAGCACGGGGAAAGACAGTCTTCTGTCAATGGGGTAACCATGAGCAGTGGAGCAGATATACAGAAATCAGGGCCTACGACAGGTGGGGTGAGGGCTCTGAAAACTCCATGCCCCCCTCGGTTGCTCAGAGATCTGAACACGTGGGTGGATGAGATTTTTGGTGTGTATTAAATGTGAACAAACCTCAATTTTCCACCCAAATTCATTTTCAAGCCAGTAACCTGTTAACAACAATATTCATGCAAGGGGGCGGTATTTGGGTTAATGTTCTTCAGTGGGAATTATAACTTTGGCAGGTAAGGGAACTCAAGTAGTTGAGTGGAAATTAGGTGTGGATACTCTAAATACGTTATCTCAATCTTAACCTTGTAAGAGCTCTAAAAGTAGCTATGATCATGCATCCTTAAGATATAAAGAGTAGGGTCTTAGGGACAGGAAATATTCTAATGATGGTCATCAACTCGGGAATGTCGGTGACAGAAGTTGAACCGAACTCTTATTCCAAAGTTCCCATTCATGACTTCTCACACTATATTGTCTCCTCTGAAATTCCAAGCCACATAGGCATCATTGGAATCTTTCTTTCTCGCAGAAACACAGTGACCATTCAGAAGCTCAGCTTTCTTATAAGTGTTTACATGTAACACAGAGCTTTTGTTTGTCTTTTTTGCTTTCTTTCAGTGTATTTTTCAGTTGCTTTAGATGACAGTCTTCAATAACTATTTTCCAGAGTGTAGGAGGCACGTTACTTTAGAGTTCATATGAAATGTAAATAAGACAAATGCTGTTTTTAAATGTGTTTTTCCCCATACCTATTTTCAGCTGTGATAGAAAGTGATGTCATTTCAGAATAGATCCCATTATGACAATTCTAATATTTTACGACTGCAATTTGGGAGACCTGGTGGATAGAAAACGGAACACGGTGGGAAGGTGGGGTGATTTCCTTCCAGCTATTGTAGAACAACTACAGATACACAGAGTGAGAAGAAGTACCACACTTACAAACATTCTCTCGATACCCAATTATTAACAATTCTTGTTCAAACGGTTGCCTCACAAGGGAAAGATTTTTTAAATACAATTTTATGAAGTTAGCAGAACATGATTGTTAAAAATGTTACTTTGATATCAAGTCATCTAAACTCAAGTGACCTGACTCAAGTCATAGAAAGAACAAAGTTAATCCTATGAGAACGAGAACGTTACGGGGCTACTTCTTTCCCTGACCTGGTTTTGCAAGAGGACTGAGGACCAGTGAGGTTTGTTGCCAGTTCTTTCAAATCACTAAATGTTTTAGCTTTATTATCCAAGGCCTAGTACATTTCTGTTATTATTGTTTGTGTCTGGGATTGCTAATTTATACTCTGCTGAGAGCAAGGAAATCAAATCTGCATTTTGTTTCATTGTGTAAACATAGTCATTATTTTCATTTATAGCTCATGAATGTGTTTGTTATTAAATAGCACAATTAGGTGATCTCAATTCCTGTCTTTAAGAGAACCACAGGGGTCAGAGTGCAAAGGTAGCTTTTAAGATAGATAATACCACAGCAACATTATTAAAGTTAATGGAATGGAAAGGAAAGTTCCAATAGTACTATGTCACACACAATAAAATTTTACCGCATATGGAAACTACTTTTAAAGAAACTCTCCAGATTTAAAAAAAAAAAAATCTATCTAATTATGGCTATGCTTGCATTTACCAACCAGTTCAATCCTGTTAAACTTATGAACACTAAAATCGCTAATTTACTTTTCCATATTTCTGCTCCTCACGGTCATCTAAAACAGCCTGGCTTGGGGCTTCCCTAGTGGTGCAGTGGTTAAGAATCCACCTGCCAATGCAGGAGACATGGGTTCGAGCCCTGGTCTGTGAAGACCTCACATACTGTGGAGCAACTAAACCCGTGCGCCACAACTACTGAGCCTGCGTGCCAGAGTGTGTGCTCCGCAACAAGAGAAGGCACCGCAACGAGTAGCCTGTACACCACAAGAGTAGCCCCCACTCACCACAACTAGAGAAAGCCCACACGCAGCAACGAAGACCCAACACAGCCAAAAATAAATAAACCGTTTCATTTTTTTTTTCTTTACTGTATTTATAGACCCACATGCTTAGCCCCTGCCTAGGAAAACACAAAACTTGTGTCTTTTTCACTTACTCTATGCATAGTACCAGGCACATAAGAGTTTGGAAACGATATTTAGTCTATATATATCAATTAAACCTGTATGGGTAGAAATAACCATTTATTTCCATATTATAGCCACAAAATCTTCTAACTAAGGGAATAAATATAAGCCTAGAGACCAGTACTTACACTCAAATTTTTTTCTAAATCAGGGTTTCACCCCAAGTGGAACGTCCCTCCAGTTTTTGAAAAACGAAGAACTGATTCTCTTGAGACTGATTATTCTTTGCAAGTAGCTCTATTTTAGACTTCCTTACCCAATATTCCTGAATCATCCATATTTATATGAACCAATTATTCTCATTATTCAAGAACGTTGTTTATTTTTTCCTCTTTAATTTCATGAAATTCAATCCAATCCTTCAAATAAAAACAACCCATAATAATAATAATAATAAATAAACTATCTCATTCCCTTACATCTTTTCTTCATGGCACTTTGGACAATAAACAAGAAAATATCCAATTGATGTATTTTAACATAATTATTAATGTCGAAATCTCTCTAGTTGTTCTGGAAGCTCCAGGAAGTCAGGGCCATGTTTACCCCATTCATCATTTTGTCCCTGAGAGTGGAGGTGATCAATAAATATCTATTTACTGAATTGAAAATAAACATTAATATAAAAGAGGGCATTAAAATGTTTATAGAGTTTCTCTCTTCTTTTTCTTCTTTTTAGTTTCTGGACTCATTGACTTTTCACTGTTGTTGGGTTTTTTTTCCCCCAGTCCTCTCTATTAGGACATAAAAAGCCTAATGCAGCAGAGCTTGCAATCAGACAGATGTGGTCAGGAAACCAGCTATGACTTTTACTACCTGGACAGCCTCCAGAAATTAATTTGCCTAGAGTTTTATTTCCTTTATGTAAAATGAGGATCATAGCACCCACTTCACATGGTCACTATGAAAATTATAGGAAATGGCACATAGCAGATGATCAATAAATAGTACCTTCCTTCCCTTTGATTTTATAAACAGAATATAATACACAGTGTTACGTGCCACTGCCATGAGAGGTCACTGCTTCTGGAAAGGGAGACATAAATGGACACAACAGTGTTATGGGCTAGTCTTATGTAGCATCTATGGGCACATCCTTGTGTCCTTGGTCTGTCATAAGCAATGTCACACCGAATGGTTCCAAATAATCAAATGGTCAGATGCTAATATATATTAAATATAAGAATATAAATATATACTCTAAGCTTCTAGAAGCACCCATTTTTCAAATCCAAAATTCTCTGGGATCTGAAATTGACAACATCTAAGTCCTTCTGAGGAAGCCCATTTTCTAACCACGCTCATCCTTGATTTAATTGTCCATGTTTATTGGTTCACTTATAACATGGTTCTTGTACAACTATCACAAGGAACGCACAGTGCTAGGCACATAGGTGCAGAGTGAGAACTAGATAGGATTCCCTGTAATTACAGTTGAAATTTTTTTTTTGGTAGTCTTTCTTAATAAAGAAAAATTGTGGTCTTTCATGCTTAAGTCCAGAGGAAATTATCTCACAGGAATGTTTCTAGAATTTGACTTATAAGGAAACAGATGAAATATTTATATACTCCTTCTAATCCAGCCTCTCAGTGGATTCCTATCTGTGCATTAGACCTATCTCAGTTGCTTTAAGAAGAGTGGTGTCCAGTATGAATTAACCCCCTTCTCTGAGCTTCCAAAATCATATATATATATAACCATAGATAACATTTTATGATATTTAATACCCTATTTTCCAAACTAGAACAGTTGAATGTTAGATAATCCTTCTTTTGGGAGCTATATCTAAAGTCACATTTGCTAGAATATTTTAAAGCAATTACTGTGCATCAGTAACGTGTTCAAAATAGTCTTAACTGCTGGGGATGCAGAGTTAAGCCAAAAGGATGGAGTGCGGTGGGGATGGAACTATACAAATAACCTGCTATCCTTAAACAAAAACACCAAAGGGGTGTTCATGTGTGTGTGCATTTTTGAATATATAAGGTTAATCTTTGATATCCTTACATAAACCATGCTTTGCTATAAAATCAATGAAAACACATCTTGTCTTTCTTCCCTAAGCCACTTTGAAATTCAAAGCTATATTTCAAAGGAAGAAAGAGTACCACCACAGAAATAGAAACTACAATTTATTTCTGCAGGGACATGATTCATAGTAAGCTGGGGAAAAAAATATTCCTGATCTTAGCTGGTCTACTCAGGCTGGATGGGTGTCATGGGGGAGTATTTGCTTTTGCTTCCACCTAAACCCATCCCAAAGCACCCCAGTGTGACAGCAGCTGTAACGTGTTGAGGAGTCTGTGTAGTTCAGGCTTCCTCTTCACCATGCACCTCCAAAGACTTTGGTTTCTCTGAAAATACATCACTTTGACTCTAGCTATGGTCAGCACTGGACAGCTCGCTCTGAGTTTAAAAAATGTTCAAAGGTGTAAGTAACATGACAGTCACACTTCTTTCAGCTTACCCAAGTACGTATAATTGTTCTGGGTTGGGGAGGGGAGATTGGGTAGGGAGATTATTTTTAGTAATCATAAAACAGTTTTGTGACCACAACACTTAACCCACTTTACCTCCCTCAAGAGACTCCAGGCAGGGAAATAAATGATTGTTAAGTCAGTGTGTGCAAGCAGCCGGCTGATATACTCACTGGGATATGAAAAGTTGATCATCAGCAAGACTACGGAGGGATAGCCTTTGCTGAGAATACTATCCCTAAATACTGCACAGATTAGGACATTAACCCATCAGGTATTTGAAATGACGTTTTGTCATCATCGTATCATCATCTAGTTGGAACTAAAACAACACAGTGAGGTTTAAATATAGGTACAGGTGGCATTACACACATTAGATTCTCATTACTCACTCATTAATTCATTCATCCATTTTTTCCAACAAATATTGATTTTGAACTATATGTACCAAATACTTGTCACCTGCCTGACTTTGGCCATATTATTAAACCTCTTCATAATCCTCATCTTTAATAAGACATTTAAAAATAGCTACTTCATATGGTGTAGGGATTTTATAAGAGTGCAAAGACTTAGTTTGTTTGTTGCTGCCTACAATTTTATTGAGCATCCATTTGTGGTTCTTCTACCTGAAATGTAAGGCATATGATAAAGGAACTGTCTTTCTCTATACAGTCCTTTGGCCTTAAACAAGCATAGACTCACAAACTGATACTTCCTCCCATCTTTAGTTGCTCTGAACACGTATCTGTGTGTTTCTGTGTGTGTGTGTGTGTGTGTGTGTGTGTGTGTGTGTGTTTGAAAGGGATGTCTCTAGGCTTCTATTTTTTCCTCGAAAATTATTTTCTGTATAAAGAGAATATAAATTGGATGAAGAGTGCCTTAGGAGGATGTCTCCACAGGTGAGAAAAGCACCCTTTGGTTCCCTTCCCAATCTTTCTGTCTATTGGCTTCATGACTGAGGTTCTTCAGGGAGAACCCCTGTTCTTTCAGGAGGCTTAGAAGAGGTTCCACATGTTACAGAAGAAGCTGTACCTGCTCCTTCCCCACCGTTGACCACCCACTTCATGGGAGAACTTGATCTGGGGTGTTCTGTAATTTTCAAAGTGAGTCAGCTGTGAGATGGGTGCTTTTAGCCAGCACTTAGAAAGGGGTTCTTTATCTGCTATGATGAAACTGACCCAGACAATTGGTTAAGCCAGCTTCCTCCCTCTCCATATCACTCTTTCCTTTCAGTCAAACTTTCCACTCCGAATCCAGAGGTTTTAATGGAAACAGATGCCTTGTATTAAAGAATGCCGAAGTACCTTTCTCTCTACCATTAATGCAAAAGCTTTGGGTTGTTCTAAGAGGAAACGTCCAATCAAAAACATCACATTTTGTTTGATTCAATAAAAATTAAAGTATAAAAATAATATTCAATAAAGATACAGATCTACTAGAGAATGGACTTGAGGATATGGGGAAGGGGAAAGGTAAGCTGGGACAAGGTGAGACAGTGGCATGGACATTATACACTACCAAATGAAAAACAGATAGCTAGTGGGAAGCAGCCGCATAGCACAGGGAGATAAGCTCGGGGCTTTGTGACCACCTAGCGGGGTGGGATAGGGAGGGTGGGAGGGAGGGAGACGCAAGAGGGAAGAGATATGGGGACATATGTATATGTATAACTGATTCACTTTGTTATAAAGCAGAAATTAACACACCATTGCAAAGCAATTATACTCCAATAAAGATGTTAAAAAAATAAAAAAGCAAAGAAAGGCTGTATTCACCAGCCACTATGACTTTGACAGATTTTCAATACTTAAAGAAAAATTAATAATAATAATATTCAAGGTAGTCTAAATTTGTCAAGATCAAAAGCAAAGTATGGAGTATATGCTTTCTTTTCCTCCAATTTCATGAATGATTGGAAACAGCATTATAATCAGTATTTTTAAAAATTGGATACTTAGTCCCAAGAGGAGATGGTACTCGGCCAAAGTCATGCAGAAAATTAAAAGGAGTTTGGATTCCTAAATTACAGCCTCAATTTATTTTATATAGAAATGCCTCTTAAAGTAAAAATCTTCTGATACCATTGAGGAAGTGAAAGCTACTGAATTTCTCAATATCACCTCCTTATCCAGTTTTTCCCCTGACCACATATCCCTTTGATTTCCTTTGCTAAAAGGCCTTATTTAACCATTCCCCCTACCCCAGACCAATCAACTATTAAAGGATGCAGTTTTTCAGGACACAACCTTTGGTATCACTACCTTTTAAAAGGCTTCTTTTAATCTCCTCTTTCCATACTAGTTGGTTTAGCTGGCACTCCTCTCCGTCCCTATGTCATGAATTCTGGCATGTGTCCTATGTTATCACACCATTTTGAGTGCCCATATACATCTCTTTTAGGATTTATCATACATAACATTGCACCCTCAATGCCTGGCACATGATTTATCAGAGTGTAGACTAAATATGAGTTGACGTGAATTACAAAGACATTCTCACTCATCAGTGCATATCCCGGCATTGTTGGGCAGCCTGAGTTTATCTGAATATTTCTTCTCAAAGGTCTGCACAAGAAAATCCTTTGGCCAGACCCCTTGGCAGTGGAAATGATAATCTATGTAATCCTGATTAAAAAAGAGACCTTGTATGCTTGCAATTTATCACTTTGGCTCAGAAGGTAAAACAATGACTCAATTCCAAAGGCATTCCATGAAGACTCTATGTATTATCTTGATTTTTAGGAAAGACAACCATTCATTACATGGATTTTTTTTCCTCAAGGAGTATTTTTTTCCTTAGCTCATTTTTACAGGTTCCACTGAGACAAATGTTATTTGTATCCAATGAAGAAAGATGGTCTGAGTTTCAAAAAAAGGTCAATGAATTAAGTTAGTTTATTTTTACACTGGTCATTTTTCATACCCTTGATTGCCTGGAGGAAAGTTTAGACTGTGCTGCAACTTCACCCTGATTTCTTTAGATAATTAAGCATTTATTATTCACTTGCCTTGCATTTTATTTAGATTTTCCATCTTCAATCATTTAGGATGGACTGCAACTGTTTTCTCACTGCTGTCCTCAAATTAGTAGCTTTTAAAATAAATGTCACATTTCTCCCTGTCTGTGCCCAAAATGGTACAAGCAAACATATGGTATTGGGGGCAGCAGGGAGAGGGAAACAAAAAAAGAGAAAACATTTATAGAATACAAATAAGCTATTTTCAGCCTTTTGAAGCTATTCACAAAAATGACAATTCATTTTATAATACTACCACCTCACATCTTATCTGACACCAAACTGCCTCATATATCTATGTATAAAGGAGACCTGGGCCTGCTTCCAAGTTCTATAGGTCCGTTTGTAAACCAATGGCAGCCCCAGGCACAAGCTACAATGCGTGGAAGTCAAGTTGTGGTACAGGAGAATGCTGAAAACCTGGATCTTGCAATCAGACTCACTTTGAATCTTGCTTCAAACACTTTGTGTAATAAATGTATCAATTCTGATCCTCTGTTCTCTCATCAGTAACACAGAGATGACATTAGTACCTATCTCAAAATATTGTGTGGAATAAATTAAATTAAATTTGATAATGCATGCAAACCCAATTAGCACACTGCTGAGAACATAATACGTGTTCAATAAATGAGGTGGTGGTTGTTTACACTCTTGTTTTTATTTTTCCTGTTGTTTATAATTTGACAGAGTTTGAGTTAAAGAGAGGGAAGGCATTTTACCTTACTTTCTCTGAAACACAATTTTGTCAGTTGCAAAATGGAGACATAAATTCTTCCCTCTATACTGTGGTTTAGAAACACAGTAATATTTTCCCTTCTTTACTGTTATTATTATTATTACTATCACAGTGACCTCTGGAATAGGGAGATATATTAATAACCATTCCTTCCTTCTGCAGTGGCCCGTGAACCTTTCTATCTTAACATCTAATCTAGAACTAAATCTGGGCAAGAATTTATCGCTGAATCAAGGCTCATTTTTGCAAGTACCAGAATAGCATTGCATTGGCTAGACACTTAAGACATAGTATGAGACTTGGAAATGACATGAATTTTAGTCTTAAGTGAATCTCAACAACAACAACAAAAATCACATGTGGGATGACAATGGTGTTCTTCCAACCGCAAAAATAGAAGGAAGACAGGCTGGAAAGCAAGCTGGATTTCCTACCTGGTGCTTCACACATCTTCTCCTTGAGCTGTGGCAAGCTTTTCTCTTTCTCTTTATTAATTTGTTCCTTACTTCTATCCTTCCTCCCCACCCCAACCTCTTCTTGCCTTCCTATCTCAACTACTTATTGAATGACTTTAGGGGCCAAACACTCTGCTAGGCATAGGGATGCAAAATGAACAAATCAGACAAGCCCCATTCTTTCATGAACTATACATTCTAGCATGAGAACTGACTTAGAATTACAAACAAGTCAATTACAAGATAATTACTGATTATGAGATGCTCAAAGAGGATGATAAACAGAAAAAACGGCAAATCTTTCTGCAGTCTTAAGCTTATACCTAAAACAGGAGGAGAAGCTCTCCCTCCGACAGAGCGATTGATGTGTTATATGGCAACAGGAAATAATTCCAGAAAATTAGAAAGTAGCAAGCAAGGGGGCAGAACTTCTCTGTTCCAAAGTCCAGAGCTCTGTTCTTAGCATTCTTGTAAGGATAAAACAAGACACATAAATGTATTCTTGTCTCCTATGTTCTGGTTTCCTTTTCTTTACTGAAAATATTCTAGCATCAGTGACCTGCTGACAGTGGTCAATGGGCAATCTTCTTTATAAAGATCATCCCACCAAATGATTCTCCAGATAGAAGCTTGGAGTCCTACAATTCAACCCCGTTCAGACACTATCTACCCAGAGGTAGCATCAGGCTCCACAGGCTGTCACCCATGCTGACCAACTGATTAAAGATCACAGTTTCCCTCACCCCTCTTCTTGGACTTCAGACTCTAGTTGCAAGTCTAGGTTGTTACTTGTTCTTCTGACCAACTGGCTATAAATCAGAAGTCCCCACGACCCCCTCCTTGAGTTCAATTAATTTGCTAGAGCTCTTAAGAGAGCTCACAAAAACATTTCACTTCCTAGATTATCAGTTTACTGTAAAAAGATATAACTCAGGAATGGCCACATGGAAGAGATGCATGGGGCAAGGTATGGGGAAAGGGTGTGGAGATGCCATGCTTTCTTCAGGTGCCACTCTCCCCAAATCTCCACCTGTTCACCAATCCAGAAGCTCTCTGAACCCCATCCTTTTCAGATTTTATGGAAGCTTCATTATAAGGGCAGGACTGATGAAATCATTGGCCATTGGCAAAAGAGTCACACTCCAGCCCTTTTCTCCTCCCCAGAGGTCTGAGGGTGGGACTGAAAGTTCCAACCCTATAATCAGAACATTGGTTCCCTAAGTCACCTGGTTAACATAACAAAAGACACCTTTATCACTCTCACCTCTTAGGAAATTCTAAGGATTTTAGGAGCTCTGTGCCAGAAACTGGGACAAAGACCAAATATACATTTCTTGTTATAAATCAAAATAGCACAACAGCCTTTTTTTCCCCAATAAATGTACCTATTAACACTCCTACTATCAGTTTTTGACTAATTCACCAAGCACATGCTAATTTTATGTATTATTGTTTTAAATAAACATCACACTCTCAACGTTTTCTCTTTTGTTTTTGCCATGCCTTGTGGCAGCCACAGAGGCCTACCGCTTGGATTTCTTCTCAAGAAAGAACTTGCCCAAGAGTGCAGTTAGCCGACAACCTCCAGCTGAGGCATTTTTAGGATCGGTTTTAAGATTCAAGCAGAGGACCTACTCTTCCCAGACACATCCCAGCCAATGACTGTGCCTGGCAGGTGATAATAAAGCCTGGTCATTTGTGTGTACCATGAGACTCCTTTTAAGAGAAATCTTTGTTCCAGGGACCTCTATGGGTTTGGCCAAGATGCTGTCAAATCTACATTGCCTTATCCTATGTCCTCTCCTCCTAACTTACATGGGTACGAGATCTGTCTGCATCACAGTATTATGGGCTTCCCTGCCTGCTTCTCTTTCATCTCTGATATGGATTGAATGTTTTTGTCCTTCTCCAGATTCATACACGGAACTGTAATCCCCACTGTGATGGTATTTGGAGGTGGGGGCTTTGAGAGGTAGATCATGAGGGTGAAGCCCTCATAAATAGTATTAGAGTTCATGTATAAAGAGGCCAGAGAGCCAGCTTGTTCTCTTTCCAAGAGGATAGGAGAAGTCAGCCTCTGCAACCCAGAAGAGGGTCCTCACCGGAACTCAACCATGCCCACGCTGATCTCAAACTTCCAGCCTCTAGAACTCTAAGAAATAACTTTCTGACTCTTACAAGCCATCCAGTTTATTGTATTTTGTTATAGCAGCTGGAACTAAGACAGTGCTTCTTCTATCTTTCACAGTCATTAACCCCTAGCAAGTCACTTGTTTTCCTAACTCCACCTCAGAGTCTATTTCCCAGAGGACACAACTGGTACACATCGTTTGGTCACCAGGAAGGGTATTTTCTTTCCATTTACTTACAAAATAAAAAATCCAAATGCTCAATGGTCTTTGTACATTTTTTCCTATATTTTTCCAATAGAAAATATTAAAAAGTATTCTCAATCTGTTTCTGTGTTTACATACACACACATACATTCATACCAGTTTCAATTTTTTTTTTTTAAAAAGAGAACAAAGGCCTCAGAGATTGACAAATTTAGATTCTTTGGGAACAACTAACACTCAGTTATCATTTGAACACACTCAAGTGTAATTACGCACACATTTACACAATAAGGTTTACATTTCACTCACACATATTGATGTTTCAGCTAAAGAACTTAGGCTGACTTTATTGATTATTAAATTTAGCCTCTATTTCCTTCTGCATTGTGTCTGCTTTAGTTAAAAACCTCAACTTCACTCAACCAATATTTATTAAGCAACTATTATGTATATGCTTCAAGTATCATTTCTCTCCATTACATTTTCCACAATAGTACCAGAATAACTTTCTAAAATATAAGTCAGATAACTTTGTATCTGTCACACTGGAAATAATAAGGCTAAAATGAATGTGTTGAGATAAACACTCATTATGCTAAGTAAAAATGTAAATCTTAAATGATGCTGACAATATTTAATTAAGCAAATGGCAGTATATGTCAATGAGATTTAAAATTGCCCAAATCCTCTGACTTAGTAGCGGGCTTTTATTCTCTGTACTTCATGGTAAGTTATTCTTAAGATATAAATTATTTAAATGGCATCATCATACTTCCTTGTATTTATGTTGAAAAAAAAAGTCTGTCTGCCAAAATGGATTGTGAGATACTTGTAGTCTGAGATTAGCCTTTGTGAATTTTGTCTCCTTATACTTAATTTAGCACCTGGAACATAGTGAATGCTGACTGGATTGTTTGCTGGATTAATATCCATTGCTGATCCAAAGATACAAACTTACAGTTATAAAGTAAATAAGTCCTGGGGATATAATGTTCAGCACAGTGAGTATAGTTAATAATACTGTGTTGTATATTTGAAAGTTGCAAAGAGAGTAGATCCTAAAAGTTTGCATCATAAGAAAAAAATATATATAACTACGTGTGGTGATGGATGTTAACGAGACTTATTATGATAATCACTTCACAATACATACCTATTATCGAATCTTTATGTTATACATCTGAAACTAATATATAGTTATGTGTCAATTATTTCTCACTATATTACACTGTAAATGGTGAACTTTTGAGATTCCAGTAAACAAACAAATAGCCAAGGAGCAACGGAGGAAACTATTCAATTCCCCTTAAGCAATTAACACATTTCTGTTTTGTGGAAGCCACTACACCATAACTATTGCCTATGAAAAGAGAAGTTCAAAGATATCTGACATTGGCTTTGAAATTAAGGACCTGGGTGTGAGTCCCAACTCTGGTCCCAACTCTCACTGTGACTTTGGCCAAGGAATAGGACACCTCTAGACTTTTTCTCTTCCCTCAAAATTCAAAGCTGACTACCTCCTCTACCACTTCCCCAGGGTCATCAAAGAGCACAAATGAGATGAAGTTTATGGCAGACTTCCTCTTTCACTGAGGAAGAAAATGTAATTATGCCCCTAATTAATGTATTTTACAAGAGCTCTTTCCTGTTTCCAAATCTAAATTCAATTTTAAGCCATGACCCATTTATGTATAAATGTACTTTTTCCTCATTTTTAAATGCATGAGGATTTTACTCTTTGAATTAGAAAAAAAGTGAGGAGAGGCTTTAAATTTTTAATTTAATTAATAATTGACTTAATGGTAAGACATGGAAATTCATCTCAATATTGCTGAAAACTCATGAATCAAAGAAACAATATGTGTATGTGCCCACATACTGAATTTTTCTATTTGCAAGTCTGCAGACAAAACCACCAGATACAGAAGAAAAGTACACACAAAAGATGGTGTTATATATAATAATTTTAAAATGTGCTATAAAAAACAAGATGATAAGTGTGACAAAATGGCTTACTCTCTTACTTCATTGTTAAAATTAAACAATAAAAGATATATCTTCATTTACAAAAACTATCATTTTATGAAGTTATGTTCCAAATCATTAAAAATAGTTTTTTTTGTTTTGTCTTATATTTTAAATAACTTATTTCCTGTTTGCTAAAATCTATACCGTTGGACTCAGGATACTGGTGGGGTTTAATATTGGCAAGAATAATAATATCTTCATAAGACCTCTAGTGCATAGATATCAGTATCCTGTTTTACATATGAGGAATCTAATAGCAAATGTAATAATATCCATACATGGAATGATTACCACATGTCGTGTACTGTAGGTTTAATATTTATTGCTTCATCTGATCTTCATCATAAGGCTATAACGAAGGTTCCACAGCACTTTATAGATGTGTGAGTTGAAACTTAGAAAGCTTTATAAATGTTACTTGCCAAGCATCATGCAGCCGATAACTAACTGTATTTATTCTTAAATCTGATATTTAAGTCTGCCTGCTTTATAAGCTCATTTTCCCAGGGATGAACAATGGTGCCAGGCCATCTGTTAAACAGGTGATACTCTACAAAGGATCTGCAATTCATTTTAATATGTATCAAAATGATTGTCAGGCTTGCCATGTACCTCCCATTGCACAGGAATAACACATTCAAATGTTATTGATAAGCAGTGAAGTACTTAACCATAACATTTCATAATCCACATCCCAAGAAAAGTATTTTCCTGAAGCAATGACATGGTAAATAGAATTCAAAATTTAGGCCACAAACCTGTTTCAGGCTCAATGGAAAAATAAGGTTGCCCTTCCAAGATACTATAAACCAACTTCGCACTGTTTCCATAAACTGGGTCATCAGCATCGGTAGCTGTTACATTAGTGACAGACGTACCTAAAAGAAAGAAAGAAAGAGAGAAAATAATAATTAACACGTCATTCTTTGCCAAGAACTAAATTTTGTCAAGCATATTATACAGAAATCCATGTGTAGGAATAAGAAGGAAAAGAAATCATTTTAAAAATATGGAGATAAACTACTCTATCATAACTTCAGTGATATACAAACCTTTTAAAAGAAAGAGTATTGCTAGGTTGGAGTACTATATAAAGATAGCTCTTTTAGAATTGGTATTATTTAAGATTCCTTTGTAGTTTTCATTTAAAGATACCTATCAGATTCATGTGGGCTTAGAGAATATGAAAAAGATACATATCAAAGAAATATGAAACATAAGCTTAATAATATGACGGATATAACATGTAGCACTTAAGTTTTGCAAAAGCACAACTGAATGTACCTGGAAAAATTGGCTGCTGAAAAAAGTTGTGCAGAAATATCAAAGAAATATCAAAGGAATCAAAACCTTAATTTTTTCCCAGATTAATTTTCCATTTTTATTCACTCATTCATTTAGCAATTGAACACATTCAGCTTGCCTGATACAAAATATATATATTACAACAAAATCTACACTCAAGAAGCTTACAGTTTGGTGGTGGGAGGGAAGAGGAGGGAAGAGACAAATGTACCTAGACATTCAGCTGAATGCAATAGCCCCAGATTTGGATCCCTCACTTAATCCAGCACAGACTGGATACAGTCAGGGATAGCTTTCTGAGAGGCACTGCATTTGAGTGGAATTATGAAAGACAGGTAGAGTTTAACCAGGAGAAGAAGAGCAGGGGAGGAATTCTAAACAAAAGTCAAGCATAAGTAAAAGCAAAATAGTCTGAGAGACTGAGGGAAATTCTGGGAAATGCTGAAAGTGGGGAGAAATTGGAGAAGTCTGGTGTGGTAACAGAATCATGTTCTATGAGGGCAGGGTCAATGTCTTCCTCACCCAGTAAGCGTCAGACATATAATTATCGAACATATATTTGCTAACTGATGGATGAATGAATAAATTATCTGATGATTTCATGACAAATGGTAGGTAGCTATCACAAATGAGTTTCCTAGAAATAGATTCTAAGATGAAGATTTCTTGAATTTTTACTGAAGAGTCTCTTTGATCAACATCTGTGGGAAAGTGAAAAGGACAAGTCTGAGCAGAAGGAACACTTGGGCAATGATGCAGCTACAACACAGACCTCAGTGGTCTCTCCTCTAGAGCTGGCATAGTCATTGAGGAGATCCATCCAGGACTTTATACTCTGGCACTGACCAGTTATTGGCTGTGGGAGCCTCCCTGAGAATGAAGGCTTGGCCCTGGTGCAGGGAGCTATCTTCAGTTGAGGGATCATCAGCCCTGAGCTGTCAATTGTCAACACTCCCAGCAGCTTAGGGAAGAGTGTTTTAAACCTGAAGCGAGTTGAGGGTGGATCTGAGCAGCATTTCTCTACGTTTGCTGAAACAATGTAGAGCCTTTGCAAAATCTTGCCAATCAAAATCTTTCTGAAGTGTTTTGAATTACAGTCACTACAGAGGACAATGTAATGATATTTGTCAAGCAGTTGATTGTCCTGTAAAATTGGAATTTTTACTCAGAATGATGATTCAGAGGTGCTACAAAAGTCTACAGTCAGAAATAAAAAAATGCTCTGAATGTCAGTTGTGTAATACACTCCACCAGATACTGGGAACGATATCAAAAAAATAATTAATAAAGACTCACTTTCACAGGTAGCTCATCAACGAGCTGGTGAAATGAGGACATGAAAGTACAGTATTTGCAGTTATTTGAATATTGTGTGGGATGGAGAAGAAATGGAGGAAAAACATTCCAGGTGAGAGGAGGATAATAAGATAAAAGTGACTAGATTTTTCTAGGAGGAGAGATGTCTGAAAAAGCCAGCCATTAAAGCTAAGGTTGGAGATGCAAGCTGAGAACAAAATACAAGGGCACGTGAATGTCAAGATGGGGAGAGTTGGCTTCATCCTGTAGGAAAGAGAGAAAATATATCAGTTAGGGATCAACCCTAGGTAGAAGCCTCCTCCATTAGTGCTTGCAGATTCAGTTGGAGGCAGAGATATAGAAGATTAGGTGATCAGATGAGTTATGTGGTTTACAGCAATAGTCCAGTTAAGAGGTGACAAAACATTGACACTGGGTAATGACAATAAATATGGGTCTCAATGCTTATTTTCTTGTTTTGGTCCTTGCATTAAGTTTATCTAAAATGTTCAACTGGGGGTAAGCTGAGTAAGATTTTAAAAAATGAATCGCGAGAAAAAGATTCAAGAATTACTGAAAGAAGTGAGTTCAGAGACTGATCAGAAAGGGTGAACTCTTCCATGCAGAAGATCATGCAATAACTTTTTTGTTTTCCTTTGTTTTGTTGTGTATTTATTTAGATTTCTTTTAGGAGAAATGATCTTCCCCCATTATGAAGTAACACATTATCAGGAAAATAAAGTCAAGCTCTATAATCTGTATCATGCTAAGTTAGTCAGTGTGAGCATTTTGTACCAGGCTCTGTTTAGGCTGGAAAAAGAGAAGTGACAAAGTAAAAACTTTCTGTCATCAACAAATTTACCTTCTAGTGAGGGACTCTAAAATTAAGAAATGTCTTCACAGAGGAAAAAAAAAAAATCTAGATAGTGTCTGAACAATGACAGTATCTCTGCATATATTTGTGGGGTGAGTGTATTTGGACAGAGTAGCGTGGGGTTAATAGTTTCATAGATGGAATAGTTCCATGTGGAATGTTCTGAAACAAGTACCTCTTTCTCTTTGGACCAATCACTCAACTTGTCTTAGCCCCAGATTTCAAATCTACAATGAATATTAGAGTTACTGTGAGGGTCAAGCAAAATAATATATGTAGGGGCTAGAACGGAAATTACCACATGCTAAGCCTGTGAGTATCACCTCTGCTCACGGATTAGAATCTAGCTCTGAAAAATATTTAGATCCCTAGGGTTCCTTTCAGATCTGTGGGATGGCAATACAGGGATGAGGGTGGGATACTTCTTAAAGTCTTCTCAGGCAATCTGATGTAAAGCCACAGTTTAGAACAACTGGAGTGGGCACCAGACTTTTAAAATTTTAACTTAACTCTTCTCCACAGAAGCATTAATTTCTACCCTGATTACCGCGAAGAACTTTTGCTCAGATTTGTATATAAAATGAAGTAATTTTTAAACCACTCCTACTGCATAAACAGTCATGGAGATTATTTCTTATTAAATAGAAGTTGGGCGGCTTCCCTGGTGGCGCAGTGGCTGGGAGTCCGCCTGCCAATGCAGGGGACACGGGTTCGAGCCCTGGTCCCGGAAGATCCCACATGCCGCGGAGCACCTAGGCCTGTGCGCCACAACTACTGAGCCTGCACTCTAGAGCCTGTGAGCCACAACTACTGAAGCCCACGCGCCTAGGGCCTGTGGTCTGTGACAAGAGAAGCCGCTGCAATGAAAGCCCACACACGGCAACAAAGACCCAACGCAGCCATAAATAAATAAATAAATAAAAATTTAAAAAAAGAAAAAAGAAGTTGGGGATAGTTCCTTGAGAATTTACTGTTACAAGACTGATGAAGATTACATCTATTTTCATTAGTTAGTATAAATTTATATTATCTTATTATGAGAGGACTCCTATCATATTACCTAACATTGAGGCAAGAGTAGGGGACCATTTTCTCCATCATTTACACGCTCTGCTCTGTGATTCAGTTTTTTCACATACAAAAACAATAGTTTTTATTCTTCAAACCTCAAAGTTTTGTGTGAGGATCAAATGAGATACTAGTAAGTAGAGAGCAGTGGCTGAGAAGATAAATTTGAAGTCAAACTGTCTCTAACCAGAACACCTGTTTTATGTTCCATCCTCAACTTTTACTAGTTCTGTGTCCTTGGCCAAGTAACAAAACTTTTCTAAGCTTGGATTCCTTAATCTGTAAAAAAAGGAAGGTGACAGTAATTGTTATATCCTAGGTTTACTGAGTTAATTAAATATAATAATTTATGCAAACAGTATAGAAGAGTTATTTACTCAATATTTCTGAGAGCTTATTGTCACTATAATTACATGTACATTATGTGTATGTACATGAGGGATTGAATAATAAACTAGTCTTTTACAATTTTAAGTGGTGGTGGATGTTGTAATTTATAAGTGTAGTCCTGCCTAGTCGTTATAATAGTAGCTTATTTCCGCTGGAGAGGATGTGGAGAAAAGGGAACCCTCCTACACTGTTGGTGGGAACGTAAGTTGGTGCAGCCACTGCGGAAGAAAGTATGGAAGTTCCTCGGAAAACTAAAAATAGAATCACCACATGATCCAGCAATCCCACTCCTGGGCATATATCCAGACAAAACTGTAATTCAAAAAGAGGCATGCACCCCTATGTTCATAGCAGCACTATTCACAATAACCATGACATGGAAACAATCTACATGTCCATGTAGAGGAATGGATAAAGAAGATGTGGTACACATATAACAATGGAATAACTACTCAGCCATAAAAAATAATGAAATAATGCCATTTGTAGCAACACGGATGCAACTATAGATCATCATACTAACTCAGGTAAGTCAGAAAGAGAAAGACAAATACCACATGATACCACTTATACGTGGAATCTAAAATATGACACAAATGAACCTATCTATGAAATAGAAATAGAATCAGGGACATAGATATTAGACTGGTGGTTGTCAAGCGGGAGGAGGGTGGGAGAAGCATGGATTGGGAGTTTGGGATTAGCAGACGCAAACTATTATATACAGAATGGATAAAAAACAAAGTCCTCCTGTATAGCACAGGGAACTATATTCAATATCCTGTGATAAACCATAATGGAAAAGAAAAAAATAATAGCTCATTTCCTTAAATTTGGAAGAGGAAACACAAAAAGGTATTCTCAAATGTAACAATATGTTCTTGTCTTTAACAAGAAAGTGACTTAGAAAACACACACACACACACACACATACACACACACACACAAATCTCACATTCTCCCATCCAGTCAATTCCATCTCAATTTGCTCTGTGGTATAAAACTGCTGTGGGTTCAAAAATACAATGTATATTGATGTAGCCAGCAGAAGACCAGGCACTGGACACACCCTCAATACAAGTTTCTCAATGTTATTTGAGTGAATATCTCCCATATTTGAGTGTCATATCTCCCCGTCCATGCAAATCCCACACGCTTCCCAAGAAGAACCACTGGGCTGGGGACTGTAACAAAGCTAAGACAAGCTTTTACCCACATCCTCCTCCAGGATATTTCTGCCTGTTGTCTGGCTTCCCAGGAAATCCACATCCTTCAACTTCAGACACCTGGAAATGCAAAGGCAGCACTACTTTCCGTCAAGGATGATATTTCTCCTAATAGTGATTCAAGACTGTTGATGTACCTGTACACTGGAATAAATGTGTGCAGAGGTTTTGTGGATGCATTTGTCAAGTGATTACCCAGAGGGGGAAAAATGGATGCTTTGAGGTTAATCTTACAGCAGAAAAGATTTCTAGTCAAGCTGCGGTATAGGCTTCTCCATGGAAATGCATGCAGAATGCAGACCACAGAGGCAAATTGTAAAGTGTAAACCTTGAGGGATAATGTTTCTTCAAAGCGGCAAGTGTTGGTGTGTGATAAATAGGACCCTGAGTAATACCCAGGAAATATAACAACAGGATTCTCTGTTTGTGTTTTCATTTGGAACTGTTTTTGTCCCTTTGTCGAGGATACAAGAGACTCATTTAGCTAGTGACTATAAATTTGACACTGTGCCATTTCTCCAAGAAAGCCCCTATTATAATCCAACTTGATGCTGATCCTAATTATAATAATATAGCTGTTGTATTTCCAGCTCTTGTCAACAAAAATGATCCCTGTCACCACAATTCATCCTGCTAGTATCAAGTCAAGTGTGAGCATGTCAACTCCAAGGGGAATTCTGCTTTTAATAAACCCATTTTTCTGCATTTAGCTTCTTGGTTAAGTGCAACTTGCCAAGGTGCTGCTTGGATTTTAATTAACAGAGGGCTCCAGTATCGTTTGCCTCTTGCCACACCTGAAAGTCCCCTCCCATTAGCAGCAGAACCTACACATCTGCCCCCTATAATGACAGCAAACACTACAAGAAAAATTAACCATCAAAAATTTTCACTGTCAGGTTAGAGGTTCCAGTTTGCTGACAAACTAAGATGAAAGGTCTTCCGGAAAATAAGATGTTGGGATTTGGGTAGGGCAGCTCTGTTAGCTAGGCTCTACTTCTTTATGAGAAAGACAGCACACCAATTCTTCACATTACTCAGAAAGAAAAAATGCTGGTGCTGACACACTGAGCAGAAAAACAAAGGTTTGGTGCAGCGCGAAAATGTGAGCATTGGAAAAGCTAAAACTCTTACGATAAGAAGAACACAAGCCCCATTTGCAAAGACTCATTTGCAATACATTTTCAGAGAATAAGCATTTCAATAGCAGGTGAAAAAATAAAACAGCAGAACCTTTGCAATAGCTGAAATTCAGAAAGGTATGCATTACTGGCCCTCCTAATATCATCTTCCAACTTTGATTTGGCCTTTTGGCTACTCTAATCCAAGTTCAGTATGTACAATACCCAGAAAGAGCGTCTGGCATCATCTTCTGAAAATATGTTACTTAAACATTCAGACTCTCCAAAGATCAGAGGCCTAACAGGTCATAGCAACCAATGCAAATGCCTTCATTATTTTAATAAAACTAAACCCTCAACCCATCTTCCCTCATCCTCCTTATTAATTCCCCCGAGTAGTAGGCAATACAAGACGTAATGGGGAACAGGTGTTGCTAATGACAACCCTTTTTGGTTGTTGAAGAGCAGGGCAATAATTTCATGATATCTGTGTAACTTGTTGACCGACTAGAAGCTGAAGCATCTGGCCCTGGAAGTTTTAAACGTGTCATACGAAAACCATTTTTTTTTTTTAGGTTTATCAAACCATGCTCTGGGGTTATTCTGTACATGACTGGCATGCACTTTTAGAGGTTTTTTTGGTTTGTTTGTTGTTTACCCCGTACCCCACCCCCAATTACAACACAGCACAGACCTAGTGCGCTTAAGGAAAAATCTGAGGGGAGAGAGGGGGAAGATGGCGGAAGACTGAGACGCGGAGATCACCTTCCTCCCCACAGATACATCAGAAATACATCTACACGTGGAACAACTACAGAACACCCACTGAACGCCGGCAGAAGATCTCAGACCTCCCAAATGGCAAGAAATTCCCCACGTAGCTGGGAAGGGCAAAAGAAAAAACAGAGACAAAAGAATAGGGACGGGACCTGCACCAGTGGGAGGGAGCCGTGAAGGAGGAAAGGATTCCACACACCAGAAGCCCCTTCGCGGGCGGAGACGGCGGGTGGCGGAGGGGGGGAGCTTCAGAGCCGCGGCGGAGAGCACAGCAACAGGGGTGCCGAGGGCAAAGCGGGGAGATTCCCGCACAGAGGAGGGGTGCCGACCAGCACTCACCAGGCCAAGAGGCTTGTCTGCTCACCCGCCGGGGAGGGCGGGGCTGGGAGCTGAGGCTTGGGCGTCGGTCCGAGCGCAGGAAGACGACTCGCGGGGAGAACACAGCCTGAAGTGGTTAGTGCACCACGGCTAGCCGGGAGGGAGTAAGGGAAAACTCCCTCTGTTTGCTGGTGCGTGAGGAGAGCGGATTAACAGCGCTGCTTAAAGGAGCTCCAGAGACGGGCGCAAGCCGCGGCTAACAGCGCGCAGCCCAGAGACGGGCATGAGATGCTAAGGCTGCTGCTGCCGCCACCAAGAAGCCTGTGTGCGAGCACAGGTCACTCTCCACACCTCCCTTTCGGGGAGCCGGTGCAGCCCGCCACTGCCACGGTCCCGGGATGCAGGGACAACTTCACCGGGAGAACACACGGCGCGCCTCAGGCTGGTGCAACGTCACGCCGGCCTCTGCCGCCGCAGGCTCGCCCCGCACTCTGCGCCCTCCCTCCCCCCCCCCCCCCCGGCCTGAGCGAGCCAGAGCCATCCAATCAGCTGCTCCTTTGACTCCGTCCTGTCTGAGCGAAGAACAGACGCCCTCCAGCGACCTACACGCAGAGGCGGGGCCAAATCCAAAGCTGAACCCCGGGAGCTGCGCGAACAGAGAAAAGAAAGGGAAATTTCTCCCAGCAGCCTCAAGAGCAGCGGATTAAATCTCCACAATCAACTTGATGTACCCTGCATCTGTGGAATACCTGAATAGACAACGAATCATCCCAAACTGAGGAGGTGGACTTTAATTTAAGAGCAAGATAGATTACTTTTTCCCCTTTTCCTCTTTTTGTGAGTGTGTATGTGTATGCTTCCGTGTGAGATTTTGTCTGTATAGCTTTGCTTTCACCATTTGTCCTAGGGTTCTATCAGTGCGTTTGTTTTTTTTTTTTAATTTTTTTTCTTAATAATTATTTTTTTATTTTAATAACTATTTTATTTTACCTTACTTTATTTTCTTTTATCCTCTTTCTTTCTTTCTTTCTACTTTTTCTCCCTTTTATTCTGAGCCGTGTGGATGAAAGGCTCTTGGTGCTCCAGCCAGGAGTCAGGGCTGTGCCACTGAGGTGGGAGACCCAACTTCAGGACACTGGTCCACAAGAGACCTCCCAGATCCAAGTAATATCAAACAGCGAAAATCTCCCAGAGATCTGCATCTCAACACCAACACCCAGCTTCACTCAACGACCAGCAAGCTACAGTGCTGGACATCCTATGCCAAACAACTAGCAAGACAGGAACACAACCCCAACCATTAGCAGAGAGGCTGCCTAAAATCATAAGTCCACAGACACCCCAAAACACACCACCAGATGTGGACCTGCCCACCAGAAAGACAAGATCCAGCCTCATCCACCAGAACACAGGCACTAGTCCCCTCCACCAGGAAGCCTACACAACCCACTGAACCAACTTTAGCCACTGGGGACAGACACCAAAAACAACGGGAACTACGAACCTGCAGCCTGCAAAAAGGAGACCCCAAACACAGTAAGATAAGCAAAATGAGAAGACAGCAAAACACACAGCAGATGAAGGAGCAAGATAAAAACCCACCAGACCTAACAAATGAAGAGGAAATAGGCAGTCTACCTGAAAAAGAATTCAGAATAATGATAGTAAAGATGATCCAAAATCTTGGAAATAGAATAGACAAAATGCAAGGAACATTTAACAAGGACCTAGAAGAACTAAAGATGAAACAAGCAACAATGAACAACACAATAAATGAAATTAAAAATACTCTAGAAGGGATCAATAGCAGAATAACAGAGGCAGAAGAACGGATAAGTGACCTGGAAGATAAAATAGTGGAAATAACTACTGCAGAGCAGAATAAAGAAAAAAGAATGAAAAGAACTGAGGACAGTCTCAGAGACCTCTGGGACAACATCAAACGCACCAACATTCGAATTATAGGGGTTCCAGAAGAAGAAGAGAAGAAGAAAGGGACTGAGAAAATATTTGAAGAGATTAGAGTTGAAAACTTCCCTAATATGGGAAAGGAAATAGTTAATCAAGTCCAGGAAACACAGAGAGTCCCATACAGGATAAATCCAAGGAGAAACACGCCAGGACACATATTAATCAAACTGTCAAAAGTTAAATACAAAGAAAACATATTAAAAGCAGCAAGGGAAAAACAACAAATAACATACAAGGGAATCCCCATAAGGTTAACAGCTGATCTTTCAGCAGAATCTCTGCAAGCAAAAGGGACTGGCAGGACATATTTAAAGTGATGAAGGAGAAAATCCTACAACCAAGATTACTCTACCCAGCAAGGATCTCATTCAGATTTGATGGAGAAATTAAAACCTTTACAGACAAGCAAAAGCTGAGAGAGTTCAGCACCACCAAATCAGCTTTACAACAAATGCTAAAGGGCCTTCTCTAGGCAAGAAACACAAGAGAAGGAAAAGACTTACAATAACAAACCCAAAACAATTAAGAAAATGGGAATAGGAACATACGTATCGATAATTACCTTCAATGTAAATGGATTAAATGCTCCCACCAAAAGACACAGACTGGCTGAATGGATACAAAAACAAAACCCATATATATGCTGTCTAAAAGAGACCCACTTCAGACCTAGAGACACATACAGACTGAAAGTGAGGGGATGGAAAAAGATATTCCATGCAAATGGAAACCAAAATAAAGCTGGAGTAGCAATTCTCATATCAGACAAAATAAACTTTAAAACAAAGACTATTACAAGAGACAAAGAAGGACACTACATAATGATCAAGGGATCGATCCAAGAAGAAGATATAACAATTGTAAATATTTATGAACCCCACATAGGAGCACCTCAATACATAAGGCAAATACTAACAGCCATAAAAGGGGAAATCGACAGTAACACATTCATAGTAGGGGACTTTAACACCCCACTTTCACCAATGGACAGATCATCCAAAATGAAAATAAATAAGGAAACACAAGCTTTAAATGATACATTAAACAACATGGACTTACTTGATATTTATAGGACATTCCATCCAAAAACAACAGAATACACATTTTTCTCAAGTGCTCATGGAACATTCTCCAGGATAGATCATATCTTGGGTCACAAATCAAGCCTTGGTAAATTTAAGAAAATTTAAATTGTATCAAGTATCTTTTCCAACCACAACGCTGTAAGACTAGATATCAATTACAGGAAAAGATCTACAAAAAATACAACACATGGAGGCTAAACAATACACTACTTAATAACGAAGTGATCACTGAAGAAATCAAAGAGGAAATAAAAAAATACCTAGAAACAAATGACAATGGAGACACGACGACCCAAAACCTATGGGATGCAGCAAAAGCAGTTCTAAGAGGGAAGTTTATAACAATACAATCCTACCTTAAGAAACAGGAAACATCTCGAATAAACAACCTAACCTTGCACCTAAAGCATTTAGAGAAAGAACAAAAAAAACCCCAAAGTTAGCAAAAGGAAATAAATCATAAAAATCAGATCAGAAATAAATGAAAAAGAAATGAAGGAAACGACAGCAAAGATCAACAAAACTAAAAGCTGGCTCTTTGAGAAGATAAACAAAATTGATAAAACATTAGCCAGACTCATCAGAAAAAAAGGGAGAAGACAAATCAATAGAATTAGAAATGAAAAAGGAGAAGTAACAACTGACACTGCAGAAATACAAAAGATCATGAGAGATTACTACAAGCAACTCTATGCCAATAAAATGGACAACCTGGAAGAAATGGACAAATTCTTAAAAATGCACAACGTGCCAAGACTGAATCAGGAAGAAATAGAAAATATGAACATACCAATCACAAGCACTGAAATTGAAACTGTGATTAAAAGTCTTCCAACAAACAAAAGCCCAGGACCAGATGGCTTCACAGGAGAATTCTATAGAACATTTAGAGAAGAAAAAACACCTATCCTTCTCAAACTCTTCCAAAATATTGCAGAGGGAGGAACACTCCCAAACTCATTCTACGAGACCACCATCACCCTGATACCAAAACCAGACAAAGATGTCACAAAGAAAGAAAACTACAGGCCAATATCACTGATGAACATAGATGCAAAAATCCTCAACAAAATATAGCAAACAGAATCCAACAGCACATTAAGAGGATCATACACCATGATCAAGTGGGGTTTATTTCAGGAATGCAAGGATTCTTCAATATACGCAAATCAATCAATGTGATACACCATATTAACAAATTGAAAGAGAAAAACCATATGGTCATCTCAATAGATGCAGAGAAAGCTTTCGACAAAATTCGACACCAATTTATCATAAAAAACCCTCCAGAATGTAGGCACAGAGCGAACTTTCCTCAACATAATAAAGGCCATATATGACAAACCCACAGCCAACATCATCCTCAATGGTGAAAAACTGAAAGCATTTCCACTAAGATCAGGAACAAGACAAGGTTGCCAACTCTCACCACTCTTATTCAACATAGTTTTGGAAGTTTTAGCCACAGCAATCAGAGAAGAAAAGGAAATAAAAGGAATCCAAATCGGAAAAGAAGAAGTAAAGCTGTCACTGTCTGCAGATGACATGATACTATACAAAGAGAATCCTAAAGATGCTACCAGAAAACTACTACAGTTAATCAATGAATTCGGTAAAGTAGCAGGATACAAAATTAATGCACAGAAATCTCTGGCATTCCTAAACCCTAATGATGAAAAATCTGAAAGTGAAATCAAGAAAACACTCCCATTTACCATTGCAACAAAAAGAATAAAATATCTAGGAATAAACCTAAGGAGACAAAAGAACTGTATGCAGAAAATTATAAGACACTGATGAAAGAAATTAAAGATGATACAAATAGATGGAGAGATATACCATGTTTTTGGATTGGAAGAATCAACATTGTGAAAATGACTCTACTACCCAAAGCAATCTACAGATTCAATGCAATCCCTATCAAACTACCACTGGCATTTCTCACAGAACTAGAACAAAAAATTGCACAATTTGTATGGAAACACAAAAGACCCCGAATAGCCAAAGCAATCTTGAAAAGGAAAAACGGAGCTGGAGGTATCAGGCTGCCTGACTTCAGACTATACTACAAAGCTACAGTAATGAAGACAGTATGGTACTGGCACACAAACAGAAAGATAGATCAATGGAACAGGATAGAAAGCCCAGAGATAAACCCACACACATACGGTCACCTTATCTTTGATAAAGGAGGCAGGAATGTACAGTGGAGAAAGGGCAGCCTCTTCAATAAGTGGTGCTGGGAAAACTGGACAGGTACATGTAAAAGTATGAGATTAGATCACTCCCTAACACCATACACAAAAATAAGCTGAAAATGGATTAAAGACCTAAATGTAAGGCCAGACACTATCAAACTCTTAGAGGAAAACATAGGCAGAACTCTCTATGACATAAATCACAGCAAGATCCTTTTTGACCCACCTCCTAGAGAAATGGAAATAAAAACAAAAATAAACAAATGGGACCTAATGAAACTTCAAAGCTTTTGCACAGCAAAGGAACCATAAATGAGATGAAAAGACAACCCTCAGAATGGGAGAAAATATTTGCAAATGAAGCAACTGACAAAGGATTAATCTCCAAAATTTACAAGCAGCTCATGCAGCTCAATAACAAAAAAAACAAACAACCCAATCCAAAAATGGGCAGAAGACCTAAATAGACATTTCTCCAAAGAAGATAGACAGACTGCCAACAAACACATGAAAGAATGCTCAACATCATTAATCACTAGAGAAATGCAAATCAAAACTACAATGAGATATAATTTCACACCAGTCAGAATGGCCATCATCAAAAAACCTAGAAACAATAAATGCTGGAGAGGGTGTGGAGAAAAGGGAACACTCTTGCACTGCTGGTGGGAATGTGTATTGGTACAGCCACTATGGAGAACAGTATGGAGGTTCCTTAAAAAACTAAAAATAGAACTACCATATGACCCAGCAATCCCACTACTGGGCATATACCCTGAGAAAACCATAATTCAAAAAGAGTCATGTACCACAATGTCCATTGCAGCTCTATTTACAATAGCCAGGAGATGGAAACAACCTAAGTGTCCATCATCGGATGAATCGATAAAGAAGATGTGGCACATATGTACAACGGAATATTACTCAGCCATAAAAAGGAACGAAATTGAGCTATTTGTAATGAGGTGGATGGACCTAGAGTCTGTCATACAGAGTGAAGTAAGTCAGAAAGAGAAGGACAAATACCGTATGCTCACACATATACATGGAATTTAAGAAAAAAAGATGTCATGAAGAACCTAGGGGTAAGACGAGAATAAAGACACAGACCTACTAGAGAATGGACTTGAGGATACGGGGAGGGGGAAGGGAAAGCTGTGACAAAGTGAGAGAGTGGCATGGACATATATACACTACCAAACGTAAAATAGATAGCTAGTGGGAACCAGCCGCATAGCACAGGGAGATCAGCTCGGTGCTTTGTGATCACCTAGAGGGGTCGGATAGGGAGGGTGGCAGGGAGGGAGACGCAAGAGGGAAGAGATATGGGAACATATATGTATAACTGATTCACTTTGTTATAAAGCAGGAACTAACATACCATTGTAAAGCAATTATACTCCAATAAAGATGTAAAGAAAAAAAAAAAAGAAAAAATCTGAGAAATAAATGCAGGCAGCCAATGCATTTTTCTTCACACCTCTGACTGATAACACAGGTTTCAACCTTCATTTCTCCTGAAGGGCCTCAAGCAAACTCCCCCAGTGGGAAAGATGGCCTAAATCCTACCAGTATTTTCTCATTTTGCTGTTTGATTATAGAAGACATACGCCAAACACCCAAATCACCAAGGGATGCTTTACAGTGTCTTTGGAGGAAGAGGAGGATTAAACACAGATCAGTAAAAATTACAGTTTTTTTTTTTTTTTTTGGTAACCCTGTGTATGAAGAATTCTTCCCAACCATGTTCTGCGGGAAATAAATAGTGAACTGTACCATCTGGCTGTTTGGGTTTCGTTCACCCATAAGCAAGAAGACAGGTTTCCACTTCCTTCTAGGTACTTGTGCTCTGAACCACTGTTGTTTAACTAGAAAGTTATGTCAGGGTGATAATAGAAGATTTAACCTTTCTCTTTCGTTGGTGATCAATCCTGCAATTGAACAGGATGCCGAGGTGGCCTCCGCTTGCCGTTTCACTTCAGAAACCTCTCTTTGAAGACACATACCACACAGTGCAATCCTAAACAATCATGTCCCACGCCATCTTCTTTTGCAAAGGCCTAACCATTGCTCGTTGGGTGTTCTCCTCCTGTGCCAGCTCTCAGCCTGTAGTGAAATGTTGCTGCCAAATTCTACAGGCTCCAAATTGAATTTATTATGGGAACAGGGACAGATTTTTAACTGCAGTCGGGTGGATGGACAGCATCAAAATGTATCCTGTCATTTCTCTGGCTCTGTTTTGAGACGTAAACTGGGGAAATAAAATTCAGTTTCCATATTATATTCTGGAGCATTTCGAGGTATAAACAGTTTTGTAACTTAATGAAACCTCCATACACACTTAACATTGTGTTTTTAAAATGAGCCTGAAAGTTTCTGGAACAATTAAACACTTCAGAAAACGCACTGGAGCACACAGATGTCTTCTATTCACCCATGCATCATTTCAGCAAACATCTGTAATGTGCATCGGGTGAGAGAAATGAAAAATATTGTATGAAAATATGTAACTGTAAAATCTCAGCCATTTTTACTATGCACAGGAGAAAAATGCCTTCTATATCCCGGGCAAACAACGCCAGGATGGTGGCCTACCCACTGCTTTCGCAAATCTATAATGAGGACAATTGGAGGCCTGGTTGTGAAAACTAATAAGCTGTCTGTTTTACAGTTTCATGTGCATAAATAAACACTTTCAGAATCAGAATGACTCTTTTATAATACAACAGGGGAAAAATAGTATATTTTCTTTTCTTAGGCGGCCTGTTCCCAGCAATCAGGCCTTTGCTGTTCCAGTACCTATGGAACAAAATCCTATAAATGCTTAAGAAGTAAACTAGCATCATTTATGCTTTAGACTGACAGCTATTTCCATCCTGACCTTGTACAATTATCCTACCAGTGGCACTGCAGGCATCTTCTACAATGTGTCAGGATTGCAGTAGGTGGAAGCTTTGTTTATTCTGTTTTATTATCTGAATTCATTCATTCACTCGCACAAAGCCTATTTGCATATTATGTGCTGTGTGCGGGGCTCAGAGTTAGATGGGGAGGGTACAAGAATGTTCAACAAAGTCCGAGTTTCTGTCCCAACAGTGTTTGAAGTTTATTTTAGCAGTGCTTCCACATCATTTCACTTTATTACAGGAAACTGTGCCAATCTTTAAGTTTAGTTGTAGAAGACATGATGCAGTGGAAAACACCTATATGCCACAGTTATAACAGCAGAAGATTTTGTTCACATCATCTTATTATAAGACAGATCCTATTCTACATCAATGACTTGCCACTCTCACACAGCAAGGGCATTTTTTTTTTTTTTTTTTTTTTACACCTTTAAGGCTCAGCTTCTTAACCTAAAAAATGGGAATGATATCACCCACTTCATGTTGTTATTCTAAGGCTCCATAAAGGTACCACACAATCAGCACTCCCTGGGTGATGGGACATTGTATAAAGCCACATCCCTGGGCTCTCCAGGGCATGCTACTACATTATTTACATTTGATGAAGTGAGAATTTGGGGCCAAGATGCGTGAGAAAAAATATAACCATTGCAGTGGCTGTTCATTTTTATTCTTTTAGAATAAGCTTAATTTTCTAGTTAAAAGATAGGACTTTTAAAAATTTCAGTAGTGTGGTTGTGGCTGCCCTGCCTCCCTTTCTTTCTTTCTTTTTCCCCCCAGCTTTACTGAGGTATAATTGACAAAAAAATTGCAATATATTTAAAGTGGTATACAACGTGATGATTTGATATATGTATACATTGTGAAATGATTACCACAGTCAAGTTCATTAACACATCTAAATCACATAGTTACCTTTTCCCCCCTAAACGTGAAATACAAAATGAGTAACTCTCCTATCAAATTGCAAACCTGGCAACATGAAAAGCCACTGAGCTGTTGTGCTTTTGGGAAGGGAAAGTCCTAGACGAAACAGGCTTAACTGGGCAATTATTACAGTGCTATAGTTTCACAGAGATTTAAAAAAATAAGTATTCATGAATTCATCCAAAATATGCCATCCTACATGTGCCGCCAGCTAAAATGGAGGTGAATTGGCTTGGGCTGATCTCCTATTTGGGCCCTTTATTATTGCAATACATTTTTATTCAGCTCCTGTGATGTGTCAAGCCTTCTTTTAGGCACCTAAGAAACTTGATAGTTAGAAGATTCTTGCTTTCTTGAAGGGCAGACTAGTGGAAAGGCAGAAAATTAAATAACGAACAAAAATGACGTGATAAAGTGCTGTAGGTCAAAGAAAGGACCTGGATAACACAGGGCAGCCAAACAGCAACAGCAAGGTTTCTGGGAGGAGGGGACATTGATTTAAGATTAGATTTAAGAAAAAGGATGATCTTGAGTCAATGTTCAGACATGGGGTTGCAAATCAGGAAGAACCCCCATGAAAGAGGTTAATCAGATTGGAGCTTTTCTTAGGAAAATACGAAGTTAGAAATGAGTTTTGGACAGCTTTTTTACACCAATCACCCAGAGTTCTCTAATTTACACAACTTTTTTTTTTTACACTTTTTGACAGACTTGATCAAGCAAGTACATTCCTATCCCTAATACATCCACCTAAGTCGTTCAGACACAGATTCAAGATTTAGTTGATTCCTAAGCTGAATAGTTCCCTCTTCTGAACTCTAAAAATACTTTATCTGACTCTCTCTCAGGGCACCTTTTACTCTTATATATAAATTGCACTGCATACAGATTTTTCCTTTTCAGACTGAAAGCTTCTTGAAAACAATACTTTCTTATTTGCTCAACTTTCCCCTCTAGTCTTCTTCTCCAGAATTAACTCACTCTCTAATGTGGCTTCATCCCTTTATCACATCATAAACATAGCTCCACACTGTCCTAGTTGTACAAATGCTAAGAACACCTGGTATAAAATATTTATTTATTTAACGTTTGCAACAAGGCTTTGAGCATTTGTGATGATTATCTCCTTTCAAACAGAAAGGGATAAATCCTATATTCAAAATCAGAAGTTTCCAAACTGGCTCTTGTAACTACTACACAAGCACCATATGCTTCTGAAGTTTACGTATTTAAGTGCAGAAAACATGGCTCAATGTCCTTATCTTTCTCTCTAGCACCTCAGAAGGTGCCTTGCATATAAATATGTACTAAGTGAACAACTGAATAACTGAATGAATGGTTATTTTCTTTAGGAACACATATTCAGAAATTAATACAGCAGATTGATCCACTGATATTTTAAATAGGTGTTATTTCTATGTTTTTGTCTCATTTTCATATGTTAGGTTGTTAGTGAAGAAACAGTAGAGATTTTTATTCCTCTTGAGGGTAGTCATGATCTTGTCTTCCTCAAGAGAAGCCCACTTTTGTGGCTGTAAACAAAAGCTAGTATGATATCAAACCCTTATATAAGGTTGTGAAAATTTCCTATAGAACAAATGATGGACTGAAGACATTATTGGGTGGGGAGGTGTTTAGAGGGTGGAAAGTGTTTTTATCAGGAATAAAGACCCTCCCAGGGACTAGGAAGGACGATAAAGATGGTAGGTTCCACAGGTGATAGGCTGGAGCCTGTCTAGGTTTCACAAGCCTGTACCAAGGGTGGCTGCAGTCACATCCATGAAGGCTGATCAGTAAGAGCCCAAGTCTGAAAATTAGGCATCAAAGCCAAGCTTATCGTGGAGTGAATAGTCACAAGGCTACCTTCCACCCAGGGCAAGCACAGGTCTAGCAGAGAACTGGACTAGGAGGTTCCATGAGAGCATGCATCAAGAAAATCCTTTGATAGTAAAGGGTGGTAGCAATGGCCAGGGATGGGTTGGTGATGGAGGGTGAAGAGCTGGACTCTCCTTTCTGCTGATAGAGCTTGAAGTCTAGTGGACGTTTCTCTGTGATGAGTAAATCCCTCTGGAGTTTCCTATGATCCACAAGAATAAGTACTTTCTGCCCATCTTGCTAGTATGTGCTTAAGGAAATTCTACTTAAACTGGAGAAAATAAGTGGAGATAACATTTCTTGAATCTGAGCCACTCCTTGCTAGATGTTCCACTGACATTACATAGGGAAGCTCCTTAATCCTTATAAAAACTCACAAACAGGGTACTATGGACTACTTTTTTGTGCCCTCCCTCATTCATATGTTGAATTCCTAATCCTTAGTGGGATAGTATTAGGAGATGGAACGTTTGGGAGGTAATTAGTTCATGAGGATAAAACCCTCAGAGTGGGATTAGTGCACTTAGAAGAAGAGGAAAAAGACACCTGGCTTCTCTCTCTCTGTTCTCTACTATGTGAGGACATGGTAAGAAGATGGGTATCTGCAAACCAGGAAGCAGGTTCTCACCGGACGCCAGATCTGCCGACACCTTGATCTTTGACTTCCAGGCCTCCAGAATGGTGAGAAATAAATGTTTGTTGTTTACCACCGTCTTTTATTAACCAAGTTCTAGGTTACAATTTAAGAAGCTGGCATTCAAGTCCAGTTCTATCTGATCCAAAGACAACATTTCTACTCTACTAAAAAGAAAAAGAGAGGCATACATCATTTGTACTTTGGTATTAGTGTATTTTAAATTAAATTTTACCTATCATAAAAGCAGAGACTTTCAGTATGGAAAGGGAGAGATATCACTTGGTCCTAATCCCAAATTCTGGTTGGGACAGACACAGTGATACCATTAATTGTCTCCAACTATGTCCTACATACTACGCCAGGTCCTTTATCTTTCCTTATTCATTTGTATCCTCCAAATATATCTATTAAGCTGAAACTGTTATCTCCATTTTTAGATGGGAAAACAGGCTCAAAGAAGCTAAATAAATGTATTAAGACATATAGTCCGTAAGTGGAGAAACACTGTTCTAACTGTTTCATTTTTCCCCTCAAACTCCAAGAGTTCAACTCTGGAGTTCCAGCATCTTACCATAAATAGTCATATGTCTGAAACCTAACCATATAACTAAGGAATTCACACATATATAACCCTGACAAATAATCAAAACACGAGGGCTGTTACTGGAAAATTAGCCTTGGCAAAGGTACCTCACCTCAAAGAAAATTAATCATTGGATTTAAAATCCAAGTTGATCCATGTCAATTCCCAACCCCATCTTTTGCATCTCTGGTACTATTAGCTCATTCCTGGATACAGGGATTCCTGGATGCCAGTTAAGAGTCTTTTTTCTTTCCCCCAGTTCATCCTAAAAGATGTGGGAGAGGAAAGGGACTTCTACAGCTGTACAGGAAGAAGTTTAGTGTGGCCATATAAAACAAGCAGAGCATAGAAACTAGAAGAATATAGTGAGACCTTGGCACCTGCTTGCTTGGAAAGAGTTGGGGAAAAAAATATCTTGGCAAGTCTACTTGCCTTAATTAAAATCTTGGCAAAACCAAAAGAATACATGAAAGGCTAGACACCAAATTTACGAAGAATGATCAAGGATCTGCCAACATCTTGAGGGTTTTTTTTAAAGTGGGAGGATAGAAACCCCCAAAGAGGAAGAGAGGATGAGACAGACAGACTCTGACGGATTACACTTTTAGCCCTGAAGATGCACTGATGAAGCTGACAAGGACCACACTTTTAAGCAGCTTAACAGGAAACGTGAATTAGTATTTTATCTCATCTTTTCTTTAGATTGTCTTCTTTCTCTTTACTCTCCCTTTCTTAGTCCCTTCTTCTCATTCTATAGATATTTATTGATTGCTGTATATCATCAAACTGTGCTTGGCCCTGGGGTATCAAAAATTAATACGGTTCCTTCCTGGACTTTGGGGGATTCACAGCCTAACCAGGGACAGGCATGGAAAGAAACATCTTTGCATAGGCTGTAACTTAGGGTAGGTTCCAGGTGTGTGTACAGAGGAGACTGACTCCAAGTCCTACTGCTGGGAAAGATGGATGGCAAGTTGGAGGTGTGTCAATGAAACCTTCCCTGATATGAGACAGGGCAGGTAGTTCAACTTCAAGGGTATTCTGTGATTTACAAATATACTGACTTTGCCATCAGAAATGAATGGCATATGTGTGTGTGGAGGTGTGTGAGGTTTTTTTATTCCATTCCTAAATATTGATCACACTAAGGTAAGACCTTGTCCAAATTTGGGATTTATTTAGAAAACAACTTACTGTGCATCAATTTATTTGTATAACACATTTGGAAATATCAATATTTTCTTAGAGTTGTTTAAATTTTAATCATGATACCATGCCGGGAAAAGTAACTTTACTAGGTTCTAACAAAAAGTAAAAGCAAAACATAGCAGATTTGAAAGACACACAGAGAATGTGGGGACCCATCGAAGAAAATCCCAGGTTCATTCTAAAAATAACTGAAATGATAAAAATAACTGAAATGATAAAATAAAGTTCAATTCAGTTACATTTCCACTCTTTTCACTTCTTCCTAGTTACCACATTTAATAACCTTAGGTGGAATAAGAGAAATTACTGTATATGTTTTTCAACAGCTGTGCCTTTCCAACTGTATTTTACAACATCTGCAGCTTTTTTTCTCTTTAACATTTATACTACCTTTGTGTTTACCTTTTAGGCTAATTTGTAGTTGACCCCTGTAATAGAGCCCTTTTAACCAACATTTTGTGACAGACTGTCATTGATTTAGCAGTCTTGCAGAATGCCTTAAAAATCAATGTACCCAGAAGAAGGAACTGGTGGGACTTCATAATATCACATCTCGTTTTTATCACAAATTTCCAATTTTCCAAGTGCCCATCTCATTATTTATACCAGACAGGGCATGCTGATGAGATACACAACCCGTTCCATCCCTTTTGGCAATCCATTTATAACTGAAGCACAATTAATATCTTTACAGCTCTTCTCCAGGCAGAAAGAAAAATGCGGGAGAAAAGATTTTGTACATGTTTGAGTATAAATGTGTGAAATGAGGAGCACCGGGATTTGTCTAAAAAGAGTGGAATCTGGGTTTTTCTTGTTTTTAAATTCTCCAGAGAAATATTTTCAAGACAGTATTTCATACAGGAAGGGAAGCTACCTTGAGCAGTCCTCCAGATTTCTCAAGCAAATAATGAGGAATCAGGAGAATCTTTAAATACAGACTTCACACATGATGCTCCATTAAAGAAAAAGCATAAAGGGGAAAAAATCCACCAATTTCTAGAGAAGTCCACATCACTTTAGCCTCCTTTAAAAAAATCCACTGTCAATTGACTGTTTTACTTTCAAATATTCATCTTTTCTTTTAATTAGAGACTGATAATTACCATCAAATATAAAGGAACCACCATGTTTCTGGCCCAGATTGATTTAATTATATCCTTTAGACCTCACATAAACCCTTAAAAATTAGATTTAAAGCACATTTACATTCCTAAAAAAGGACAGGAATAGATAGATACCCAATAAATGTTTGTTTTTAATTCGTTCATCTACTCAATTACAGATGAGTTTTCTACCTGGATATTTTTAGAATAATTTAATTTATTTATTTGTTGAAGTACAATTGATTTACAATGTTGTGTTAGTTTCAGGTATACAGCAAAGTGATTCTATATCTATTCTTTTTCAGATTCTTTTCCATTATAGGTTATTACAAGACCTTGGATAAAGTTCCCTGTGCTATACAGTAGGTCCTTCAATAAACCTACCAAAGGAGGCAAAAGTCCTGTACTCTGAAAAATATAATATGCTGATGAAAGAAACTGAAGATCATACAAACGGATGGAAAGATATACCGTGTTCCTGGATAAGAAGAATCAATATTGTCAAAATTGATTCCCCACTGCAATCTACAGATTCAATGCAATCCCTATCAAATCACTAATGGCATTTTTCACAGAACTAGAATAATTTTATAATAGCAAGCACCCCAATAGTTAGTTTGGTACAGCCAGGAAAACAAAACAAATTAGGTAGATAGGTAGATAGATAGATAGATAGATAGATAGATAGATAGGAGATTGATAGATAGAAATACATATAGATATACTCAAAACGTTTGACTTAGTAATTTTATCTCTTGGGTTATTCTAAAGAAAGAATTCAAAATATGAGCAAACATTTTTATTGTTACCCTCTGATAGAACAAATAAATATTATTTAAAAACAATTAGAATATCATTAGTAGTAGTTATAATAATAGTAAAAATTAAGATAGTTTTTAAAAAAACCTGAAGATAAAACAGGATACACAAAATTCAAACAACCAAAGGTAAATAAGAGAAAATGATGACTGTTAAAAAAAGAAAGAAAGAGGGACTTCCCTGGTGGCACAGTGGTTAAGAATCTGCCTGCCAGTGCAGGGGACACGGGTTCAAGCTCTGGTCTGGGAAGATCCCACATGCCACGGAGCAACTAAGCCTGTGCACCACAAATAGTGAGCCTGCACTCTAGAGCCCTCGAGCCACAACTATTGAGCCCGTAGGCCACAGCTACTGAAGCCCGCGCACCTAGAGCCCATGCTCTGCAACAAAGAGAAGCCACTCCAATGAGAAGCCCGCGCACCGCAACGAAGAGCAGCCCCCGCTCGCCACAACTAGAGAAAGCCCGCGCACAGCAACAAAGACCCAACACAGCCAAAAATAAATAAATAAATAGATTTACTTTTTAAAAAAAGAAAGAGAAGAGAAAAGAAAAGAAAATGAAGGAAAAAACTAAAATGTTTAGGTAGCTGGCGTAGGTTCCCATAACTGACAGGTGTGGGACCTGCAGTCAGAAGCTGGTTCTAACTAATAGCAAATTGCATGCACTGTGCAATACTGTACTATGCTAGGTGCTATGTCCTATATACTATGTACTAAACAATATTGCTCCTGTATGACTAAAAGAAACAGAACACAGCAGCTATTTGAGAATAGAACATGGAGAGACTCACAGGACATATTTTGAAACTATCAAAAAAGTGCAGTATGTCAGAAAACAGAGCAGTGTGTCCAGCGTGAAAAGAACCCTGCTCAGAGTGAATCAGAACCAGAATCCCCTGAGAAGCTGAGTTTAAAATGCAAATAGATCCCGAGGTCTTACCCCTGAAATCTCAGAGGAGGGGGCAAGGAATATACTTCATCACACACAGGTCCCTGGAAGAGTGCTATTTGTGAGTCAGAAGAAGAAGGGAGGCTTACACACCTTCAAAAAGTTATATGTTGCTTCAAGATTTTAATTATAAAAGTAATACATACTCACTGTGGAAACACACCTCTTTTTGGTCAAAGAGACACCTTAAGAGACCCAGAAGTGAGAAGGCTGGGCTTTTAGGACAGTGCAAAGTGTTAAGAAGTTAATTAGCACCTGCATTCTAAAGAGCTGTCAGGTACAATTTGGGACAGACGGGGGTCAAACACTGTGAAAAACATCCAGGAGAGCCTAGAGAATTGTGAAAGATAACAGCTTAAACTTCACTTTTGTAAATATTTAAACCTATATGTTGTAATTTTTCTGTAGTGCTAAGGCATCAGGACACTTCTAATGCTCTCTCTATAATTACAGTGTAGCTTGTATGAATGTTTGTTTTTACTAATGGAAATAAATAATGCAAACAGTGGCTAATATTATATAAATCATAAAAAGATTAGTTATTTAGACAAGCACAAGTGCCAAGTACATTTTTAATTTACCTACACAAGCCTGGGGCAGGCTGAATTTTTCACCCTGCCTTTATTTGCTAGCATATCCCCCAGGCTGGCATTGTTGCTGAAAGGAATCAAAAACCTCTGTAGCAGTATTTTCTGAGCTGTAAACCACACAGGCCACCTAATGAAGAAGCACACTGTGAACTGGTTCAACATGAAATTCCCAGGTTCCACATACAAAGAATTTCATATACAATGGTACACATCCACTGGCCTACTGACTGTTATTAAATAGTTGTGTGGCTCACAGTAAGCTCTCCCTGCATTTACTGTATTTGGTAAAGGCTTTCAAACATTGTCTTGAATTAATACAAAATGCCCAAGTGAGAAAATTATTTCCCCAGTGAAGTGGTTTCATCGTTGTTCCTTTTTACCTAAAGCAGCAACCAGACACAGATTAAAACAGAAGAAATCTTGCCTAGGACCACACAGATTGTTGAGGTTCCATTCTTGCCAGACTTGAACTTAGAGCCTAGGGATTCAATATTAGGTAAATAAATACAGCACTTACCCTTGTGGAGCCCCTAATTTTAGAATATTTGATTGGATGTGTCTGAAAATCTCTAGTAAGTTAGGCAGCCACATCAGGTGACAGCTTTCATAGGTAGCAGACAGTTACAAACTTGGAACTACTTTGAGATCTTGCGTTTTTCTCAGAATATATCATATAGTTTTTGCATTTCATTCCTTAATATATCAACGTTATTTCTTTTTTCTCTTTTTATTTTATCTTTTAAAAAATTTATTTATTTTTGGCTGCGTTGGGTCTTGGTTGCGGTGCGCGGGTTTCTCATTGCGGTGGCTTCTCTTGTTGCGGAGCACGGGCTCTAGGCGCACGGGCTTCAGTAGTTGTGGCTCGCAGGCCGTAGAGTGCAGGCTCAGTAGTTGTGGCGCACGGGCTTACTTGCTCCGTGGCATGTGGGATCTTCCTGGACAAGGGATTGAACCTGTGTCCCCGACGTTGGCAGGCAGATTCTTATCCACTGTACCACCAGGGAAGCCCCTCCATGTTATTTCTTTAAAATATGAAATAGCTTTACAAAGGTTCTGGTTAACACCTCACAAAGATGTGTCATGCCTCTCGTATTTTGTTTTCAGAATCTCTTGGCACCCTACCAGGTAGAGATGCCAAGTGGAGTGAACTCCAAGTAAGGAAGTATGGCACTCTAGTCACCCACTAAGCAGGCAGTTCTCAAAGTGTGGTCTCCATGCCAGCAGCATCAGTCTCCTCTAAGAACCTGTTAGACATGTAAATTCTTGGCTCCACTCCAGGCATACTGAATCATAGACTCTGTGAGTGAGGCTGAAAAATTATATTTTAACCAGTCCTCCAGGTCCTGCTGATGCCCACTCAAATTAGGGAACCAATGTATTAAGTGAACAGTAATGGTACTATTATACCAGATCAATATAGGTATCTTTGACGTTAAAAAAAAAAAAAAAAAGCCACTAAGATAATGTGTTATATAATGTGTTAGCTTCTTTTTATAACTTTACAACCTTCTGAGTAAGGTAAGACAATTATAAAGTTTCTAATTTTATGGAAAAGTAGACTGAAAAATTCCCTTTACCTCTTTGTGTTCGAAGGTTGTACAGAAAGTACTGCTGCTCAAGATGCTGGAAATACATCTAGGTGTGCTTTTGAACCTTTTATTATGTGGTACATTTTTAGTGTAGTGTTAGTAAGGATATAACTCATAAATGTCCTTATTTTTACCCAATGGTTTCCAGTAATGATAGTGGCTTACCACCAAAAGGTAGGGTGTCACCACCAGAATAACTCATTTTTATTTAGGATGGCAAAGTAAGAAGTATGGGATGCAGTATAGTTTTCATACTAATCCTACTTTTTATTTCTCCAAAATTAATATATTGTAACAGATCTAAGTATAGTCATTAAAATTACATCCTTTGTAAGATTGGTTCAAGATGGTGGAGTAGAAGGACGTGTGCTCACTCCCTCTTTCAAAAGCACCGGAATCGCAACTAACTGAACAATCATCGACAGGAGGACACTGGAACTCATCAAAAAAGATACCCCACATCCAAAGACAAAGGAGAAGCCACAATGAGATGGTAGGAGGGGCACAATCACAATAAAATCAAATCCCATGACCACTGGGTGGGTGATTCACAAACTGGAGAACAATTATACCACAGAAGTCCACCCACCGGAGTGAAGGTTCTGAGTTCCACGTCAGGCTTCCTAACCTGGGGGTCCGGCAACAGGAGGAGGAATTCCCAGAGAATCAGACTTTGAACACTAGTGGGATTTGATTGCAGGACTTTGACAGGACTGGGGGAAACAGAGACTCCACTCTTGGAGGGCACACACAAAGTAGTGTGCGCCTCGGGACACTGCTTTACCCACTTTACGGCACGCACTATCATGGAAAACCAACAGCATAACGAAGATATACAACCCCATCCAAAAACATATGAAAATCTCAGGCAAACATTAAGACATCTATAAAGATAATTGTGGTAAATATATTTACACATTAGGTGTCAGTTCCCTTGCATGTTAACTTCTTTCTCTGTCACCAGGATGAGGATCCTTTTTAGACACCACTACATCTATAAAACCTATTGAAATCAGACACAATTACTTTAAGCACCATTACAAAGAAATAATTGCACCATCTTCTTAGCACAAGACAACCTGATGCTGTACATTATGGTTGGAACTGACAAACTCATGAGGAAGTAAATGGGGAATGTGGAATTCTTAAAAAAAATAAAAAGAAAAGAAACAAAGGAAGAGACTTCCTAGGCATTTGCTGAAACTCAATCCTGCTGAACTTGAATTGCCTTGAATCAGAGCCCACAATATAAATAATTTCTCACCCCCATTTTTGCCAAGATAATACAAAATTAATGATCTCACATGTCCCTATGAAGACTTCAGAATTTGCACATATTTCACTAACTGTGTATGTATGGACAGAAAACTACTCTAGACAGAAAAGAGAATTTCCTTCAGGATACAATTTATATTTCAGAGTAGAGAGACTGTGAGGCAAGCCAGCTATTTTTGTTGTCGTTCCAGACTCTACACATTTTTCTCTTTGATTTGGAAAGAAAGTAGCATTTTCTCTCCAACTTAGACAGTATATATTACACAAATCCACAGACAAACACACATATACCGCAACATATAGAAATGAGAGAATTAAGAGAAAGGGAATGCGTGTGTGTGAGAGGGAGAGAGAGAATAGATTTGTGCAAGAGCGATAAAATATTAAAGACTTTTGCTCTTTTCAAGGGTTAACAGAAATATTTTTGGAAATTGCATTCACCTGCAATTCATCAACAGTAAGTTACAAACTAAGAAGAAAGGAGACTAGAATCACACTGTTACAAGGTTGTTGGGTTTTTTTTTTTTTTGGTCATAGTTGAAAAAATTACATGTAAACAAAAACATGCATCAGGCCTTGCTGTGTGCAAATCATTCATGCAAACACCATGCCAAACATGTGTGAGCAAAGGTCCTGCCTTCACAGAGCTGGCCATCTAGTCATATGTTAGACAAATGTGAACTTCTCTTTGGATACTTATTCTGCTTATCAGTGATGGATGGAAGACTGAGAAATGATTTCCGTTTTCTCTCCCTAGGGAAGGTATTCTGAAAAACATGGCTCAAGGAGCACCTTGAATAAGTGATGCCTAAGTTGAAGAAGGGTTTCAGTCTTCCTCCCCTCGTTTAAGGTATTTTAACATCACTACGAAGGCTTAGTCTGGGGATAATAAGAAGTTGAATAAAGCCATACCTTAAAAGCATTTGTGATTTTGATAACAATATATAGATAGTAAATAACAATGGTATGCTTCATCTGGAGGTACAGAATCATGTTTTAGTTAAAGTGTGGGTAAGAATGAAGAGAGTCACTGCATATTTGCTGAGACTCTTAGCCAATTGCTTTACTGCATTTTCTTTATACAAAACAAAAACACCTGCCTGTTAGATTTGTGCGGACATAAAGTCAGATGAAATTGCACAGCGCAGTGTTGGCTCAGAATAGTAGCAATGATAATGATAATGATGTTGATAATGAGGTGCTAATGGTATTGATTTACTGAGCACCTACAATGTGCAAGACACTAGCCCAGGTATTTTGTATGTGCTATTATTTTTATTTCTTAATTAACAGTTATTGAATGCCTATTAAGTGTCATTGCTGCAGGTACATCAAACTTACTGTTTAAGTACATTACTGCTTCCTAAATAACAGTAAAGGAATACCATTCTAAAAATAATAAATTGGATGTGCAGGGGAGAGACATAATATATCCAAATTTGCAGGTTTAATGAGGGGTCTCCATGATCCACAGATTTCACTCTACATTGAATATCTCATGTTATATATTAAATCCTATTTTATAACAGGCTATCTAAGTTACCACCTGAAGATTTTGATCCTTATATCTGAATAAGATTAGTGTATTCACCCCCATGACCTGCCTAAGTTTCTAAAGCCACTGAAAAATAAAAGACGATACAGAGAATCTCGTATTTCATTGTCTAAATCCTACACAAAGGAGTTTCCTCAAAAATAAAGAAGACTATTAAATTGTTATTCCCAGGGTTTTCATGATGCTCTTACCTCTGATGACCAAAAATTAAAAGGTAATAATGGATACATTAACTTCATTTATATTGAATCATCAAGGGAAAGAACGTTACTGTTTTAGGAGGAATTTATTTTAAATACGAGGGAGTAACTTGAGCAGCAAAAGGGAAAAGGAAAGATGAAGGAGGCCATGAGCATTTTTTCACTTAAACTGGACTTTCCTCATTTCTACATCAGTTTGGTTTGTGTAGGGAGACTGAAGACACAATATCATCTAAAAGAAATTCCCTCTTTATCACATTTCAGGATCAGTTGCCTTGTCAATCTGAGAGGCAGTACAGAGCTTGATGATAACATTCCAACACCAGAATGCCTCATGTTTTTATAAGACATTGAAGTTTATTTCACCATTTTTTGAGTGCTATCAGTTGCACCAGATACTCGTCATCATTCTCCCAAACTGTCCTGTGCCTCCGTCATTGCTGAACCTCTCCCAGTCTCTTCCACTGCACCGCTCAGGACCACCGATCATGAAAAAGCAACTCTCTATGCCCCTAATCTCATTGCACCAAGGTCTGTTGTCTGTTTCCCTAACTGCCATTGAAATCTTCTGAGAGAACACTGCACGTTATTTCAGCCCTACCTCCCTTTTGTTTACTTTTTTTAAAAATTTTAATGGAGTTTAGTTGACTTACAATGTGTTAGTTTCAGGTGTACAGCAAAGTGAATCAGTTATACATATACATATACACACTCTTTTTTAGATTCTTTTCCCATATAGGTCATTACAGAGTATTGAGTAGAGCTCCCTGTGCTATACAGTAGGTTCTTACTAGTTATCTATTTTATATATAGTAGTGCGTATATGTCAATCCCAATCTCCCAATTTATCCCTCCCCCTCCTTACTCCTCCTTACTCCTCCTTACTTATGGTTATAAGTTTGTTTTCTACATTTGTAACTTTCTTCCTTTTGTTTAATACATATTTTCTGAGATACTGTATGTTTGGCCCTGTGATGGGCCCTGGAGGACAGCAATGAACAATGGAAGCACATGCTCCACCAACTTAAGGGAGCTTATTACAGCCAAGCACAGAGAGCTCCACAGGGAATTAATCAATCAATGATAATTTGTATGAAGGAAAAGACAGAATGATATGAAGTCTTTAACAGACTTGGAGAAAGTGATGATAATCTGAGACTGGAAAGATGAATAGGAATTAGAGTCTTCTGGGCAAAATCAATGGCATGTATGGAGACTCTGAGGCCCTCATGCTTGAAGGACAAAAAACAGGTCTGTAAGGCAGAGAGTACAGCTAGAAAATATAGGGATGTTGGCATGGTTACATTGTGCAGAACATTATCAGTCATGTAATAGATTTTGATCTATATCTGAAAAGCAATGGCGAAACGCTGAAGTTCAGTAAGTAGGAGCATGTCATAATCAGAAGATGCATTAGAACAGGGCAGTAGTGAATCCAGACAACCAGTACGGAGGCTAGGCAGAAGTCCAAGCGAATTCTAGTTTCTTGAAGTAGGATGGTGAGAGAAGGCACAGTGGTCGAAAAGTAGAAGGTGACCCTTATTTATTGTAAAATGACTCAAATCCACCTACGTTTATTTCTCAGAGCAACGGGAAAGCACCCGAGTATTGGGCTGGCCAAAAAGTTCATTTGTTTTTTTGGCTGCAAGATGGCTCTAGTAGCGCTTAGTTGTCTTTAACTTCATTTGAAACTATTTTGTCAGATTGTATTGTGACAGCTGTCATATCAGTGTGCATTTTAAAAAAACTTATCAAAATTGGTGAATTTGTGTGTAGCCATTTTAAAATTAAGATGGAAGAAAAAAAGCAACATTTTTGGCATATTACGCTTCCGTATTTCAAGAAAGGTTAAAACGCAACTGAAACGCAAAAAAAGATTTGGGCAGTGTATGGAGAAGGTGCTGTGACCGATCAAACATGTCAAAAGTGGTTTGTGAAGTTTCGTGCTGGAGATTTCTCGCTGGATGATGCTGCACGGTCGGGTAGACCAGTTGAAGTTGATAGTGATCAAATTGAGACATTAACTGAGAACAATCAGTGTTATACCATGTGGGAGGATAGCTGACATGCTCAAAATATCCAAATCAAGAGGTGAAAACCATTTGCACCAGCTTGGTTATGTTCATCGCTCTGATGTTTGGTTTCCACATAAGTTAAGCGAAAAAACCTTATTGACTGTATTTCTGCAGGCGATTCTCTACTTAAACATAATGAAAACGTTCTGTTTTTAAAACAAATTGTGGTGGGCAATGAAAAGTGGATACTGTACAATAATGTGGAACGGAAGAGATCGTGGGGCAAGCGAAATGAACCACCACCAACCACACCAGAGGCCGGTCTTCACTCAAAGGAGGTGATGTTGTTCATATGGTGGGATTGGAAGGGAGTCCTCTATCATGAGATCCTTCTGGAAAATGAAACGATTAATTCCAACAAGTACTGCTCCCAATTAGACCAACTAAAATCACTCGACGAAAAGCATCCGGAATTAGTCAACAGAAAACGCATAATCTTCCATCAGGATAACGCAAGACCACGTTTCTTTGATGACCAGGCAAAAACTGTTACAGCCGACAACCCTGGTGGCACAGTGGTTAAGAATCCACCTGACAATGCAGGGGGCACGGGTTCAAGCCGTGGTTGGGGAAGATCCCACGTGCCGCGGAGCAACTAAGCCCGTGCACCACAACTACTGAGCCTGCACTCTAGAGCCTGCAAGCCACAACTACAGAAGCCCGTGTGCCACAACTACTGAAGCCCGCGTGCCTAGAGCCCGTGCTCTGCAACAAGAGAAGCCACCGCAAGGAGAAGCCTGCGCACCGAAACAGAGTAGTCCCCGCTCGCCACAACTAGAGAAAGCCTGCGTGCAGCAACGAAGACCCAACGCAGCCAAAAATAAATAAATAAATTTATAAAAAAGAAAAAAAAAAAACTGTTACAGCTTGGCTGGGAAGTTCTGATTCGTCCGCCATATTCACCAAACATTACACCTTCGGATTTCCATTTATTTCAGTCTTTACAAAATTCTCTCAATAGAAAAAATTGCAATTCCCTGGAAGACTGTAAAAGGCACCTAGAACAGTTCTTTGCTCAAAAAGATAAAAAGTTTTGGGAGGATGGAATTATGAAGTTGCCTGAAAAATGGCAGAAGCTGTGGAACAAAACGGTGAATACTTTGTTTGATAAAGTTCTTGGTGAAAATGAAAAATGTGTCTTTACTTAAAAACCGAAAGAACTTTTTGGCCAACCCAGTATGTGTGGTAAGGGAATGCCATGCTCAAAACCATGTTTTGGAAATATCACTCTTGCTACTACAGAACCAGATTGGAGGAGATCAATAATAAATATGACCAGGGACTTGCTTCTAACCAATAAAATATAGCAAAGGTGACTGGGTGTATATGGTTGTGTGGATGTGATGATTTTATCTGAGATTGTAATGTCTACCATGCCGAGACTGTCTTTTGCTGGCTGTGAAGAAGCAAGTTTCCACATTCTGAGCTGCCATTTGGAAAATCTATGTAGCAAGAAGTGGATGGTGCCCACCAGACACAGGTAGCAAAGAAACTGAGCCCCTCAAGGATCTGAATGCTGACAACAACCATGAGATCTTGGAATTGAGGTCTTGCTTATCAAGCCTCAGATGAGACCTCAGCCCCTGCTGAAACTTTGATTACAGCCTTGTGAGGTTCTAAAGCAAGAGGATCCACAGACCTCCTGAATGTGTCCTGACCCACAGGAACCACGAGATAGATAATGTGTGTTGTTAAAAGCCATGAAATTTGTGGTAATAGTGTTACACAGCAATAACTAATAGATGCATTCAGTTTTGAATGTGCTTGTTGTTAACCAAGGTGCCTCAATCTCACATTTATGCGTCACATGGATAGTCTGAGCTGTAGGCCTGGAACTCAGAGAAAAGCTCAGAAATAAGATGCTAATTTTGGAGGGTGAATTTAGAAAATAATAAAAGAGGGGGGAGGGTCATAGGAACAAAGGGTAAGGATATCGTCTGAAGTAAAGCTAATGGAATAATCAATTATTTGTTTTGGACAGATTAATTTAATTCTGAAAATGTATCATAAACAAAAATATCAGAGACAAAGACTCAACTTTATGTACATGCTCAGAGAATTCAGAAGCAGCATGCTGACTGAGAAAGGAAGTCCGGGTAACCTTTCTAACACACAGCTATGCCTCAAAGCCTGGGCAAAACTGACACTTTTTGAAATATTGCATGTCAGGCAGAGTATTTTTTCCTTTCATATAATTTTCCTTTTCAAACCCCTCTTAAAAGAAGAAACTCAGATTGAGAGGGGTAAATTCCCTCCTCACGGTCATTCAGTAGTTAGGAGAAGATCCACAATTCAAACAGTCTGGCTTCAAAGCTCGAGCTTTTATCTTTGAGCATTTCAAGAAAGCATTAAATCAGACACAAAGAAGCACATTTTTATACTCTTTACACCATCCTAAGCCTAACCTTGAATCCCACATTCTAAGAATCCCCCACTCTGTAGAACTTAAAGAGCTACAGATGTATCTAAAAAGTCAGGGAAATCTTAGCATTAGTCAGGCATATCTTTTCTGTTCAAAGCAAATGCCAAGTCTGATGTGTTAGAATACCCCCTCAAAATCTAACATTGCCCTTGTCCCTGCAGCTGGGGGTAAGGGAGCTTCAAAATGGCCTTTATCGCCATTGCTGATAGCACAGCAATAACTCACTTTAATCACAACACTTTGAAATATCTTCAGATCAAAGGTGTTTTACTTGATGGACATAATGCAAAAGTTCCCATCCAATATTTAAAACAATTACACACCTTTAAATTCATCCACCTGCTTGCTCATTTGAATACGACACTAATTGCTTATACACACTGGATTCCTTAGGCCTAGGAAAGGAGAGATGATGCTGACATATTTTCCATTTTGCAAGAATCAATCCTTAAGCTATTAAGCAGAGCCCACACAGTCCTGCTAATACAGCCTCTGCTCTGCTCACATGACTTGACTTCTGAGCAGGGGATTCCATGGGCCTCGTTCTCGTCACTTCCAAAGAGCTTAAGAAACAGCAGCAGGTCCTCTGAGTCATGAGGAAACATGAAATTTTAATTGATACCCTGCCATGCAAATCTTAGGCAAGCCAAGTTCCCAGGGGTATCTCTTGGCACCCCTCGGCCGCCTAGGTAATCATGGTTTCTGCTATGATAGTTTTTCCACATCTTTCACAAGCCTCAAGAAAGCAGGTTATCTTCCCTGACAGACTATGCGCCCCTTGAAGGCATGTGTCTTGGTGTGGCATTTACCAAAACGTGAACTTGCATTTTACATAACATGTTCACTTTCCAAAATATGGCACTCTAGGTAGACAAAGAATCAGCATCAATTAATTTCAAATCCATAGCAACAGATGTGGTATATCCATTTCATTCTCCCTTTAACCATTCAGATTATACTGAAGACATTCAGTTTTATGCCAGTATGTGTTTAACACCTTTGTAATATTTTCCAAAATCCCTTTATATAGTAAGGAATACCAGGCTTGGGGATAAGAGCCTTTGGCAGGCAACAGTGTCTATACAAAAGTTAGTGACTTTTATATATTTATATATATATCTCACATTATACTTATCTAATAGTATGTATATTTTTCATGATATTTATGTAATATATTTATCTGACACTTATCTTCTCTATTTATGGCAAGTGATACAGGATGTAGGATAAAGTTTTTTTTTAATGACAATTTATATAAATAAAATTACAATAGTTTTCTCTAACATGACAGTTCCATGTAGGCTAATGGCATATTTGAGACTGGACAATAATCCTGGAGGTGCATTTCTAAGGGCAAAAGGGGGGTTCGTTGCTGTAAGGAAACTAGTGGGAATTTGCTACAAGCCCTGCTGACTCCAGAGAATGTACTCTTCACCACTGGGTCTTTCTCTCTGCAAACACAGCTTGATCTCTGTGACCTCACTGTCTATAAATGCAGGTGCTCACTACATGTCTGTTAAATGATTTGATGAAAACCTTGGAGAAAATAGAGGCATGGAGGTTGAAACAAAAAGCTGAAATAAAGTGGTAGAGGCAGAACAGTAGTTTTGTTTTCTTTGGAATGAATGTAGCTTTAATTAGCGAATTTCTGTTAGGAATAAGGTGAGATTTTTTTCAGGTAGATGGGATACTTAAACTTCCCACAGGTGCAGATTTACCACTGGCAGAACTAACCCTGGCCTTGACATGGAAGTTCCCCCTTAGCTGCCTTGAGCTTGGCACACAATGAAAGATCACCCCAAATAACATACCTAATATTAAAGTCAGCCTCCAGCTTTTCCAGAATACAAAAGAAAAGAGGGGATGAGGGGAGAGGAATCAAAAGGATAAGTAAATATAAAAATCAATATATTCGGGCTTCCCTGGTGGCGCAGTGGTTGAGAAGCTGCCTGCTAATGCAGGGGACACGGGTTCAAGCCCTGGTCTGAGAGGACCCCACATGCCGCGGAGCAACTAGGCCCGTGAACCGCAACTACTGAGCCTGCGCGTCTGGAGCCTGTGCCCCGCAACAAGAGAGGCCATGACAGTGAGAGGCCCGTGCACCGCGATGAAGAGTGGCCCCGCTTGCCACAACTAGAGAAAGCCCTCGCACAGAAATGAAGACCCAACACAGCAAAAGTAAAAATAAACAAAACAAAACAGAATACCCTGTGGAATATCTTTGCATCATTTAAAAAAAAAAAATCAATATATTCACTGGTTCATTCACCAATCTTTGTAAACTTGGTAGACCTGGTTTCAAGCTTGGGTGTTGAGAGAAACCAGGCTCAAAAGCAAAAGCAGTGTATGAGTCCAGCTGCATAAAGCACAAAGCAGGCAAAACTTCTCTATGCTTATAGAAGTGAGGATGCTGGGAGGAAGCAAAAAAATGAATCTTGCAGTGCTGGGAACTCTTCTGATTTTTTATCTGGGTGCTGATTACATGTCTGCTGGGTCTGTGAGCTTGTGCTCTTATAGTATATGCACTTTACTGTGAGGCTATTACACTTCAGTGCATCATTTAAAAGTACGTATGGGGACAAGAAAAGGCCAACATGTAGAAAAGCCTGAACAGAAATAAGAATTGCTGTCTACGCTTATGAAAAAGTCTAACTTAGCCATGCCTTTAGTGCTACATCAAGCAGTGGCGATAATGCCAGATTCACATCACATGGTCTTATTTCCGTTGCTGTGTGGTCCCCGAAAAGGCCCTCACAGTGCCCTTGTGTCTTGTTGACTGGAGCTGTGAGACACTATAAGAGCAGCTCTTAAGATGGATACTGACACTTGTCTTTTCATTTAACTTTGACATTGTAACTTGTTACCTATACACAAATGAATGGGGAATGTTTGATATTATTTCATTGTCACCAAATGGTATCAGTGGCCTAATAATTACACAGGAATAGCAATACAAAAAAAAAAAATACTGGGGTGATTATCATTATTCAGATGATGCTGTCAAGGTGAGAAAAAGACAATAAAGACATGCTCAGGAATGAATTTTGCCCTTTGTTTTCTGTCTTGATCATCTAGTTTTTCTTTTAATACTAATTTTAAAAAAGAACAAAGCACAGAAGACTGTAGGTTATCTTACATCTATTAATAGGATCTGAGAACATAAATGGATGGAAGAGTGACACTGCACCCAGCATGAAGTCTTTTTTTCAGACTGAACTCAGAATATTCCTTCTCTCAATGTCTCTTTCTCTCCCAGTTCAAGGAGATGCATGGCCCTTTTACAAGCCAGGCAGAGGCATATCCCATATCCCACTCTGGTTCTAACTTTCCCAAGGATTTAAATTTCAGTTCATTGCTTTTATATGGGCAGCAGTCAATGGCAGTAAAAGAAAAAAGAAAGAAAAAAACCTCTTAATATGTTATTAAGATACGCACGACACATTATTAATATCCATCCATACAATGCCTTGCCCTGAAGAGCCAGGATCTTTTATAAGGAAGACACAAGAGTGACAGTGTATTCTCTAGGTTTGTATAATGAGAAAACTGCATTGCCCGAGTGGGCATAAATATTTATCATTTTATACACTGTTTACATAGCCAAGAAGAAAGATGCTTCTATAGCTACTCTGATAGACCAGAATTTCTTTGAATAATTCCTTTTCACTGGCACCCATAGCATCCAGCAGAAAATTTTATATTTCTTAGGAAATTTTTGTTTCTAGGAAATATAGTATCGCCCCACCTGGTCTTTCTGAGTCATATATGGAGAGATGGAAGTATCATAGAAACCAGAGATGGGAACTGAGATTCAGTGTGTTTCTAGGACCAGAGACTAAGAAATCCAACATGTGAAACATAGTTTTTCTGTTTCTCTAATATATATCATGAAAGGATGATGTCTACCTGATGGTTCCTAAGTTCACATATTTTTACACTGAGCTGCTTGGAAAAATACTATTTCAGTATTTTCTCAGTCCCCATGGCAAATGCCTGGGATTGAGGTCATTGAACTAGATTGGTGAAATGTCTACCTGTGTTTGAAAACAGAAGCAACACTTCACAGACTGGCTGGTGGTTATCCACACTGCCAACGGGGAGATGGACTGTGACTAGAGAATAAACACAGTGTGAGTATGGCTGACATTAGGTGGGTGTTCACTACAGCCTCGAAAGAGGAAGGTTCTCCATAGGTGGTTACTGACCACAAGATGCTCACTCCTGTATTCATTCTTTTTTTTTTTTTGCATAAACTTTCAAAAAGCAGAAATAGGCAGAGTAGCAGTGGTAGAGACAACTTGGTGAACAGTGTCCATAAACACATATTCCAAGACTAGAAACAGGAGGACCCATTTTGACAGAAGAAAGGAAAGATAAAAAAATCCTCTGGGGCAGCATTTCCTAAAGGCATGGAGATCTGACAGCATGTTAAGATAATTCCTATTTACAGTGTGATCACTGTAACGCATACAAGTATATCTGTTCATCTCTATATTAACTAATTGCTTCCTATTCTAGGTTTTCTACCATAGTTTTTGCCTGCTAACGAACGAGGGATATCTTTACAGTGTTTTACAGATTACTCATAGGGCTTTCTGGTACATATTTTGGTTAAATCAATTAAAATTTCTTATAAAACTAAATATATTCTTACTGAGTGATACATCAGGTATACTCCGAGGTATTTCAACTGAATTGAAAACTTATTTCTAAACAAAAACCTGAACAGGAATGTTTTCATAGTAGCTTTATGTATAATCACACAAAACTGGAAGTAATCAAAATATACTTCAATAGATGAAAGGATAAACAAACTATGGTAACCCCCATACAATGGAATACTATTTAGTGTTTAAAAGAAATGAACTGTCAAGCCATACAAAAATTTGAATGAATCTTAAATGCATATTGCTAAGTAAAAGGTCGATATATTATTTTAGGATATTTTAGAAGAGACAAAGCTATAAATTCAGTAGACAGATCAGTGGATACTAGGGGTTTAGGGAATGAGGAAGTTAACAGGTAAAGCTCAAGGGCTTCTTTTTCAGGTTGTAAAACTATTCCATCTGATACTGTAATGATGGACATGTGGCAAAATGGACTTATCAAAACCATTAGAACTAACTTTACAGCACAAGTAAAACTGAATACATGCAAATGTTTTAAAAATTAGGATGTGGGGTTTCCCAAGATGGACTGCAAACAGTGACAAAATAATATAACTATATTACCATTGTATTTGTAAAACTTAAGTATATATATATACATACCTCCACATGTATTTGTCCTCCCTCTATCATCTGAGAGGGCCTAGAATCAAAGATAACCCAGCAGCAGCTAGTATACCTAGCACTCAGATCTTGGCTTCTAATACCCCAATAAAAAGAACCAGGGTTCCTTAGAGGTATAGCTAATTCTGGAAGCTAGGCAATAAATATACAAGATGAACCTGAAGCATCATGCACTGTAGGAAGGTAAGAATGTACATAAGTGCTAAAAAGCAAACAAAAAATAATGGACGTATGTGGAAGGGACCCAGGTGACAACTAAAAGAGCTCCCAATGCCCAAAGCTGGAAAAAAAAAATAGGCAGGAAAATAAAGTTGCATTGGATTATAACAGAAAGTATAAAATAACCCTTGAGTACTATTGATTAAATAAAAGAAAGAAGGGAAGGAAGGAAGGGAGGAAGGGAGGAAGGGAGGGAGGGAGGAGGGATGGAAGGAGGGAAGGACAATCACCTATGCACAAGAAATCCACATGAGTAACGTAGATAACTATGTATGGGGGAAGCATGACTTCCCACTCTTTAAGTATGTGCTGCACATAGTGACCTCCTTCTAAAAGGTACAGTGTAGAAAGCAGAACAAAAGAGTAACTTTACAGGAGAGAAACCTGACAAACTTAATACCTCAGCCAGGTGATCAAGGTTCACATCAACAGGGGTAAATCCTATTGATAGTATGTATTGATATAATGTGACAAAATGGCAGTCTTCCTCCCCAATATTCTACCCCATGAGACAAATCTCAAATGAGGGAAATTCTACAAAAGTACCTGACCAGTACTCACCACAATTGTTAAAATGCAGTGTCAAGGACTTCCCTGGTGGCACAGTGGTTGAGAATCTGCCTGCTAATGCAGGGGACACGGGTTCGAGCCCTGGTCTGGGAGGATCCCACATGCCGCGGAGCAACTAGGCCCGTGAGCCACAACTACTGAGCCTGCGCGTCTGGAGCCTGTGCTCCGCAACAAGAGAGTCCACGATAGTGAGAGGCCCGCGCACCGCGATGAAGAGTGGCCCCCTCTTGCCACAACTAGAGAAAGCCCTCACACAGAAACGAAGACCCAACACAGCAAAAATAAATAATTAATAAACTCCTACCCGCAAACATCTTCTTAAAAAACAAAAAATGCAGTGTCAATATTGGTTCATTAATTTTAACAAAGTACCATACTAATGTAAGATGTTAATAATAGTGAAATGTGGGTATGAGGTATATGGGGACTCTCTGTATAATTTCAAACCTTTCAATAAATCTAAAACTATACTAAAATAAAAAATTTATTTAAAACCAAAAGAAGTTCCACACTTAAGCATATGATTTTCTATTTTTTAAAAAATTCCATAGCTGGGAACAGATGTTCACTCCATATGTATCCAGAGATATGACCCTAAGTCAAGGCTGATACAGGGACACAATAGCTCTAGAAGAAAGAACACTGATACCCCATTTAATAAGTCTCTGACTTTGGATTCTGACCCTAGTGCATCCTAAATTAAGTCAATCTGGCCACACAAACTGCATTAGTGTGCCAGGGTTGCCGTAACAAAATACCACAGCCTAGGTGATTTACACAACGGAAGTTGATTTTTGTACAGTTCTGGAAGCTAGAAGTTGAAGATCAAAGTGCTGGCAGGGTTGGTTTCTCCTGAGGTCTCTCCTTGGCTTACAGATGGCCACTGTCTTACTGCCTTGTCACACAGTTGTCCTTCTGTTCATATGTGCCCCTGGTGTCTCTCTGTGTGTCCAGATTCCTTCTTCTTGTAAGGACACCAGTTAGATTGGATTAGCCCCTGCTCATATGTCCTCACTTAACCTTAATTACCTCTTCAAGGGCCCTACCTCCAAAAACAATCTCATTTGTAGGTTCTGGGGGTTAGAGCTTCAGTATATTAATTTAGTTGAACAGAATGCAGCCCGTAACCCAAATACATTTCTGTTTTTTTTTTTCAGTAAAAATATGATAATAACATGTAACCTATAAGACATACAATTCTTATGTAATATATGATGTGCAATGATAATACTTGACATATATAATGTTCTTTTCTAAAAAATCTATACAGTGTTTTCCATAGTACCTAGCCTAAAATAGAAACTAAATAAAGTATATCTGTCATGGCTTTGTTCTCTATCAGTTTAGCTAAACTGGGATTATATTTCTAGAATTCCCTTCCCTGTATTGTCCTGGTTAGGTTTGGCATGTGATTTTGAAGGCAGAAGTGAAGAAGACAGACAAAATGCTAGTGTAGGATATTGGGCACTAGGGCAGCACACGTCTGACTCAGCAGATTCTCAAGCTCACCATGCTGGCACAGAGCAGAATCCCGCTCACAGCTCCTTCAGCACCTCACAGCAACCATAAGAGGTGCTCCTTCAGAATGTCCAAGTCCCGGGCCAGGTCCATGCACAGCCATGTGACAAAGGGCACCAGCTTCTCCTGAAGGTTATCTGCCACGTGGAAAATTGAGGTGGGAGAGCCAGGTACAGGCTCCTTTTGGATTCCAGCATATTCCTGGTCTCTTCCACTTCACTTCCAGCTTTCCTTCCCATCACCCCATGCAGAGACAAGAGCTCTTCTATCAGCTCTATTGTTGTATATGGTCTAACCCCTATAATAACTCCTCCGTTACTCTGTGGACTGTTAGCGGTTCTGCATGTCTGACGGGAGCTCTTATTTCTACCCATGATAAGACCTTGAGTAATTTTAAGCTTGTGTGCGTCAGTTTTGTCTTTTTAAAAAGAAGAATAATAAAATTCACTTCATAAAGTTGTTGTTACGATTAAATGAATGTACCTGAATAGTGTGTTTGGCGTAAAACAAACTTTTTAAATATTAATCTCTATGTAGTCATAAAACAATTATTCGTTGTGCTAACCTTAAATGAATAACATTGCTTTGGATTTCAGAAGAAACACATATAGGCATTTCAACACCTATTCCAGAGACCCTTATTTGATGAATTCCCCCTCTCCTACCCCCATGTATTTCTTGAACTCAAACCACTCTTGTGGCTTGCAAAGATTCATAAATGGCAGATAATGAGATCCGAAAAGTCTGACGTGGTTATAAAGAGAAGACTCCTTGGTGTAATGCTCCCTGACAAAAAAAAAAAGAATAAAATCATCTTCAACAGTGGCACAAATATGGTTATACTGACTTTAAACTCTTCCAGCACAGACACAAGGAATAAAACCTTGTTCCCTTAGAATTGGAGATGCATCTGAGACAATCCATATGTTCGCACTTAGAGCCTCATGATGTAACAATTTTTTGTCTTTTTTTTTTTAGGATATCTAATTATAATATCAAATACACACACATGTAAACACATACACACTTAAATTTCTTTCCTCCATATATCTACATACTTATATTTATCCTCAGGTCTTTTAACAGCTTGTATATCTTCTCTACCATCTTTTATCTACAGGCATACTTCATTTTATTACACTTCACTTTATCACCCTTCACAGATACTGCATTTTTCACAAATTGAAGGTACGTGGCAACCCTGCATTGTCAGATGACGGTTAGCATTTTTTAGTAATATTTTAAAATTAAGGTATGTACATATTTTAAACATAATGCTATTGCACACTTAGTAAAATACAATATAGCATAAACATAACTTTTATTTGCACTGGGAAACCAAAACATTTGTGTGACTTGCTTTATTGTGCTGGTCTAGAACCCAACTGACAATATCTCTGAGGCATGCCTGTATTGATCTATTTGCCTATCTATGCATGTAACTATCTTGCCATTTAAATTTCATCATATTTTTCTCTATGTAACATTACTGATAAGGAGAATAGGAAAAATGGCACATATCTCACACAACTGTGATTGCTATATAACCAAAGAATAAAAGCAATTTGGGTCTAAAACTCAAATGTCAATTTTCCAAGTCCAATGAATCCAGGAAGTACAACTATTAAGTCCATTATGTACAAATATCAAAATTAAAGAAATAACATTAATACACACATAAAGACTCTAGGAACCCCTACCAGCTCTGAGAGCCAAGGAGGGCATGACAGACACCAAAAATATATTGAGAAATGTGTCCCACATTCATTTTCAGCCAAGACTTCAGGATTTCACAAATGCATGTTTCAGAGCTGCCCTGACTTGCAGTGGATTCATTTCTCTGACAGGCGAATGTGGGCAAAGGCTGAACTCTATGTGCTTTTTCTCTCTAGCCCCTTTTAATTCATGATTTCCTGAAACGGCTATATAACAAAAACTTGTAACCCTGTGGGTATTGATGCTAATTCACAGAGCTCTAGACACAAGCATGGCTTGAATAACTTAAGAATGATTTGCCCTTTTGCATCTAGAGTCAATAAATGTGTCGAATCCTAAAATATTAATTCTTAGGTGAGGACAAAGAGAAAGACAACAGGATCATGGAATTGTCTAGATAGTATTCCCCCTTTGTTTCTCAACTTTCCATCTGTGATCAATGTTTTTGTTAAGTGTTTTGATTTTCCTTAGAAATGCAGGTTTACTGATATGAGAATACTTTTCAGTATTTCAAGTACAGAAGATTACTTGAATAGAAAGCAGTAGATGTCTTATCTTTTCAGAAAGGTTCACGGTAGACCTGGATGAAGTATTATTCGCCATAGGAACTTTCTCTGACAACAAGCTAGTTGGTGTAATTTCCAGAGAGGTTATCCAATGTATCCAGAAATAGGAAGAATCAAAATGTAAGTGAGTAGAAGACATATTTCTGAAGAACTTATAGAGACACTAGGATAATCAAATTGAGCTTAATGTGATAATCAAATTGTTAATCAAATTGAGTTTAATTCTAATGAGTGATCACAGGGATAAAATGGAGGGAAAAAGTAAGAGGGAAAGAAACAGAATGTTAGCCCTAGCTACTGTTATGAATAGGCTTAGAAACCATTGTTTAATCGGTACATTGATGGAATGACCTGGTTTAAAGGCACAGGTTGAGACATATAGTCAGTGTTGCTTCTTCACTTAGATACTGTTAATGCTGAGTCAATGCTTTAATTTTAATCTTCTAGAACACCAATTCAAATTATGAGATACTCATGAATGGGAGATACAGGTCTCTAAATTAATCCTATTCCACACAGAGTGACCCTGTTCACCAGTGGGGATGGAGTTAGGGGCAGAGTGTTAAATTTGTTTTCAATAGGTTCAAATTTAAGGTACTTATGTAACTTATTGAAATACATTTTTGTAATATTCTATTATATAGGACAAAAGTGACACCAACATTACAACTTGTAAAATCGAATGAGGTATTTCATCACATTCTCTTGTGATTTATATAATTCTGAAAAATTTTTATTGGCTAGTGATTGAGAATTCATCTTCTAGAAAGAATTCAAAGATTTCTAGTATTTATATGAAATTCCTAAGTCGACAGACCAAATCTACAAGAAGAGACCATTGAAAACACCTAGTTTATGTTGGCCATGAAACCCCAAAACAAGAGTGGGTCTGAAGCTCCTGAGCCAGTCCTATAATGAGTAGTTCTAGAATTTTAACTATTTTCAAAGTGAATGAAAGTTGGATTTATATATACATGTGTATACATATATATATATATATATATATATATTTTTTTTTTTTTTTTTGGCCACACCACGAGGCTTACAGGATCTTAGTTCCCCAACCAGGGGTCGAACCTGGCCTCCGGCAGTGAAGACACAAAGTCCTAATCACTGGACCGCTAGGGAATTCCCCTCTATATACTTTTAATAACTTCCCTAAGCTATCCTACCTGCATTCATGTATTTTTATGGGTTGATATTTAGCCCAAAGAACATTAAAATTAAAGACATCAGGTATATGAGTTGACCTAAAAATAGTAAGAATCCCATTACGGACAATACAATCAATTAATTATATTATTGCATTATCACCTAGTTGATTAATAAAATATCATCTTATAATTTAGAGAGTAAAGAAGAGTAAGCATTAAAGCAAAATTTGATGGAAGGAGTTTCCTCATCACAGAAGGCATTCAAATAAACCTTGTTTATATCCCCACCATTATACCCCAAACTTGTTCTGAGCCATAATGCAGAAATAACATAATGGCTCTTGGAAGGCTAATTTGTTTTAGGTACCTCTCACAGTTAACTGCCAATAATTTTCCCATTTGGATACTCCAGTAATTTCTAAGCCATAGATCATTTAGGGAGACCTTTGGGAACCACTAAAATCCACATATCAGAAATCACTGCTTCACAGATACAAGGTTCATCTATTACACCAACTGTCTATGTATTCCTAATGGAGGTTTACCTTCCTTATGCAGAACAGAAACTACACAATCCTCACCCCATCTTAGAGTTTTGGAACCACAGCTGTTACAGGCATTCATATCAGGTAGAGAAGCTGGATTTCTTTTTAAAGTGTTTATTTCAATCCTCATGATTTCCCGCCCATGTTTTCCTAAAGAATTTCAATTTTGTTCATCAGCCCGAATCAAATAAGAAAAAAAAGATAATCAAATCCATCAAGATATGTTTTTCCCTTTCTCACTTTGCATCTCTCCTTTGAAATAGAGAAATTCTGCCAAATCCTTTTAAAATCTAGCTTAGAGAGAGGAAGAAAGCCATAACCTCTAAATTATAAAGAAGATGTATGTTAGGTTTAAGACAATTTGTCAGTATGAACATTCTTTGATCTTTTAAGCTTCTGTGACATAAACTGTTTCCTTAATAATAACAAAATATGAAAATGAATCTCTTTATCAGTTGGGGAATCTTCTTTATATGGGGTGAAAATACGTACTGGGCAGTGACAGGAATAACAAGCTAATCCATGTAAGCTATAGTCATCATAGTTTTTAATTTGCTCTTTAGAAATTGCAAATTTGACTATTTAGTTGCGTGCTAAATTAACATGTGACCTAACATAGATTCAAAAATCTCTTCTCATTAGACATGTGTTTGTAAAGCTTTTATAGTATTAAATTATGCACTTCTGCAAGATACTTTTTAAAAGTAGTTTCTGAAATTTCCAAAAGGGCCTATAATATGCATTTATCAAATTCCAGCATATTAATATTTTAAAGATTCTGAAGTATGAAAAGCATTTCACTTTTTTTAATTCAGAGTTTTGATTTGATTTGTTTCAGTAGATCTATTTTGAGCACAGATTGGAAGATGTTGCCATAGGTCTATTGTATAATAACAAACAATTGATATATACAGGAGAATAAAAGTAGAGAGTATTATATAGTTCCTGCCTCCATTCCTGACTGTCTGCCTGCCACCTGAACACTTCATTCCGAAAGGCATTAGGTATGTCTGGGTGAGGTAAGAATCCATGGAAAGGCAGGAAGGTGGAGGGAGAGTGGAACAGCAGATAAACATTTGTGTCAGGGAGTCAGGGGATGGGCAGAGGGAGCAAATGGAAATCACTTACTACGGCAGTGAGGGATGATCCAAATAACAGATATATTGAGTGTAAAGACACAGGGTTCTCACTGTTGGAGAAAAAGAAACAATTAGAATGAACCCTGTGGTGTTGCTTTAGAGTTGGAGGTACTGAGGTAATGCATGTGGGGTCCTGGATTTGATCCTTTCACTATAAAAAGACTTTACTGGGACAAATGGAGACATGTGACTGAGGTCTGTGCATCCAATAGCAATGGTGTATCACTATTAATTTCCTAATTTTGATGGCTGTATTGTGCTTGTGTAGAGAAAACACCCATGTGGCAAAGACTGACTGAGTTATCTCATGGTAGTGGGGCATCATCGCAGCAATGTACTCACTTATAGTTCAGGAAAAATATATTTGGACTACAAATGCAACTTTTCTCTAAGATTAAATTTATTCCAAATTAAAGATAATGAACAGCACAAAAGAAATACAATGTATTTTATATGGGCCTTCCTCCAAAAGAGGATTTGAAGACTTTTACCATAAAAGAACAAAATTACAAAGAAGAGACATACTACTAATGGTAAGAGAAGACAGGAGAGTGAGAATGACACATAGAAGGGACAACACAAACTGTTTTCAAATGCTGGCATTTTCCTTTTGGCTGAGTTACTGTTTCAAGTAGAGTAAGTTCACTTGCATACTGTGTACTGACAGCCTCGACCTCTTCAGTTATGAGCCTTTGGAAAGCAGTGAGACTTGCCTTTCCAAAATATATTTTACTAAGTAATCTCTTGACCTTCTGATTTTTTGATTAATATTTTTTGATGGAGAGTGCATTCTTTTTTTGCATTCACTACCAGGAAATCCAGAGTCAATCCCGGTTACTCTCTGTAGTTTTTATCTTTAACATATTAACAGCACTTCAGCCCCAGTTAGTCACCACATGGCTCTCAATTAATTGTACTGTGATTTGAATTTCTATGTGATGTATTGTTCTTACATTTTTAATGTGCATAATATTCCTATTTAAACACTGTGTAATACTTCACCCAAACTTCTCTTTGTCCAACTCCTGTCTCAGCTCCTCAATTTAATTTGCAAAGTATGCTGACCTCAAGAGCTCTTCCACCTTGGAAAAATAGTAACTATTATAAATAGGCAGCAGAACCATAGGGCATATATAAACAAAATTCTCTAGAGATATTATCAAAAATTAGTACAGCATACTGGTTAAACCCATGGGAGGAAGAGCCAGATGTCTGAATTTAAATCCGCTCTCCCACTTAATATCTGGATTTGGATTAGCTATTATTTCCCCTATTTTTTCTGATTAAAAATAAAGAGAAATAGAGAAGTTGACATCGGTACTAATGTAGGATTGTTGTGAATATTGCAAGCATTTAACACAGCTTTGGGGATATAGCAACTTTTTAATACATATTGATCATCATGAGAGTAGCCTTGAATCTCAAAGAAAACTCAGAAAACCACCAGTGCTGTGTTTTATATAACTGTGTACTCAACAATGCAATCATGCCCACCAGCTTAAGCCCTACTTGGCTTTCTGATCCTTTTATTCCCATCTTCACTAATATGCCCTTTTGAATAAAATAGGCTTCATTCCAACATGTACAACTGCGAAACATAAAGTTAAGCCTTGTCGAGCAATTTTTCATTGACCAAGGCATTCATATCCTATACGCAATTTATTGAATCATACTAGCAGAAGTAGCTTGAAAATGGATGTTTGTAAAGAAACTAATATCAATTGAGCACCAGCTCTATGCTATGCCAAGTTATTTAAATATAATCATTGAATTTTTCCAAACATACTTTCTTAGGTAGGGATGCTTGTGCACACTACACAGATAGAGAAGATGAGGCTTAGATGGGTCATGTCACTAACACAAGTAGAAAATCTGCAGTCAAGTAATCTGAGATTCTACTTTGAAGCTAAATACAAAGTTCATTTTACCTGAATCCAGGTGTGGACACACAATCAAGGTTAAGTATCCCTCACTCTAATATCCAGTAGCAAAAAAATTATCTATTTAAAGTGCCTGGAATTTAATAAGTGTAGGCACATTTTCACTGAAAAACCAACTTCAACGATGCTAGTTTGGGATCCACAGTAAAAACCAGACAAGCTTGCACATCACTCTTTATGTGGTATTGCTATAAAAGTGAATTCTCATCAAGTTCTGAAATTCACAGTAGAATATAAAAGAGCTCTGTCTACAGCTTCCAAATATGATATTTCTAAAATAATTTGGCTGCCATTTGGGCAAATATATATGTGTGTTTTGTCCTGACAGCTTGTCAACTGGCAGACGGTTCTTGAATATCACATTCATTTCAATGTAATATTGGTAAATTTCTCAATTAGAATTTTACTTTTCACTTTCTGCACAATGAAATCCCCCAGTCCTTGCTGGCATTCTTCAGGGTGTACAGGTGCAGGTGTTGGCATTTCTGCAGTAGCAAAGGAAGAAAAATGAAAGAAGGAAGGAGGGGAGGGAAGAGACAGGCTGGGAGAGAACAGTGGTAATGGGGAGAGAAAGGAGATAGGAGCCGACCTTCATCCTGATATTCACCTTCATGGAAATGAAGGGAATAATTCACACTTGACAATAAAATAGTGCAGTTGCCTCTGCCTCCCTTTAACCAGAGAGGCTGGAGTCAAACAGAAACCAGACACCTCTGTATAATCGATACAGAGGAAAGGTCCAAAGGTACAATGGGAAATCGATTAATAAAAATCATTTTTAAAACCACAACCAATTATTGAACACTTATTTACTTCATGGCGCACCCTGACTTTGTATTTTATCACGCGGTTCTCAAACAATGAAAGCAAGATGGAAATTGTTATTTTGCATTGTAGCTAAGGAAAACAAGAAACAGTTTAACCTCCTTGAACTTCAAAGTCAACCAGATAATAAGGGATAGAGCCAGGATTCAAGATTTCATCCACCTAACTTCAAAACCCACACTTTCAACTGCAGCATATTCCATGTGGTTTTTAGAAGAGATGTCACAAGCTAAGCATTTTTAAAAATAACTGTGTAAAGTTAGTGTAGATTATTTCTTTTAGTTGCTACACTCTTATCAAGAAAAATACTTTAGATAGAGGAAAAATGCATAGGTGCACATACACATTGCGTTATGTAGCTAATAATATCTTTAAATTCTTTGTCTTAGCTGAAATTGACCTTGAAGTTTGCAGACGTTTGGGGGCTTTTTTTTTTTTTTTCTCAACATACTTATCAGGCACATAACTCATACACACAGGAATGGAAGCCTCTGACACATTTACAATAAATAGATATAGACTTGGCCATTAAGATGTAGAAATCATAATAATGAGGCAAAAATAGCAGCTTTCCTGTTCTTCATTCATTAGCAATTAAGATTAAGTGTTCTGTATGTATTACAGCTGGTAATAGTCCTTTAAAACCATCTTACACAAACCTGAATGAAAAGATGGATTAGGCAAGTTCTCTGGCCTAAATAAGTTGATCAAATAAGAGGAAAATAAAAAGAGAGAAAAAAAATATATAGTATTTCTTAGTCCCTATTTACATGTCAGAATTTAAAACAAGTACAAACATGAATGTGTTTTTGCTTGTTTGTGGGTTTCTTTCTGTGGTAATAGTGATGGTAGAGAGATAAATTCCTGCTAGAAAGACCTAGAAGTTTCCCTAGAAAAAGTGTCATTTCAGCCAGCCATAGAGGAGTGATTTGATTTTGATAAGAAGGAAAAAATAAACAATAATAGGATTCCTCACAAAAGAGATAGAAAAGGGGAGTCTTGGCAGGAGAAATACATGGGTAAAATGTGAAGACCTGAGGTCAGTTCTGATTTGCTGCTGTAATGGGTGTATCTACCAAAGTTATACTGTGGGTTAAGAAAGAAGAGATCAAATGAAGCCAAACTATTTACCTAATTTTGGCCTTCAATTTATATCTCCACTTGTGTTTTTTTTATTTATCACATCTTGTTCACCTGCTGTTAATTTATGTGATTTTGCTGCATAGCATGTATCCTTATAGGCTGTCTTAAATGCAATTTGAAACAAACTAGGGTATCCCTTACATCCACTGCACACTTAGGAATGACTTTAGTGATCTTAATCCCCTGGATTTTGGATCCTACGTACTACTTTTGTCAGACCAGGAAGAGCTCTAAAATACCTTTTATTCTATTATAAAGTCTGGGGTCAGGGATTTCCTTTATCGAGGCCAGAGTCTGGGGATAAAACAAATCCAAAAAGGGGAGGAAAAAGTAGAAAATCATGTTTTGAAATATATTCTGTTCTGTAAAGTATAATGAATATTTCAATGGCTCAGAAAAAGTGGGAGTGAGTCCTTGGTGATAGCAATGCTCCTTTAAAAAGTTCGGTTAAAGTACGATGCCCACAGCTCAGAAGCCTCTGGTAACTGTGATTTCCTAATTCACTCTAGACTCGATCCAAGCCTCTGGTAACTGTGATTTCCTAATTCGCTCTAGACTCGACCCACCAGCTCAATCCAATATCTGGCTGACTACAGACCTAGACGGTTTTCTGTTTCTCTGTGTGCTGCATCTGCATGTGAATATATAAAAACAAATAATTAAACATCAAGAAAATATCAATAGGATTAGTCTGGCATGTTGGAACAAATCTTGATAAATCCGCCTCAGTAACAATACTCGAACTACAGTCTATGAGAGGAATACAAATTCAGCCTATTGAAGCACTGTCGTGTAAGGATAGATATTTTAATAAAACTGCTTCGTCAGTTCCTATTACTAAGGGACTAAAGCTATTGAGCTGTGGAAGTGAGGCCAAAAAAGGGGATTTGGAAATGCAAATTAGAGATAAGACGGTAATAAATGTCTTTTATTCAGCCACACACTATCCCTGATGCCAGGAGCTATTTTAAAGATGATTCTTAATAGTTCTGTGAAATTGGAAGCATACATACCCAAAATGGACATCTCTGGCACGGTAGCATGATAGGGTCCATTGAGAAACTCTGGTGCATTGTCGTTGATGTCTTGAACTTTGATAATAAATTCAGAAGGAGGCTCAAGAGGCTTATTTGTCTCCCAGTCCACTGCCTGAGCTGTTAGGGTGTACTCAGCTTTTTCCTCTCGGTCAAGTCTTTTTATAGCATGGATATCTCCTGTTATGTCATTTATTTGAAAGATAGTCCCAGCTCCATCGCCTGATAGGATATATTTGATTTTTTTGCTCCCAGGATCCAGGTCTGTATGTAACTAAAACGAAAAGGGACATTGGTTAGTGATGTGGCAATTTGCAAAGTATGTTTTACTACCTCATGTTTCAATATAAAGTTGTTTCTTTCTACATTGATTGTAACTTCATCAATGTCTGCTAACAGTAGCTGTACAAAGAGTCTATGCAACTGTATGCATATCAAGTAAAATATAATGAAATTCAGACAAATATGTTTGAACACTTTAAAAATATACTCTGGCCTGTTCAGTATAAACTGACATGCATTTACAATGATAAAAAGATTGAGGAGAAAACACTAAAATATATGTATTCTTTCCATTTATTCATACATTTACCTGTTTAGTATAAACTGATATGCATTTACAATGATAAAAAGACCAGGAGAAAATACAAAAATACATGTATGCTTTTTAATTTGTTAATACATTTATTTAAAGTTATTATTATTAGTTACCTTTTATGGGTTACTATCTGTGTGCCAAGAACTATATGAATCACTTCTCATATGATAATCCCCGTAATTCTTCCAAAAGTCACTGAGTTAGAATATATCATATGAAACATGAGAAAAGGGAAGTTTGACAAGGCATATTATAATATCTTCAAGGTTTCCATTTGATGGAATCAAGTGCAGTAGACCTAAAATTCAACTCAGATCTGGCTGCTATATTCATAAAAACAGAAATAATTCTAATAATCTGATATATATTAAGATCTTATGTTTATGTAAGGCTTTTTTTTCCCCTTTGATTTACACAATTCTTCTGGTCCAGGAAAATTATTCCCATTTTACAAAGATGACTGAGGCCAGATTATGGGAGCACATTTTCCAGAAATGGGACTTCTTAGAGAAATGAAAACTTTGCAGTAGGGATCCAGATCCATCTTAGATCATGGCAACAAATATTTATTGAACATCTACTCTTCCTAAAACATTTTAGTAGGTACTGGGGAAAACAGAATCCCTGGCTTTCAAATTTTCACAGTTTATTCTTTAGAGGGAGACTCCTGATACAGGGTACTTCTTTTTTATACTATGTTGACTCCTATTAAAAAAACTAAAATAAAACAAGAATATATATATTTTTAGTTTGTATTTTTAAAAGGAAAATTAATTGAATTATATTTGCAAAATACTGCTCAAATGTGCATATTTTCAGCTTAATCCAGTTACTTAAATGCCAGTATAGTTATAGTTCTTGCATCATGAGATTTCAAACACTTGCTCCTTAAAAAATATACATATGTATATATTGAAAAAAAAGTCTTGTGCAAAGAAACTCCTAGAAGCTCAAAAGACATTACATTCTCTTGGGATCACTTTCATTCAGTGATTGCGTTCTTTGCCAATTTAAATTGCATTTAGTGCCTCAATAAATGAAAAGATTTTTTAAAAGACATAAAACAGCAACAAAGCATCCAAATGCATCTAGAGCTCCTATTTTACTTTTGAATACTTTAAAAAGCTAAAGCATAAGATTACATCAAATACTTACTGAATCTCAAAATGTATCCCTTTCATTTATTGTATTGAACTTATTAACAAGAGCAAATATTGAAATGCCACTTTATCTTAATGAATGTAGGATTATAATTCATTAATATGATATTAATCCTAATTTATGACCATTTTAATTTATGTGCATTTTAACATTTCCATTAGCATTTTTATTAAAAAAAGAAAATTTTGAATAAAATATGATTCATGGATGTTTCCATTCATATACAGGCATTCCTGAGACACAGAGGTATTGGTATGTGTCACTCTTGCCCATCACATTTTTGCTATTAAAAATTAAGACATTCAAAATGCTGCTACTATTACTTATATTAGAACTTATTTGCACCACATTTTCCTTATATTTATCAATAGCCTCTGATTAGTAAATCGTATCGTACTCCCAGGTTTTGATGATCCTTTGTGTTTAGAAATAACTGAGGGAGAAGGGAAAAGCATAGGTTTTTGAAAAAACACAAAGCTAAGACTCAGGTCTCTCTAACTATATAAACTGGAGAAATTAACACATTTATTTGAGCTTCAGTTACTTTGCCTCTAATATGGGGATAAAACATCTACCCTGCAGAATTGGTTTTAGAATCTGAGATGATCTATTTGAAAAATAGAGAAAAATGGAAGTTGGCATATTAAGTGTACAATAACTAAAACCATTTTTACTTCATAGCATCCTCGACTATATACGACTACCTGAAAACACTATAATAAAGCCCAGTTGCAAGCTGAGTGAAAAGTTCCCAAGATTCCATCCTGAAAAAACTCTTAGCAAACACCGTGTGCTTCCTCTTTCTTCTGAAATTTATTTTTAGCAAATCTCAGCAAAATCCAGAGCCCTCATGATCTTGAAAGGCAGAGTACTGCGTTTCTATATTCATTCATTTCATCCTGTTATTTGGATCACACACACTCAAACACACACTCTTGCACATGGCTTGTTCAGGTAACCAACTTGACATTACAAATGAAAGACCTGTGGGTATGTAAGAATAGCAATTTACAGGCAGCAAATGCTCATAAAACTCCAGATCTGGACCTCAGGCTTCGGAATACATGATGATAAGCTGCTGCTTTTTTGGTTGGTCTTCACATATCTGTTAAAACCTGCTCACTTCAATGCATCAAGACTGTTCCTGTCAATTTATCCCACCCCAGGACGCTCTCTGTGAGATTATGGTACCAAAGGTATCCCAAACGCACCACATTTTCACACATTGTGCATCATCTGAAAGTGTGAGGACCATCTCTCCCAAGAGCTGCTTCTGCTAATTAGAGCAGCATAAGGGCCACATGCAAACTGGCTGGGATGGTAAGACTGGTTGGCCTGGCTGTGGTACAAAAATACCTCATCCATTCACTGATTAAATATGCACAAAATATGATTACAAACAACACAGACATGGTCTCTGCCCTCAAAGACCCATAGGTTAGTGGGAGATAAACACAAATAAACAGAAAATATTTGCTGTTGTTATTGTTATTATTACTACCACACGTACTAACTACATATTACCTGGTAAACATTTTATTCAATACATGTATACATGTCATGTTTTTCTCACAGCCAACCAGAGAACATTTTGCCATTTCACCCATGAAACAGTTAAGATTCAGAGATTTTTAGGGAACTTTTCCATAGAATGTACTATGAGCAAGTGGCGATCTTAACAGCAGAAGCTTTAAAGGAAATTTCCTGGATTCAAATGCATGCTCTAAAGGTTTGAGTGCATATATTAAGTTTACTTAACTCAGAAAGTGGAGCGTGGAGGAACAGAAAAGGCCACTACAAACAAGTAATGATGAAAACTCCAGATCTCAAAGAGGGAGGGAATGGGTGAAGATCCAGAGATAAGAGAGAGCATATTAAGTGGGAAAAGATGATTTAATATCGCACTGACTTCAGGAGACGAGAAGAGGCAGGAAATAAGAATAAAAAGCAAGGCAGGGGTCAGATTACACAGAGTTTTGAAGGCAAGATAGAATTCAGATTTGACTATAAAGCAACAAGAGTCCATAAACACAAGGTTTCAGTAAGAAGCCTGGCATCATAATAGTTTTTTTTTTTACTAAATCACAGTGCTTCGTGTGTGCCCATAAGCAAAAGTCTCAGAAGCAAAGGGAAAGAGGTCAGAGGGAAAACTTAGACACCAATTCACAAAGCTACCTCAATCTGCGTTCCCAAGCTCAGCCCAGCACCTATGATCTGTCTCATCTACAACCAGACAGATCCCGGTGGTCACTCACAGCAGCCTCGTAGGAGAAGCACCGAGTGTCAGGTATGCAACGAGCGATCCAGTCATTCATATTAAGTCTTCGATTTGAGGGATAATAACGGGACTGCTACATAATTAAGTTGAATTGTGAGTATCAATATAATTACACCTTCACTATCTTTCATATATTTTCAAAATACCCCTTAATTAAAATACAAGTTTAAACTTTAAAAGCCACGGGAAGAAGCTTTTGCATCCTTACTCTCTTGTGCATTCCCACTGCCTAGTAAGGTGCCTGTCATGTTGTTGGAGCTCAAACAATATTTGTGGAGTAAGTAAGGTGAATGCAAAAGAAGGGAAGGAAGAACATTGCCTCGTTTTACTTTCAAAACAGTAATTTAAAGAAGAGAGTAAAGAAATTTAGAAAAGTTAGGTTCAGTGAGCTAAAATCTTATCCACTCTAAACGCAAAGCCCTTGAGTTCCCTCAAATATGCATTCAACTGTAGCCCCCAGCAAAACAACTGAGACATAGTAGAGGGAACATCGATGGAAACATGAGTGGATGGATGAATGGATGGATGGATGGATGGATGGATGGCAATGGATGAATAACAGATGGACAACAGACAACAAGTATCTAATATACACACATCACTGTTCTCAGAATAAGAGCCCCCGCCACCCCAGTCTTCAAAAGAATCACCCTTATCTCCCCTGTGGCTGTCAAAGAAAAAAAAACGTACAAACTACTTTTCTACCTTCTCCTACAAGATTCCTGAGGACACTACAGCACTCCTAGTACAGTAGAGCCTAGAGAAGATAAATTCTCCTCTGAGTGCCTATTTTAATACCAAAGAATGATTTAATTACCATGCTGCCCAACTTTTCCTGGAGAGTGAGTGATGAGGAGTAGGATTCAGTGAACTATGGGGGAAATCAGCACCTCATCGGAAAATCGGTAGCTCTGACATCAGAACTTACTTTGAAGTTCCACTCCCTCCAAAAGGAAATCCTAAGAGGTTTCTCAACTTTCCTCTCTTCCTTTAGAGAAGTCTAAGTTACAGGGAGAGAATCAGCATCTTTTGAAACCCAAAGGGGTTAACGGGGATCACTACAACATGAATCTCTATCACTGATGCCTGTTTTTCATCAATCTGCTCTCTCTTGGAAAGAACAGCAAGCTTAGCACACTTAAATAATATTAAATCTTACACTGTACTCTCCCTATCTACCAGGTGCCTGTCAGGGAGATACTGTCAGCGAACAGACGGATAATCTAATCCTTAAGTTATCACCAATTAACATCAAAGATGGGACCAGAAACCTAGCACAGTATAAGTTTTTGACCTAAATGATAAGAGTGCAGGAATTCACTCTAGATCAGGTGCATATTTAGGCTGCTAGGAGAGTGAAAGGGCCGGTAGAGAAAAAGTGCAAGAGGGTATAAGAAGAGAATACTTTCATGTTCCTGAACCGTTCTTCCACAACAAAGACCAGGAGTCTGACTTGAAATCTACTTATTTTAACTTGTAGTTCAGCCTTCTCGTGCACTATAGAACATCTCACAAAAGATGCTGACCCAACATGAAATGGTCCATTCGAGAATGAGTTTGAGTCCATCGTTGTATTCAAGCAGAACTAGACAACCGCTGGTTCTTCTGCTTTAGAGCTAAATGAAGCATCATATGATGGTGGGAGATGGGGTAGGAGGGGTGAAGATGTTAGGATGGACCACATAACTTGTAAAATGCCTTTATATGCTGAAATGTTATACCACATCAGTAAATCTAAATAATTATTCCATCCAGTCATGCCACTCTTTTTTTTTCATTTATTTTACTGAAGTATTGTTGATTTACAATGTTGTGTTAATTTCTGCTGTACAACAAAGTGACTCAGATATATATATATATTCTTTTTCATATTCTTTTCATTTATGGTTCATTATAAGATATCAAATATAGTTCCCTATGCTATACACTAGGACCTTGTTGTTTATGCATTCTATATATATTAGTTTGCATCTGCTAACCCCCAAACTCCCAATCCTTCCCTCCACTGCTCCTCCTCCCCCTAGACAACCACAAGTCTGTTCTTTATGGCTCAGTCACTCCACTCTTAACAATTTGCAGAAACAAATTATAAAACTAAAGCCAGGTAACAGACATAAAAACACCCCAGCATATTAGTAGATCAAGTTGGGAATATGCACTTACTCTCACGATCATACACTCTAAGGAAATAATTCAGTGAAATGATAACAGTCCTCAAAGTCATTCTCATATAAACCAAATGACTCTTAAATTTGTCTTATGGAGTGAAAGGCTAAAGAAGACACAATCCCCGATTAAAAGACTAGAACAGAGCATCCTACACTGGAAGTGACCTCTACTTTGACAAAAAAATTCTAATGTTTTACAGGAGGCAAATGTGTAGCGTCCTGATATCTCAGATGTGTGGTCTTTGCATTCCGTGTCAGCTGCTGATGTGTATACTGAACAGCTTAACCTGGCCAAGGGGACCAGTGCCCAGAGAAATAGAAAATTGGAAGCAAGTCTGAGTGAACTGCTGCTTTTGGCTGCAGGGACCTGAAATTATAGTCAGAATTAGGAATGCATTACTTGTGCTACTCCTTCAAATGGTTAAGTTCCACAAAGGTCCTCTAGGTACATTAGTCAACAATCTTCCAACAACAAGCATTGTACATGGTACATAGCAAATGCTCAGTAAAGTCTAACTGCTGTTTTGTCTGCACAGGACCTACCATAACTTCCTGCACCTTATCAGTGATTTTACAAGGATGAGAGGCACAGGTTCAGTAAATATATGGCCTTTCTCAAGCTCACATGACTAACAAATAACAGAACCAGATGTAACCCAGTAAATCAGATTTCAGAGCATACACATTTTAGCATAATTCTAGAGAGATCCCCAGGAAAGCATACCTAGTTAGTCTGGAGACCTCCTATTTCACTAGATGAGAAGGAGGCAGAATGGAGAAGCCTCTCTATTCTGTCCCTATATGGCAGTAGAAATTTCCTATATATATTTAGAAGCTATTTGTATGAAATCATGCAGTACAGTTCATCCTAAAAAAGTTTGAAATAGAGTAGACATAGAAATAGAAAGGCAGTATGCTCAACTAATAGGAATGCAAATGGAGAATATTGACAAGAAGAGGCTGGCCAGCTGTTTACCAAGCCAACATTCATGACCTTGGCAAATTTGCTACTATCTTGTCTGGACCGCAGCTTTATAGGTTTGGAAACATGATGTGTCAGCCTTATAGCAAATCCATCTCTCTTAGCCCGACGCCAACAAAGAAAGTTCCCAAGCCCAATTTTTTTAAAGGCAACATATCAGTGATAAATAGTATTTTGACTATTTAAGTGATCATGATGAGCAAAATTTCTCTTTATATAAAGACCCACACACAAGTGAAGCCAAATTATCCTTGTTGATAGGATTCAGAGAAAGGAGAATTAGATGGATCAATTCCATAATGATGCCATGGGAAAAAATAGCATAAGTACGCCCATCCTACAAAAACGGCCTTAAAATTGCTCTAGCATGCTTAAGTTTTGTATTCTCAGATTTTTTCTTTTCCTTTAAGTAATGAGGTGGAGGTTCCGATATTTAAGCAACCACAGGTAAAAAAAAAAAAAGACAATGAACTCCTTTCAATTGGACACATAATTTCTTATGTATGTTGATAACATCCTGGTTAACATATTAAATCTTACAGGGTTGGAAGTCAATATGTTTCTCTAAGGCAACCAAAGATTAATATAGTAGTAATTCAGGTTATGGGAACCAGAATGAGAGCCTGATAAGAAATAGAAAAAACTGTAAGATACTGAGGGATTTACTTAACCTCCCCAGATTTCAGTGTCCTTATTTGTAAAATGCTTTAATAACAGGTTTAACAACCTATCTATAGGGTTTTTGTAATGATTAAAATGTGACAACAGATAATAGATAAAGGCATGATATCTTTTAGGAGCCAAAATATTCAAGTAAAACTGCATATAGGGTGGATTCTTGTGGAGATTGAATTTTGGAATTACAATGATAAGTTCTGCCAAACCTGGAACTGCTTTCCAAGAAAAATACATCTAACAACATAGACTTCAACATGCAACATTACTCTGTAGTGAATATAAGAAATGTCACTTCCTTTTTTTTATTGGAGTATAGTTGCTTTATAATGTTGTGTTAGTTTCTACTGTACAGCAAAGTGAATCAGCTCTCTCTCTCTCTCTCTCTCTCTATACATATATATATATATATCCCCTCTTTTTTGGATTTCCTTCCCATTTAGGTCACCACAGAGCATTGAGCAGGGTTCCCTGTGCTATACAGTAGGTTCTCATTAGTTATCTATTTTATACATAGTATCAATAGTGTATATATGTCAATCTCAATCTCCCAATTCAATCCACCTGCCCCTTCCCCCTTGGTATCCACACGTTTGTTCTCTACTTCTGTCTCTATTTCTGCTTTGCAAATAAGATCATCTATACCATTTTTCTAGATTCCACATATATGTGTTAATATATTTGTTTTTCTCTTTCTGGCTTCACTCTGTATGACAGTCTCAAGGTCCGTCCACGTCTCTACAAATGACCCAATTTCGTGCCTTTTTATAGCTGAGTAACATTCCATTGTATATATGTACCACATCTTCTTTATCCATTCCTCTGTTGATGGACATTTAGGTTGCTTCCATGTCTTGGCTATTGTAAATAGTGCTGCAGTGAACATTTTGGTACATGACTCTTTTTGAATTATGGTTTTCTCAGGGTATATGCCCAGTAGTGGGATTGCTGGGTCATATGGTTAATTCTATTTTTAGTATTTTAAGGAACCTCCATACTGTTCTCCATAGCAGCTGTAGCAATTTACATTCCCACCAACAGTGCAAGAGGGTTCCCTTTTCTCCACACCCTCCCCAGCATTTATTGTTTGCAGATTTTCTGATGATGGCCATTCTGACTGGTGTGAGGTGATACCTCATTGTAGTTTTGATTTGCATTTCTCTAATAATTAATGATGTTGAGCATCTTTTTTTTTTAAACATCTTTATTGGAGTATAATTGTTTTACAGTGTTGTGTTAGTTTCTCTGTACAACAAAGTGAATCAGCTATATGTACACATATATCCCCATATCCCCTCCCTCTTGCATCTCCCTCCCACACCCCCAGCCCACCCCTCTAGGTGGTCACAAAGCACCGAGCTGATCTCCCTGTGCGATGCAGCTGCTTCCCACTAGCTATCTATAAAAAAAAAAAAAAAAAGGTTCTGACGAACCTGGGGCAGGACAGGAATAAAGACACAGATGTAGAGAATGCACTTGAGGGTATGGGGAGGGGGAAGTGTAAGCTGGGACAAAGCGAAAGAGTAGCACTGACATATATACACTTCCAAATGTTGAACATCTTTTCATGTGTTTGTTGGCCATCTGTATGTCTTCTTTGGATAAATGTCTATTTAGGTATTTAGGTCTTCTGCCCAGGTTTTGATTGGGTTTTTTGTTTTTTTGATATTGAGCTGCCTGAGCTATTTGTATATTTTGGAGATTAATCCTTTGTCAGTTGCTTCGTTTGCAAATATTTTCTCCCAAGAATGTCGCTTCTTGAGTCAAATGATCTTGGTACAAAGTGGCTTAAACTCTTACATTGGGCATTCTTATATTGAGCGTATAGTCACATATTTGGTACTTACTAACCTGCTCAGGAAGTAATGATAGTATATGTATCTGGAAGTTTTTACTTTTTTTCAGCTTTAGTGACGTGTAATCGACAAATAAAATTGTAAGGTATTTAAAATGTACTTCATTTTTCTTTCTTGTTACTCAAAAACTGTAAGCCTAGAAGTAGGGGGAGGGTGATCAATGTGCATTGGGCCATTGAATAAATGCTTGTGTGCTCAAGAATGTGGGTGAATAGTAATTGTGGACCTACTACTAAAAAGAGATTTAGGTGAATGGATCAAGGAGTGGATGGATGAATGAATGATTGGATGGATGGATAAATTGGTTGATAACAGAATTAAGGGGAGGAAAATGGATAGACAGATGGTTTTATTGGGAAATGCATGCATAAAAAATAATAGATAGAGGGATGGCTAGCTGAGTAAGAGTCTCAGCCGTTTTTCCATTTAGGTTCCAAAGCACATTAAATACTATGAACGGATACATGAATGAACAGATGGACATACTGGTGAGTGGGTGGGTGGAAGGACCACAGAGTTTCTCACTAAAAGATTGATTTGGGGAAAACATAACAAATTATTCTCTCTCACAGTCCTATTTCTTGTCTTACAGTAAAGCAGACATAGGACTTGGGAGTTCAACTATAAATTATGAGAGATTCTCAGACAAAGATCTTTGGAGCATGTTTACTTTGCAACTAAACCATCACTCTTCACAGATTTCTTTAAAAAATTTCTGTCTCAATAGATGTATAGATATAGATAGTAAAGATATAGATATGAGAGGGGGAAATTTTGTGCAAAATAAATAGACAATATAGTAATATACAATATAAGCAAGGTGAATAGGACTAAAAGAAGACACCCAGGATTACTAGCCAAACAAAAGAAGTAGATTTTAAACTGATATGGATATTTAAAACAGATATTCAGGATATTATCCAAAGATCAGTTTACAGTGAAGCCTTCAGTTGTACCATGGAAAAAGGAAAAAAGAAAATATAAAAATGTTGTGTCAATGCCCTTTATGTTTGCAAAGAACTTGATTAACCAGAGTCCTAATAGGAGTTGAAAATATGAGATAGATTTCAGATGTGGTAATCACCGTTACTTGCTAAACAGGATATATCTTGTTATCCAAAAATTGACAAGATCACAGTGGGAAAGAACACAGTGGATAAACAAATGACAGTCATCTATTCTCTCTGAAATTCTCTATTTATAAAGGCACTGTGAGATAATCAAAATGCCATGAATTTGGAAGAACATTGCAGTTGAAGTTAAAAATGAAACACATAAACCTGGGATTTAGTTTGGGCCATAGAATAGGGTGTGCCATTAGCGAATCATTTTTTTCTGTGATCAAAAAGCCTGATAATAACTTAGCTGTGTTACCCACTCCTACTCCTTGAGCATTGTAAACTGTCTCATTCAGAGCCTCCCTAGGAAAGCAGAGCATCACGACCAAAGCACAGATTTCACAGAAATAATCCCATTTCCAAGTCTGACTGCTCAATGGGTAGGTGAATGGATTGATGGGTGGAGGGATGAATGGATAAATGTGTTGATAAAAAAAATTAAGAGGAAGAGGATGGGTAGGTAAATGGTTTTGTTGGAGAATGCATGGGTGCACAAAAGAGTGCATGAGAAGATGGCTAAATAGATTCACAAGCATCCTTCCTTTTAGATAAATGACAATCAAAAAACCCGATTTGAATTAAAACTAGTGGATATGATTTTGGACTTTAATTTTCCCCATTTTAGTTTCTTCTTGTTAAAATGATACTAATGAGGCCATTAGCACCATTATCAAAAAAGACTACCTGATTGTCGTAAGGATAGTTTGTACGTAAAAGTCGTTTTTAATTTTTTTTAACTCCTACTCTCCCAAGTATCATTCCTATAGTGAAGATTTGGAAATAGAACCTAATATATCATCAACGTACTGCAATTAGATGCTAATAATATAGCCTGCAATGCTAAAAATATGTGTGTAAGAGTCTGTGTGTGTGTGTGTGTGTGTCTTTACTCCATCTCCATTCTGCCAACAAAGCTTAGAAGTTAGCTAAAAAAAAATAACGAACAGTAAAAACAACCTGAAGACTGGAAATGCCCTTACTTTTCACACTATACATAGACCTGTTGGAAATCTGTAAATCTCCTGCAATCATCATCATCATCATCTTTTACGAAAATAAACAGTATTTTTTTCATTTTTAAACAGAAACATAAATAATCCTTTCAAGTCCTCTGTTAGGAGGTCAATAGTTTCTCCTCAAAATTCATATGCTGAAGCCCTAAGCCCCAGTACTTCAGAATGTGCCTATATATATATATACCTGAATCACTGTGCTGTACACCTGCAACACGGCATTATAAATCAACTATACTTCAATAAAAAGTTTAAAAATTTTAAAAGAAAAGAATGTGACTATATCTGGAGATACAGCCATTAAAGAGGATGATTAAGTTAAAATGAGATGATTAAGATGGGTCTTGATCCAATCTGATTGGTGTCCTTATAAGAAGAGGAAGCTTAGACACACAGAGAAATATCAGGGACACACATGCACAGAGGAAAGACCATGTGAGGAGGTATGTGAAAAGGCAGCAGGAGGGCAGCTACCTGCAAGCCAAGGAGAGAGACCTTAGGAGAAACCCAACCTGCTGACACCTGGACTTTTGGCTTCCAGAACTGTGAGAAAATAAATTTCTGTTGTTTAAGCTACTCTGCCTCTTGTATTTTATTATGGCAGCTCTAGCAAACGAACATATCCTCCCAAAGCATACCAGCCACTTATCAATGAATACCTTACTTATGCAAAATGGTGGCTGCAAGTTACAACGATGCTACTGATAGGTTATGATTCTAGGTGCTGTAGACAGAAATATAGTCCCCAAAAGATATCCATGTCCTAATTACCAGAACCTACAAATATGTTACCTTACCTATCAAAAGGGCCTTTATAGATGTGACTAATTTAAGGACCCTGGAATGGGTAGATTATTCTGGGTTATACAGGTGAGCCCAGTCTAATTACATGCATCCTTAAAAAAGAAGAACCTTTTCTGTCTGTGGTCAGAGGGAGATACGACTGCAGAATAATGGTCAGAGAGATTCAAACTTACTCACTTTGAAGATGTAGGAAAGGACCAATAGCCAAGAAGTGGGTAGCCTCTAGAAAAGGAAATAGATTTTCCTCTAGAAGTTTCAGAAAAGAACACAGTCAGACTCATTTGTCTTAGCCCAGTGAGACCTGTGCTGGGCTTCTGACCTACAGAATCATAAGATAATACATTCATGTTATGTTAAGCTACTATGTTGGTGATAATCTGTCACAGCAACAACAGAAAACTAATATAATATTTCCAAGCAATACAATTATAAAATTGTTGAAATGTTGATAAGTTTGCATATCAGATATCTAGTGACTGTGGGTAAAACTTGTATCCTTCTAATTATAGCTTCCTTCACTTATAAAATAAAGCATATAAAGTTACTTTTCAGATGTTTTATAGCTCAAACAGCCTGTGATTATTTAGACACATCCTTCCATTGTGCATAGCTACTTTACTTTTTCAGTATACTATCATGATACTATCATGCATACTCCCTCAGAAAATATATAGTTACCCTCGCCACCCAGGCACAGGGAATAACCCATTCATTTGATTATTTAGGCATTTCTCCAAGAACACTGAGAGTTTCCTTATACTAGATCCGTTTATTTTCTATTTCATTTAAGTGTCACAACAACCCTACGAGCTACATACGAGACTCATCACTTTACCGATTAAGAATCTACTGATTAGAATTTTAAACAACTGCTCAATATCGCGTGTAGCAAGAGATGAACAAAGGATTCAAATCCAAGTCTATCTGCTTCTCAAGCTCATATTCATTTTATTATTTTAGCATTGTGTGCCAGAATCAAACATGGAGGAAGAAAAACAGAAGTACGTAAAACAAAAGACTTCACTGTTCACAAAACTATAACCTGTTTAGTGACTTTTTTTTCCAACATACATTTCATGTATTACCTGTTTGCTTAATAGGAGCCTTGTGAGACTTAAAGTCAAGGTCAGAGTCGTCACCCCTGTGGCACACAGGAGGAAACAGAGTCCTAGATCTAATGACCTCTGGAAACCTGTAACACCAAAACTTTGGGGAAATCTAGCAAGCCTAGTAGATGGAGGGAGGGAGGTGCAGTGGGGGATTTGCAGATAACAATGTCAAGCTAGAGAATTATTAGACACACTTTGCAAATCACAATCTACCAGTGGGAAATATCTACTCAAATAATCACGTATTTAACCTTTCCGTAAAAAAAATAAACTAATACAACCTTCATTTGCACCCTCAACAACACTAGTAATATGACAACATTTATTAAGTGCATAATGGATGCCCAATATGTAATTATGAATATAAGAAAAGAGCTCTACTCTATCTCCCAGTATTCTGTGTAATTTTGATAAAAAGTTCTAATGGAGATGTGCATTCACAACTTCTTCATTCATTCTGATCATGAGAAAAATTTTATCTGGCCTGGTGGACTCTTAGGTCACTAAAAATAGATTGCATTTAACCTTCTTTTAACCTTCTTCCTATTAATCAGATATGCTAGTTTGTTTGCAGTGACAAGTTCAAGGGCTACTAAGGCAGAAACTAATAGACGTGGAAAGGAGAGAGAATAAAAGTGACAAAGAGGTTACATGGACAGGAGTTAGAAGAAAAGATTTGCTTTTTGCATATTGTTTATTTACTTTCAATGTTGGTGCATTTGAGGAGAGAGAAGAAATTTGGGGACACTTATCACTAATGTGAAAGTTTTCAGAGATACAAGAGGGGAATCAGGTTTCTAAGGTTTCATTTAACTATAAAAATGTAGACTTCACTTTGGCATATGACAGAGCGATTATACTAAATGAATAAATTGCTGTTCAATTATCTTTGGATATGACAGTGAGGGTTCTTTGAAAGTGACCATGTACTGAGATAAAGGCTCACTGCAGCTCAGCACTGCACAAATTATTTACCTATTAGTACGTGTATGTAAAACCTGGCAATTCCGGAGCAATGGGGGAAGACTGGGGAGACTGGATTGAATGTTTCTGTAGTCCTGGTAGCTAAGTTTAATCTCCTATGGTTAAGTTAAAAAATGACCAGTTTTTTCATCAGGTACGAGAATAATTCTGGCAAGCAGCAAAGCTACAAGGTTGTTCCTACCTCTGTATGAACCACCTCTGTCAGTGAGCACCGAAAGAAACAGGAAAGTCTAGAGCAGCAGTTCCCAAAGCATGGGTTCACAGACCTCTGGGAATTTCTGAGCACCCTTCAGGGCATCCAGGAGGTCAAAGTTATCTGCCTTTCTCACTGTGTTGACATTTGTGTTGATAGTGCAAATGTAAGGGAGGACAAAACTGCTGCTATGTTCACACCTATCAAGGCAGTGGCACCAAACTATACTAAGAGTCATGGTACCCTTCACTACCACACACTCTCAGGATTAAAAAAAAAACAAAAACAGAAGAAGAAAGAAAGAAAAAGAAACAGAGCCAGTTTCACTTAAGATGTCTTTGTTGAGGCAGTACAAATTATTAATTTAATTAAATCTCAGCCCTGAGTACACATATGCTTAATCTCCTGTGTAATGAAATGGACAGTACACATAAAGCACTCTGCTCATGGTGAAGTATGATTGTTGACTCAAGGAATGCAACGTGTGATTGGTTCGGTGGCTGGAACAAGCCACAATTTTTTATGAACCTCATTTACCATAAAATGGAAAATGGAAAGAACAAATGACAGACAAACTATGGCTATTCTGACTTGAGTATTTACCAGACATTTTATCCAAAATTTATAATTTAGAAAATAGAATGGTTGTTTTAATTTATGAATGAATAAAATTAGCTTATTTCTTCAAAGATAACCAACAGTATTTGTTGCCCATGAAAAACAAGTTGAGCTTTCTAGCAAATATTAGAATTTAAGAAAATCTGTATCTGCCTCTCTACTGAAAGTTGCTGAAAATAATAATCTTCCCAGGCATCGTCAGTGTGTGCTCATGTGAAGGTTAAAGAACATCATACTCAAAAATTGCACTCATGAATATACAGGATCTTGTTGACTGATGGAGCAATATAATCAAGATAAACAAATATTAGTCTCTGTAGAAAAAAAAAAAAGAGCTATAAACACTTAAAATAATCTTCTTATCCAGGCATGTCGTCATCTTTAGTCACTGCAAGTCGAACTAAAACACACCCTTCTATTTTTTTTTTTTTTTTTTTTTGCGGTACGCGGGTGTCTCACTGCTGTGGCCTCTCCCGTTGCGGAGCACAGGCTCCGGACGCGCAGGCTCAGCGGCCATGGCTCACAGGCCCAGCCGCTCCGCGGCATGTGGGATCTTCCCAGACCGGGGCACGAACCCATGTCCCACTGCATCAGCAGATGGACTCTCAACCACTGCGCCACCAGGGAAGCCCCACCCTTCTATTTTTAACATCCCTGCCTGTTTTGGCAAAGAAACAATTTAAGATAAACAGCTCTTAGTCGTCTTGAGGAGGATTATTTGTGAGACACTCTAAATATACAATTTCCATAGAGTCACTAATTGTTCCTTACTTTAAAATTCATCCTTCTGAAAAGAAGATATATTTGGTAATGTAAATATCATCCAGGTACAGGATACTGCTGTGTTAGCATCCACATTATTATTCAGTCATCATTAACACACTTCTAAAATAAAGTGTTGACAGCACTCTTATTCAAATATATAGCATATGTTTATAGTCCACACACTGAGGTACACACATAATTACAATATATGTGTGAGAGAAATTGCAGAGGCGGTCCAAGGAGCTGTGCGCTTACACGAATTGAAAACTGCCACTGTCCAATTAAAGCCTGTGAGACCATGGGGTGGCAACACCATCAAATGCCTATCGTATATGGCCAAACTGATTAAATAACAAGACAAAAATGCAATAAAAAAAAGAAGTTTTTTTATTGTTCTTGTTGTTTAAATAGAACATCCAGAAGCTAATAGAAAGCAAGATACTCACTGTTCTTCCTTATCCCAGTCAAGACTCCATCTAGATGGAATAATGTGTTACTATCAACGATATTGAATAGCTCAAAATCACAATGTTCATCTTCCACCAAACCAAGCTGCCATTTGGAGGAGAAAACTTATGTCTATTTGTTTGTTGGTTTTAGGTAGAGAAAGAAAATTTCATATTACATTTCTTTGGTGCTATTTTTATTTTTCTCCATTTGAACTCATTAGGAAATAATTAATGCATGATGTGTAATTAAAAAAGAATCACCCCACATGTATTTCATGCAATATGAATTTTAAGAGGATTTTAAAGTAGGGTTATTTTTCTGCAAAAGCACAATATACTATTCCTTAGAGAAAGTGCATATCATCAAATGTTAAAATCAAGATTCACAGTACGTAACTGTTTACTCCATAAATGATTTGACTTCCAAAGTGTTCTTCTTAGTCGGGGGGTGGGGGAACAAAGTTATACTCCATTAAAGATGTATTTTTTAAAAAAGCAAATAAAAAAAAATCTCTAACATTATTTCAAAGATGACTCTTACCACGGTTGGGTCAGGAGGTGGCAGGATAAGTTGAATGAGAAAGAGGAAGAGATGGAAGAGGAAGAAACCTGGAAATATACAGAACCTACTATATGCCATGCATTGTTCTAACTGATTAACATGCATTATGTCATCCTCACACCCAAGACAGTTTTTATTATTCTCATTTTACAGATGAAAAATCTGAGACACAGAGTAAACAACCTGCTACGGGACATACAAACTAATAAGAATCAAAACCATAGGCTTTGGTCTTGGAATCCAAAGGTATGCATGCTTGTGTATGCATAAACACATTTGTTTACAATCATTCTTTTCCTCCATTCCAAATAAATAATTATTCTATTTTTTTCTCCTGAATTCTGTCAGTGCCTCTTTGGAAATAGAAAAAAAAAAATCTATGCTCTAAATATGGAAAGAAGGAAAATGAACTAACGCTCGTTGAACACTGATCCTTTGAAAGATGATTTAAATCACAGGACAACAAATAGAAGAACAGATATTTGAACCCAAGTGTGCCTGACAGCAGCCCATTTATTTCTAGTACCTCACATCCCTTTCCAAAGTCTTCTGACATATTTATAGAGAGTTTTGCTTCCTCTCTTTGTAATACCTTCCAAATTAACACCTTGATCTATGTCCTTGTTAGCTATTTCTTCTAAAGGGTCAACTTGAATTCACCAAACAGATGAAAACCATTAGGTGGTAGAAGGACTTTTTTATGTCCTTAGGTTTCTGTGACACCTGACAGATGGAGCATATGCCCACAAATAACCCAGCATTTAAACAACTGTTGGCTATGCAACAGGAATCACCAGGATACCGTGTGCTCATTCACAATAAAGAACTATTAAAGGATTCATAATTTTGATTCAATAGGTCCTATTATTTCTTTTGTGAGACTACATAAGCCTTATTAATAGTAACAGCAATTATACATAGACACACACTGGAGACTGGCATCTAGGGTGTGCTGAGTTAATGGTGAGGTTTGGGAGGATACAAAAGGTCTCATTTAAGATGTTATGCACTTTTTATTTCATGTGGCTAATTACTGCCATTGAAGTCTGCTGTTAATACCTTTTATGACAATTTCAAGGATAAAGAGTAAAAAACAACAGGCATTGCATGCGCTATCACCTGTGGTCTGAGTGCCTCACTGGTTAGCCTTGCCATGTAATTCAACACCATGGTATAGCAGAAAGAATATGGATTTTGAAGCCACTGAGTCCTCAACACCAACATTGGTTTTGTGATTTAAACATTTAAACATCATGTGACTTTAAACAAATCATTTTACTTTTACTCTTCTTACCTTCAGTTTCTATGTCACCAAAGGAATAAGAATACCTCAAAGAGTCAGTGTGAGATTTACATCAAGTAGAAGTATGTCTGTTAACTGGCAATAGGTGTGTAAGGTGTAGGTATAGGTCTTGATTCACCAAATACTATTTTGTTTCTACTTGTATACATCTTTCACTAAACACACACACATACATGTTAAATCATAGACATTATATATACAAAAGCATATGGCACAACTCTGTGCTGGGGCAGAATCTGCAGCGATGCCTCAGAAGATGGAACATGACGGGGCATGTGGACCTACTCGGCCCACAGCATAATGCTGAACCTTCAAATGTATCAACTTCAAATGTTTCTATGTAAAGCATTGTTTGACAAGAGGGTTAGGCTATTTAAAAATATTTGAAAATCATTGCTCTGAACATTCTAATACCTATGACTAAACTACACAGGAATACTTGAGAGCTCCAAATGCAATGTCACTTGTACAAGAAGTCCTTCTTTTCAGTCGAGTTAGTAAAAGTAGTTCCACTGAATTGCACTTTACATGCAATAGTTGCACTTTTGTGACCTACATTAAGGCATGATAGAAATTAAAAGCCCTGTGAAACACCTCACTGTGATATTATAGGGCTAGAGTCGAAGATGTTGCTCATTACCCTGCCTAGTGTACTGCAGGGAGAAAACACTTAGGTGAAAATAACTGTTCCCAATACTAAGGTACTAACAAAATTTCTTGAGATGAATTTGTTTATCTCATGGATACTCTGATTTGTACTAGTAATCAGCTTTTATACTTCACAATGGATACTAGGTAAACTGAGAGCCAAAATGGTGGCCCCGCCAATAACCCATTTATAGGAATTCTATCATGCAATTGTGTGTATTAGTTAATTTAACTGTGCCCTTTTCCTCCTATTTATTTCTGATTTTCATAACTTTGTTCTCAAGTATTACCAGTTTACGTAGTCCTGTCATTGTTTTTGTGTTATGTTTTGGTTTTACTCTTAAAAATATTTTCCTCCATGGTAAGGTTTAATATACTGAGATAAATATAGTAAACTTAACTTTTGAGATATTCAAATTCATGCCCACCATATGCATATGCTAATAGCACATTACAAATGTTCTACTTATAATTCTACCTCTTCCATCAAGAAATCTGGTTCACAGGCTTCCCTGGTGGTACAGTGGTTAAGAATCTGCCTGCCAATGCAGGGGACACAGGTTCGAGCCCTGGTCTGGGAAGACCCCACATGTCACGGAGCGACTAAGTCCCTGTGCCACAACTACTGGGTCTGCGCTCTAGAGCCCATGAGCCACACCTACTGAAGCCTGCGTTCCACAACTACTGAAGCCTGCATGCCTAGAGCCCATGCTCCACAACAAGAGAAGACACGGCAATGAGAAGGCCATACACCGCAACGAAGAGCAGCCCCCGCTCGCCTCAACTAGAGAAAGCCTGCGCGCAGCAAAGACCCAATGCAGCCAAAATAAAATTAATTAATTAATTAATTAAAATTTATTAAAAAAAAAAAATCTTGCACTTACTATGACTCTTAAGTGTTCTGGGTAACTGCATCTATTGTGTGCCTCTTCCTCTCCGCCATTATTTCCTGTTATCTCTTGTCCAATTTTAATGGACAAAAAGACTGCACACCAGCCAATGAGTGGCCTCACTCCCTGATTCCAACAGTGGCCCCTATATTAAGGAACCTATTAACAGTTAGTAGGAGACGTTTAGCAGCCTTTTAAATGAGCAAATGGAAATAGCACTATATTTTAGAGACCCTATGGAAGTGAATGGTATAAGGACTTTTTTGAAGGTGTTCAAGGTCCAGGTGCCGCTGAACAAGGCACTTTGCCAAACTATCCTTCTCTGTCTATATTCTAGTAGGCCAACATATTTGGAGCTAATATGGCCCCTAGTACATTTAGAAAAGGGCATAGAAGCAGAACAGTTTGTTGAACTACGTACATTAGATAGCTCTTTAATGGAGGCTACAGGTTTTCTGTTTGTTTTACCTGTCGTCAGGAACTGTACTATCTACTTTCTATGTAAAAACTCATAAGCATCTTTTTTTTTTAACATCTTTATTGGAGTATAATTGCTTTACAATGGCATGTTAGTTTCTGCTTAATAACAAAGTGAATCAGCTATACATTTACATATATCCCCACATCTCCTCCCTCTTGTATCTCCCTCCCACCCTCCCTATCCCACCCTCTAGGTGGACACAAGGCACCGAGCTGATCTCCCTGTGCTATGTGGCTGCTTCCCACTAGCTATCTATTTTACATTTGGTAGTGTATATAAGTCCATGCCACTCTCTCACTTCGTCCCAGCTTACCCTTCCCCCTCCCCGTGTCCTCAAGTCCATTCTCTACATCACGTCTTTATTCCTGTCCTGTCCCTACCATTTTTTTTTTTAGATTCCATATATATGTGTTAGCATACGGTATTTGTCTCTCTTTTTCTGACTTATTCACTCTGTATGACAGACTCTAGGTCTATCCACCTCATTACAAATAGCTCAATTTTGTTTCTTTTTCTGGCTGAGTAATGTTCCATTATATATATGTGCCACATCTTCTTTATCCATTCATCTGTTGATGGACACTTAGGTTGCTTCCATGTCCTGGCTATTGTAAACAGATCTGCAATGAACATTGTGGTACATGACTCTTTCTGAATTAACTCATATAAGCATCTTGAGCCTTGGTCTTCTAATGTGTGCAGTGGGGCTAAGGTTACACATCTAGCTGTCTTGCTCTCAGTAAAGTCACCCTGACTCCAGGACTCCTGCTTTTAACCATGTGACCACAACAAAAATTTTCTGAGCCTGGTGATTTCACTCTGAACTATCTTATCAGGAGCTGGTTGTTCATCCATATGGATCTAAGATTCTTGGGAAGAATCCTAGTGTACTGAGATTGCCAGTAAGGATTTCTAATAAGTTCACAAATGGAAAGATTCTTTACAAATGCCTTCTTTTTTAATGAGAAAAGAATCAGTTAGTCAATCAATAGGTTATCAATTACATTGCTCAGCAAAAAGTCAAAATGCAAATCGTAAGTCACTTTAATATCTGCAAGGCCCTGTCTTCTACAATTCTGTTGCATAACAAATATATGCCAGGGATAGTACTTAAACAGAAGGGTGGGGACTTCCCTGGTGGCCCAGTGGGTAAGATTCCACACTCCCAATGCAGGGGGACCAGGTTCCACCCCAGGTTGGGGAACTAGATCCCACATGCATGCCGCAACTAAGAAGTCCACATGCTGCAACTAAGACCTGGCGCAGCCAAAATAAATAAAATAATAAATAAATAAATATTAAACAGAAGGGTGATCATTAATCATTTTGTAATCACATTGGTGGTTACAAATGATTGCTTGAAAACAACCGCATACTTAAATTTGTATTATGCAGAACTAAGAGCAAAGAGAAATGTTTAAAGTGGGGGAAAAGTGTGAATAGTACAAGTAAGAATCGTATTAATATAAATTAGTTGCCCAGGAGAGTCCTGTTTAAATTAGCTAAAATTAGAGAAATACACACACATACATATGCACACATATAAATATATATTTTTAAATGAGAAATACAATTTTATTACATTCAAATGCATATAATCTTTAAATGCAAGTTAACCAACTGTTGCTGGGACGCACCTCAATTTGAGAACAGGATAAAAATGCTTCATAATTAGCACATTAAATCACTGACCTTTGCTTACACTACAATTAGATTGCCTATTTGTCAACATGCCTTTGAAAAGGGTTCGAGACTAGCTTATTTCTTTTATACCAAAGGGAATGTAAGTTTACAGCCCTGCATTGATCTTTGGAATTCTGGATTCATCACTCACAAACCTTAGGAGACACTTGCTTTGGGCTTAGAATGTGCATTAAGAACTGTGTGGACCTTTCATTCCATAAAAATAAACCATAAACTCTTTCCTGATCCTGGTAAAAATCATGTCCAGATTTAAAATAACAACTAAAGTAAGAGTTTGTACTATATCATTCCTTTCTCCACGGACCATTAAGGATTTTCTAGCTACAGTTTTGCTTAGTTAAGAAAAGTGGTCTCTAGGTATTTGACTGCAACCAAACCAAACCAAACAAAAGGTCTTAAACGTCACCTTCAATGAAATGTCTGATGTTACTCTACATTAGCTGGCTTGAGATGTCCAAGGAGCAAAATGCAGCTTTCAAAGGAGGCTGATTTGCCGCTACCTGCTGGCTCCAACTAGCTCAATGCATATCTAGCCACCCCCTCGAATTACAAAATTGCCAGGACATCACATCAAAGATTGTACTTATCGCAACATTTTCTCTATTTGATTCCACCAATTTAAAATCGTGAGATATAAATATATATTAATAATGTCTCAGTTAAAAATGAAAATGTTGAAATAATGAGGACTTCTTTTAACATTCATTGGGAATCACCTGGCTTCAGGACATGCTAAGTGAAATGTAAACTATGTTAGTCTCTTATCACAGGGCTGTGCCACTTTTCCTGGATGCTAGAAACACCCACATTCCACTGTCAGTAACTGTGAACCACAGTGTCATTTGGGTCCATCAGAAAGTTCATGAGGGAATTTGCTTACTGTAATAGTGGAAAGTGTGAAACAAAAAGAGCATAAAAACGTAATCTACAATTATAAGATATACTTTTACAAAATCAATGGTATTAAACGTGTGGTCCTGGGATTTGTGCTGAAAACACACACACACACACACACACACACACACAACTATTCAATAACTGGATTAACACACATACACACATTTAATCGAAAACTGGATTAGAAGGGAGATGTTATAAAATATAATGAAAAAGTACAAAACATCTCCATGACATATTAATTTAGAAGAAAGCACTGGAATTTATTGGAGATAATGCTAACAAACAAAAGGTAAAGCATTATTAAGAAAAAAATGCAATTCAGAGGTTTGGATTTATGTGCTCCAAAAATATATTTGGGGTATGTGTATGTGCTTCCCCAAATAGTCTCCACTTTTTATGCTCTGGGGAAAAATAAACCTGGAGTCATTTGAATTTTGATATATACAGTGTCCTTGAATGTCATGCCACGTTTATGTAACGACTTAGAGCGATCAGGATTAGGATACAACAGTACGTTCCGGGTGATGAAAATCGTGTCCCAACTTATTTTCTGGGACCTACTACTAATTTTTTTAACTGTTATTGAATGCATTGTTCTAAACCCTGGGGATATAACAATGAATAAGTCAGAGATACTCCCTGCCCTCAGTGGCATACATCCTATTGGACATGATGGCTTGATTTGAAACCTACAAAAGAAAGCAACAGCAGTTATGAAATATCACCAGCTGTTAGGAAATAAGATCCCAGTGCGTACCTATATTATCTGGGGAATCTTGTTAAAATGCAGATTTTGATTCAGCAGGTCTATCATGCGGTCTGAGGCTCTGCATTTCTAAAAAGCCGCCAGGAGACACTGATGTTGTGATCTAGGGAGCCCAGGGGACCCACTTTGAATAGCAAGGCAGAATCCCTTCTTTGGAAGGTGAAAATGATGAGCAATTACTCTTATAAGAAATAAGTTACATTTACTAAGGTGGTTGTTGTCTTCTTTCTTATTCATAATAATCCTAAGAGTGAGACCTCCTCATCTCTGTTTGAAATAAACAGCAACATAGACAAAGAGAAATTGAATCTAAAGAGAAATTTGAATCCAGGTCCAAAGCTCTTTCTCTTTGCAATCAACCGCACTGTATACCAAACTAAGAGGATCAATGTTAGTTGAACGGTTTCAAGAAATCAGAATAAATCCAGAGGACAAGAGGATAATGAGGATAATGAAAGTGACGAAAGCGAGGATAATGAGAAAAGTGACAAGAGAAGAGGCTGAAATCATAGGCGGTGGTATTATGTTTGTGGGCATCTTATAGATACATAAAGGATATTAGACTTTTACCCAAAGGAGTTCAGATAAATTAATGAAGTATTTAGATCAGGACAATAACATATCCAGGCACGTATTTTTAAAATATCACTCACACTGCAATGTGGAAAATTGAAAGAGTGTGATCTTGAACTCAGAAAAGAAATTTTTAGAAATCAAATTTTTAAAAATACATGGTGAGGGGCTTCCCTGGTGGCGCAGTGGTTGAGAGTCCACCTGCCGATGCAGGGGACACGGGTTCGTGTCCCGGTCCGGGAAGATCCCACATGCCGCGGAGCAGCTGGGCCCGTGAGCCATGGCCGCTGAGCCTGCGCATCCGGAGCCTGTGCTCCACAACGGGAGAGGCCACAACAGTGAGAGGCCCGCGTACCGCAAAAAAAAAAAAACAAAAAAAACATGGTTAAATAAATCAGGCAAGCAAGGATGGAAATGTGGCTTAGGGTGGTAACAGGAAAAATGGAAAGGCATGATGAAATTTAAGAAATATTTATTGGGAGAAAATATCAGTGGGGGTATTACTTAATGCTCCATGCCCGGGTTTTTTGTTTTATCTCTTTTGCAACTTCTACATGTGGCAAAAAGGACAGAGTTCCAGTACATGTTCTCCTCCTTTAAGATCTCATACGGTCTAGCATATTTTGCATTAGCTCTGTGTTTCCCAAAGAGAGATACACAAATTAATTTTAAGTGGTACAGAGAGGACAATTTTAAAATGTGCCGATTCATTTTTCTCTGAATGGAGAGGACAACTAACACATTAAAACCTGTGATTGTAAAGATAATACTGCTTAACTCAAGGCAGAAATCATCTACCGTACTTAGATCGGATCAGCGGCAGATGTGTGTTTGGATGGTGCTGGCATACAGCACAAAATAAGAAGATAACACCTGAATGAGTGAAGCTGCCTCAGCTCACACTTTCCAGAAGCACTGAGTGGTGCCCAGATTGAGCCAAAGCCAAACAGGCTTTGTGTTCAGTATTCTCAATATCTAGAACACTGAGTTCCTGCCTCGTGGACACCCCAGGCACGCCAGTGGAGGTGGGGAGCAACATGGTTCAGAAAGAGAGTTTAGAAGGGAAATACAGGATGTATCTGGGAATCTGAACAAACTCCCAGCTATCCTTCAAGCCCTCACTCACAGCTTACTGCAAAAGGCTTCCTTGATCTGCTGAGTAACTGGTAACTCCGTACTAGTTAGTATAAACTGAGGGATAAAAACAAGGGAAAACTTAATATTAGAATTCAGGAAGAACACTATACTCTTTTCTATCTTACCAGTTAAGGATATGGGTTGTGGATCACCTATGTGTGATCTGGTGCATATGCTATTTATTTAATCTTAAAATCATTTACTTCTCTCTATGGCAATTATTCAGATGGAAAATATGACGTCAAATAATGGAACTCTGAGAGGTGAATATCTGGTATATACCAATTCATCAGTGGAAGCTGCAGCTATTATTATTTCATTATGGGTACCAGGACTCTTTCCCTCCTCCCAAATGGATCTGAACTCCTGACTGCATCCCACTCATCTTTGTATCCTTGGCAGTGAGCACAGGACTCAGCGTATTGTTGGTATTCAAGACATGCTTGTAGAATGATCCGATGATCACAAGCACTAAAATCACCAGAGAATTTAAGTCTGCTTGTCACCTGAAGCTTTTCAAGGATAAAAATGTGAGCTTCAGCTTCTCGGGCAATAATTGCAACCTCGAGACATGACTCCTAAGTTAGATCCCATTCCAAGTCCAAAGTAAGCAGTCCAGGCAGAAAACTGCTGAAAGGATTGTCTGCAGGAAATATTTTTAATTTGTTAACACTAATATCAACTAACCAGTCATGTTTTGCATTAAAACCCACAGCCACAGGGAATGCCACCCTTACATCAGAGGGGAGGAGATGATGACGTATGGATTGAGCATTAGATGACACTGTTGATGAAAATTCACCAACACCCTGCAGGCTAACCCTGGAAGAGTCAGAAGTGGAGCAGTTGCAGTCTACATGCTTTAAACAAACACAATAAATGTCAAAGTAGGATACAGCTATCCTGTTTTGAATGCATCAATAAGCTTTAAGATATTTATGTATGTACATAACTAGAAAAATACAGTCGTCATATTATTTCAGATGAATCATGCTACACATTTTTATTAAATTTCCATTAGGCCCAAATACAGCTTTATGTAGACAAATTCTGAATGGAGGGATTTAGAAGCGATGAATGGCAGTGGTATATAATTGAAAATATGTATCGAGAACTGTTCCTGCAGCATGAAGAATGGAAATATACATTTAAATGTCCTCACCTCTTTCCCCATCCTGAGCACGAACTCATACTTGTATACCTTTGATGGGAGAGGAAGGAAGTAACCTCATAATTTTCCTTCTACATTTTTTTCCTATGAGTTCCTTATCCATTTTTCTCTTTGGTTCTATTATTAATATTTGTTGAGCATCTAGAATACATCAGACATTTTACTATGAACTAAAGACACATAAATAAATAAGACACGTGTGCTCCTCTAATGGACTATATTTTCCTTGAGAAAAAAAATGCATGCAGTATAGCATCATAGATATATTTTTAGTCTGTATAGGAGACAGTGGAGAAAACGGATCATGTTCTTTAGAGGAGGCGGGTGTCTATGACAGATTCACATAGTCATGATACGTGAAAGCTGGATCTTAGGAGGATGAGACAGTAGGTGTTGTGAAATTCATAGCACAAGATCTGGAATCAGACTTTCTGAGTTCAAATCCTAGACCCACCACATACTATGCGCGTCCTTCAGAAATCTACATAACCTCTTAGTGACTCAGTGTCTTTATCTCTAAAATGGGGGTAACAGTAAGAATCATCCATAGGTATAAGAATTAAATAAGCTAAATATATATATAAAAGTCTTAAAACGGTGCCCATTACACTGTAAATACTTAAAGTATGTTTAAGTATTTACACACTTTTTAAGTATTTACATACATGTTTAAGTATTTAAATACTTAAGTATTTACATACATGCTCTCACTTTTTACGTTTCCCTTGAAAGAGAAGAAAATTTCATTTCAGAAATAATGAATAATGAGAATCACAGAGTTACGAGGCATTCAGGTAAACAGATACAGAGTGCTAGAAATGAAAATAATAACAGTCAACATGTATCGAACATTTAACACTGTCAAATACTATGCTGTATTACTGCTGCTTAATTTAATCCTCGCATCGAAGGCTAGTAGATAAAGATGGCCAAAATATCACTGGCTTTCTAACAAGATGGAGAAACACTAGATTTGTCACAATCCCTTCAGGGAGATTATGTATGTGGCTGGAAAGAGTAATATGAGAAGTTACTTGAAGTGGGAACCTGACCTCCCTCCCAAAGAGGCATGTTAAAAATGGATTATCACTCTACCCCGTATCTAAGGGAGCTAGGTCTAGTTCATCAGAAGGCTTTTGTCTTGCTGAGTGGGATATGAGTACGGAGATCCAGAGTTTAATTGCTCAGAGCAGAAGAGACAAATCTGAGGACTGCCACCAGGGGTCCTACTTTTCTGAGCATTTGCAATGTCCTGCTCTGGCTCTAAATAAATATTGAATTAAAAATTCATTTAAGGAACACATTAAGTCAGACAGAGAAAGACAAATGTCATATGGTATCGCTCATATGTAGAATCTAAAAAATGGTACAAAGGAACGTATTTACAAAACAAATAGACTCACAGATGTAGAAAACAAGCTTATGGTTATCAAGGTGGGGATAAATTGGGAGATTGGAATTGACATATACACACTACTATATATAACATAGGTAACTAATAAGAACCTACTGTATAGCACAAGAAACTCTACTCAGTACTCTGTAATGAACTATATGGGAACAGAATCTAAAAAAGAGTGGAAATATGTATATGTATAACTGATTCACTTTGCTGTACAGCACAAACACAACATTATAAATCAACTGTACTCCAATAAAAATTTAATTAAAAAAAGAACACATTACGAACTTCAGGGTTTTCTAATTCCATAGCCCTTATTCTTAACTGCTAGACAATATTCTTTTTATTACATTATTGTATTATCTTGAAGCGGTTTTAAAATTTGGATGCAAACCGAAACCACGAATCTCTGGGGGATTTTGTAAAATACCAATGCCCAGGTACCATTTCCTTAAATTCTGAATTCATAGATTGAGGCGGGACTCAGGAATTGGTATTTTTTATAGCCTCTCAGGTAATTTTAATGTTTACTTGGATTGAAAACCACTGTTATGCTGCTCCTGTGTGAAACATAGCTTTTCCAAGCGTAATTAGTGGGTGATTTCCCACTAATGCAATCGGATTTTTTAACCAGCATACATACACACATGAAACTTTAAAACATGGTTCTGGGCTTATAGTCCTCAAGGACTGGGAGATGAAGAACAGGAAAAGGCCGTTTATGATGACATGTTTTGTGCCATGGAAAGGAGCTTGGATTTGATCTTGAAGACAGAAGGAAACAACTAAAGGATACTAGGGAATGCTCAGATGCGTGTTTTAGAAAGAATCAAACTGATCAATTTGAGATACAGTTCGATTGAGAGATGATGTGTCTTACAGTGGACACCAGTGACCAAAGAAACAATCTTTCTGTTTACTATCTGTTACTTCCATATCCCCCACCCCATACACACACCTTTTCTCAGACCCTGAAAAAGTGGCGTAAGCCAGAGGTGAAAGTGAACAGCAGACAAATGATAGTCAAATTTTTCAGAGTGAAAAAATTACAGCATTTCAGTGTGAAGAGGTGCCCATGGTGTCATCTATTTTCAAATCTTTGCTAATGATAGAGCTTTATTTACAATGTCTGTAAACGGACCTAGATATCTTCACCCAACTAATCAAGCTTTAGGTATAACCTGCAATTCCTAGGAAGTGAACTGCTCCCCCCCGCTAAAGAGAAAACCTTCTCTGGGCATTATCTGAACCCAGGAGTCCTGAGTCAGAGGCTGAACATCTAATTGTGTTTCCTTCTTTTATCAAGGGCACACCAGTTCCTAATTGCTTTCTTTATTTCTATTTATATTTTTAGCCTGGAGAAGCGCTAGGAGGATTAATTATAGCAGTTAATGTTTCCATTTCAAAGGAGATGGTACTCTATAAGTACTAAATATTATTAAATTTAATGGAATTAAATTCCTTTAAAATAGACTAATGGCACAATTCAGTATTTCATTGGTGTCCTGGAAAATTACAACACCTCATGTTGAGTCATCGAGATAAAGTAATGGAGATTTTTAAAATATTCCCCAAATCATATATAAAATGATTTCATTCAGTATATATTTCACCACTTCCTAATGAAGCCCAGATCTATGTAATACATCAGTGGCTGTAGACGAGTTGATAAGGAGCGAATTAATTACTCAGTTATCCCAAATGACACTTATTTTATAATATACATGATTTCCATGTTCTTACCAGTCATTTGGAACTGCAATAGTTCATTCAGGGAGAAGAATACCATAAAATTGGAAGTAACCATTCCTTGCAGTTAGATATTAATGAGGAGCCCCGCCCCACTCCCACTCCTGCTGGCATGTCTCTCTGACTGAAGGAGATATATATGCCTGTTTTCTTTTTTCCTCTGCATAATACAGAATCAGAGGTCTGTTCTTTGGCCACATCTCTGCAATATGCAAATATACCTCCTAAATGTTAGTGTTAGTAAATCATTCGTACCAGGAGTAATGTTAAAATGTAAGGTAATAGCAAACAGTTAAGCTGGGAACAGAAACATGACACACACCCATCTGGTAACCTCTTTGAAAATCACAGGTAAGCAAAATCACTCAAATGTCCAAAGATCATTATCTCCATGGGGTTTTCCTTCCCAATGGGTTTTTGTAGAAAAGAGGCAGTACTGAATTGAGGTTAACATGCAGTAGACTGCTTGTGTTTTCAGCTCTAATAAAATCTGTATACTGCATGACCTTCAGCAATTTGCTCCTCTGAAATCGAGATGAGGCTAGTTCAGATCTCCTAGCATTGTTTGTGAAGACTGAATGAGATAATACATGTAAAATATTTAGCATTGTGCCAGCTATTTAGTAAGCATTTAATAAATAATAGTCATTATACTACTACATGCAGTTGTACTGTATAAACATTTCTTTCTGTCACTCAGAAAGAAGAAAGCTAAGAAGATGAAGAACTCAACAAAGACCTCATGTAGGATGAGGCACTAATCCCTTCTTCAGATTCTGAGTTTCTCAATCCCTAGAGGTGATGCTATTTGTCAAATAGTGAACACTCTTTAGAACTGTGCTTCAATACGATGTTGGTACTGAAGCCAGAAAATTGAAGAGGTATGAAAAGATGCTTCCACTTATCATAACAATTCAACTTGTTCCCAATAAGAATTAAGGCACAGGGTTTCCCTGGTGGTGCAGTGGTTGGGAATCCGCCTGCCAATGCAGGGGACACGGGTTAGAGCCCTGGTCCGGGAGGATCCCACATGCCATGCAACAACTAAGCCCATGCACCACAGCTACTGAGCCTGCGCTCTAGAGCCCGCGAGCCACAACTATTGAAGCCCACACGCCTAGAGCCTGTGCTCCTCAACAAGAGAAGCCACTGCAACGAGAAGCCCACGCACCACATCGAAGAGTAGCCCCTGTTCGCCGCAACGAGAGAAAGCCCACACGCAGCAACAAAGACCCAATGCAGCCAAAAATAAATAAATAAAATAAAATAAAGAATTAAGGCACAGATTTCAATTCAGGGAATATCTGCAAACAAAATATGGCTTTCCTATCTAAAGGAGAAAAAGGGTTTGGGGAAAAGTTTATTACCACCTAATCTTTCTGATTAGGTGATCTATTATGGTATAGATTTGTAGAAACAATTCTAAATTCAAATAAACTATATTTGGAGATGGGGAATCATTATTTTTCCTCCTTTGCAGATTTTATTCTGACAGCTAAGTTTAATTTGTGCCATCATTGGGAAAATTTTCATCAGGTAACTTTTACTCTGATGTTTGAAGAATACAGCTACTTATTTCATAACATGACATAATTTATTAGCATTCCAGTTAAAAACATAATTTATCTATAACCTTCAAGTTTATTATTTATATTATACCTTCCTAGTAGCTAATAAATCATTGGTAATTGACTTTAATACCAAAAAGCTAAATACTAAGCCCTTCCATAATGTGAAAATGATGGGCTATGCAAACAGATCTGCCTCTCCTGCTACTTATAAAGTTAGAGAAAAAGGCTAAAGGTTTAGCAATTTGGAGAAAGATGTGAAATAACATTGTAAGTAACTGTAACTAACTGAATATCTGTCATTTTCAGGAACATAAGTGTCACGTTGCATAAATAAGAAGCTGAGACTCCAAGAGTTTAAGAAACTTGTGCAAGAGAACACTGACTTTAAATGATGGGACAGGGATTCAAACCTGAAATGTCTGGCTCATAAAACATCCTCCTCCTCCCAACACTTCTCTTGCAACCCCCATAAAAGAGGTGAATTCCCTTGCTTAGCATAGCTCTTTATTTATTCACCAATTTTACCACATCACAAATAATAAACATCAAAGAGATACTAAAAGTCAGTCCTTGAGTTATATTTCTTGGATAGTTCATAGATTTCTGTTACAAAAATGAAGAACATATTAAAAATAATAAATCTACCCTTTATCTCCTTTTCCATCTTTCTTACGTCAAATGGTGAACATCAACACAAATGAGTCACCACAGGATCGGATCTTACTGTGCTCCTTGCCCCATCTAATATTTATTTGCACATTAAAGATCTCATTACTAGCCTGAATTGGTTTCTGAATATGTGTGCTCTTCACCAGGGCCAGAGTTTCCAGCCTTGTTGGGGAGAGCTATGCTAATGGGTTGTTTTATCTTCCAAAAAAAAAAAGGCCCAGAACAGAGGCTGTTGGAATCCGTAATGTCTCTCTGGGTCTGATGTAACCACGGCTGATTCAACAGCAACTTCTTGGCAAGAAGATGCCATATAGAACACCCCAAGTGATGCCCTCTTCCCTGTCTTTTATATCTTTCAAGAATTACAAAGTTAAGTTTTTAGGAGTCTCAGATCTTAAGGACAAGAGAAACACATGCATAATAATGATAATAAAAATGGTAATAATGATAAACTAATAGTGAGAAAATGTTGGCAAATCACGGAGTCACAAGCGAGCATATTCATCTTGTACCATTTGAAAGGCCCATAGAACTCCATCAGGTTAAACTTGACAGAGAAAAATACACAGTAATTTTACAGTAATGCAACACTGTTTTCAAAGAGTTATAACATAATCCATAAGAAAAATAAGCAATCGAGGCCGACTGCATTTATCTTTGGTTCTCATTTTATTCATGAGCAGCCTTAAAAGACAGTCTTGGTTGTATGGTGAAATTTCCAGAGAAATGTGGCCAATACCTTTGATTATTTTCTTTTTCCTTTTTGGGAAGTTAAGATTTCTTCAAAGCACTCTTCAAAGAGCTACTGCTTTGACTCCAAATGATTTTCATTAAAATAAAGGTAACAGCAAGTAAAACAAAGAGTCATATTCTCCTTGAAACACTTTCTTTTTCTTGATGTCCAAAACATTTCACTTTCCAGGCTTATAATCTTCCTCTCCTCCACAGATGCACCCTCCTCTTCCAGAACTCAGAAGGCTTGGAGTTCCCTCCTGAAGTCCTGTCCTCAATCTTCTCTATTTACACACTCTACTTAGGGGAGCTCATCCTATCTTCCGCATTTATTTCAATGGCAATAGCCTCAAAATGTGCATGTTCTGTGAAAGACCTGCCTTTAGACCCCAGACTCATATGCCCAACATTGTGCTTGACAGTCCCACATACATACTCCAAAGAAATCTCAGTGTCACCATGACCCAAGCAGAACGCTCAATCCCTTGAACTCTCCTTTACCCACAACCCGCTCCTCATTTCAGGAAGTAGCAACACCATCTACCCAATTGTTCAAAGCAAAAACCTAGAAGTCCTCCTGGTCCCCTCTCTTCTCATAAGTCCTACATCCAAATGAAGTGTTGCCACATCCTCTAAACAATATCCCTAAACTGTCCTGTTTCCTCATCTCCGCTGTTACCCACATCCTCAGACCAGTGAAATATCATCCCTTGATTGGCCCACATAAGGGTCACCTAAATGGTCTCCCCTCTTCCACTTGTATCTCCCTAAAACCCTATCTACATATCATTGCCTGAGCGATTATTTTGAATATATATATATTTCAAAATATGTATATAAAACATGTTGTTGTCCCTAGTTTAAAACTCTTCAATACTCACCCAACACACTTAGAACACATTTAGAAAATAAGCTAAACACCTTATCTCAATCCATGAGAACCTATTAACTGACCTTAATCTTACACTCCAACTTGATCTCATAATACTGTACTCGTAGCTCACCACTCCTCAGCCACCCTACATTACTTTCTGAACCCTACAAGTTCATCTTGTTCCCTGCTAAAGGCATTTGCACTAATTCCTCTTTTCTATCCATGGATGGATACTTCTTGTCATTCACATCTCAGCTTTAAAAAAAATCGCTAATTCAGAAAAGATTTTCCAGACAAACCAAACTAGTTACCCAGTCGTTCTACATTACGTGACTCTTTCATCTTATTTTCTTACTCTCCAATCTCAAATAGTAGAACGTGAGCTTCATGAGAGTAGACGATTTACCTATCTAGCTAGTTTGTACATTGGTGGCTGGGAGAGTGTCTCACCAATATAAAGTGCTGTGTAATAGACCGCTGAATAAAAGAACAAATGAATGGAGACAAACACAGTGGTAGTAAAATGGATTTCCATCGTCTAGACTGTAGACACTTGAGAGAGATAAAATTTGGAGGGTGCCTACTGTCCTCTAGATTAGCTTGGGATTCAGAATAGCTGTTTGCAGCTCAGTTTCATGCCAAGATGGTACTGAGCTTTTGACAGAGTGGCCATTCTACTCTTAGTCAAAACCTAGCTGCATACATTGACCAAATAATCCCTCACTACATCTGGGTGAGAACTGGATTTATTCAGATATATAAGACACTCAACAGAAGTGTGTTGAATGACTATTTATTCTATTTTCCATGTACTGTTTGTTTGAGAAGTATAAATATACTTGAGACATAACCCCTTTTCTCAGATCTCATAATTTAATGGGAGTAGTAAAACAATAAATAGAAAGTGAAATTATATTATGGAGCCCAGAGGCTGACCACAGAAGATTTCTTTTGTATAAGTGAATGCCTCATCTCATTCTCAAAGCAACATAGGGTTAAGTGAGAACCAAGAAAAATGGAATCAGGGTTAGTGTCAACCAAAGAAGAGAGGTAAGTTACCAAAGCCTGTGGAAGAAAAATCTAAATAGAGAGAGGTAGACACAGGACTTACACAGCATAGCATAATGGTAAAGAGTAGATGCTCTAAGATCAGGCGGAACTGGATTTGCATTCCCGGTTTACCCTATACATATATATGTATATACGTGAGCCTCTTTGGGGAAGTTACTTATTTTCTCCTTCTATAGATGAGAACAATGAAGGCTTTGAGAACACTGCTCATTCCCTCAGAGGAGCGTTGTGAGGTTGGAATGAGACAATAATAAGTGTAAAGCATGTAATGCCACATTCCCTAGCACTTGAGTGGCCGGTAAGTGTTTGCAACACTCAACTGAAAGGCATAGAGCGACAAGAAATGAGTTGAATGTTGATTAGCATAGAATCTATAATTCTTGCTAGCTTTGGACTAAGATACTTGTAACACAAAAATAAACCTCTACTCTAAGAGTTCTCAGTCATTTCTTCCTAAACACTGCTGGAGGAGGTGCCACTGTCCATCTGATACTCAGTATAGCAGTTTGAATATTGCCTTATTGGCTGTGTCACCTTTTCCAAATTATTTAAGCTTTCACTCCTTCTCCTTTTAAAACAGGAATAACGTTGATTTATTAAGTTGTTCTGAAGACTTAATGAATCAGATGTATGTAAAGCACGTATAGTTTAAAAGATATTGATATCTACATATTCACAATCAATAAAAGCAACGTTCCAGGTATGGTTCTGATTTCCTCATATCCTAGACAAGGCTTCTCCAATTTAAAGAGTCTGTCAATAATATAAAAACAGAAATAAAAGTAAAATGTTTATATATATATATATATATATATACATATATATATATACACACACACACACAAACATACACACACACATAATTAAAGTCCTACCAATGTTAAAAGAAAGACAAAAGAAAACATGGCCCAAAACCTAAGAAAATAGGTTCAAAGAAAAGCAAGCTTATCAGATTTACTGCAGTGGAGGACTAGATACTGTGATCCATTAGGAAGAAAATCTGGCTTTTGAGTTTCACAATCTGGGTCTGAACTGAGGTTTCATTCCTATGAGCTATGTGATACTAGCACATGCTTAAGCTCTCTGAGCCTCCTTTAAATGTTTTTTAAAGAAGACATGAAAATACCCACTGTTCAAGATGGTTGTGAAGATTAACTACAATAGTACATGAGAAATGTGCTCTATCTTTTTAACAGTATGTGCATCTAGATGGTCACAAAGTCTGTTTCTCCATTAGAATTTCTATCACTGCCCAGAGAGGGGTGGTAGGTGGCATGATGCTCACACCTCAGTCAGTCCTGCCAAAAAGTCAATTTCATTTTGAACCTAGATGCATGATAAAAAAACAGGGATTCAAGTTTATCCATGCAGATATGTCACCACTCTTACCCCTAAAGCTTACCTAAACTCATAAGTGATGTGAATCTCTGGGAGCATCCTTACTCAAAGGTCAGCTGTGAAGGCTAAGTTTATTTAAGAGTTAAGAGCAGAAACTTGAAGAGGAATAATACCTTCTGTAGGAATTCCAAGCTCAGGGAGTCATCGGCAAAGGCTGAGAGATTAGCTTCAAGGAAAATAGCTATTCCAAGACACTGAGGAGAAATTAGAAACAACCAGCTGGTGTGAATCAAGAGAAATATGTTGCGAAAAGGTGGTGGAGCCAGCTGCTTACAGAGAACTAGACTTTCTAACAGCTTTCTCAGGCATGGTGATTTTTTATGTGTGTGTGTATGTGTGTGTGTGTGGGGGGGGGGGGTGTTTCATTATCTCCTATTTTTTTTTAAATCCTTTGGAAAACTGTACAATGAATGGCTGTAAAATGTGAAAAGAAACGTGGCTGAATAAAAGGATGTTTTGTGATTTCCCTTCATTTTAATAAATCACAGGCAGAATGGATTTTAACATCTTCAAAATCAGAGTACCTGTTAAAGGACTCTGAAAGAATTTGAGTCCACGGCCCTACTTTAAAGCTTCTACCACCCACTGTGAATCCCTAAGATCCCACGTGTACACACACACACACACACACAAAGAATCTGAATCATCCTCGTGCACTAAGACCTGCTCCAATGTTGTGGAGATTACAAGGCTTTCTAGCTAGTGGTACTTTTGCTTCTTAAGATTTATCCAAAAAATGAATAGCCGCACAAAATGTCTGAACAAGACTGGAAACTCTTCTTTTTCTTTTTTTTTTTAACATCTTTATTGCAGTATAATTGCTTTACAATGGTGTTTTAGTTTCTGCACTTTAACAAAGTGAATTAGCTATACGTATACATATATCCCCATATCCCCTCCCTCTTGTGTCTCCCTCCCACCCTCCTTATCCCACCCAGCTAGGTGGACACAAAGAACCTAGCTAATCTCCCAGTGCTATGCCGCTGCTTCCCACTAGCTATTTATTTTACATTTGATAGTGTATACATGTCCATGCCACTCTCTCCCTTCGTCCCAGCTTTCCCTTCCCCCTCCCTGGGTCCTCAAGTCCATTTTCTAGGTCTCCGTCCCTATTCCTGTCCTGCCCCTAGGTTCTTCAGAATTTTTGTGTTGTTTTTAGATTCCATATATATGTGTTAGCATACGGTATTTTTCTCTTTCTGAATTACTTCATTCTGCATGACAATCTCTAGGTCCATCCACCTCACTACAAATAACTTGATTTCGTTTCTTTTTATGGCTGAGTAATATTCCATTGTATATATGTGACACATCTTCTTTATCCATTCATCTGTCGATGGACATTTACGTTGCTTCCATGTCCTGGATAATGTAAATAGAGCTGCAGTGAACACTGTGATACATGACTCTTTTTGAATTATGGTTTTCTCAGTGTATATGCCCAGTAGTGGGATTGCTAGGTCGTATGGTAGTTCCATTTTTAGTTTTTTAAGGAACTCCAAACAGTTCTCCATAGTGGCTGTTATCAATTTACATATCTACCAACAGTGCAAGAGGGTTCCCTCTTCTCCACACCCTCTCCAGCATTTATTGTTTGTAGATTTTTTGATGATGGCCATTCTGACCGGTGTGAGGTGATACCTCATTGTAGTTTTGAGTTGCATTTCTCTAATGATTAGTGATACTGAGCATCCTTTCATGTGTTTGCTGGCAATCTGTATATCTTCTTTGGAGAAATGCTATTTAGGTTTTCTCCCCATCTTTGGATTAGGTTGTTTGTTTTTTTGATATTTAACTGCATGAGCTGCTTGTATATTTTGGAGATTAATCCTTTGTCAGTTACTTTGCTTGCAAATATTTTCTCCCATTCTGAGGGTTGTCTTTTCATCTCATTTATGGTTTCCTTTGCTGTGCAAAAGCTTTTAAGTTTCATTAGGTCTCATTTGTTTACTTTTGCTTTTATTTCCATTTCTCTAGGAGGTGGGTCAAAAAGGATCTTGCTGTGATTTATGACATAGAGTGTTCTACCTATGTTTTTCTGTAAGAGTTTTATAGTGTCTGGCCTTACACTTAGGTCTTTAATCCATTTTGAGTTTATTTTTGTGTATGGTGTTAGGGAGTGCTCTAATTTCATTCTTTTACATGAAACTGTCCAGTTTTCCCATCACCACTTACTGAAGAGCCTGTCTTTTCTCCAATGTATATTCTTGCCTCCTTTATCAAAGATAAGGTAGCCATATGTGCGTGGGTTTATCTCTGGGCTTTCTATCCTGTTCCATTGAACTAGATTTCTGTTTTTGTGCCAGTACCAAACTATCTTGATTACTGTAGCTTTGTAGTATAGTCTGAAGTCAGGGACCTGATTCCTCCAGCTCCATTTTTCTTTCTCAACATTGTTTTGGCTATTCAGGGTCTTTTCTATTTCCATACAAATTGTGAAATTTTTTGTTCTACTTCTGTGAAAAACACAAGTGGTAGTTTGACAGGGATTGCATTGAATCTGTAGATTGCTTGTACTAGAGTCATTTTCACAATATTGATTCTTCCAATGCAAAAACATGGTATATCTCTCCATCTCTTTGTATCAACTTTAATTTCCTTCATCAGCGTCTTACAGTTTTCTGCATACAGGTCTTTTTTTTCCTTAGGTAGGTTTATTCCTAGGTATTTTATTCTTTTTGTTGCCATGGTAAGTGGGAGTGTTTTCTTGATTTCACTTTCAGATTTTTCATCATTAGTGTATAGAAATGCAAGTGATTTCTGTGCATTCATTTTGTATCCTGTTACTTTACCGAATTCATTGATTGGCTCTCGTAGTTTTCTGGTAGCATCTTTAGGATTCTCTATGTATAGTATCATGTCATCTGCAAACAGTGACAGTTTTACTTTTTCTTTTCCAATTTGGATTCCTTTTATTTCCTTTTCTTCTCTGATTACTGTGGCTAAAACTTCCAAAACTATGTTGAATAATAATACAGGTGAGAGTGGGCAACCTTGTCTTGTTCCTGATCTTAGTGGAAATGCTTTCAGTTTCTCACCATTAAGAAACATGTTGCCTGTGAGTTTGTCATATATGGCCTTTATTATGTTGAGGTAAGTTCCCTCTACGCCTACTTCCTGGAGGGATTTTATCATAAATGGGTGTTGAATTTTTGTCGAAAGATTTTTCTGCACCTATTGAGATGATCATATGGTTTTTCTCCTTCAATTTGTTAATATGGTGTAACACATTGATTGATTTGCGTATTTTGAAGAATCCTTGCATTCTTGGGATAAATGCCACTTGATCATGGTGTATGATCCTTTTAATGTGCTGTTGGATTCTGTTTGCTACTATTTTGTTGAGGATTTTTGCATCTATGTTCATCAGTGATATTGGCCTGTAGTTTTCTTTTTTTGTGACATCTTTGTCTGGCTTTGGTATCAGGGTGATGGTGGCCTTGTAGAAAGAGTTTGGGAGTGCTCCTCTCTCTGCTATGTTTTCGAAGAGTTTGAGAAGGATAGGTGTTAGCTCTTCTCTAAATGTTTGACAGAATTCTCCTGTGAAGCCATCTGGTCCTGGACTTTTGTTTGTTGGAAGATTTTTAATCACAGCTTCAATTTCAGTGCTTGTGATTGGTCTGTTTATATTTTCTATTTCTTCCTGGTTGTCTCAGAAGGTTGTGCTTTTCTAAGAATTTGTCCATTTCTTCCAGGTTGTCCATTTTATTGGCATGTAGTTGCTTGTAGTAATCTCTCATGATCTTTTGTATTTCTGCAGTGTCAGTTGTTACTCCTCCTTTTTCATTTGTAGTTCCGTTGATTTGAGTCTTCTCCCTTTTCTTCTCTATGAGTCTGGCTAATAGTTTATGAATTTTGTTTATGTTCTCAAAGAACCAGATCTTTGCTATCATTTCATTTCTTTTTCATTTATTTCTGATATGATCTTTATGATTTCTTTCCTTCTGCTAACTTTGGGTTTTTTTTGTTCTTTCTCTAATTGTTTTAGGTGTAAGGTGTTGTCGTTTGTTTGAGATGTTTCTTGTTTCTTGAGGTAGGATTGTATTGCTATAAATTTCCCTCTTAGAACTGCTTTGCTGCACCCCATAGTTTTTGCGTCATCGTGTTTTCATTGCCATTTGCTTCTAGGTATTTTTTGATTTCCTCTTTGATTTCTTCAGTGATCTCTTGGTTATTTAGTAGCATATTATTTAGCCTCCATGTGTTTGTATTTTTTACAGATTTTTTCCTGTAATTGATATCTAGTCTCATAGCGTTGTGGTTAGAAAAGATACTTGATTCAACTTCAATTTTCTTAAATTTACCAAGGCTTGATTTTTGACCCACGATATGATCTATCCTAGAGGTTGTTCCATGAGCACTTGAGAAGGAAGTGTATTCTGTTGTTTTTGGATTGAATGTCCTATAAATACCAACTAAGTACATCTTATTTAATGTATCACTTAAAGCTTATGTTTCCTTATTTATTTTCATTTTGGATGATTCATCCATTGGTGAAAGTGGGGTGTTTAAGTCCCCTACTCTGAATGTGTTACTGTCGATTTCCCCTTTTATGCCTGTTAGCATTTGCCTTATGTATTGAGGTGCTCCTATGTTGGTGCATAAATATTTTCAATTGTTTTATCTTCTTCTTGGATTTATCCCTTGATCATTATGTAGTGTCCTCCTTTGTCTCTTGTATTAGTCTTTATTTTAAAGCCTATTTTGTCTGATATGAGAATTGCTACTCCAGATTTCTTTTGAATTCCATTTGCATGGAATATCTTTTTCCATCCCCTTACTTTCAGTCTGTATGCGTCTCTAGGTCTGAAGTGGGTCTCTTGTAGACAGCATATATATGGGTCTTGTTTTTGTATCCATTCAGCCAGTCTATGTCTTTTGGGTGGAGCATTTAATCCATTTACGTTTAAGGTAGTTATTGATATGTATGTTACTATTACCATTTTCTTAATTGTTTTTGGTTTGTTATTGTAGGTCTTTTCCTTCTCTTGTGTTTCCTGCCTTGAGAAGTTCCTTTAGCATTTGTTGTAAAGCTGATTTGGTGGTACTGAATTGTATTAGCCTTTGCTTGTCTGTAAAGGTTTTAATTTCTCCATCATACCTGAAATGACATCCTTACTGGGTAGAGTTATCTTGGTTGTAGGTTTTTACCTTTCATCACTTTAAATATTTCCTGCCACACCCTTCTGGCTTGCAGAGTTTCTGCTGAAGTATCAGCTGTTAACCTTATGGGGGTACCCTTGTATGTTATTTGCTGATTTTCCCTTGCTGCTTTTAATAATTTTTCCTTGTCTTTAACTTTTGATAATTTGATTAATATATGTCTTGGTGTGTTTCTCCTTGGATTTATCCTGTATGGGACTCTCTGCGCTTCCTGGACTTGATTATTTCCTATCCCATGTTAGGGAAGTTTTCAACTATAATCTCTTCAAGTATCTTCTCAGACCCTTTCTTTCTCTTTTCTTCTTTTGGGACCCCTATAATTCAAATGTTGGTGCGTTTAATGTTGTCCCAGAGGTCGAGGTCTCTGAGACTGTCCTCTATTCTTTTCATTCTTTTTCTTTATTCTGCTCTGCAGTAGTTATTTCCACTATTTAATCTTCCAGTTCTCTTATTCGTTGTTCTGCCTCAGTTATTCTGCTATTAATTCCTTCTAGAGAATTTTTAATTTCATTTATTGTGTTGTTCATCATTGTTTGTTTGCTCTTTAGTTCTTCTAGGTCCTTGTTAAACATTTCTTGTATTTTCTCCATTCTATTTCCAGGATTTTGGATCATTACTATCATTATAGTACTAATGTACTTTATAGTACTATAATATAATTTAGTACATTATAGTACTAAATCATTACTATGATCCACAGTTTTATTACTATAAACATAGTACACAGTACTATCATTACTATGATCCACAGGATTTTGGATTTTGTCTCTTGCTGCAGCGACACGAGTCAGAGCACCGGGACCACGGGCTTGGAGCGCAACTTTTCGGATTGTTTTAAGAAAATGGCAGAGAAGCCAGACATGGGGGAAATCGCCAGCTTCTATAAGGCCGAGCTGAAGAAGACGGAGACAGAGGAGAACACCCTGCCGACCAAAGAGACCGTCGAGCAGGAGAGCAAGCGAAGTGAAATTTCCTAAGAACCTGGAGTATTCTCCACCCCCGTCATCTTGGAGACCCTAGTCGTGATGTGGAGGAAGAGCCACCTACAAGATGGACACAAGCGACGAGCTGCACTGTGAACCCGGGCACTCCATGCCAATGCCACCGGCCTGCGGGTCTCTGAAGGCACCCTCCAATCGGATTGCCAAATTCTCCGGTTTGCCCTGGGATATTATAGAAAAATTATTTGTATGATTAATGAAAATAAAACATACTTCGTGGCAAAAAATAAATAAATAAACTAAATTACATTTAGTACATTATAGTACTAAACATAATTTAGTGTTTTTATAGTAATAAATCCTGTGGATCATAGTAATGAGAGTACTATGTACTATGTATTTTCCAAGATTTTGGATCATCTTTACTATCATTACTCTGAATTCTCTTTCAGGTAGACTGCCTACTTCCTCTTCATTTGTTTGGTCTGGTGGGTTTTTGCTTTGCTCCTTCATCTGCTGCATATTTCTCTGTCTCCTCATTTTGCTTAATTTACTGTGTTTGGGGTCTCCTTTTCTCAGGCTGCAGGTTCATAGTTCCCATTGTTTTTGGTGTCTGCCCCCAGTGGGTAAGGCTGGTTCAGTGGATTGTGTAGGCTTCCTGGTGGCGGGGACTGGTGCCTGTGTTCTGGTGGATGAGGCTGGATCTTGTCTTTCTGGTGGGCAGGATCAAGTCCGGTGGTGTGTTTTGGGGTGTCTGTGAACTCAGTATGATTTTAGGCAGCCTCTCTGCTAATGGGTGGGGTTGTGTTCCTGTCTTGCTAGTTGTTTGGCATGGGGAGTCCAGCATTGGAGCTTGCTGGCCATTGGGTGGAACTGGGTCTTAGTGTTGAGACATAGATCTCTGGGAGAGCTCCCACCAATTGATATTACTTGGGGCCAGGAGGTCTCTGGTGGTCCAATGTCGTGAACTCGGCTGTCCCACCTCAGAGGCTCAGGCCTGACACCAGGCCAGAGCACCAAGGCCCTGTCAGCCACACAGCTCAGAAGAAAAGGGAGAAAAGAAGAAAGAAAAAAAATGTTTTTAAATAATAGTAAAAAAATTTTTTTTAATTATTAAAATTTTTTAAAAAATAGTAAAAAAACAAAAAAGAAGAGAGCAACCAAACCAATAAAGGAATGCACCAATGATACCAAGCACTATAAACTAAGATAAAAATAAAAATAGAAACAAATCAGTCGCAGAGAGCAAACCCCAAGTGTACAGTTGCTCCCAAAGTCCACGACCTCAATTTTGGGATGATGTGTTGCCTATTCAGGTATTCCACAGATGCAGGGTACATCAAGCTGATTGTGGGGATTTAATCCACTGCTGAGGTTGCAGCAGAGGCTGATGTGACGTTGCAACAGCCTGAGGCGTGCTGTGTGTTCTCCCAAGGAACTTGTCCCTGGATCCTGGGACCCTGGCAGTGGCAGGCTGCACAGGCTCCCGGGGGTGTGTGTGGAGAGTGACCTGTGCTTGCACACAGGATTCTTGGTGGCAGCAGCAGCAGTGTTAGCATTTCATGTCTGTATCTGGGGTCTGAGCTGATAGCCGCGGCTCACGTCCGTCTCTGGAGCTCATTTAGGCAGTGCTCTGAATCCCCTCTCCTCCTGAACCCTGAAACAATGGTCTCTTGCCCCATAGGCAGCTCCAGACTTTTTCCCGGACTCCCTCGCTGCTAGCTGTGGCACACTAGCCCCCTTCAGGCTGTGTTCACGCAGCCAACCCCAGTCCTCTCCCTGGGATCTGACCTTCGAAGCCCGAGCCTCAGCTCCCACCCCCGCCCGCCCCAGTGGGTGAGCAGACAAGGCTCTCAGGTTTGCCCTCTGTACCCCTGTTGCTGTGCTCTCCTCCGTGGCTCCGAAGCTTCCCCCCTGCACCCACTGGGCGCCAGTGAAGGGGCTTCCTAGTGTGTGGAAACTTTTCTTCCTTCACAGCTCCCTCCCAGAGGTGCAGGTACCCTCCCTATTCTTTTGTCTCTGTTTTTTCTTTTGCCCTACCCAGGTATATGGCAAGTTTCTTGCCTTTTGGGAAGTCTGAGGTCTTCTGCCAGCGTTCAGTAGGTGTTCTGTAGGAGTTGTTCTACATGTAGATGTATTTTTGATGTATCTGTGGGGAGGAAGGTGATCTCCACGTCTTACTCCTCCGCCAGAGAAGGTCCCCCTCTTTTTTATTTCAAAGTGAAAAGTATCTCTATAGGAAATTGTGGAAACCATAAGAATTGAAGATCGTGTACTGCATGGTGCCTAGCAAATTCTAAAGAAAGCATTGCTTTTAATACCTTTATTTACAGTGTTTCTGGAGAGGATATTTAGGAAAAAAAAAAAAACAACTAAATTTTAGAATCAGGCATGTTAGGACTTGAGTTCAATTTCCAACAGCTGGTGCCTGCTCAAACTTCTATTTTCTCCTTTGAAGTAGGTAGGTATGAGCACACTTATTTAGTAAATTAGGAAGCTGAGGTTTGAAAGGTACACTATTTGGTATACAGTAATTGTGCAGGACATATAGTTTTCTTCCACCTTTTCCCCTTGTACGTGTTAACCTCCTTGACCCTGAAAACAAGATGGAATTTTGAAAGAACAAAGATTTTTCTGAAGTTCAACGCCACTGAATGACTTGTCCAAGGAGGCACAGCTCATAAATAAATACCTGCAGATTCTAGATCCCCACCTTTTGGCTTCTTAATAAATATTTACTAAGCTGAACAACAGTGTTTTTCTTCTTCTCTTGACTGGTGGAAAACAATCTTTTTGTAAAAAAATATTTATTTACTTTATTTTTATTTTTGGTTGTGTCGGGTCATAGCTGTGGCACATGGGCTCAGTAGTTGCGGGGCTTAGTTGCCCCATGAGGCATGTGGGATCTTAGTTCCCCAACGAGGGATCGAACCCATGTCCCCTGCATTGGAAGGCAGATTCTCAGCCACTGGACCACCAGGGAAATCTCAAAAAACAATGTTATGTAAAGAATTCAGAGAGGAGAAGAGAAGTAATTGAGGATCTAGTAATTGAGGATCTGGAATCAGACTGTAGGTAACTAAAGTTGACCAAATCTGGTTATCTGGTTCCCAGGTAAGAGGTCAATTCTACAATTTACTGAGTGGAATATTCCACAGTGATTGAAGCAGTGTCTCTCCTAATTTACCAAGTATTCTCTTGCTGATGGGTCTGAAACAGGTCTTTATTTATTAAACCCAAGAATTTCAAGATTGCTCAAAAACAATCACAAACATTATCAGAACAACTCCAAACCATTATTTATTTCCCACACATGAATGCTATTGTAGATCTTATTTCTAAATTGAAGTATATTTCACTTTAGGTTTGGGTATGATTATTATTACAATGATTATGAGGAAATAAGGCAAATATGACTTTTCTGTAAGGTACTGAGGTTTTTTAAAAATATCTATAAACAGTTTGAATAAAAATTGTATTAAATGTGTCAAGGAAAAGGCTGATCATTCCCCAAAAACGTATTTTTGTAACTGTACCATTCAATCTTTCGTACTTTTCAGTCATACAGAGTCATACAAACATATCTTGAGTTCCTATTATTTTCCAGAGGAGTTACACACAGAGATGATGAATAAAACGTGACCCCTTCCTTCAAGAAATTCTCATTCTAGGTTGAATTCTCTCCTCCTGGAATATATGAGTCAATGGAAAACAAAAATGGAATAGAGTTCATGTTTCGGGTAGCATAAATCTGAGAGAAATTATACTACACTTTTTTCTCTAAATGAAGTAACACTCCTTTTCAGACTTAATACATGAATATGTTTTTTTTCCCTTCGTTCTACATATTTGTTTCAATTCTTTCTTAGAAAAGCTTCATTCATTACTCTAGAGTATTGTAAATTAGGTCTAAGATTAAAATAAATGTCAAACAGGGTTAAAAGTGTATTTGAATTTCAGCATGGAATTGCTATTGGCCAACTTACAAGGCTGCTGTGGCTCTGTTCTCAAATAATAGATGCCACAAGGAAATGAAAATAATCCAAGGACATGTGCATTTGATGGAGTTCATATTACAGTGAGACAGTCAGGCAAACTATGTGGTTGAGAGCACAGGGACTCCTGACCATGCATAGTTAACCAGCACATCTTCCCTGTCCATAATTCTGTCCTAGTTATCTAGCCATTAGGAATCCCACTTTGGGGACTTCCCAGGTGGCGCAGTGGTTAAGAATTCACCTGCCAATGCAGGGGACACGGGTTCGAGTCCTGGTCCGGGAAGATCCCACGGAGCAACTAAGCCCGTGTGCCACAACTACTGAAGCCTGAGCTCCTAGAGCCCATGCTCTACAGCAAGAGAAGCCACCGCGATGAGAAGCCCGCGCACTGCAACAAAGCGTAGCCCCTGCTCGCTGCAACTAGAGAAAGCCTGCGGGCAGCAACGAAGATCCAATGCAGCCAAAAATAAATAAATAAATAAATAAATAAATAAATAATTTTTAAAAAGAATCCCACATTGATAATGGCAACACAATGAGAAAAACCACATGTAAATCAATTAGTTGGTAATTACCAACTGAACTTCATTTAATGACACCAAATTGGGACAAGATCTGAGAAGATGTTTAAGTGGTGCTGACACTGTAAAGAATAACATAATAAAACAGAAAGACATTAAGATACCTATCAAAGGGTTAACTTAAGCCTGACTGTTAAGAATTAGCTTCTGAGTATTTCTGATCTCTTGCTTTTCTGATTTGAATCTGATTACATAAGCTTAGGTTTAAAAAATTCATGAAATTGGAAGAAACATCCAAAAGGGGCTTAGAACACAGTCAACTCTTAACATCTAGCACAGTGTCTCTCCAACAGCAGACACACGACTCATTCATTATTCACCAAATATTACCAATATGTAACCAGAATACAACTGGGGCCCCAACGGGCATAGAACCTGTCCAGCGCTGACTGAAAGAAGCAGCAGTTCAACAATAGATGCTAAATGCATATTTTTAATCCCTCTCAAGAATATGCTAAAGACAAGAGCATGTGCTAATTGTTCAGTACAGTATCTTTTTATTAGAAAATTATCTTTCTTCTCTCAATACTTTTGATAAAATTGGGGCAGGGAAACATACTCCTCTGATGATGGAAGTAGCGGAGGGGGCGAATATTTTTTAAAATTATCTTATGCACCCAAAGTGATCAAATATATTTTGAGGAACTTATGTGCTATGTTGACTTTATGCTATATCACCGATGTGGAGACACACAAAACAGGTCGGCAAATTAAAAGTCTGATTACCAAAATAGATAGCTAGTGGGAAGCAGCCACACAGCACAGGGAGATGAGCTCAGTGCTTTGTGTCCACCTAGAGGGGGTGGATAGGGAGGGTGGGAGGGAGACGCAAAAGGGAGGAGATATGGAGATATATGTATATGTATAGCAGATACACTTTGTTATAACGCAGAAACTATCACACCATTGTAAAGCAATTATACTCCAATAAAGATGTTAAAAAAAAAAATGTCTGATTACTCCTGCAGCAAAGAAACATGTTAATATGACAAACTTGCAGGTTTTGTGGTGAACACTGGGAAACGTTAGTTCATGTGATATCTATTAATACCTCACAGGATGCACTTGAGTAAATGTTAGAGTTAAGACATCTTAAGCTCCATGAACCACAGCATCACACTTGTGTTTCCTGTGCCCTGATTTTTTACAGCATGTGTAGCCTGAATAAGCCTGAAATCAAGACAGCCAGGGACCTGTAAATGATGTGGTACAGCAAAATTATTGATAAACCCTTCTGCCTGTAAAGGATGAGTCCAGCACACTCTCTGGTAAGTGGTACAGGTTGTAATACAGAAGGCAAGACCCTTTGATCCCAAATGGATTTTTTTTCCCCTCTCTGACTTATGTGTTGAGAGAAGGTACTAGAGATTAGACAGAGAGTAGGATATTTTTAGCTGAGAAGCAGCTCTTCTAAAGACAGACACCTTTAGGGAAATATTGCAGGAAGGTGCTAGATTTTACTCTATTTAGCAAATGTGCATAGGATTTCAATACTTGTTTGTTGAGTGAATCAATGTTGAAAAGATTAAATGACATGAGTGCAGAGTACCATGGGGAATGTAACTGGGTGTCGATCCCCCTATTGCTTTTGATCAAATGGCTTAGTGCCAAAAATGATAATATTAAAAAAAAAAAAAACCTCAAGATGTGATATTTTCTTATTTTCCTCCCCAACATCAGGTCAACTATTATTTCTAATTCTTTATGCCTTTATGCCACTAACACTCCACACTCCACTCTTTGGTTAAGAGTAATACTAATAATAATAGTAATAATAATAAACACAGATATATTTAAATGAGTGCTTCCTTTGTATCAGACATTATGCTAAGCAATACATATATACTTTGTTTAGTCCTCTCAATACACCTATGAAAAATCCCATATTATCTTATTTTTACATTTGAAAAATATGGACCTCAAAGAAGTTGAGTAAATTGCCCTAGGTCATTCCACTAGTGGGGAAAAACTGTGATTCAAAACCAAAAGGCTCTGCTTGCCTTCACTACTGAGTCTCATATTTACTCTACTGAAGATAAAAGCCAGAAATAATTTCTAGGCCACCACTAACCTTTAACTGCAGCACCTTTATAGGATATTAGCAATTCCTATAACCCCTATGGCTCCTCCTTCTTTTCTCTTTACTCATTTAAAGGGATATGATTTCCCAGGCATCCACCATGCTAAGCAATTGAATACTGCAGGTCCCCTCACCAAGAGGAAATGCATTTTCAATATCATAATGCAAGTCGATGGGAAAATAGGATTTGGTTCACAGGAATTTGCCAACTTTGCTGGAATTCATTCATGGCATAAGTTAGTAGAAACCTCTGATGTAGAAAGAAATAGAATAAACCTTAAATCAGTTACTGAATATTATTAGGCATCCTGAAAGCAGTGCCCATGTCTTCTTGTTCATCAGTGTATCTTCCAAAGTAGAGTTCTTTAGACCTCATGTTTAATAATTGCCTGATGAAATAAATTCTTTTTTTAAATTTCTGAAAATTACTTTTATTATTAATATGAGTTAAAATAAGCCAGTAAACTCTAATTTCTTGCATGAGTTTATTACATAGAAACAAAATACCAGTACCACAGTTCAAGAATGCCATGAGGGAATTCCATTCAATAATTAATTCAAACATAAATATACTTTGAGCTCCTTTACTGTGTTAGGTGCTGAGACTATAATGGTTAACACCAAGAAAATAATAGGGCTTCCCTGGTGGCGCAGTAGTTGAGAGTCCGCCTGCCGATGCGGGGGACACGGGTTCGTGCCCCGGTCCGGGAAGATCCCACATGCCGCGAAGCGGCTGGGCCTGTGAGCCATGGCCACTGAGCCTGCGTGTCCGGTGCCTGTGCTCCGCAACGGGAGAGACCACAACAGTGAGAGGCCCGCATACCGCAAAAAAAAAAAAAAAAAAAAAAAAGAGAAAATAATAATGTATAGTTTGACTTGGGGGACAGACTTACAGTTTTCTTTGTTTTGTGTTTACTTTTGGTATTTGTGTTGCTAAGTGTTATAGAAGATAAGTATTGGGTATCATGTGAAAATGAAGGAAGAGATTTGACTCCATGAAGGGGTATCAGGGAAGGCTTCTCAAATGAAATAAATATTTAACTGAGATTTTTCAGAAAGGTTAGGAGTTAATGTGGAGTTGGGATGGCATGGGAGGTGAATTCAAGATAGAAGAAAGAGCCTATGAAGCACCCAGAGGAAAAAAAACCATGTAAACATCAAGAAATGGAAGGAGGCCAGGATGGGGGGAGCACAGATCATGTTGAAGAGGATGCATGGTCTGCAGAAGGTTGACTAGAAAGGCAGGGGCAAGTCACGTGATGTCTATTAGAGATTCTCAAGATTTTATCTCCTATATGTAAAGAAAAACGATTAATGTGTAGTATCTCACATGATAATTTCAAAATGCACATCAAATTGTATCACCTCTATGATTAAGTGTAGAGTGCAAATTGGGAAGGGGAGTAAATGGATGCAAGGAAATCACCTGGGATATCTTTTCAATAAATCATGAAAGTAGTTGATCATTTGGACCTCAAGGGTAGAAGAGGAAAGACTGGTAGGTGGAAGGACTCCACATATTTAAAATGTAAAATCTTCAAAAAGCACAGTACTACTTCCATATTTTTGCTTTTTTCCCTTCCATCTACTTGATTTTTTTTCTATACCAGAATACTATTAATTTTATTTGTTGTTCTTTGTGAAAATGTATTTAAAAATAATGTATCATATTGTTATTAGTGGGAAACTAGTATTATAAATACTAGCTCTTGTCTCCCAAAATCTCTCAGCACAAGACCAATTCTGTTTCACTTAGAAAACTGATACTGGTTAAGTATTATGAGAGAAAGACATGCTATGACTATATGGAAACATTCCCTTTCAAATATCAAAGGACTGAGGACTAAAAGAATAACTGCTACCAAAAGATTCAATTTTCTTTCAAGTTATATTGGTCAACTTTATAAAATCATCTCAATTCATATAGCATGTTTGGAACATATGTTTCCCCTATTTAGAGACTGATGGGTGAAGTCTTCCACTCAGTTGAAATCTTTTCATGGCAGGATTTCCTGTATCTCAGGAGGACACATTTCTAAGTCAACTGACCACCTCTCATCTATCTGTTATGGAGAAAGGAGATATAAAAAAACTAGATATGGTGTTTGTCCCTCTTGGTTTTTCACACCCTCTCCCCTACTCAGGATTTCATGTCCAGTACCAGTCTCGACAGTGATTTTAATATGATGCTCTCTAGAATGACTAGGAACGGGCTTTACACATCTCTATATTCCTAGCACCCGGGACTAAACTTGAACCATGATAAATACTCTAAACATATTTGCAGAACAAAAATTCTTTTGAGAATCAGTTCAAGTGCACATAATTATTTGATTTTTGAAAATTGACTCCCAATTTTTATGGGAAAAGTGAGACAGCTAAATAATAATTCTGTAATTATAAACTCTGCTTGGTAGTAACAATCTTAAAAGTGAACACATAATGAACTACCACTAACACTGTACTTCAAAGGTAATCTTCTAAAGTAGGTATTGGCTGTTTCACAGATGAGGAAGTAAATGAGAGTTGGGAAAACAATTTAACCAAGGCCATAGACCCAGTAAGTGTTTAAGAAATGGAATTCCAAAAAACAAACAAGCAAACAAAAAAAAAAAATGAAAAAAACGAACAAAAAAGAAATGGAATTCCATCTAATGAAGACCATGCTATCCTCCACGCAGAATATTGACATTCATAGCAACAAGTGGATTCAGAGTAGATCAGGGGTTAATGTAATATTGCTTGGCAAATCATTTCAGCAGAAGCAAGTTAGTGGAAGTGGCTATATATTCAAAATTAGGTTTTGGCCAATTAATTCTTAATTACACAATCAGAGACTCAAGAGATCAACGTTACTAGTCCTTTCTCCTCCCCTTAGACATATAGACACACACACACACACACACACACACACACACACACACACACACACCAGGAAAGGTTCTAGCTGCTCTCAGGAATCAAAGCATATCCTGGCAGTATTTGTCTAAGAATAAAGCTTCAAATGTCTAAGCAAGACCACCTACAGTCTATCTGATTGTTCCCTTCAAGGAAGCCAGAAAGAATGTCAATTTAAGAGCCAGGAGCAGCAGCTAAGTGTAGTTTAAAACGAACACATTGGAAACCCTCCCTATCTCCCAGGTTCACCGTTTCTGTGAAACAGAATACCAGTTAATGTGACTTCAAGAGACTCCAACTATTTAAGCAGCCATTCAGCTCAGATACAAAAAAGTAGAGTGTAGGATTTAAGGATGGAAATAAAAGGATTGAAAAAAATATGAACAACCACATAAAGATGTATGAACATAAACACATATACACTCAGGCACACACATTCATTTGCTCTGGTCCAGCCACACAGGCTATCTGAACATGACAAATTTTCTTGCAACACAGATCCTTTGAATCTGGTATTTTCTCAATGGATGAAATACTTTCCACATGAATCTTTACATAGCTGGTTTCTCACCCTTCAGGTTACAGCCTGAATATAACCCCACCTCTGCTGAGCACCATATTTAAAATTGTTTCTTCCCCCTTAACATGTCTTTTCCTTCATCTTTATAGTCCCAGAACCCAGCAGTGTCTGCCTTACACTAGGCACTCAATAGAATTTTCTGTTAATGTCAGGCACTCCACTAAACAGATTCTACTAGGACAATGGATGGTTACACACGCTGGAATACAACTGTACACTGACTATATTCCCAATTGTTTTAGAGACTGAGTATATGCAGAATAAAATGGTGCAGAAATGCAGAAATAAAACATGTGCCTGTCCTCAAGAACCTCCAGTCCAGTGAGAGAGGAGATAAGTACACTTATCTCAAGAGATAAGAGAGCACAGAGGATTAAGGAACTTTGGAAAAGGGAAGCCAAGCCAGTCTGCATGAGGCAAGAAAAATGCCAGAGGTCAGTGATAGCTTAGGTGGGTTTCTAGAGACTGAGCAAAATAAAAGAGTGCTTGGAACTGCTCTCCAGTCAAAAGAAAAAGTATGTATGCAGGCCAGAAGTTATAAGAGTTCTTTGATCTATTTGAAAGTTGAATTAATCTATATGAGTGTGGTGGTATGTGGGAAAATAGCTAAACAAAGCAGAGTTGTATCAATGTAAGAATATTGTCACATTCATCTATAACAGTAAAGTTCTACAACCCTTATAATTTAGATCAGGCCTTATCAATGTGTCAAAGCCTTTTCCCACCATGGCTGTTGGCCTACCATTCTTGGAGGGATGCCCAAAAAAAGTGGAAGTCAAGAGCATGGGCTCTGAAGTCAAAATACTTGACATGAATCTCAGTTTCCCACTTTCTCTAAGGCCACCTGTTTGGAGGGTCATAGTCTCAACCTCAGTTCCTTCATCCATGCTCCAGGGTAGGGATGAATAGGAATCTTCAAAACAGCCTTATGAAGCAAAGTGATGCACATGAGAAGATTTGCACAAGGAGTGTCATGTAATACTTAATAAAAACAATCGTCACTCTCCTGAACACCTTCCTTACTACCTGCACATCTGAGGTTATTTACTAAAAGTAGTACTTCAGAGACAATTTGCTTCTCTACTCAACAGTGTGACACAGAAGGCTCTCCCTGATCTGAGCCTGACCATTTCTCTCCAGGTCCATCTCCAGTCAATAGGACCCCAAGCCATTCCCTGAACTAAAGCCTCAAGGACAGTGTTAAAGCACCAGGCACAACTCCTTACACCATCTCACAGTCACATATACTGTTTGCTCTCTCTGCCTGAAGTCCTTTCTCTCATTTGTCCAACTCCTGATTTTCCTTCAAAAGTCAACTGCATTCTCGCTTGTTCCTGAAAGCCTTCTTTGACCCCCTGCATCTCCCACCTCTGTCTGACTTCGGTGCCTCTATCTAACCCTACACCTGTGCACGGGGCACTTCTCACCTAGGAGAAGCCAGGGTCTACTGTAATGACTGGTTTAAATATCCACATGTCTGGCTGCAAACCAGATACATAATTCATGATGCCCAGTACAAAATGAAAACGCAGGGAAAAAAGGTACTAAAATATGAAATACTCTCCTTTCTTCCACATAGCTCTTCTGCTTATGTGCAGGCTCCTTTCTCTCATCAGACTTCACTCACAAGAGTGACAGCAGGGAATGAATCCAGGCATGGGGGCCCTTCTGAGCAGCAGAGGCCTGTGTGACTCCACAGATTTTATGCACAAGAAACCAGCCCCTGTCCCTCCAGAAGCTGAGTCCTTAGGGCATGATCACCACATGGCCTATTTGTTTCTGTCTTCAGCACAGAGCCTATCACAGTGGAGCACTCAATACATGTTTACTGAAGATGTTTCTGAATAGTGCAGCGTGACATATGGAATCCATAGCCTAACACTCACAAATGCTCTGATGTTGAAAGAAATGCAGCATGCACACAGAAACAATGTGTGAATTTCTGGTACTTCAGAGCTGTTGCCCCTTCTTTATTCAGTCCGCATGCCTGTTTCCATCCCATCCTTCTTTCTTTCCTCCTTAATCATCCATCACCGACGCTGTTTTGACTGGCCGGATCCTTGTGGTCAAGCTGAGCAGTATACTTCATACTTTTAAAAACTATTGTCGGATCTCTCTCTGATAGCTTTAAGAGCGTTCACGTCACTTTTACTTTCTTTCTCTCATCCACATTCTCTGAGGATTTGCATTCCTTAAAGTTCTAAGATGAAAGTTCTAAGAAAATCAGAGTAGCATCCCAAATGAGCTCCTGCTTCTACTACGGCCTTGAAGACAGAACCTCTTAAAAAAACACGTATCGGATCGTGTTACTCTCCCACTCAAAGTCTCCAGTGGCCGCAAATCTCCATCACGTATTTCTTGGTCGCATCCCTGTCCACCTCCACAGCCCTCCCTGCCCGTCTCCCTTCTCTGCCTCATTTAGGACGACGATGATGATGCCACAATGTTCTCTTTCTTTCCTTATACCTGACCAGCTCCTCCCCATTCCAGGGAAAGAGTTTTCACAGTGCTTTCCTTCCAGCTTCTGCTCTGATGTTACCACTGCACAGAGGAAATCCCTACCTGCATTACTGTTTATCTCTTATCTCTGCCTTATACATAGCACTTACATAAGTAAGTATAGTTCTCTTCCCTTCCAAGGTAAATTGACTGCTTCACACCAAAATCATGTTAGGTAAGACTGTCTTCTGGGGCTTCCCTGGTGGCGCAGTGGTTGAGAGTCCGCCTGCCGATGCAGGGGACATGGGTTCGTGCCCCGGTCTGGGAGGATCCCACATGCCGCAGAGCGGCTGGGCCCGTGAGCCATGGCCGCTAAGCCTGCGCGTCCGGAGCCTGTGCTCCGCAACGGGAGAGGCCACAACAGTGAGAGGCCCGCGTACCACAAAAAAAAAAAAAAAAAAAGACTGTCTTCTGCACTTCTGCATCTCTATACCAAGAACAATGCCTAGCAAAGAGCAGATACTCAGTAAATCTTTGTGAAAGTTGTTAAAAGTGGGAAAAGTACAAATGCTAAGTAAACGTGTCTCCATGAGAGTGGAATTAGTGCTGAGTCCTCACTAGGCGTGGGGTGGGGAAGGGAGCAGGCACGAGGAGGATGTCACCATGACTGTGCCACCCACAGCATCTCCGGTTACCATCATGTGACCCCGTGGATCTGCTGTTTGAGGAAAGTGCTGGGCATGTCTGCCTTAAGCCCAGTTAGTCTTCGGCTGCTGGCCTAAAGCCTTGCTTCTAATACTGTTGAACTGAATGGGCTCTGACTTAAAATTGGTATTCATTCCTTTCCTTCAAAAACTGTGTGCTGTCCCTTCTGTTTTTGTGAGAAAAGTATGGCATAACTCGACAAAATGGAACATTGGTATAAAATATACGTAAGCCTTTTCCCAAGCCTACCTCCCAACCCTGCCTGAGGCAATACGTGATAACTTCCCCAAGTGCGTACTACCTTCATCTACATTAGCATGCATGCAGCATTTATTTTCTTTATAAAAATGGGAGAAATAAAGCACAAATTTGTAGCATCTTTTGATCTTTTTTCATTTAATCTGTTTTAGAAATCAGTTACCACATTGTACCTAGATCAATTTGGTATGTTTAGTGACTCTGCACCATTCCATGGTACACATAAAGCATAATTTACCTTAAAAAGTGTTTCCTTTGATAAACATTTAAATTCATTCTTCTCTCCCCACCCCCACCTTCATTATGAGGTTGGTTTCTGAAGATTAGGGCTCTTTTGTATCTCATACTCACTGCCTTACTATGGGAATATGGGAAACTGATTCTTCCCGCAGAGTGAAAAACAAAGTGGGAGTTGGGGGGGGGGGGAGCAGACACAGAAAACTGGCCCCTAGCAAACCCCTCTCCACGTCTCCACTACGCCAACAGGACCAACAGTGAGGTGACCTGTACAAGGGATCCAAAATCCTGCTAAAGCAGTATATTTGTTACATACCCATACTATCTATAACATTTTTTCTTTTCTTTTTTTTTTTTTTTTTTTTTTTTTTTTTTTTTTTTT